>NC_061815.1:29351985-30031485 GCF_021462225.1 Girardinichthys multiradiatus | reverse complement strand
TTTATCTTTCAAATAAGGTCAAAGTTCCCCCACCTTTGGTGAAGTGGTTGAAAAAACATTGACATTTAGTGGTTTTGGTTAATAATTACAATTATAAATGATAAATAACTAATTGTAATTATTAAGAGCTTTGAGCCCATAATCACAACACCAGAGGACATCTCTGATTTTTATTCGTAAGTGATGATTTTTGGTTAAGAAATTATTTTCCTGAATTATGATTTTTAATTATGATTTTTGATAAATATTAATTAATCAATAATCATAATCCTTACACAACAACTGTGTCATCAGAATAGCCCTCTGTATATTGGTGATCTCTGCAGTGGTTAGGTAAGTCTTAGTTTTCTCCACGTAATCTGTCCGTGTTTTCTTTATAACGTAAGGAAATCCAGTTCATTACGAGTCACTAACTTTGCAGCAATCCCTCCTCCTAAACGAGCATGTGGTGACGGTGGACATAAGAAGAAATGTTGTACAGTTATTAAATAGCATACTCAGATTAAATGTGCAACTGAGAAAGGTAATTTTGAAAAAGAACAAATGGCGCATGGATAATTGTGCATAAAAACAACAGAAAATTTACAAGAAATTGAAAAACTGTGGCAAAACAAAAAACAACTCTTACTGATTTTGTTGGAAGCAGTGATGGTTATTTTTCCTTTGAGCACCTAGGGTGCAGCAGTCTGTCACTGAAGAAGCTCTCCAGTTTGGCAACAACTCCATGCAGGGGGTGGAAGACATTGTCCAACAGTGATGTTACTTTTGACAGAGTCCTTCTGTTTCCCACCACCTGCACTGTGTCCAGGAGGTATCCTAGGACACAGAACTGACCTTCCTGATAAGCTTATGTAACTGCTTTATCTAAGCTGCTGCTCCAACAAACTACACTATTGAAGATGACTGATGCCACCACAGAGTAAAAAAAGGTTTTCAGGAGCGCCCTCTGCACTTCAAAAGATCTCAGTCTCCTTAGCAGGTAGTCTGCTCTTAGCCTTCCTGTAAAGAACATCATTATTGTGACTCTAGTCCAGTTTATTGTTCAGCCGAACACCCAAGAGTCCACTATCTCAACGTTAGTTCCATGGATGTTCACCAATGCCAATATGGTTTGTCTGCGCCTGCGGAAATGGTATTAAAAGGACAGGAGAAATCAGAGAACATGATCCTCACAGTGCTTCCAGGCTTTTTCAGGTGGGTAGTAGATGATGCAGGAGGTAGGTGATGGCATCATCCACCACTGGGGTGTGTCCAACTAAGACCTCACCGGGGGGCAAAGACGGTTGAGGGTCTTTATCAGATGTGAGGTCGGTGCTACCAGCCTATAGTTGCTGAGGTCCTTCAGATGTGTGATCATTGGCACAGGTACCACACAGGAGGTCTTCCATAGCTGTGGTACTTTCCTCAGTTCAAGGCTCATGTTAACCATGTATCCCATGATGACACACAATTGATCTGCGCAGCACCTCAGGAGCCTGGAGCTGAGGCCAGGCCTTTCGCATATTGATCTTTCGCAGCTGATTCTTCACCTGAAATGCTGAAAAGGCCGAAACGGTGGTGGGAGAGTGGGGGCTGTGGGATGGAGTCCTCTGAAGCAGTGGGTGTTGAGAGCTGAGAGCAGAGATCTGTGATGTTCTAGGAAGAAAAGCAGGCAGGTGTCGAAGATGGGGTGGCAGCAGGGGAGACTTGGCTGGGTGAGGGAAGAATGTCTAATCAAACCTGTTGAAGAATTGGTTCAGATCATACAACCACCCTAAAACTCCTACTAGTTTGGTTTGTGACCTGAAATTGTTTTCAGGTATTTTCAAACCCCACTGATGTTGTTCTGCTGCAGCTGGTCCTCTATCTTCTTCTGATAGATGCTTTTTTCCATCCCTGATCTTTCTTAGTTACTTCTGCAAAGCTCTCAGCTCCTTCTTGTTTCCCAACCTAAAGGCTCTTTTCTTTTCTTTGAATAGAGCCTTTATTTCAGTGTTGATTCAAAGCTTATTATTGGAGAAACACTGTACCTTCATGAGGGACACAGTGTTGTCCACACAGACGTTAATGTAGTCCGTGATGTAGTCCGTGATGCAGTCTGTGATGCGGTCAGTGTCCTCCCCCTGAGGAGCACAGAGCTCTTACCACACAGTGGAGTTGAAACAGTCTCTCAGAGCTTCTTCAGTCTCCTTTGACCATCTCTTCACTGTGGGTCTCACAGCTGGCTGGCTGTCTACAAGCGGTTTCTACGCAGGCTGGAGATGAACCAGGTTGTGATCTTCTCTCTTTTTACAGCTCTCTCTGGTTCTGTCAGCCCAGTTTAAATGAAAACTGTCCATGTTTGTGTGTGTCCGAAGCTAGCGCGGTTAGCCACTCCTCAGCAGTGACATGCGATGGGGTTCATGAGTTGGTGAGGCACAGACTCCTTTGGGGTGCTATGTACCAATATATGAACCCAAAATAGAGGCCTTTATTGCAATTTTGACCTTAATTAAAACATTTAATTATTTTTAATTATTTTAATTGTACTTTAATTGTTCCATACTATATAACAATACCATAGCAAGAAAAACAAAATAATGTTTTATATAAGGTCAAATTTGGTTATTTTAAATATTTTCTCATTTTCTCATTAGAGGCTCTAAGCGAAGCCTTAGCCCTACAGCTGAGTGAAGAGGTAAAATAGTCATGTCGGTTAATAAGAAGGAAGATGCTTAGACACCTGGAAAGTGAGGATGTTACGTCTTTGGAAGACAGTGGATTATCAGTGCTGTTAACCATTAATGATTTAATAGACGACATGAATAAGAGAACTGGCATAAGCGGCTTGGCGGTTGCTAAGTCACAGGGCACCGCGGCCGAGCCACAAGTGGTCGTTGAGCAACCTCTGCTGGCAGAAACTGGTATTACACCGACAGCTGTACTACCACGGAGGTCGGGTGGCTCAAAGAGCTAGGAAAGGGAGTCGTTGCAAGATAAAGACAAACTGAACTTACAACCTATCTACAGAAAGGATTTTCGGATTATTGGACAAATCGGTGATGTTGGACAGAAGGATAAACTGAACTTTGCAAGCCTTGAAAGACAAATTGAACGTGGACTAAAAAAAGGATATGATGAGGATGAGATTGTTGAAGCAGTGATCCAAGCTATTGCACCTGATGTGAAATTAAAAAGTTATCTAGAGAGTAGAACATAACTATCCTTAAACTCTTTCAGGCAAATGCTTAGGACACACTTCATAGAGAAAGATGCAACAGAACTCTATCATGCCTTGACACGTGCAGTGCAAGATTCCAAAGAAACTCCTGTTCAGTTTTTCATACGCACAATGGACCTTAGGCAAAAAGCCCTGGCTGCATCTGACAGAACCAAAGTTGGACTGAAATACAATCCTGAGCTGGTGCAGACACAGTTTTTGCAAACTATTCTGACTTGGTTGCAGGATGATGCCGTGAGGATGGACATTAAACCTTACCTACAGGATATACAGGGGTTGGACAATGAAACTGAAACACCTGCCATTTTAGTGTGGGAGGTTTCATGGCTAAATTGGACCAGCCTGGTAGCCAGTCTTCATTGATTGCACATTGCACCAGTAAGAGCAGAGTGTGAAGGTTCAATTAGCAGGGTAAGAGCACAGTTTTGCTCAAAAGTTTGAAATGCACACAACATTATGGGTGACATACCAGAGTTCAAAAGAGGACAAATTGTTTGCGCACGTCTTGCTGGCGCATCTGTGACCAAGACAGCAAGTCTTTGTGATATATCAAGAGCCACGGTATCCAGGGTAATGTCAGCATACCACCAAGAAGGACGAACCACATCCAACAGGATTAACTGTGGACACAAGAGGAAGCTGTCTGAAAGGGATGTTCGGGTGCTAACCCGGATTGTATCCAAAAAACATAAAACCACGGCTGCCCAAATCACGGCAGAATTAAATGTGCACCTCAACTCTCCTGTTTCCACCAGAACTGTCCGTCGGGAGCTCCACAGGGTCAATATACACGTGCAGGACTTGTATATGTCATTCCCAAGACGAATTGATGCTGTATTGGCCGCAAAAAGAGGCCCTACACCATACTAATAAATTATTGTGGTCTAAAACCAGGTGTTTCAGTTTCATTGTCCAACCCCTGTATCTGTAGCGGACGAAATACTACTGGAAAAAATAACTGCAGCCTACAGTGTTGAACTTGAAAGAAGGAGTAAATTGTCAACCAGAGAAAAGAACATCAAAGTGGCTTCGGTTCAGGAAGGTGACGACTGTAAACATGAAAATAATGAGAGCTCAAAAAGAAACAAAAACCAGACAGTAAAGTCAAATACTATTGTGGAAAGGCTGGAAGCCAATAACAAAGTTATTTGTGATGTCATCCAAACTCTTTCTGCACAAGTCGCTTATCTGACTCAGACCAAAGTGAAAACTGACGACAAAGACATAAAAAGCAAGCCATACTATCCAAGCGTTGCGAGAAGGAGCCCGAGAAAATGCCGTCAATGTGAACAGTTAAACCCAGAAGGAAAATGTACACATTACTACAAATTTGGAAGCGGCGAACATTGGGCTATTGGTTGTCGGAAAAAGAAAGACGCCACAGTGAATGTCAATAAAATTGAAGTCCATACTATAAATTATATTGACAATGTTGTCCCATAAAAGGAGGTGCCCATGTCAAAAAAAAAAAAACAAGAAAAGACAGCAAAACTAATAGGATGGAAAAGCCTTGTCCAGTGCAACATTGCAGGTGTTCCTGTCACAGCTCTCTGGGATACAGGATCACAAGTGTCAATTGTGGATTTAAACTGGAAAAGAGAACATCTACCGGACGCCGAGGTTCGATCAGTTGAACGGCTTCTTGATGAGGGTGTGTTAGATCTCTCTGCAGCAAATGGGACTGAGATACCTTATGAGGGTTGGGTGGGAGTTAAGTTCAGCCTTACAGAGGACAGAGACAGTGAACTGTTAGTGCCATTTCTTGTAAGCTCTCAGCCAATCACCAAGCAAATAGTGGGATTCAATGTCATAGAGGAGCTAGCAAAGACTAACATATCAGCAGATAGAATGCTCTCCCACAAGTTTCTATGCAGTCTTGGATCAGCTTTAGATGCAGGTCACAAAAAGGCAAAGGCAGTTTTTTCTGTGTTAAGTAACGACAAAGCTATGTTGGAGAATCAAATAGTAAGGCTAGGGAGACACGATGTTGTTATCCCAAATCGTCAAATGTTCAAAGTGGTCGGTGGAAAAGTCAAGAAAAATGTGCTAAAAGGACAATACGCAATATTAGAACCAAACAAAAGCACACCATGGCCAGAAGGAGTACAAGTACAATAGCAACTAATACACCTTCCAGACGATGAGGGAGCCACAATTTCAGTTGTAGTTGAAAACAACACAGACAATGAGATAAGACTACAAAACAGGACAATACTTGGCTCATTATACACTGTGGATAAAATACAAGATATAAAAGAAGTCACAAAGAGTTCGCAAAGTGAAAATAGACATTCACATACCAAATATATGAAAGTGACACCGGAAAATGAAGGGAAACCTGATAAAACAAACATGGGATCCAACAGTTGATATTTCTGTTATGATTCTGGCACGTCTGCTCTACCCTGTCTCCCTGGCTGCAATCAGCTGATGAGATGCACCTGGTGGCTGCTGCAGTGTAGTGCAATCTATGGCATGTCATACACCTGTGTTTTCCCTGATATATACTGACTCTGACAAGCAGACGGTGCCAGACTTTTGAAAGCCATCGTGTGAGTAGATATCCAGCGTTCCTTCCTGTCTGATCATTGTTCTTGACCTTGCCTTGCCTTTTGGATTGATGCCTCTGCCTGCTCCCTGTCGGACTATTTGGATTTTGGTCGTCGACCTTGTTTCCTGCATCTGGTTTATGCATCTGCCTGCCCCTTGCCTGACGCCTCTTGTTCCGATCGTTGACCCTGTTTCTGTCCTTGGATTATTGAGCCAGCCTAGCCCTTGGATTATTCAGCCTGGAGTCTCTTCTTACGTGTGCTGTGGAGATCACCGCCTGCTGCCCACTGAGGTTTCCCCTCTGGGTTTCAAGTTCCACTCAAGACAAAAGCAGGTTAGTGGCTTTTCTGATCCCTGCAAAATCTGGAGAGACTACAAGTCACTAATCCCTCTTTCTGCCTCAGTGGTTCCTGGAAGCTGTGTGGAGTGTTACCTGTGTGACGTTTTCCTGTGGCTGAATAAACCTTTTAAACTTTCAGTACTGTGTCTGGCTGAATCTTGGGTCCGCCTTTTTCTGATTTATAGCAATTTCACACCTAACAAGAGAACAACAAGACAAAGTGAGAAAGATGCTAAGGGAGGAAAGTGATGTTTTTGCACAAAATGAGAGGGATACAGGGTGTATACCCGACCTGTAGATGAAAATACATCTCAAAGACAGTGTTCCAGTGACAAAAACATATAATTAAATCCCTCGACATTTGTACCAAGAAGGGAAAAAGCACATTCAAAATTCACTCAGTAGAGGATGGATATAGGAGTCAACTTCTTCATACTCATCACCAATAGTAATAGTGAGAAAAAAAGATTCTACCATTCGACTCTGTGTGGACTATAGGCAATTAAATGAAAAGACACACCCTGTCAGGCATCCTATTCCAAGGATACAATAAATCCTGGAAAATCTTGGTGGAAACTCCTGGTTCACTGTATTAGATCAAGGCAAAGCCTACCATCAGCGCTTTATTAGTCCGGAGAGCCGAGCATGCACTGCCTTCATCACACCATGGGGCCTTTATGAATGGTTGAAGATACCCTTTGGACTAACAAATGCCACAGCTGCCTTCCAGAGGTATATGGAAAGTTACCTTGGATATCTCAGGGATGAGGTGTGTGTGCCTTACCTTGATGACATTTTTAGTTTTTAGCTAAGACTTTGACCAACATGTGGAGAATGTGAGAAAAGTCTTGCAAAGACAGGGAGTGTGGAATCAAACTCAGAGCAAACAAATGTGATTTCTTTAAAAGGGAAGTGAGCTATGTTGGTCAAGTCATTTCATAGGATGGATATCGGATGAATCCAAAAGAAGTGGAAACTGTTCAAGCTCTGAAAAAATCAAACCCCAAAACGGTCAGAGAAGTAAGATCCCTTGTAGATTTTTAGGCTACTACCGATCATTTATTGTTGACTTCTCAAGGATTGCCAAACCACTTTATGAATTGTTAGCAAACCCAAAGACGAGGAACAAGTCATCAAAAAAAAAATTCTTCACAGTTGCCATCATCTCAGTCTGTGGAATGGACAGCATTACAACATCAGGTGCTGGAGAGACTTATGGATGCTTTATCAGATCCACCAGTACTGGGTTACCCAGACCTCGAAAAACCATTTGTGTTGCAGGTGGATGCATCAGAGGGAGGTCTTGGGGCTGTCTTGTATCAACGGCAGAAGGGAGTACTTAGGGTCATCGGCTATGGCTCGCGGACACTCACTCCAGCTGGGAAAAATTACAAACTTCACTCCAGGAAGCATGAATTTTTAGCTCTGAAGTGGGCTGTCACTGAGCGACGTACTGTCACAGCTAACTGTTCCATATGCAAACCCTGTGGAGCCGGTGCAGCTAAAGATATTCACATTGCCCAACAGGAGGATCATGTTGGGCACCAGAGTGAGTGCATTAAAACAGACAAATGAAAGGCTTAAATACAGGGACAAAATAAGGGAACAAACTGAGGTGAAACGACTTCTGAGGGAGTGGCCTCATCTTTACCTGGATGAACATGGAGTTCTATGTCGAAAAACTAAAATCAGAAACCAGCTTGTAGTTCCTGCTAAGCTCAAGCCATTGATCTATCAGCAGCTACATGAGGAAATGGGTCATTTGGGAGCGGACAGAATGATCGCGTTAGCCCGAGAGAGATTTTTTTGGCCAAAAATGCGGGAAGAGATTGAACATTATGTCACAAGAGTGTGTTGCTGCTTGAAACAAAAGAAACCCAACCGGAAAACTAAAACTCCTCTACAAACTATTACAACCTCCACACCTTTTGAACTGATCTCAATCAATTATCTGCATCTCGAGACAAGCAAGGGTGGAGTAGAGTATATTGTTGTGATAGTGGATCACTTCACCAAGTTTGCACAGGCTTATGCAACACCTAATAAACACCTAATAAACACCTAATAAGTGTTGCATAACCACGCAAAATATTTGATGACTTTTATCCCCAGATTCGGATACCCTGCTAGGATCCATCATGATCAGGGAAGGAAATTTGAGAATGAGTTGTTCAGGAAGCTGCAAAGTTACAGTGGGATACAGCCGTCGAGGACAACGGCGTACCATCCCCAGTCTAACCCAGCCGAACGTTTCAACTGAACGTTGCTGGGCTTGCTCAGAACACTGGAGGAGACACAGAAACCTAACTGGAAAGACTATCTGAATAAAATAGTGCATGCATACAACTCAACAGTGCATGAATCGACTGGCTTCTCGCCCTTCTTCCTATTATTTGGAAGGGACCATCCTACCCACCGAAAGGACAAGAGGAGCCACGGCCTCACCAAGACTATGCAGATAAATGGTTGAGGTCGATGCAGGAAGCTTACAATATTGTGAAAGAAAACATGAGAAAAGCAGGCAAAAGAGGACAAAAGTATTACAACAGGAAAGTCTGGAGTTCAGAGCTTCAACCTGGAGGCCACGTATTTGTCCAAAATTTATCTGAAAGAGGAGGGCCTGGAAAAATACGTGCATACTGGGAAAACAAAGTACGCATTGTAACAAGAAAGGAGAGGACAAAACAGCCCAGATTATTTGGTGACACCATTGGATGGAGAAGGGAGGGAAAAAGTTCTTCATAGGAATGTCCTGCTACCCTGTCCTTATCTTACTGATGGATTGAACACTGGGGATCCAAAGGAAAAACGTATCCAGAACAAACCAGCAAACAGACAAGCATGATGAACTAGGGACAGTGGACATGAGGATTCTGACGGTTATAGTGAGGATGAGTATTCTGTCTATGTTGCTCGTCACGGAGGGGATACCCGCCTCAACTCTTAGGCCCCAGTTTTTCAGAACAGATCAAGATGACCGGTGGAGGAAACACAAACTAGGGGACTTGGACAGAAACAAGATCAGTTCCAGGATGAAAGTGGTTCTGCTGAGGCCGATAATCAAGTAGATGAGGGATATGAGGGAGGAGACATACAAGACCAAGATATAGACCAAGACCCAGACATGGATACTGAAGGTTGAACATCCGATCTCGAAATGCCTAAGGAGGATGTGAATGTGTCTTCAGAGAGCGATCAGGAGGTGGAATGAGAGCGGCGCTCCTCAGGGACACATCAACCAAAACCCATCTTCACATATGATGAGTTAGGGAAACCTAGTTTCACATTTTTGCAGAAGTAGGGAAGAGGTTTCGTATGGCAGTTAAAGTTAATTGTAAACGTTTCATTATTCATTTTGTGCAAATATTCAGTTATGTGTAATAGTCATTTTGTAGAGATGTATTTCTAGTGACTAAGGCTACACTTACAAGTCAGTGATGTATTTATAGAAGGAAGTGTGCGTTCTATAAGGTAACGTCAAAGTAGTCTGTAAGACGTTTTACTACATTTCAGGGTATGTTAAATGTGGATACATTTAATAAGGTGGAATGGCAGTTTTAGCCATATGTAACTTAATGGACTTGGGAGGCCTACTAATGCACCAAAAGTTTTGGTTAATACACTGAAGCAGGAATATTAGTAAAATTTACTTTTTCTGTATACATGCATTTGTAGTCATTTGATGTGTAGTATTGGTTATTATTATTGAAGAGCACCATCTAACTGAATAGTACCAGAATGAATGTGCTAGGAGTTATTGGTAAAGATATATTTCTTTAAGTTCCAAAGTATAAAATGTTCTACAAACATTTTATTATTTTAGTGGGGGAGGGTGTAGCGCCCTGAAAATATGTTCAGAACGTGATAATGTCTAAGTCATGGTATATTGATGTCATGAGTCAAACACTTATTTAATTTAGTAGTGGTCTAAACAGTTTGTTTAGTTTATGTTTAAATATGCGCTGAAGTTATCTTATTTTATTTCATATATTTTGTTAAATTACTATTTCTTTAATAGCGACATGACGTAGAAAGTTCATGACCTTTTCATTCTAAGAAAAAAAATAAGGTGAAGACAGAAAACTACACACGCTGTACGCTCAAACCGTGGATTTTGTTCTAATAAAGTTGCACAAAAATGAAGATCTGCATGGAATCTCCTTAAGTTGTTTTAAGGGTGCAACAAGTACCTAAACAGGATTTTAACTGGAACTGTAATCCTGGAGAATCTTTTCAAGTTGGGAGAACAGCTGAAACGTGATCGGTGTGTTTGCACAGATTAATGGGTGTAAGGACATGTACATGTGCCTTTTACTGCTATCACAGTGTCTTCACTCTGTGTTGTTTTCAAATTATTTTAAAAAGGTAAAAGAAATGACTCCAGGTAAACTCAGGTCATAAACTCACTTTGGCTGTTCTGCCGAAGCAGAACCACTTTAAGGCTTTTGTACACAGTGAAACAGCATTTTGGCAAGGCCTGTAAATCATTTGGAGCTCCTTAAAAACCGTAATTGGACAGCGCCATAAAAGCCCTCATCACTTTGACTCTAATGTAACATTTCATCTGAAGCTTTTTTTACGACAAGACCATTTTCCTCCCTGCAGCCAGAGCTTTTCAGAAAGCTGGGTCTAAACCTCTGCAACCTTTTTATACACTGCTGTATATCAGCAACACAGAAACACACAGTTGGTGACTAGCAATGTATGCATGTCAGCTGAAAATTGCAATACAAACATAAAGCACCCTCCACAATTATTGGCACCATTAAATATGTGTAAAAAGCCTCAAAAATATTCTCTAAAACTAAAAATAAAAAAATAAAAAAATCACCCCTTTTAATTAGAAAACATGTATTCAGGGGAGAAAATAAATCCAACAGGAGCACATAGATGTTTTTTTTGTTTGTTTTTTTTGCAAAATCACCAGTGCCACCATTATTTGCAGCCCCAACAATACTAAAACATGCAACTAAAGCCTTTTTTCAGTTTAAACTTTGTAATGTAAACCCATAACCTTTCTGTGTCTCTGGATATGACCAGACACCCAAATCACTTTTCAAAAAGGTAAGGTTGTATGTTAATCTTCATAAGTTAGGAAAAGCTTACAGGAAAAGAGGATCATCTTTATTTGGTGTCAGAGCAAAACATGTTTTTTAAAAGAAGTGGAACTGTGACAAACAAGACTGGATTTAGAGCGAAGTTGCATTTTTTTTATCATAAGAGAGGATAAAAAAGCTTTCTCTTAGACAATTGCAGCAAATAGAGGGATATTGGAGTAGCAAAGCAGCTATAATAACTATTTATTTTAAGTCTTTTCTTTCAGATATTTACCAGAGATCCCAGTAATTATGAGGGTTGCTGGAGAAGGCATGATGGAATTCAAAAGGCAATCTTATTAAAATAGTGAAACAAGTCATAATACTATGTGAGGGTTTATTTATTAAGATCTAGAAAATTCAGAACAGGCGCAGATTAACAAAAAGAAGTAGATTAACAAACCATACTTTGATGAATGTGTGATTTGAGTCATTCACATAATGCTAATAATTATTGTAAAGACACAGCTCATCCAATCTCTTTGTTTGGACTTTTCAGAAAGTAGGGTATCTAAAGTCATTTTTCATCAAGGCTGTGGTGTTTGTTGATCATGACAGAACTTTACTGATGCGGAAACCAACATATAAAACTTGCACAAGATATCACTGTGATAGTTCAGATATTTTTTCAACAACTATCAAAAAGACGTTGAGAACTTGAGACAAGACAACAACCTTGCCTTTAACACAAATAACACCAAGGAGCTGAGCCCTGTGGTACGCTGGAGGTAAGTATTATTACAGGGGAGAAGTGGATACTCATTCTTACCTTTTGTGGTGTGCTGGAAAGGAAGTCCAGGATGTGACTTTCCATGTGTCTTGAAGCCCATTTCAATGTGTTTTGCAGCCAGCTTAGTATCAACAATCAGGCAAACGGGTCTAATATGGCTAACTTCAGACCCTTCAACCAATGACAAGCGATTTATATCACATTGTGACTTGATTAGATTTCATATTGTAAAAACACAAAATTTATTGAGCACTGCGCGACCTTAGTGCTCAATGAGTAGTCCGGGAACAATGAGGTAATCAATAGTATTGGGACACCAAATCCTTACCACCTTCACTTCTGAAAATCTGATGAATTAGACTGGCATCACACCATTCATTCTCAGTAAAGAAAACAATCACTCCATGAGCTTGTCTGATGATGAACTTTTGGGTTGAGAAGAGTTTCAAGTGGCAGTCACACCAATGCATAATCTTTTTTTATCTTAACGTAGGTTTTAGTTCCTCATTCAGTTTACAAAAGACCTGCTGTCTTTGTGACCGATCTGAGCAAAATGAAAACAGTGACGCTGATCATTGCAGAGGAATGTTTAGAGACTCATTCCACTGCCATCCATCTATTGCCCAAATGGTGCTTTGTATGCTGGTTGAAAAAGTTCCTCTTCATGTGTTGTTACTGTGATATGATCATCTGCGTGTTTGATAAAATATAAATTGGTAACATCCTGTAGTTCAAAACCACTGCATTAGAGAGTTGCCAGAGAACTAAACCACGTGAAAGATAATTGAAGCGTACAACATGACCTTTACAACAGTTATCTGAGCTCGTTTGATTTTCACACTACAGAGTAAACAATTCTATTAGTCAATGTGGCAGTGTGTAATTTAAAATAACATGGTGGGAAATTAAAGCATGTAGTGGATTAAGTAAACAGTTATGTGAAAAGCTTGATTAGGACCTTGCATTTTGCTGGTTCATACGTGAACTTTTTATTCAGCTTTTGTGAATGGTCGTAGTCCTTACATTCATATTTGAAGACTATGATGTGATTTGCTTTTTGTTTCAATCACATTGGTTATCTTGACGGGGAGACCTGGACGACTAAAAGCAGCTTCTAGTGATGTCATTCTAAGAAAAATCTTTGAATTTATCGAGTTCTAAATTTTTCTTAGAATTTTGCTTTAGTAAGAGGTAAGTTTTTTCATGAAGCACCTTTAGGCCTTAAGAGAGCTCCTAACGTGAAAAAATGTTAAGAGTAGTGAGGAGGACTACTATGTGATCCTATGAGTGTTTTAAGCAGACAAGAGGGTGGGAAGACCTGGTGAAAGGAGAGATATTCTCCGTACAATGAACAACAGTGAATTACTAAAACGCTACCGGCTCAATAGTGCAGGGATTCACACCCTAAAGAGTCGAATAAATGAACACATTAACTTCTATAACAATCATACAATTATTAATATAGAGATAAAATAAACTTTATCATCCCTCTAGGGGGAAATTAAATAGTTTCAGCAGCAGGATGGGTTATTATTTAAATGTTTTAAATATTTACAGACTGTAAAATGCTTTCAACAATAACAATTTGGCAAAAATAGGACTCTTTTCTCTTTCATACTCTAAACTTGAAAACTGGCTCAGAGTGTATCTGCTTAGCTGTCTTTCTCTCCTGGATGAAGCCACTAAAGGAGCTACTCCCATTAATGTTTTACTTTTCTTTGCCATAGAAAGTACTCCTGGATCAGTGCTTCTGTGTTCTCTCAAACCCCCAGTCGGTCGTGGCAGATGGTCGCTCACACTGAGCCTGGTTCTGCTGGAGGTTTCTTCCTGTTTAAAGGGAGTTTTCCTCTCCACTATCACTACATGCATGCTCAACATGAGGGATTGCTGCAAAGTCAATGCAAATGACTGCCCACTGTCGTTACATGCTCATCCGGGAGGAGTCCAACCTTTGCCAATTGGTTGCACTAGATTTTATTTGTCAGTATCAGAGTAAAGGGGACATATTGATTTTTGGGTTTGTAATGTGACAAAATGTACAAAATCAATGAATATATTTGCAGAGGACTGTAGAGATGATAAAGAAAACATAATTCTTTGTCCAAAATCTTTAAATTTTTTTTTTTTTGTCTCTGCAGGTCATTAAAGTTTCAGAAACAAGTTGTTTTATTATATTGTTAGTATTTTCCTGCTGCTGTCATTTCCATCACTTATTTTCTCTGTGCTCTGTTTCAATGACACACTTCCATATGATGCCAAAGTATGTCATAGATTAATTAATCATCAGCTATAGGTGATTGGCGATGCTGTGTACATCTCCTGGCCTGTGACGAACCCCTTGCTTGGACAGTCATAGTTAAAAATACACTTTTCCTATCTGACGTGTGCTGCTCAGGAGCGAGACAGAACATCGATAAGCCCAGGGCATGGTTACACAACATACACACACAAACAAACACAAGGACACACTGGCTATGCCATGGTTCATGCGTCAAAAAGCTTCCATAAATCTCTCATAAATTAACAATAATTGCTCAGTGATGCATACATTATTTGTTGCTTATTAGAAGTCATGCTAATTGTATGGCTGTGACAAAAAGAAAAAGAAAGCAGTTAATTTCTTCTGGATCAAACAAACTATTCACTAAAACCATTTTCAGCCATGCTTGCAGACGTTTACAGAGTGTTTCAATAAATCATTATTTGAGGCTTCTGGAGCAAAAATAAACTGTTTTTCTCCAAAGTAATGTTGCATGCTGTCTGTGTTTTCCAGACTCATTTATCTGTTTCTCCTTTATTTTGTTGAATGGGGAGGGATTGGGGCAAATTGTTGAAATTACAAATACACAAACATATGCATGCACACAAAAAATAGTCCTGTATATACAGATGTTTTCCACATAACTTTGTTATTCCTGAAATGTGATCAACGTGACTTACAATTTTCACTGCAGTTCATACATTTAGAATAAAAACTTCAAACCATCTGAATATTTCAATTCAGGGAATTCAGCTCAGAGAAGGCTTATGTGAGACAATAGGTCTATTAAAATACAGGCTGAGAAAATTCTAATTCTATTCATATATATATATATATATATATATATACCTTTTGAAAATTTCTATAAAAAACAATTTTAAGGTGCAATTTCTGGTGAGCAATTAGAGACACCCTCACATTTATTCCCACTTAAAATGGCCAGCATTGCACATTACGTATTATATCAGGGGGAAATCATTTAGTTTTGAAGAAGGTTGGGCCACAAGCTTGTTAATGTCTTTCTTAAAGAATTTCCCAACCTCTTCATTTAAAGTTGAGATGACAAAGTGTGTGTTGATGTTGTTAAATGAAATGAAATAGGCATTGAGAGATCAAACATGAAATCTGATCCATTGCTTTTAGCTTGAAACCAGTCTCACTCTTTAATCTGGGTAGACATTAAACTTGTCAGTCAGCACAATTTGCACAAACTAATTAAAGAATTCATGCATGTAGGATGTAGTACTCTTTCAGAAACCTATTACAATGATTGCATCATTGAGCTAAATATCTGTTTAGGACTGCACTTTGTCTGCCCTACCATGCCTATAAAAGCAAAAAAGGGTTTTCTCCATTTGCTGCTTTTAGAAATGAAATTATGTATTATTTCAATAGGATTTAAAATTTTCTAAATGTAAAACAGACCAAACAGTTCAATCTGATGCGACTTTTCTGTGAAATTTGAAAACAATGTGTAAGCAGGTATTAAATATGCTTTTCATCAAACTCACTTTTCTGTATTAAAATGTATCTTTATTGGTTTAACATTCCAATCTTAAATGCCATCTCTTAATTCAACCTGGAAAGACTCACAAAGAGAAGACAGGGATACAATTAGAAACATTTATTAGTGAATGTTTATTTCCTCGGCGCTCGGACCCCAGTGGAAGACATGAATGCTGAGAATGACATGCGCTTGAATGAACATCTTAGGGTTAGATTTAGAGATTACTTCCCCCCTGAGATCCGATCCTGGTGGTGGAGTGGAGGCCTGAGGAGATTTGTAAGGAGTTTGAAGGCCAAATGGTGTAGATGGGGTGGAGGAGGGTCAAAGTTCAGCTGCAGAACAGAGGGATCCATGGATAAAGATCTTTTAAAGTGGAACCTTGAAGGATGATTGGCCGGGGAGAAATGCAGACTTGACGCTGATTGGTGGAGCAGAGCAGCATTGAGGAGTAATTAGACGAAGCTGGAGATGATGGTGAGTCTTCTATGTTGAATTTTCGTTTAAACTCCATTTAGCTGCAAACAGAAAATCATAATTATTAAGAGAAATAAAGGCTTCAAGTGAAGTGTGTAACTAATCTATATAATGTGTTACTTGGTGAATTAAGGTACAGAAATGAATGAAATTTTCAGTACTGAACTAATTTATTGAACATGACTGTATACAGTTTGAAACTGGTTAGGGCTGTTTAAAGTGTGAAAATCATTGTTAAAATGAAAACTCATCTGGAACTTGCCGAAACACACGTGGGAGACTCCAAGGTCAATTGGAAGAAGGCTATTTGGTCTGATGAGACAAAAACTGAGGTTTTCACCCATTTAAGTAGACCCAATGTTTGGAAAACACTAAAAACTATAACAATACCACAAGCAAATAATCTCCATTGCAAAGCATAGTGGTGGCAACATCATGCTCTGGGGATGCTTCTCAGCCGCAGGCTCAAGAAGTCTTGGAAAGGTAGAGGGGGAACAGGAACACAGAAAAAATATTACCAAATCTTGAAGGAAAGCCCAAGTCTGCTAGAGAACTGCTATGTGGAAGACAATATATCTTTCAGCAAGGAAATAACCCCAGAAATGTGGCAAGATTGAATGTTTTGCGGCCAGAGGTGGGGTCCACCCTACCTAGGTTTCCAGGGCAACACAGTGACACAGAGGACAAAAAGCCATTCATGCACACCTTAACTTATGGAGAGAACCCATGGATGCAATAGGGGAAACAGGCAAAGTACATGCAGAAAGACACAGACTTTGATTCAAACCCAGTACCTTCTTGCTGCAACCCAACATCGCCAACAACTGTGCCACAATGCAGGCCCACTTTAAAATTAACATTTTTTTAATTAATCTGTCTTTTGTAAAAATCCATTTTTACTGTAATATAAATTTCTTGCTTTTCTTTTCCAAAATCATGTAAAAAAAGCCAACCTATACTGAAAGTGAGCTTGCATGAAGGGTTTAAGTAAATTTATAAACTGTATTCCACCGGTGTGAGATTGAGTGGTCAATACTTCTGTGCAGCCAACTCTCAAAAAGCTTTTCTCTATTACATTCGAAAGGTGACATTCTCTGATATCACTGGCTGCCTTTTGGCAAATCAATATGGAAATATTTTTTCTAAAACAACCAGCCCTGAAAAAAAATCACCAACTATTTGTTGCATTGAGTTTTCTCATATAAAAGTATGCAAGTGTTTTTTTTTTTTTTTGCTTGCTTCATGCAGATGTTATGCAGATGCTGTCAGTTCAGTGACTGACAGAAAATCATTAATTTACTGAATCAAGCGCATCTGAATCTGCAAAGTTTTATATTAGTCCAGCTCCAAAGGCACTGACTGACATCTTGTTGCATTAGATTATTGGATCATTACATCCGCATCTGATACATGTCAGCACACATAAGACTGAACCTGAACGATCTCAGTCTGGTCTGCAGATGTAAGTCTGTTAATCGAGATAGGAAACCATTTTCTTTTTTTCTCCATACTGTTAATGAATGCAAAGAGCTAATGTTTCCTGCCTGGTCAGATGTGATGTCAAGTTACATCAACACAACTTATTGTTCCTAAAATATTAACACACTTTGGAGATATTATGTCATGACACAGGGACTTTGGTTTGAAGGTGTAAAATCTGATTAAATAATCTGTTCTAGCATCACTTTATTGTTTGTTGTTGCAGGAAAACTGAAGTGTAATATTGTTTCAATGTTTCTGCTCGTTTCCTGATGCAAAAATACTTTTGAAAGGCACTGTAGAATGCCATGTTCCAGAATAAAGGTGCTCTGTTGCACTGCTGAGCAATTTTACATCACCACTGATTGTCACTAACTTCTGGTAGTCTGGAAAGATAAAAATCCCAGAATCTCCAGTTTTTTAGTCGAAATAGTAACCCAGTAAATATTTGTGCCTGTGACTCATATTTATCTTGTTATGCTTGTTTATTAAAAAAAGATGCATAAAAACCTATTAGTTCTGCACTTAAAGGGAGGATTTTCTCCCACAATGTCAACATTGCAGCAAATGTTTAATGACTGAAAAAGATCCTCTTTCCATAGTTTTCATGTAATCAACATCATCCTTTACCCCTTCTGTCTCCCTGTGAACTGGCTTGTGTTTGACCTATTTTGAAATGGCTTTTACATCTCGTTCATGTGTGTGCAGAAAGCTGCATAGACAAAATGCCTTACATTGTTAGTTTGCATAATGTATCATCATGTATAGTGGGATTTTGAATACTGCTGTTGTATAAAAAGGAATGTATGTAAATGTGGGACATAAAAATACACTTATGCATGCATCAATGCAGGAAATTCCATTAACATGAGCATGCATATGCATACATATCAAAACTTGATGAATGCAGAAGCTTAAAGTAAGGAACGGGCAATCCACGACTGCTGGTAATGGCGTTTGTAGTTAGAAACTTTGTGCAGCACTTGTTCGGCCAGTGGCGGTGCACATTAAAAGTTGGGTTTTCAATCAGACATCTGGAGTACAATAGGTCTGCCAGGATTGTTGCAATGTGATGGAATAAAAAGGATCTTAATTAGCCAGAGCTGGCAGAGGTAAACCAAAAGCTCCAGTAAGCCTTGGTGAGTGAGAGTGTGTGCAGATCAAGGCCCACTTTAAGCTGCGAAGGATTGGTAAGTAGAGTTTCCTGATGAAGAAAAGGGCTGGTTCAGAACACACATGGTCAGACCCACAAAGTATGTGCAGCTATTATTAGCTAATGTAATACCAATTGTTCCTTAAAATGTAATCTTTTTGAGATCACCCTTTTTTTCTTGAGAACAAAGGTCTAAATCATGGTTTCTGCTTAATAAAGAGATTATCTCTGGTTCAAAAATGAATCTCAGATATTATGTAGGTTTAATACACATGCAGTGACATATTTCAAGTGTTTGTTCCTTTTATTTTCTATGATTATGGCATATAGTTGATGAAAACTCCAAATTTACTTTCTAACAGTATTTAATGTAACATAAGACCAGTAAAAATCCAAATTTGTTTTTTACAAACATGTCTGCCTTGCTTCATTTCTGTATGTCCATGTACTGTACAGTATATACACTCTGGGCTCAGGGCTTCAGTTTTATGTTAATTTAATTGGTCTAGAGTATCTTATCTTCCTCTTAATAATGCTCCATTGATTCTCTGTGGAGTTTAGGTGAGGTGGGTTTACTGGCAAGTCAAGCGCAGTGATACCATGGTAAATAAAGCAACTATTGGTATTTTTGGCAGGGTGGGGAGGTGCCAAGTCATGCTGGAAAATTAAATTAGCATCTCTATGAACCTTGGCAGAAAAAAGATGCATAAAGTGCTCTAAAATGTCTTGGTAGGTGGCTCTGCTGACTTTGGACTTGATAAAATTCTGTGTACCAATGCCAGCTAAACATGGTTCCATAAATCATTACTGATTGTTGAAACTTCAAACTGGATTTGAGTTCTGTACCTCTCCTTCCTTCCTTCAGACTGTGGGACCTTGGTTTCTAAGTAAAATTGAAAACTTAAAAGAAATAAACAGCTGAATACAGCTGAATACATCATGCTGTGTGTGTGTGTATATATACATATGAGATCCATCTGTATCAAAAAGCCTCCTGATTTGATTATTGTTGATCACTGTATCCTTTCTTTAGTTAGATGAACTTCACTGTACAGAATGGATGGACCATTTGCAATTCTGCCAGATCATGAGCTATAACTAATAAATGACACAGTTGCAAGCCTCACATGGTGACATTTCAATTTTGGCTGCTTTGAAATGTCAGTTAACTGAGTAAGGAGCTGAGTATTCAAGCCTGTGACGTTAAATCTTGCAGCAGCAGATTACATATTTAGTGTTGGGTTAAAATCAACTATAAGCAACACTACCTGTTAATCCCACTGTGAATCCTACTCTCATAACTTATCTCAGGGGGGCAGAGTCCTGAACGAAGCTGACCACAGTTTTTCTGCCCTGTCTGAGTCAGTCTACAGACAACGACGCAGCAGGCAGGAGGCATTTTCAAACCCCGGTTCATTATCACTGAGAAAGGTTTATCTATTTATAGAACTTTAAAGGCAGATGGGAGATATTGATGTGTAGCTCTGTGGAGCTTTGCAGCCTGCAGGATAACAATATCATCTCCTCTCCCAGCGATCTTGCTGTTCATGTCTTGGAAGAGATGGAGAGGATAAAAAAAGAGCGAGGGCATCGTCGAGCAACACTCCCATGAAGGATGAGGGTTTTATAAAAGTTTTGGACCATTCATGAGGTCTGTGATTCACTTGCCAATATCACATGACCTGGGATGAATCACCATGTTGTATGAAACGATTCAGCTGGCCAAATGATTCTGGATGCCTGCAGAAATAAAATGGCAAATATTGAATTTTTTTTAAGAACAGCCTGTAGAAACATAACAGAAACATAAACAGTATCAACATCTAGAAAGATAATTCTCCCCTTTGTGACAAGTTTGTGGGGTTTTTAACAACCAGAATGTGTCTGTTTTTCTCCAACAAAGGTTTGTCGATCACCTAACAAGATAAGTTTTGCTCTATGAAGTAATGTCTGATTTTTGAACTTAGCAATGATGAAATCAAAAAAGGACATGGTGGCTTAACACCTTTTGAACTTTTTCACATGCCACAACATCCCTACAAATTCCAGTGTGCTTTATTAGGATTTTAGGTTTTGAGATAAACACAAAGGAGCCCATAACTGCAAAGTGGAGAAAAAATTGAATATGGTTTTCAAAAGCTTTTTCCTAATATAACATTGAGAAGTGTGGTGTTCATTTGTATGCTTTGTAGAACCAGCCGTTGTTGCAGATACAGCTGCAAGTCTATAGGGGTGTCTCTACCAGCTTTGCAAATGTAGAAGTTTACTAATTGTTCTTTGCAAACCAACATCAGTCAATAAATTAAAATACACGTTCCGATGAGGCTCATTTGTCAGACTACAAGTACCTTTCTAAAATAACAACCTTTGAGCGGGTATGAAACATACATTTCATTAAGCCAACATTTCTGCATTAAAAAGCTATTGGTCTGATGTAATATTCTAATCTTAAATGTCTTGTTTTCATTACCTGTAAGCGAAAAATCATTATAATTAACAGAAATACAGGCTTTAAAACATCAGTCTCTGTGTAAATAGTATATATAATGTGTGTTACTTAGTGAACTGAGTTACTGAATAAATAAGCTTTTCAATAATATTCCAAGTTATTGACTATGATTGTATATGTAGATACTGTTTTTAATCAATATTTCATGTCCTCTAAAGTTTATATATTTAAATTTTAGAGTAATTCCTTGTTTTTTCACACAATCTTAGCCAATGAAGATGCTTTTGAGTCTGATTGCAATTCTTGTCATGTTGACACATACTCTCACCTCAGCTGCAAATCTTTTTAGCTCCTCCAGAGTTACCATGGGCCTCTTGGCTGCTTCTGTGATTAATTCTCACATTGCTCAGCCTTTCAGTTTAGACCTCAGCCGTGTCTTAGGTAGGTATATGGTTTGATACTGTTTTTTGAAGGTGATTTATGCTCTGGGTGATGTTTTAGAACCTAACCCAGTTTCAGAAATGTCCACAACTTTACTTCTGACCTGTCTGCCATGCTCTTTGGTCTTCCCGATGCTGTTTATTTACTAATGTTGTCCAAAAATGTCTGAGGCCTTCACAGGACAGATGTAGTTATAATGAGATTAAATACAGGTGGACTCTACATACTAGTTAGGTGACCTCTGAAGGCAAATAGTTAGATTTTATTTGGGGATATTTGGGGAGCAGAATATAAATATATGCCACGATTTTACAAGTTGTTATTTGTTAAAAAAAAGAAAACCACCTTTAATTTCCTTCTGCTTTACAATCATGTGGTACTTTGTGTGATCACATTGTGCCAATAAAGTGACAAAATTTAAAAAGGTTCAAGGGGTGTGTATACATTTTCACAGCACTATAGTCTGATCTTTAAACTTTAAGTTTAATGTCATCTTCTTGTTATCTTATTTTGTCAATGTCCTTCAGCTAAGTTTTAAGTGGTTTTCCTAAAGCGGAAGCATATTTTTAAAATATAGAACATAAAATAATAAATAATTTCTGAAGGCCCCCTGGTACTTTCATGATCAGCAACACCCTGGGAGAAAAGTGTTATTTTTGGCTGTATGACTAAAAAGTTTTATTTTAGGTCACACCAAGCACTGGCATAATTAGACAAAATAATTGTTATGCAAATGCAATCAGACTGTTATTCACAACAACATAAAACTAGAGTTTGTCAGCAATGACCTTTTGAATCTCGATACCATTGTTTACCAAAGAACTTTGCTCCTTAGAGTTTGGCAAATTGAGCTTCTCCTTTAGACACGAATCCCTGTCAGAAGGTTAGTTGCTGCTTCCTTAAAAGAATCCCAAATCAACAAACGTACTGCAGTGAACAAATGACTCATATTTTTATGATGGGTTGCTACAGGTCAGTTTACCTAAATCAGGAGTTTCTTGGGGGAAAAAAAAGCAAAATTTTCTATTTGCATTCTTTAGAGTTTGAAAAGGTTTGCTTTAATTTAAGAACTTTTTACACATATACATTAGATATGTAATTTTAACCCTCTTCACTAAAAGTTGTACTTAACACCAACAACACCCTAAAGAAGATTTAAAACTAAGCAGGTGTTGCTAAATCTTTTATAAATACATTTCTACATAAAACATATTTGGAATCTTCAGTAATTTCATGTGCTGTGGCAGATGAGGTATTTCATTTGTCTGGAATATGACCACAATAAGTCAAAGTTTATTTATTTGTCTCCCTTGGGAAGAATTTGCCTTGGAAAAGGGGGCTACACTGCAAAGACACATTGCATTATTCCATACCACCACATAGATAAAAAATTACATAAATAAATTAATAAATTCCCTATTTAAAAAAAGCACCAATTTAATAAAAAGCACATCACTAACAAGATTCGTAGGTTAAAAAACACAGTTAAAGTTAGGTTATTTAAAACAGTGCCATCATCTCATGATTAGAGAAAAAAGAATAAAAAAAGAGCACAAGCTCCTCCACCCTCCAAACACATTATTAGAGAACTTGACTGGTTCAATTCAATTCAATTCAAAAATACTTTATTAATCCCAAAGGGAAATTAAATGTTGTTGTAGTTCATTATGCTTATTATGTTATTATTATTATGTTAATAAAGAATTAGTCATCTACGTAATTTTGCCATCTTCTGGACAAGTTCTTCTCATGCCCTCATGGATGCTTGTACTGGTTGTGCTTACAGAGAAGCTCCTCTCTACCACCGTCCTGAGTTTAGTAAGACATACTCAGAGTGCAGAACAGGAGAGAGATCTATTAAAATACCATCTGCTTGTCTGAGGATGGTCTGTTCAAACAGTTCTTGAGGAGTTAGAGGAGCTGTCATATACATAGTCCTTCCTAATGTCTAAATCAAAATAAAAATCTGAGCTTTTAACAGTTAACTTACCAAACCAGTGGGCAACGTCATACCTTAAAACTGATTTAAGTGTTGCTTTCAGTCAGTTTTGGTCTGAAGAATATCTTAATAAAATACAGATGCAAAGCAAAATATTGTGCATGCATTACACAGTGCAGAATGTCTTCATAATTCAATCAATACTCCATCCTTTCTGTAATGTCCAGGATAGATTGTCACAGGATATGTGAAGGATTCATTATTTGACAGACTATTATGAATCAATACATTTGTAAATGCAGTTTTATTGATAAATTAAAGAAAGTGCAAGTCCTTCAATAATTAATTATTTGTGTCACTGTATTTTTTAACTTCTGTCGTCTGTGATATTTATTGCAGTGAGGCTGAATGGACCAAAAGGAGTCAAAGGTAGTACAAAATAACAAACACTGTGTTCCAACATAAGAAGTCTTAAAATGTTAATTAGATTGCTTTTTATCAGTTACTCTATGTATACTGTAGCAGTGAGTTTGATAAAGGTGTAAATGGTGAACAAAAAGATAATATTCACTGCAAATATATGAAGACTTAAAAAAAGACTTGTTTTTAAATGTTGACATTCAAATTTGCAGCAATACCAAGAAAGAATAAGCATTGCATGCTATAAATCTATTGAATGCAAGTCATGAGAGAAATTTGCTAAACGTTTTCTTCCCATGCAGCTGCACTGCTGTTGATTGATTTGTCCACATGAAAATTTGCAACTGTCCTCTAACAGCAGGATTAACCTTACTCGACATTGGATGCATTATGACAATATTGTTAAATATAGTCTTACATTAAGTAATTTTGGGATTGCATTTTCTACACGCACTTCTTTCGTATAGGTCACAGGGGAGCTGGCGCCTATCTCCAGCGGTCTTCAGGCTCCCCCTGATGGAGTTGAAACCCAGGACCCAGGCAAACATGCAGCCAACAATTGAACACATTTAATGATTATTTTGTTTGTAATTAGAAAGGCTTTTTTTAGTAATCACAACTTGAAGACATCTCCTGAATGCAGAAACTAGTTGCATGGATTGATCCGATGTGAGTTTCAACAATTCTTCAACACGAACTGTTTTCGTTCCCTGAAGGTTGTGGAGACCTCTTCTATCCACTCCACTTCCATAGATGTTCAATTGGATTCGAGTCAGCCGATAAACTGGGCCATTCTAGCAGTTTTATTATATTTTCTTTGAAGCTAATCCAATACTTTTCTTGGCCATGTGTTTTGGATCATTGTCTAATGAAAAATCAACTGTCATTTTATCTTCAGATCCTTATCAAGAATGTTCTGGTTAATTTCTCCATTCATCTCCCTTCAATTATTTGATGTCTGCAAGTACCAGTGGCTCCAGGCTATGATGATCTCACCAGCTTCATTGTTAGCATGGTGTTTTTGGGTTAATGTGTGAGGCAAGACATATTTATTTGTATAGCTCAATACGTGCACAGGACAACAAAGGAACACCGAAAAGCATTTCACCTCTAAAGATGGTGTGCTCAGTGACATTCAAAGAGATAAATTTTGGTCTCATCTGACCAGACTTTATTTTGCTAGTATTACATTGCATTATACAAATGCTCTGCAGTAGACTTTAAAGAAGCTTTTAAGATGCTTTTTCTTCATCAGTGGAATCTTGTGCTGTGAGTGTGAGTAGAGGCTATTGTGGTTCAGTGCATTACTTTTTTTCAGGGAAAAACCTGATCCTGATCATTTCAGGTCTTTCTGAAGCTCTCTGAGTCATAATGAGTTTAAAGACAGGACCCAAATGCAGGAATTGAGTGGAGTTGAAGAAAGGTTTTTAATGGCAAAAATAAACTTACAGTTGACCAAAGCACAGGAACTCAGGCGGTTGAACAACATAAACAGGATGAACGCAAGAGCAAGAACATCCAGACAACAGCCATTGAAGAACTCAGGACAAAGACACAGGGTAGGTAATGGAAGGAACCAGCAAATGACAATGAAAATTAGTGAACTTTTAAACAGAGAGAAGTGCAGTGTGGACCAATGGGAAAGGGGAACAGGTAATCAGATGAAATGATGAACAGGTGTAAAGACAAGCTACAGGGAACTGAGAAATGTATCTGACGGTAAACAACCAGTAGAGGGAGCAAGACGTGACTGACAAAACTTAGGGAACAGATCTAAAGGGAAAACACATGAACATCAGCACTGAACAGTGATCAAATAAACTACTAAAGAAGGAACAGAAAAACACCTAACGGAAAAAAAGTAAACTAACAAAAAAGCCAAAATCGCAGATCCTGACACTCTGAATGCTTGTTGGCTCTTTTGATTATTTTCTCACTCCTTTATCAAACTTCTATGAGGGGCAACTGCTTGTGGCTGCTTTAAAGTTAAAATGTTCTTTCCATTTACAGATTATGGCCCCAACAATGCTCACTTGGACATTCAGAAGTTTAAAAATATTTTGTAACCAATGCCATACAACAAAAAGGTAGTGAAGGTCCTAAGAAAGCTATTTGCTTTTCTACGTCATGAGATGTTTCTTATGCAATAAGAAGCCACCATTTAGGAGCAAACATACTAATTAATAGACATTTATAAAGGAAATTGCCTTCTGACAGATTTCAGCTAGTTTTGTCGCTTTTATGTCTTTTGGCAGATTCTCTTCCTCATGCTTTCAAAACATATTGTCTGTGCAATGCTATGCTATGCTCTTTACACTTGACCTAATTTATGAAAGAGGAAATGCCAGTTTTTAAGAACTAATTTTAATTTATTATGTATTTCAAATATGGCTGCATGGTGCCACAGTTGGTAGCACTGTTGCCTCGCAGCAAGAAGGTCATGGGTGCTCTTTCTTCATGGAGTTTGCATGTTCTCCCTGCGCATGGGTAGGTTCTCTCTGGGTACTCCGGCTTCCTTTCACATACCAAATACATGACTGTTAGGTTAGTTGGTCTCTCTAACTTGCCCTTAGGTATTAATTGGTGTGTGCATGATTGTTTGTCCTGTGTGTCACTATGTTGCCCTGCAATGGACTGGCGACCTGTTCAAGGTGTAGCGCACCTCTCACTTGTAGACTGATGAAAATAAGCACCAGCAACCCTGTACGGAAGAAGCGCATATAGAAAATGGATGGATGTTTAATATATATGCTGGACACAACTAAATGCGTTGGAGCTCTAAGTTCAATGAAAAGCAGATCATGGTGATAAAATTGCAAACGTATGAAATTTAATTAGCTATTATCTCTGTGGTGAAATAATTGAGTATTTTATTCCCCCTCTCACTGCACATCCTTATCAGGGATCATCTCAAACACAGACAAGTAAAACACGAGTGCCAAGAACAGCTGTCATGTCCTCTGTCTAATGAAGTCAACATGTGAAGCTGTGAACCTCTACATTTAATAGGCTTCCATCGGTATGAAGGATGTCTTAATAAATAAGGGATAGACGGTTGGATATTAATGAAAACAGAATACATCATTAAAATGTTGAATGTTCTTTGCTTCCGCCATCAACCATGCGTGCCTCAAAGTGTTATCATGGTTCACTAAACAAAATTATTAAGTTGCTTTTAGCATCTCTCCCGGGGTAGGAACCATGTTGACGGTTTGGATAATAAATAAGCAGCCACTTATGTTGTGCTGCCTGTTTATAGCACTTACATGTCTACAGGGGGGTTTCTCTTTATTACCTTCACCCTGTGTTGCCTGCTTCCACACCAGAGTTTTTCATATCAGTTCACATTTTCTGCTCATATCACAGTGACTGCGGATATTATAGTGAAAAAGGTTGTTTGCAGTTGCGTCTGAGTTTCTGTCACTTTCAGTTGGAGCACTGCATAAACTACTTTAACAAAAGTAGTTTTATTACACTTCTGCCAGTACGCATTTATGTCAATCTGCTGGAAAATGTGTGCAAAATACTGATTTTACAATTGTCTTTGTCTCCATCAGTTTTCAAAATGTTATGTAAAAAGCAACCTCAGGCTCATCAGTTAGAAGGTCCTGGTTTTTTTTTAACCTGATTTATTTACCAGGAAAACTGTGTGTAGGGGTGATAGAAAAAAGCTCCCCAGAGACAGTGTGATCAAAACTCTCAGACGCTAGCATTCTCACTTCAATCCCAGGACACCAGTGGGTTTTTTAGATAAATATTCATGGAATAAAGCTAATACAAATGGTGGGTAAGTCAAAGCTTTTATCTGCTTCAGACAGATCAGATCAGTATTAGTAGAGTGTTAGTTTCCAGCACACATAGCGTTTGCGTACAAACCAAAACGTTAAGTTTTGGTCTCATCTGGCCAGGCCACCTTCTTCTAAATGCTTACTATGTCTGCTACATGGCTTGTGGCAAACTGCAGTAACACTTTTTATGGCTTTCTTTCAACATTGTTTTGTTCCCCTTCAACAATAAAAGCCAGATTTGTGGAGTACATGGCTCATACAGGGGTTGGACAATGAAACTGAAACACCTGGTTTTAGACCACAATAATTTATTAGTATGGTGTAGGGCCTCCTTTTGCGGCCAATACAGCATCAATTCATCTTGGGAATGACATATACAAGTCCTGCACAGTGGTCAGAGAGATTTTAAGCCATTCTTCTTGCAGGATAGTGGCCAGGTCACTACGTGATACTGGTGGAGGAAAACGTTTCCTGACTCGCTCCTCCAAAACACCCCAAAGTGGCTCAATAATATTTAGATCTGGTGACTGTGCAAGCCATGGGAGATGTTCAACTTCACTTTCATGTTCATCAAACCAATCTTTCACCAGTCTTGCTGTGTGTATTGGTGCATTGTCATCCTGATACACAGCACCGCCTTGAATGCCATGATATGGCAGCCCAAACCATCACTGATCCACCCCCATGCTTCACTCTGGGCATGCAACAGTCTGGGTGGCACGCTTCTTTGGGGGTTCTCCACACCGTAACTCTCCTGGATGTGGGGAAAACAGTAAAGGTGGAATCATCAGAGAACAATACATGTTTCACATTGTCCACAGCCCAAGATTTGCGCTCCTTGCACCATTGAAACTGACGTTTGGCATTGGCATGCGTGACCAAAGGTTTGGCTATAGCAGCCCGGCCGTGTATATTGACCCTGTGGAGCTCCAGACGGACAGTTCTGGTGGAAAACTAGCAAAAAACAAACGTGTCACATCATCCTTGACACACCATCCTTCTGGTGAAACATGGTGGTTTCAGCATCATGTTGTGGAAAAACCTTTATTAAGCAGGGATTGAGAAGGTGGTTGGCAGTACCAACTCAGCGAACTGATTACCATTATTATTTAAAAACAAAATTAAAGGCCATGTATCCTTTTACTTAAACTTCACAACTGCCGTACTTTGTTTTGGTCTACCACATAAAACCCATATGAAATACACAGAAGTTTGTAATTGTAATGCAACAAAATGCGAACAAGCTCCAGGGATAAGGTGCTGAATATATATACCATATTATATGATGGTTTTATTTATAGGTCATTTGGTGATCTCATTTACATTTAAAAAAATTTGTGGAGGAGAAATCATAGCAAAACCTTAAGTTATTCAGTTTGTTTCTGACTTGTTTTGTAGGGTTTTAAACCAAACACCTTTACAGATCTGCTGTATTGGGAAGACACTTGTAGCAACCTGATATTTTTTATTTTTTTGATGTTGTGCATCTGTCATGTTTTATGATCAAACCTAACACTTAACTGTTTTGGATGGGTCTGATCAATAAATTTTTGGAAATGTCTATGTTCTAAATGGTCCTTTAAAGTCAAAGGTCTAATTGTCAGTGGGACGTTAGCCAATCAGTGTAAAGATTTATGATTCAAAATATTCTAGAGTCATATTTAATCATATCTAATAAAAAGCATGTGCTTGTGAAAGAGGACTATCAGTGTTAGATAACGCCCAAAGAAAGGTGAGACGTTCTAATACTGCTCACGTCTGCTTTAGATTCACAGCCAACACCGTTGAGCAGTACCTGTAAAGATATCTGTGCAAAGCTAACACCCTGTCTACTTCAGGCGTTAAGATTGAAAGGTTTAGATTCCAGCAGAGATTCCTCTGAAGCACCAGGACATATCGCTTTCATTCGGGAGGATCGCCAAACCTCCAGGGTTCCTTGAGATGTCAGGGGAGATCGGTGATTAATTCCATCCTTAGAGATCCATCTAGATACTGAAGGAGTGGATGGTTAGAGCTAAAAGTTTGAGAGACAGCTTCTCTGATAAGAGACAGAGGCAGTGGGTTGGGTGGTCCACAGCCTGCTTAGATCCTCATTTCCTGAGGATCATTTCTCCCCTTCGTCGACCTGCCAACACAATGCCACGATTTCACACCTTCCTCTGGGATAGGCTAATGCATCTTCATTACAGAGATAAAAATAGCCCCTGTCTGCCTCAGCAGGTCATAAAGCAACAAGTATTTACTGCGTCAGTTTAAACTACAACTTTTAAGGTTCAAATGCTTTGTGTGCTCAATAAAAAGAAGTAAGAGTTTCTGAGCAAAGGTGAAGCAGCTGAAAATGAGGCAGGGAAAATAAAAACAACCTTATTATCAAACACGAGCAGCCACCCACAGACAAGCAGGCACCACAGAATTAGACTAAGGAGTTGGCGCACTTCAACTCCCACTCACTCTGTCAAACTCTCCCATGTGAGAGGAGATCAGTCTCTCAATCAGCCAGATTTAAAAAGAGTGGCTACCTCTCTGCTAAGTGGATCTCAATGAAATTACTACATTTTTGCACCAAAATCAGGAAACCTTGAAAGGGGCTGTGGGAGTATGTAGATCTGGTGTGTGTGTCTGTGTGTCTGTGTGTGTGTGTGTGTTTGTGTGTGCGTGTGTAACGGTGAATTGTGCTAAGGGCTTCATGCAGATTTGTGCTTTATTATATCCAGCTGTACATTTTTAGCAGTGACAAACCTGCACCTCTGTGACACATCTCTGACACACAGATGGCCACTCACAGAGGCTGACGTGTCTCTGCATTTTGTCAAGGGGTTAGGATTAAGTAAATGCAAATATCGCACTTTAATATTGAAAATAAAGCACTGGCTTCTTGTAAAGACTGCAGTACTTGGGTCCATTTGAATTAAGGCCAGCCAAGGGAGTTGTGCATCAAAAAAAATTGGAAAGTAATAAACAATGTTAATGGAGACCCCTAAACTGTGGGTGTGCATTAGCTCTGCTAATTATTGTTTGCACATTTTATTAGGTTATTAGTGGAAATGCTGGCAGGATTAATGCTGCAGAAATCGTAAATTTAGTTGTGTGCAATCTATATTTGAGGTATTTATACAGATGGAAAGCTGTATTTAAAAGAAAAGAAAAACTAGAACAGGATTCACAAAATGTGACACATTAGCAATAATATTAGTTTCATACCATTGAGCAGGTTTTATGATGAGCTAGAACAAATAGAAAAGGAAATCTGACCTGAAATTAATTAATTACAATTCAGTTTATTTATATAGTGCCAATTCAAATAAAACCACACTAGATGCCCGCCATTACTAGCGTCTTACACCGCAAAATTCAAAATGCATTGCGCTGCTGACATCACATTCCCAAGCACTATAAAACAAGCTGCAGAGTTTCCTCCATACCTCACTTTGGGGAGAGGAGCGGTCAATTTGTGGGCGTGGTGTGTTCCGCGCTACCTTTCTGTGGTAGGTGTCCTCTCTTGCTGCACTATTGTGATTTTATCAGGTGGCTAATGCTAGTATGGTAACAGGTGCAGGCCAGAAGCCTTGTTTCTTCCATCCTGCTTCCTTGTGTCTGTGTGTGTGCGTGAGAACCTGCATGTATTTGCAGGTAGGTCATCTGTCTGCTGATGCCTCAATGCCAAGTTAAGCTTGCCATACTAATGTTTTTTGTTTTATGTGAACCAGTGAACAGCTGACGGCTAATTGGCTAAATCAGAGCGAGCAGTTGCTGTCCTGTCTCCTGCAAACCACTGCTGTGTTTTGAAGTTATCTGCGTCTGCTCCTCTCTGGAGGAGGGTTCGGCCTCCAGTGGAGTCCAGCCTTGTCGTGAAGACGACCTGGCTAATGGTTATACAACAGTGCACCATTGTAGCACCAGCTGATTCTTTTTAATGGAGTGGTTGTAGTGGGTTACACTCCTAGTTTTGTTAGATTTCTGTTCATTTTCTCTTCTCCTTTAGTTTTTTGATGATTTGACTTGCAGCCCCATTTGAGCTGTTTTGTGTTTGTGTATACAATTTAGATTTGTTTGGGCTGATTATTTGTTCTGATTTTTATTTGCGATATTTTGAGTTGCCATTTTGTAAATGGTTTATTTTGTTATATTTGGGTAGAGGTGTAGGCCCACTAATTTATTTTATCCCATTTTCAGTGCCTGAGGACCGGTGGCGGAACTGGTGGTCAGGCAGTGTCGCCCTCATTGTGCGGGGGTGATTTGGTCAAATCACCGTGTGTGGATCACATGCGCCTGGGTCCTGTAAAACATTTTTTGCATGTTTATTTTCTTTATTATGGTGGATGCCTCCTATTCCCTCTGGCTTTGATCCAACTTGCAACCTCAGCTCTTCATCAGGTACCCTTCCCCCTTCTTGGAATGTATGATTTGTTTGTGGTTAAACTTTATTTTATATCAAATAATTTGGTGGTTTTTAAAACTTGAAACCATGTCTCATCTGTCCTGGGTAATGACGAACTTGTGTGCCTTAGCGGGTTATATTCTCTGGTGAAATTCCCGGGGTGGCGTTGCTGAGCTCATTTTAGAGGGCAAGTTTTGATAGGCTATGGTAATCTCCGTTTGCCCCGTACTGCCACAACATGCCACAAATTTAAAAACAGGTATTTGGTATGAGAGATTTTGCAGTCTTTATGGATATTTTTTCATATTTTAGACTGATTGTTACTGGTGTTTATGTAAAACTTTGAATAGTTTGACAAAACTTTGAATAACTCTGACCCTTAAGTAGTATCCAAGATGCAAAAACACCTGCTTATCCCCATTCCCTACATAGTTGTCTTACAGTGAGCACATTACAGTGAGCCTGTGAGTTTGACTTCAGTACACAAATACTCAATTCAGGCCCTCGCAATTACCTTTTCGTTTTGACACTTAAGGTTCTTTCATCCGAAAAGGTTTTACTGAGTACTTTGTAGATGTTTATTTGAAATAGGCTGATAGCAGTATGAGTCTGGATTGACTCATGAGAGAAAATGTGTTGGCGACACCACAGATTTGGTTCATTCCAATTTTTTCTTCTGTCATTTGGAAACTGCATTTTGTCTCAACCTTCTCCTTTCTACCTTTCATAGATAATTGAGTTACATGGACACATGTGTGTGTGTGGATAGATAGATATATCTACACTCATCGGCCACTTTATTAGGTACACCTGTCCAATTGCTCGTTAACGCAAATTTCTAATCAGCCAATCACATGGCAGTAACTCAATGCATTTAGGCATGTAGACATGGTCAAGACAATCTGCTGCAGTTCAAACCGAGCATCAGAATGGGGAAGAAAGGTAATTTAAGTGACTTTGAACGTGGCATGGTTGTTGGTGCCAGACGGGCTGGTCTGGTATTTCAGACACTGCTGATCTACTGGGATTTTCACGCACTACCATCTCTAGGGTTTACAGAGAATGGTCCGAAAAAGAGAAAATATCCAGTTGCGCCCAGTTCTGTGGGCGCAAATGCCTTGTTGATGCCAGAGATCAGAGGAGAATGACCAGACTGGTTCGAGCTGATAGAAAGACAACAGTAACTCAAATAACCACTCGTTACAACCAAGGCATGCAGAAGAGCATCTCTGAACGCACAACACGTCGAACCTTGAGGCGGATGGGTTACAGCAGCAGAAGACCACACCGGGTGCCACTCCTGTCAGCTAAGAACAGGAAACTGAGGCTACAATTTGCACAGGCTCACCAAAATTGGACAATAGAAGATTGGAAAAACGTTGCCTGGTCTGATGAGTCTTGATTTCTGCTACAACATTCGGATGGTAGGGTCAGAATTTGGCGTCAACAACATGAAAGCATGGATCCATCCTGCCTTGTATCAACGGTTCAGGCTGGTGGTGTAATGGTGTGGGGGATATTTTCTTTGTACAGTTTGGGCCCCTTAGTACCAATTGAGCATCGTGTCAATGCCTACCTGAGTATTGTTGCTGACCATGTCCATCCCTTTATGACCACAGTGTACCCATCTTCTGATGATTACTTCTAGCAGGATAACGCGCCATGTCATAAAGCACGAATCATCTCAGACTGGTTTCTTGAACATGACAATGAGTTCACTGTACTCAAATGGCCTCCACAGTCACCAGATCTCAATCCAATAGAGATTCTTTGGAATGTGATGGAATGGGAGATTCGGATCATGGATGTGCAGCCAACAAATCTGCAGCATCTGTGTGATGCTCTCATGTCAATCTGGACCAAACTCTCTGAGAAATGTTTCCAGGATTTTGTTGAATCTGTTCCACGAAGGATTAAGGCAGTTCTGAAGGCAAAAGGGAGTCCAACCCGGTTCTAGCAAGGTGTACCTAATAAAGTGGCCGGTGAGTGTATATATCTTAATCACGAAACAGCTTTGGCTGCAGATGTTAGACTTTGAATTTTTTAACAGAAAAAAGATGCTATAAATCAAATGAAACAAACCTTTCTAAATTACTGGATAACTGATATCCACAGTATATATCCAAACTGTGGATGCAAATAAATACCTAAATAAAAGAATGTCAAGGATTCTGCACCTTATCCCTTGCCATATTTGTAACTGAGGTCTTGATGTGAGCCACATTAAAAGCTTTTAAGACAAATGACTTGACGAGCTACACGGGAGTCCTAATTATTCTGCAGTTAGAAGTTTAATTACGAGTTGTCTCAACAGCCTGCTTGCTAGCTGGCTAGCTGTGTGAGGAAGCAGATGCAGCATGAGTATCACACTTCATTGCCAGCTAATCTGCTCCACATGGAAAGGTAGACAAGACTCCAATCACAGGCCTGGCACTCAAAATAAGTCTAGTAAACTGGATGGAGAGTAGTTTCTCAGGCTTGTCTTCCCTCAAGGAAAATAAAAACTGAGTGTAGGGAGGTATTGAGCCAGTATGCAATGTATTTAATCTAATCTTTGTAAATGGATTGACAAGGTTGTAAAGAAGAAAGTGAATGCTATAAAAAAAAAATTATATTTCTGTGCTGGCATAATTTGTTTCTAAGCAAATATACCCAACAGAAACTACTAGATCAACATTAGCTAGTTTAATGCTGCTCTAATGTTGGTGTCAAAGATTTAACATGTGGTTCTTGCATGAAGAGTGCCCTGAATGAGTCTCTCATTCGCTGCCCGTTTCCTTTTCCTTTCACAAATGTTTCCTCTCAGCAAAATTATGTTTTCAAGAATCTATGATCAGCATACAATTTCTTTAGTCTGTGTTTCAGTTTGCAAATCAGTTGAACAGATTTTATTTGACATTGAACTAAGAGTACCTAGGTTGCCCCAGATGTTTTGCTTTGAAAGAAGGTGGAAAATCTTTTTAAATTGACCAAATCTTATAAAAGTTCAGGGTCTGATATTTATATGTGGCCAGGTGCTTAAAAATGAGTGCAGAGCAAATATACTGCATTTTTTCTCATACCTTTCTCTCATCACTCCAAGTCTAGAAGGTTCCAGAGGTACAGAAAAGGTAAATTATTGCTATAGTTGAGTATAAACCCAACAAATTATTTTTGAGCTTGTTGCTTTAACATCTTTAGTGATGAAGCCCTTTGAAAAACTCAGAATTTCTGCAAAGCAGTGGCGCAAAAAGTGGGTATGCACTGTATGCAACGCATAGGGGCGCTGCACCAGAGGGGGCATCAAAACCCCCAATAGAAAAAATATTTTTCTAGTTCGCATTTTCTACATTTAACAGCTTGACATGATCAATAACAGAGTAACGGCACTGATTAGGCGCCCCCCTGCTTCTTCACCTCCCCTCCTATCGCTCTCCCTTCCCACACAGGTGGCTTGGGCACATGCCCTAGGAAAACGCTCTCAGGCGCCCTTTTGGTTTTTTTCTGTTTTAAATCTTAGACTACCACTCGTAGTGCACTTGACAACAAGATGGAGCGGCAGAAAACAAAGTTATCTGGGGCGCAAAACAGAAAAAGGCAAAGGGAGAAGGACAAAGATGTTGGCGGGATGAAAAAAAGCCTTTCAATGTGGTTGAAAGATAGTAGGAAAGTACCATCAGTGTATCGACAACAGGACAAAGAGCGTTGTAAATATTCAGGTTAGCTAAAGCTAGCCTAACACAGAATTGTCCCATATTTGGCTGTTGCCTCCCACATTGAACCGATAAGGGACGTGATTTGTTCGGTATTTCTATGAATATCTGATACATACGCCTGTCACACACACATATCCACGCACTAAGTGTAAGAATGACCGAAATAAAACCCAGGAAATATTAACACAGGAAAGTGACATGTTCGCATCCAGCTCAAAAATATGTAGTTGCACCCCTGGTGCAGAGGGTGGAAAAGCTTATTGTTCAACTGCAATTTGCCTTGAAGGGGTGTTGAAGAAGCTGTGGTCACTCTATTAAATTTCCTGTATCTTCATCTGGATGGGGCCAAAGCCCATGCTTGGTTCCTATTTATTGACTTTTCTTCAGCTTTTAATACTATCCAACCACATCTTTTAGTTGATTAGCTTCTTAACCTGTTTAAACTTGATTTTAATCTTGTTGGTGGGATTTTAGACTTTTTAACTGCTAGATCTCAGTGTGAGAGTCAATGACTGTTTCTCCAATAAGCTGAACTCTTTTACTGGTTCACTTTAGGGCTGTTTTATATACTAATGACTGTAATAGCTGAGACTAATAGGCATTTCATTAAATATAAAGATGGTCATTGCAAATCTTCATGTTGAAGAGCATCACCAAGGGCCTGTTGTAGATGAGTTTGTTTCTTGGTGTCATTTTTAAAGATCAACACCCTGAAAACAGAGGACATGGTTATGGACATGAGGAAGTCATCACCCCGCCCTGCACCAACCGTTGTGAATTGTGCTGCCACTAAACAGGTGGATGGTTATATGTATTTGGTGGTTGTCTGTGATGGGGCTCCGTCCTTTGAGCAACATTTTGCTGCTACAACAAAAAAGGTTAATCAATCGCTGCTCTTTTTAAGGTAAGATTGTCAGCTTCTACTCTCAGGTCGTTGGTATAAAGTCTCTGCAGTGAAGACTGAGAGACATTGAGTCTCTTTTTTTTTTACCTGCTGCTACTGTCATGCCTAATAACAAAACCATAAGTGTTGTTGCCAACACTATTGCACTTTGTGGATGGCAACTGATAAAATCTGGTATTTTTCCTGTTTTCTTTGTAATGCAGTGTTTGTGTTGTTTGATTAGTGGTCATGAAGCCAATCAATCTCCCACTGGGGGCAATAAAGTTACTTTTGTTGACATTGTTTCACCTATTTATATTTGTTTTTCAAGATCATCTTAATTGATGGAGGTCCAAATTCCAAAAAGGTGTTTATTTTGGTGCTTACACAAAATAATGGCTATACATAAGTCTATAATAGTGAGTCTTTGTTCAGTGCAGAGTTATGAAGTTCATGTAGGGCCAGTCAGAATATTTCTTACTGTGCTTACACTGGAACAACACAGGGGGACACCACTCTATATCGACTAAACATAAAATAAGAAATAGAAACCCTGTTCGAGGCACAACTCACAGGACTTTTTTCAGTTTTTTAAGTGTGTGCCATCCCCCCTGAGAAAATGGCACCCATATCAAAAGCAACAATAGAAACTATACATACTTTACCTTAAAGGCTGAGTGTTTTACTGTGTCTGAAAGCAGTTACTTTTTAAAATATATATTCCCTGTGATACTAGTGTAATAACTAGGGAGATTCACTTTTTCAACAAGCTGCCTGCCTGACCAGAAGATTATTTTATCAAGGTATTCCCAACTCTAGGTTCTTTATGCTCCAATAAAAGTTAATAAGAAAACTTGTGCTGATGTTATAGAATACTTATTGCAAATAGCCCAAGGTAGGCTCTGTCTACACTGTTTGCAAATCTCCAGACAGTATCCTATTTTGGGGTTCATTGGAGTCAAATTCTGACTCAAATCAAAGTTTGAAACCCTTGCAACTAAAATGCAACTTGAGTGTTTCAGACTTTATGTTGAAATCTGTCAATAATTACTTGTTTGCCATAATGCTTACTAATATTTGTTGATTCCTGTACCTCTTGTGATGTCATCAATCAAAATATGCACATAGCCAAATTGGCACATATTTGGTGAACTTTTTTAATAAACATATTTGTAAAACATATTTAGTAAAATCCATCCATCCACACATATCATCTATTTAAGAGCACGTCTTATATGGCACTTTATCATCCATCCATCCATCCATCCATCCATCCATCCACTTCTGCTTATCCGAAATCATGTCCAGGATGGAAACCCAGACATTTTGGACCCCTGCGACACTCTACAGCTCAACAGAAACTATCGTAAAAACTAATGTTCAATCATTTCTAATGAAAATACGCAGTGCAATGCAAATGTTTTAATAAATTTAAAAGCAACCCATGTCCTAGAGAAAAACTTTTAAAGACCTTCAGAAATTCTGAATAATATTTATTTTTTAAAAGAAATCTAGCTTTTTAAAGGAAAAGCATTGCCGGATAATTGAATACTGTTGCATAAGACTGCAAAGATCACATAACTCTTAAATATTTAACCTTTATATAAACTAAATGACACGTCTGTCTGTGGTCTGAGTATTTTTTATGTTTCGCTAGGAGTGCGGAGTCAGTTCCACAACAGTTCCCTTGTAGCTGCGTTAGGATGTTGCAGGGGGCACAAATAAAGGGCATCATTTCTGCAGGACAGGACCCATCCTCACAGCCCCATCATTTTGGTAATAACCAGTCATCAAATGCCCACAAAAGCTAAAATCATCCGTCTGCTCCACACTGTCTGCCAGCAGCATTTATCGCAGCAGGTGTGTCAGGAGACATCAAAGTAATTCACCTTTTTAATTCTCTGTGCAAAATTAATTAGCTGTTTGCTACACATGTAAAAGGGTCTATTTAAAGTCCAGTATGTACAACTAAAATATTATGTATCTAAGAGCTTATCTTATGAGGCATTTTATCAGGCGCATTGATCTTAATCTTTACTAAGGCATTGAATGTTTGTAAACAGCTGCTAAAATGACCCTGCTCAGTTGCACATCTGAGTATGTCATTTTTAGTAACTGCCCAGCATTTATTTTTCTTTTGTTGCAATTTTCCTGTATTGTACAGTCTACTCTTAATTTTTGTTGTTTTTACCTTTGTGAGTACTGTCATGCTTCCATTTGTATTTTACTTTTCTGCTAACACACCTGAATTTCCCCACTGTAGGACAATAAAGGATATTTCTATTCTATTCTATATATGGTCGAAGTGTGCTGTGAGTAAATAATTGTGTCTGTGTTGTTGAAAGCCATCTATACTTGAGTGTAAAAGCATTTTGCTGCTGCTTGTTATATAGAAAGTCCATGTTTTTAAGAGCATTCCTCGCCCAGATACAGTACAGTATTAGTACAGTATTAGGCTCGATCAGACTTCTATCTTCGATGAGGGACTTTTTACAAGATCAAAGCAAACACATTACTCCAATATTTTAATAAACCCATTTATTCCATCAGCGCTTCTGGAAATTGTGATCCAGCCAGAATGTTTTTGATTCTTCTCAATAGCTTCAATAAATAACTGCAAAAGAAAGTGAGCATATTTCTTATCAGCATTGGGTCAGTGTCACTGTGTGCCATGCCTGCAGGCAGTGTTGGGAATCAGGCCGTACAGCTCAATATAGTGATGAGGAGCTCGTGCCAATAATGGCAGATGACCAGCTAAGCGGATATACCCCCTCTAACTCAACCTCGAGCTTTAGATGACCTGCCAGAGCCTGGCAACCTTGCAAAGCCATGAGGCCTTCAAACTCTGCTTTGAAAGCTTTGGGAAACTTTTTAACTTATCTATCAATGGCATATCAGGAGTAACAAGAATTTGTTTTTGAATGACACACAGTTCATACCCCCTAACTCTTTCACATTTGATCATATTACGCATACCATGTGGCAAGGATTTACTGTGTTACCCCTAAAAACTCTAGTCACCTAATCAGCAAATCTAGTCCACCTGTGTGTGATTTAATCCAAGTATAAATACAACTATTCTGTGAAGGCATCAGGGGTTTGTTGGAAAACATTGACAAATTTAACTTGCATGCAAAACACTGTGCAAAGGAACGCAAGTATTGGGCATCCCCATAAATACATGTTCATAATTAAACATGGTGACTGATAAAACCAGGTTTTATCAGTCACCAGGAAGGCTGAATACAAATTCATGCTGCACTTTTCAGGTTTTCAAAACCAAATATCCCTCCATTTTAACTTTAGAATTAAGTGCTTCTCTATGTTGGTCAGTCACACAAAATCACAGCAAACTCTAAAAAAAATAAATAGAAAGTTGTGGTTGTAATATGACAAAGATGAAACCTAGAGTAATACATGCATCTTTTTTCTAGCTAATGATTATTAAATGTGAGCAACATACCTGCTAGAAAACTGTTTCTGTTAATAAGAGACAACATAAGGGACAAAAGGCTATACATTTTTGGGATCAAACTTTTTATTGGACTCAAATTCACATAAATAACATTGGTTCATATATATTTTTTATACATTATACAACTTTATATAATATATATTTCCCCCTCTGATTTACATTCCTCTCTGGCTAAAAGTATCTCAGATATATCTATGGATACAGAAAGCATTGCATGAAGGCAAAACTGCTCTTTTTGTGCTGTTTTTTTAAGGTCCCAGTGCCTTGAAGGAGAGGAGCACTTTTCTTTTCAGTTGTACAAAAAAAATAAAATAAAAAGAAAATCCCAAAGTTACAGAAAAAGAAAGCAAAATGAAGAATATATTGCATTGTTTCTAGGGTATAAACACGGCACTACAAGGAGTGGGTAGCTATTGAAAGTCATTCACCGTAAACATACTTTACTGTATTGACTTGTGACACGGAAAAAAAGCACTGCAAACAATCTGATATGCACGGCGATGACAGCTTTGTGTAGTTGTTTCTTTTTTGCCATAAAAAATTTATAAACAGAGATTGTATGTTTGATTCGATAGGAAACCTCATCATGTAGATAAGAAAAGTGTTACGAACCTGCAGCAAGGTCACATAATCATGCGGTGACCCAGCCAAGTCCACACATTCGCACAGTTCAGCTTGTCTTCCCAAAATCAACATGTCTGTGATGGGCATCATTCAACAAGACCGATAGATATTTGTAAGCAGAGGAAATTTAGCAATAGCCTGACAGAATTCCCACTCTGTTGTATTTAAAGTAAGTCATTTGTAACCATCGGGCCTTCTTTCAATGCTGAACCCGTGCAATTCTGACAGCTCATGCACAGCTGAGAAGTAAACTGCTGGATCTTCGTGGTTCTTTAAAATCAACTTAAAGCCTCTTATACATGAAATAGCAAATGATTTCTGCATCACAGCCTTTCGGAGACAGTGACATCATAAACTGCCAGAATAGAAATGCTTCATGACAGTCAATGCAAAATGCTCATACGGTGTGAGTCAGTTTTAAAAGACTACATATATATTTCATTTACCCAACATCCAGTGTCAGTTCGTGTCAGCTTTTTCATCCATGCAGCCTCTTTAATCTGCCTAAACTACAGTATAATACACTTTTGATTGTCTGGATCAGCACCGCTACCTGAATGTTAAACCAGAGAAAACCATCACCCACACTAAGCCTTGAAATCCAAACAGAAATAACAAAACTGAACACCTTGAGCTATAAATAAATGTGAAAAGTGAAGAAAAATAGGTGTTAATCTGCTAAATAATGAAAATAAACTTGGTGAATTTGTAGAACTTACAAACATTTCCCAGTGAGCCCCTGTAATCTGATAATGTTGCATGCATTGTTCACGACCCGAACAGAACAGTATGTGTTGGTGTTGAAATTTGCATGTATGTGGCAGAAAACACAGTCATGCCATGACACTGAAACAAACAGCAAGCGTTAACCATCTTCAGCCCTGGAAATTCAACGTCTGAGTGAAAGTTTAAAAAAGAAGCTGTTTATCACCACCTAGATAAAACAAAGAAAATCCTTGAATATCATAATCACATCTAGTTTCCAAAGAGGTTAACTTTACTGTATGCTATTAAAAGTGCAATAAAGAATTAATGATCTTTTTGTTTTGCCTTTGCAACAATATCGCACTTTGCGACACCATATTTGACTTAATGGTAAACATAATTTAACACAGTGTTTTGTTGTCACCTATTTTGCCCATTACAACCTGCCACTCAGTTCTAGGACTACTTTACAACACAGAGGGCAAGTGGTGTCAAGTTCAAAAGTGCATCATGAATATTAGTAAATTTAAAATAAAGATAAATCATCCTTCTTACTAATAAATAATACTTTTGTTCTCTTGTGTTCAATAGGTCTCTCATCTTACAAAAAGAGTGGTCACATGATGCAAATCTGCTCCCTGCGATGTAGAAACAAAACCTGGGAGCAACGTTAACGCTTCCCGGTGACTGAAAGTTTGGACCCATTCACACAAACGGGGCTGATGGGTACCATGTAGGAGGAAGAACAAGTAGAAGGCTTGAGTAAAACAGCTACCAAGGACACAGAAACCATCAAGTATTTACAAGCAAATTGTAATCTTAAGAAATGTGCGTCCAAATCCTGAAAAATATAAAAACAAAATAGAACATTTTGTAATTTTGGACTAAAATGTGGAAGTATATGTCTATGTTCTGAGCTGTACTGTACAGGTGTGTCTCAATGAATTACATTATCATTGACAAGGGAATTTATTCATGTATTCTAAATCAAAAATTGAATTCACATAGTGATATATTTATAGTTATATATTTTAATGATTACATCTAACGGCAAATTAAAACATGACAAAAAAAAGTATTTCAAACCCTTTACTGCCTGAATGTATTTACAATTATATATAAAGAATTGAATTAAAATATATTTGCATTTGCTCTCAATAAGAGATTGCAAATTTTAATATAGCACCTACAATAGATATAAATTTAGGTATTTAGAATATAAATGAGTGAAATTAGGTTTAATTGGGCTTAATAGCGACTGCTAGATGGTGGCAGATTTACTTTCACAATTATCTTTGGTGTGTGTAAAATCTGCAACAACCAGCATTGGTGGGGTACAAATTCCATCTAAGCCGCATTAGGACAGGGAGTGGTTTAAGGGGAAATGGAAGCAATAGACAACAACAGGTCAAACCAGAGACATTTTGTTAGGGCCTACTTAATCAGGGAGAAGATTGCTGGCTTGACAATTGCCCAGCAGACATTCTCCACAAGGAGGGTAAGCCCTGAAAGGCCAGCGCTGTATCCTCCCATATTAATGGGAAGTTGATTGGAAGGTAAAAGTTTGGTGAAAAAAGTACCCAAGAATCAAGGGTAGCTGCAAGGATTGTGAAGAAAAGCCCACTAAAGAGTTTGTGACTGGAGTGAGGAGCCCCCATACATAGATGTATCCATGATATGGGCTACAACTGGTACACTCCTTGTACTAAGCCATTCCTGAACCACAGACAACCTCAGATGGACCTTACCTGGGCTAAGGAGAAAAAGAACTGGACTTTTACTCAGTGGTCTGAAGTCTCTTTTTAAAATAAACTCTAAAATCAGAATAAGTTTATTGACCTCCCCTCTAAAGCTTCCACAGTGATGATTTGGCAACTGAACAAAACTTTCAACTTGAACCTTCATTCTGTGGTGTTTAGGAAGGGCAAAATAAATTTTTCTAAATGTTTTAACAATTGTGCTCGTGGGTTTTATTCCAGGTAATGAGATAAATTGGCCAGATGGAGAACCGAGGAGACATGCAGCAAAGGCCGCAAAGTTGGGAATTGAACCCCAGAAGACTGTGTTGATAACAGCCTTCGTGTATAGGGCACCCACTGAATCCCTATGCCACTCACCTCCCCAGGATGAGGCATACATTTCTGTATCTAGATTCATTCTAAATATTTTATATTTTACTGAGATGCACCTGTACGTACTACGCTAATGTATTTTCTTATGTTACACAAAAAGCTCAAAATAAAAATAAAAATACTTCTGATTAAATTCAATTGATTTGTGAGATTTAATTAGAGTGGCAACGTGTTCCTTTGTTGCAACTTTAGATTTGAAAGAATTTTCACCTTGCTCTCCTGCCTAGGGCTGTCAAAAGAAGAAGAAAAAAAAAAAAGAGAGACCTACAATGGTACTGAAAACCAGCAATCCCACCCTTCTCAATGACAGACCAAAGCTGTCTTTGACAGTGACTGCAGGGTGTTTTAATGAACTTAACACATATTGATCTTTTCAGTGAAAGAGATCTTTCCTATAAACTAAATGAATATGCAAAACACAGAGTGTCTACAAACTAACATTAGTAACATTTTTCCAACACTCCTAAGACAGTAACCCTTTCCTTGAGGATCAGAGCAAAGCTCAGTCAAGCCGTCAATGTCTGTCATGTCCTAATCCACTCTTCTGTCACGAGTTTAGTCAGTGGCAGGTTTTCATCCCCGTCAAGTACGGCGATTCCTGTCGGCACAGGCCCATTTGCTGCTGTTGCTCTTGGAGATCTGAAGCCACCCCATCGACAAAATCTGGGACAGGCAGTCCTGAGAGAATCATGACTGACTTGTTCCAGATCATAAAAGTGGGTACAACAGGAAGGAGGAAGGAGATTTCGAAAGTGTGAATGTGCTGGGAATTCATGGCATCGTAGAAGGACAGCGAGTTGTTGTCGTAGTCCAGGAGGACACCGAGTCGCCGCAGCTGCAGGCTCGCCTCCACCAGCATCTCCTTACCGTCGTGCCGCACAATGAAGTTGTTGTTGCAGCGTGACAACACCCACGAGGATGAATTCTTGCCACTCCACTCGTTTTTTGGGGCTGATTTGTAAGCCACGCCGATGGCATACCTGGAAGGAAGAAAACTTTTTAAAGGCGATTAGAACTAAGTGGTCCTCCTATAATTGACTTTACTTGCACTTAATCTGAGGACATGGAGAAGACTCTTTAGCTCTTTCCTGCACTGAGGTCTTTACTCCACAGCCAATTAGTGAGAAGAATATATTTACAAGAGTATGTACTCTCTATGTTAAGCTCTGCTTGTGAGTTGGGAGTTTGCATAACAGACTAGATTTAAACTCACAAAAAATACGCGAGTTCACCGAGCCTCCTTGCAGGCTTATATAACGCACTCGTGCCAGAGTGTGTTTCTCACCATGTGGATGCTCCCAGTAGCACTTCCCAGTAGTGGCACCCGCTGTCAATGAAAACATTCCCGGCAGCTCCATACGAACCGGTGCCGCTGAACCGCTCCGGTGTGTGGCTCTTTTTGAGCGAGCTCTCATCTTTCTCCATGGTTAGGCAGTCGTTTGATAGACGGAGCTTCTTGTGTGCCGTCTTTGGGTCTAACTTGAATGGCTGACCTGGAGAGACAGATATGCAGTTCAGTAAAGCGGCCTTTACACTTATATTTTCATGTTGAGTATTTTGTTCAATTTTCTCACTTACTATATTTGCTAATTTATATTGAATTCAAATTATATTTTTTATCAGGTTTACAGACTTTATAATTGATTTTGCATTCAGAATTCAACATTTAAAGTGAAAACAATTTCGTTCAGGTTTGTACGTTTTTTTTATTATTATTAATTTGGCATTCAATGGATAACAAAATAACTTCCTGAAGTTTACAACAAATTTATACAAATTTCATTAATGTCGATACATATGTTTAAATCTTAAATAACATTCATGACATTTTTATACATTTTTTCCACACAATTTTTATTTTGGTTTTCTAATTATATATTCAAAATTGTATATTATGTCTCAAATAAACACATTGGGAAGTTGCACTGGATTTTATTTAGGACTATCAGAGCGAAAGGGGATAAACACAAATACGCAAAGTTCAGACTTTTTTATTTTATTTTAAAAACCAGGCATCATTTTTCTTCCACCTCACAACTAAGAATTATTGCTTGGGTGTATATCATAAAATCCCAATAAAATACACTGACGTTTTGTCATTGCAAATAAAAACAAGTTTTATGGTACAAAAAAAAACCCCACTGTTAGCAGTAGAAAGGACTTGATGGCAGTGCACTATGGAAAAAGCTAGTGTAATGGCCAAGACATCTTACACCAAACTTTTAACGTTGGTAAAACAAGCACAACGACGCCAGATATATTCAGTGGCAAGTCCCAGAAGAAGACATTTCTTTTTCTCTTGACCATTTCTGTCATAGGCGGCCAACCATACTTCCTGTCCATTTTCTTTGTTACCAGGAGACTTTAAAATGCCTTAAGAAGGAGCAAGAAAGAGCCCAGCAGAGCCTCTCTGATGAATTCAGAGGCTTTAAAGTTTAAACAGAAACAAAAAAGAAGCTTTGACAATGCTTTGAAGGATGCAAAATAAAACACCTCTTATATAAGCTGTGAAGTTAGGCACTGTGTTTTAGCCATGAAGGAGTTCAAGAAAATAAATGCAGTATTTAGCTTTATAGAATAGTGTAGGTAGACAGATAGGAAAAAGTTACTGCCACTTTGGGCCACTGGTGTAACTGGAAGTATACTGAATAGTACATTTATCAAAAAAGTACTGAAGAAAAAGTAGAGGGGAGAATCTTATACACCATATTCCATTGTAAAGTCAATTGTCTATATATGTACATTTAAAAATATATTCTTTATTATTGACAGCAAAGTGTGCTGGAGTCAAATTCCTTGTTTGTCTGTACAAACTTGGCAATGAAGCTGATTCTGACTGATCTGTGCAAATAATGCAGCTACAAACTGGATTTACTTCGCACAACACAATTTTCTCATTGGCTGTTAATGCTAATGTACATTATTTTACAAAACAAATGCATGGGTTGATAACAGAGTTTTTAAGAAGTTGTGAATTGATTTTACAGATACTAAATTGATATTCTAGCTAGTGCTTGTCATTTTGCCCCGTTTTCATACCAAAACCATGTAGTTTTGTACTTTTCTTAGTATTTTGGATACTTAATGGTGCCATCTACCGTGGGATGTGTTATACCAAACATGCATCAATTTCTACATCAATTGTGTATGTAGTGGACAGAATCAAGGATGTTTCAGAAAAGTTAACGGCCAAACAGCGTGAATAAAAGAATCAAAGTAAACAGAAACGGAATAAAAAAATGTTTTCAGAAAATAATATTCAATCATATTAAATTAAACATAACATTTAAGCATTTTTATGATTATTTATCTCTCCAAACAAACCAAAATACTTAATCAATTATTTGTTTTCAAAATGAAAGTAGGAAGTACAAAATAGGGGTAAACATTGATTAAAGAGGTGAACTATCCTGGAGCTACTGAGTAATATTAGTAATCGTGTCAAGGGAAACTTTTACAACTTCGAGGTGAGGTTCTGCTAAAAGGTTATAAGCTGTGCTTACTTTCAATAGACGACTCACTTGGTGCCTTTATTTCGTATAAATGCAAATTTGTTGGTCACAGAGGGTGAAGCTTATGGCTAGACCAAGAGAAACCGAGACCAAGAGGACCGAGACCAAGAGGACCGAGACCAAGAGGACCGAGGACAGAACATCAATAGTTATTCTAATGGAAAATACTTTACATGCTCAGTTTTCTGTACATGTGCATTGCCTCCAACCTCCGTTTCTAATGTAAACAGTCATCAACTTCTCAGTAAAAAAATCATCCAAAGCAAAGATTTCAAACAGGAAGATCACTGGTGGTACACAATTGACTAGCTCCACTTCCTGAATATTTCAATATTTCATTTAAATTATTGTTATACAAAGACTGTTTTAAGGTTAATAATGTTTAGATAGCATAAACTGCTATGCTATTTATATGATTGGAGTTGTTTCAAAACTAGAATACCAGAGATTAATCCACTCTAGGTAATATAACAACCTTACAAAAAATCACGTAATGCAATATTTTATAAAACTCTTTTAATTGTTAAACTTTAATTATTTTGTGTTCGCTATTTTAGGTCCAAGGTTGTAGTGTTAAAAAGTACTGCAAAGTAAAAAAATACAAAGGGCCATGAACCAGAATAGAAACAAGAAGAGGGTTTTAAATTAAAGCAGCAGCAGCAGAAGAGAATAAACAAAAAGTAGGGTGAGAAGTGCTTGCAGAGAACTCACAGGGAGAAACAGAAGAGGAGACTGTTTGAATTACAAGGGCGAGAGAGTCGAAACTTCAAAGGCCCGCGCTGCCTTTGGTGAAAACATTTCATAACAGTGAAGGAAGTCACCCAGCATTTCCCTCTGTTCCTACAATCACACAGACTTGTAAATTAGCTGAAGGAAATGGCCTTTACTTCCACCACAGTTGGTAGGAGCTGCTGCAATTCAGTGGAAACGATTCTATCCGGCTGCAACTATTCAGTTTGCGGGTGACACCAGTAATTTGTGCGTAATGGGTGGAAAAATTGAGGGGGCCAAACTAGGTGAGTGGCAGAGAAAAGGAGACTAAAGAGTGAGGGAAAGAGAAGAAGCTGAGGGGATAATATGAGTCTGTAGAAGCAACAGAGGAGCCCCTTCTGAGCTACCTCTCAGTGTCCATTTCAGTGTGTGTATGTGGCTTCTCCTAAGTCAGTCACATCCCTACCAGACCTGACATTTAACTTTGACACCTCTCGTCTCATCTCTCAGCCTCTCAGGGTCTCCCATGGCTTAATGAGCCACACAATGAAGACCCCAACTCCTCCTCTCCTTTCACTATCTGTCCTTCCCTTCTTCTCTCTCTCCCCAATTCTTTCATTCTCATCCTCTCTATCCTCTCACCACTCTCAGACACTCTTCTCCAATAATCTCCGTGGTGAGTGTGTGTCACTGAGTGTGCATATGAGACGATGAGGCCAATGTGCTGCTGGCACCCAATTACATTAATGCGCTCTCTTCTTTGAACTGCTTATCGCTGCCAGCGCAGCCATTTCCAAACACTGGGGCTCTGTCATGCCTTTCCAGGGATGACTCCTGAGAGTTCAGGCTGGGCCTGAGGTTGGCGTAGGGGAGATGCACACGACATTAGAGGACAAGAAGATGCATTCATGCACACAACATCAACTATGTGCAAATGTATGTATACAGTATAGTAAATTGCCAAGTGAAAATGTTTTGAATCCGTGCCAGATTCTTGAAAATACAGAAAGCCAAACACAACAAATCTGCACAATAAATTAAACAGATCAAATGGCATATGGTACCACTAAAAAAAATGTTGCATTTGGCAAGTTTGCTGTAGTGTTGGTAGGATGGTAAATCTGCTACATTTTTTTACACAACCTGTAATGGATTCTAAACTGAGTCTCAAATTGGGAACTTCCACATCTACATCTGGTACAATATTTTTCCATTAAGATTATTTTTTTTCGTTAATTCTTACCTTAACATTTGGAAAATTAACACTCACGTACAAAATAAAAACCTGGCTAATTTGATAAATAAATGTTCTCGTGTATTTCAGTCAAATGTAAACACGTGTTAAGAGCAATAAAAGAATAAATTATAACTTTGGATTTAGTGTTCCCATGTATTGACAACAAACTTTGATTATGAAAAAACAAAATGGATGTCACAATGTAATTTTTACATGCCTACATGTTGTCCATGAGTGCTGAAAAAGAAAGCAACTAGGTATGTAACCGTTTTTATTTTTTCCCCTGTCCCCACCTCATTTGTCCTATCCCTAACAGCATTATGCTTCTTTCACATAGAAACCAGCATGAGTTGCATTGCTTTGAGCTTGAGTCGGAAGCACCAGCGAAGGGCACTGAGCTTATGCACAAAGAGTACAAAGCCCCAACAACCTGTGTTGCATGTCTTCCACGCCTCTTCACCCTACTTCCTGTCTGCCTAATTTGAAATAACAACAATAAAGGCCACTAGTGCCTCAAAACAAAAAACGGAAAAAAATTAAAAGATATCAATACGGGTAAAAGTAGTTGATTGGCCGCAATGTGTCTTAGATCTTGTGTCAAAATACTGCTAGCTTCTCCTGTTTGTTGGTGTTTGTGGACATGCACCAGGTTGTCTCTGATATGAAGCACCCAAATGGTGTTAGAGTGCTGCAGCTAATATACTAATGTTTAACTTGGGCACAAGGCACTTGGTGGCATGTTCAACGGTGCGCTGTGCTACTTTTTTGGTTTTGTGACGTATCAAATCTAGGAAGACGTATCCAACATAAATCCAAATTGTTTAAAGCACAGTTTGTGATCTGTGATATCTTGTTCATAAAAACAAAAAGAGCAAATAAAAAATGTATGCGATCTAAACCAGTCCCAGTTTCAGACCAAGAGCTCCAGTTTAGTTGAAAAGGTTAATTAAACTGAAAATAGGCTCCAGTTCATTTCACTAATTTATACCCCTATTTCATACCCTTGCATAATTCTAGTACATAACCAATTAATACCAATGTATCTGTATCTGGTTTTTCTTCATGAATTATGCTGTTACATTGTCATAGAAAGGCTTATATCCAGCATATAATGAATTAAATTGTATAGAATTTTCTGAAAACTTTATTTTTCAAACTATTTCCAATTGTTATTGGTTCTGATTATGATGCCTAATCAAACATAAAAACTTTAAGTGACTTGCTTGTAAAGTTTTTATTTAAAGTCATACAACTTTATTTTAGTATAGCAAATTATAAGTACAATATTAAAAATTACTTTAATGCTTTGATTGACTAATTAATGGGGTGGTAGGTACAAAATATCCCATGGTAGCCAACACCATTTTGTACCCAAAAATGTAATGTATAATACAGCCAAAATTCCCACATGTATGAAATTGGGTGAAGAGATAATTTTTATCCTTTGGATAATAGAATAAAAAATAACGTCTGGAAGCTCCAACTTTTTTCCATCCTTATCCAGAAAAATTATCATATGAAGTTCTAGACTTTTCCAGACTGTGTAGAAACCTTATTGCAGCATTGTTTTTGCTTAAAGCTGAATGTTGGAGTTGTTGCAATAAATACGTGTTTCTATGAATCTGACTGCTTCCGATGACACTGGAGCTCCTTCATGTTGCAGAGCTGCCATGAAATGAACAGATCCAAACTCACAGGGAGCGTGCTGGTATTTGCAAGCAGCACCCGGGGAACATGCCGAATGCGATTACCTCTGGTGTGCTACACGGCTAGAGGCATAAAGAAGGCATGAGTGGAGATATACAGCGTATTAGAGGGAAGACTAGTACGAACTCAGAGTGCATGTTCAAAAAAGTTGATACTAAACCCCTTTCAAATGGTCTGTTTTTGTAAACAACACACCCACATTTTTCAGCAGAAGCCGCATTGGCGCTGATAGCAACAAAAGAGAATCAATCAATCCTCTTGCGCAGATTTCGGTCAGAGTTTGGAACAAAAATGATCAGATGGGAATTTGGAACAGCATATTCTACAGTCTGGACTTCTCTTTGAGGACTATCATTAGTCTGTTTCCACATTGCAGTAATACAGCAGTAATTTGAAGTATCTCTGCCGGTCTGCAGAGATCATAACAACTCTGTTATACTGTCTTCGAGCCTTGCATTGTTAAAGCCTCAGTAATCCTTAATGGAAACTTGTCAGACACAAAAAAGAAACAGCTTTGACGGCAAGGAAGAGATATGGACTGAAAGGGGCCACAGCTGGAGCAACATGTACAAAATGTAGTTCCAATCCAGGCTCATTGTGCTGAGTACATGCTGGAAATCTTGCAGCGGGACATCCTCTTAGTAATCGACTATTTCATCTGTGTAATTTTCCCTCCTAGCATTTTTGAAAAAGGAATAGATTAAGCTGTTTCTAACAAGACCGAGATGGAAAAAAAAGATCAATTTAACTGCGTAACAAAACAATAACTGCAGCAGGAACAGCAGCAGAAGAGATTCAGAGCACTCTCTTGACTTGTGCAGCCTCACACAGGTTCCCGAATCCCTGCTGAACTTACAAATCCATTCATGTAATAAAAATGCACGGCAGCCTGCCAGTTGGCTTCTGACTGCCTAATTCCTATAGAACATGGTATGTAATCCAGCAGCGCTGCAAATGAAACACAGCTGTACTCTGGTGAGATTATAAATGAACCTGTTACAGAACAAGCAACAGGATGCGTGTGATTAGCAAACCTCCAGGGGATCTTCGTTTACCACAACTTCTCATATTTTACTGGCTAATTCATGTCTCTTTCTACTAAACTGATAGGAAAACTAAAAAATAAATCACTGACTAGTGTCAAGCAAAGACAGCAGTAAATCTTTTTCCTTCTTCTTCAGCTTCACCCTGTAATTACCTAGGAAGGTGTCTTCAAAGACTACTGCTAGAAAAAAAAAAATCACAAAGGCATTTGAGCCTGATAGAAATATTGTTTGGATTAGAGACACATTTTCAGAACAAACGTTTAAAACTGGAGTCACTGTCAGGATTCTGGGTTGTTTAAGGTTATTAGATGGAACTTAAAAGCATTCCTAATTAATATCCAGCTTTCCTTCATAAGATGACTTGCATTTAAGTTTGGCAAAGTACTGAGTGAACCAAAGTTAGACTTTTAAGTTAGCAAACATAACCACAATTTTACTTTTATAGCGAGTAAATTGTTTAACTCTTGAGTAAGTAGGTCCAAAAAAAAAATGATGTTCACACTGTAGTTCTTGATTGTATAAACTGAACTGTGCAATTGTCTGTTTTAAGGACTAACGTACTGTTATCTGCCGTTATGGGTTTGATTGGACTTGTTGATTGAGTATTAATCAACTTGTTACCACAGTTTATATTCTCTGGCTGTAAAAAATACCAGCTGATCTCATGCTAAATAAACCTGAAAACAATCATGCTTCCAACGTTTGCACAAATTATATAAAGAAAGTATTCATTTTACTAGATTTAAAAGCTTTATACAGCTGCATCGCTTCTCTAGCCTTTTAGGTTTGGTGTGTGTCCCTTGGTGTGTGCATTATTACTTTTATTTGAAAAACATAACATATAGCTCGATACAAAGACTTGTGCAAAATTATTCCCACTGAATTTATATAGCACTTTTCTAGTCACACCAACCACTCAAAGCACTTTATAATAGAGCCACGTTCACCCAGTCACACACACACACACACACACACACACACATTCATACACTGATACACAGGTCAATAGACAACTTGTAGTTAAGTGCTTGCTTACTGTATTGCTTTGATTGACTTCTTAATGGGGTGTCGAGATTTGTGTTGTTCTATGACACCAAATCTCAAGAAAATACATTAATGATTGCAGTAACCAACTTTGAAAATGTTTTAGGGTTATGAATACTTTTGAAAGGCACCATCTAAGTGGCATTGGCATTAAATGGTACCAAACTGTAAATGCAAAGCATGCACCATCACCACCATTCACAAAGACAATGCCCCCTCATTTCTCTTTCTGTCCTCACCCTCATCTCCTCTTCTGCTCCTCTTACTTCATCTCTACCTCTCTACCTCAACAATGGCTTGGGGCTGGTCTGCAGAAATGCATGCTGGGTAAATGTGGCTTCTCTTAACAGAAGCAGGGCTGTGCACCCTTGGGCACCTTGATGCGATATTTTTGGCCCGGGTTTTAATTGTTACCAGACATTGTTTGAATGTGACAAAAATCATGTGATGACTTCACACACATACAAACCCTCATGGGTGTTTGCCCAGTCATTCCTTTGTGCTCACAAAGTGGATGCCCAGAATAGAGTAACAACAGGAAAGTAAACATTACAAAGCCAACAGACATTGTTAGACTGTCGGCAAGTAGCTGTTTAAAGAAAAGCCTGTATGCATTCATATTTCCCTTTGTTAGGACACAAACAATACGTTCACTCAAGAAACAGTGGAGCTGCTAAGTTAAGTTAAATTCAAGCCTAAATTTATGTTGTTAGCCCACCTACATTACACCAACCTGCATCTTCGAACTACAAATGAGGGCGCCTATTGTTTTAATGCTTGATTGACAGATTCCACTTTGTTTTGGCTGATTCCTAATTCTAGTTGTTATGAAGTGCAAAACTGCAGATAATGTTTTTTTTTCTAAATCTGATGAACAGCTGTAAATAGCTGTGATTAAAAAGATTTTGCAATTAACTGAAAATGTCTCTGGTTGTTAACAATAATATTTTCACCCTAAATAAACTTTGGAAGTTGCAAAGTTTTCTTTCAGGGTCACTTGTTCTTTAAAATTATGTAAGGTATTTGTGTGCAAATAAAAGGCAGCTAAAATGGACAATGGAGCCTGTTTATACATAAAGAACGTCCTTAAAACTCAACAAGCAATATGTGTGATAAAAACGTATTTACAGATACATATCTACATTTATTGGAACTACTCATAAAAGGTTTGTGAAAAGCTTTTTTATTGAAGTAGCATAACCTCTATTGAAAAAGTTTTCCATTTGTTTTTACCTCCCTACAATCTGCATCACTGTGAATGCTAGCAAGACAAACCTGGAACATGGACCAGCCTTATCTGTGACAGAGTTAAGTTGAGTGGCTATTTTTCTGGTAGCCATTTCCTGATTTATTGACACACATTTGCCTTGCTTGAATGGTGTGTTCTTCTGTCTTACCCATTTGGAAAACCGGTTAATAGAAATGGGCTTCTGTGTCAGACAGCTTAGTGGATGTATTTTCAGATATAGAAAATCTGTGGGCAGAGCAGAAAGGTCTGTGTGAGCAAGGTGTCCTAAAAATCTGACTCGGTTAAACTGGTTTTGTTGTGAGGAACGAGGCACAATTCCAGGAAACTGTTGTGAGAAGCTTGTCAAAGGATACCCAATATGTTTGACCCATGTTCTCATATGCTAATGAACTGACAAATCAGCATTGAAGGAAACAGGATGTGTTAACAGGGGTGTGTTCCCTGTCTACTCCTCTTCTCCCTCTACACAAATGACAGTGGACCCGTCTGTGAAACTCCTGAAATTTGCAGAAGACACCACTGTCACTGTTCTGATCCAGGACAGTAATGAGTCTGCATACAGACAAGAGGTGCATCGGTTGGTAGACTGGTGTGGTCAGAACCACTTCGAACTTAACCCACTCAAGACTGCGGAGATCGCCTGCCCCCACCATCCTCAACAACATTGTGTCTGCTGTGGACCACTTCCGGTTCCAAGAACCACCATTTCCTGAGACCTGAGAAGGTGTTCACACATAGACACATAGATTCTGATTAGATATATGTACTGCTTTTTAGACTTTTACATTTTTATGATTACTATTGCTGCCGATATACGTGGAGGCCATTGTAGATATCCAGCTAACGAGGGAAAATGTTTTCAGTGAATGCTGTGTAACTGCTAGCTCTTGATATAAATTAATTACTGAGACTGATAAGGAAATAAAAAGCAGAGGCAAAGCGCAAATTAATATAAGCCAACTTGAATACTGTGGGTTGTTTTCTCAGCCGCTGCCCTAACAAGCTCTGACCAAATTCATTTGCAAGTTTAATTCAATTTCATGCTTATAAGTGCAAAAAAGTATGGTGCTTCAACACCAGCGTTACGATTGTTATCATACTGGCTTTTGCTTTTTTATAAAATGAGTGGAGGCAGATGTTCTTTATTTAATCTTACATATATTCAATGGATCAGTCCTACATTTATTAGAATAAGGAGAAAATGGAAGTCAAAAGTAATGGAGTGAAACCTGGAAACACTTTGGTGGTATAAAAAGAAAAACAAATTATTTTAATTTTTATTTTGGTAATATTACTATTTGCTTGCTTAAGTACACCTTTTACTTTTTTTAAATTCCTGGATTTTATAAATGGCTAAAAAGCGGTCCACCGATGGTATTGTACTCTCCAAACCCTCATCTGTGCAAAGAGCTATTTGCTGTCTTTTATTCACTCAACACTCTCTCTTTCTCACTCTCGTTCTGACACTTTTTTTTATCCACTTTCGTACTCCCTCTGTCTGTCTCTTTGTAGCCCTTTCAGCTCATTTCTAAAGACAGTGATGTAGAAAGCTGGTCACGGTTCACTCTGAGGTAAATGCTGGAGTGCGGGCGTGCTGCTAAAAGGTCACACGCTAGCACGCGCATGTACGCATCCTCATCTCTACCGCATACTTATTCGTCATGCCTTATTCATGTGTTTTTCAGGAAAACTGAGTTATTTCACATGTTGACCGCGAGGACCTATCAGCTCACTGATACTTCCTCTAAAGGACAACATTAGAGTCACTGCTCACTTTCAGCCTCTCAGAGTCCAATGAGTGGCTTCTTGGACTGACCTAAAAACCATCAGAGAGCACCCAGACATGATTGTAGATGTTTCAAGTTTCAATCCAAGTTGCCAAATTGTACGTGATGGGATGTGAAGTCCCCAGAGGATTTGCAAAACAAAAAGCAACAGAATATCTGGGCAAGAAAATGTTGCATATCAAGCATCGAAGCCTAATTCTGAGGTTTGATTTTTCTCCTAACCTTCCGTGTTCTTGATTTAAACACCAAGCTGCACATCATGCTGATTTCAGAGACATCACTTGAGGTAATTTATCAGCTATTATTTGGAATCCCCTGTCTTTTTCCCTCATTTAAAAAGAAAAAAATAAATAAACTCAGGTGTGGAGAATTTAAATGGTACTCATTTAACGATCTTGGATTTCATACATTTGTCATGACGTCTTAAATTTGGGAGGCTGGAATTGTGTACTAATATGGTCTTTAGGTTTAAAATTGGATTCAAAAACACCAACAGTAATGTTGTGAATGCCATCATTTAAAACTGCCTTTAAATGCGATGTCGCCAAAGGTAAGCATGAATGGGATAAACCTGTCTTTGTGTGTATGGAGGGTGTTTCCTTTTAACTCCTTTAATTCCTGCTGTGTAGTGGTATTTCAATAGCAACACCTCTTGTTTAGAGGATTGCCTGCACTGAGTGTAATTTAAAGATATAAATCATTAGGCCGAGATGATGATGCTAGAGACAGTTTTGTCCAGTGTGCAATGCGACTGTAATCTGCATTGTCTGGAATCTTGTTGGTTGGAAAAAAAAAAATCTTTAAACGAACAATACTTCTGTAAATTATGTCAGCTAAAATGATCAAACAAAAGTTTGGTTCTGGCACTTTCAGGAGCTCTGGTCTGGTTTTGGTCTGGTCGCCTAAGATAAACGTTTTGGGAGGCAGTGGCGATGGGTAACACAATGAAAGAAAACGAAGGCCTGACTGGATATTATGGAGATTGGGTGATTTACAAAGATTAGATAAATATAATGCTGTCTTTCCCTGTGCTGCGTCCTTTGCTCTGTAACTCTGTGATGGATTCCCTAAGGAAAACAAATCTGCGGAAAACAAATGGGAAGGCATTTTATCACAAGTATTTCAGAGTAACTGGTGAAAAACTGACAGATGGCAAAAATTAAGATTTAATACCATTACATACTGAAATAGCTTGTAACTGTGCAGCCCCCATAAATCTTTGTCCAGAAAATATCGTACACTGTGTGAAACTTGTTTTTCTTACACTGAATACAGGTTATTTGAAAAATGTATATTTGAAAAATGTATATTTTCTGAGAAAACTGCATAGCCCTAGGTACTTCTTGAAGGTTTTATATTGATAACTTTATGTTTTGTACCAATATAATATACCAGGTGCTAACCTTATGGTAGCATCATAACTCAGTTTGCTGTATTGATATTTTTAACCACATATACCTTATCATTTTATATATCCTCTGAGTTACTCTTTTGAAAAGACAGGACTGTGATGATGCAGGGCTTTACGGGGTCTAGCAGTGCTTCCTGTCACATTACTGCTTGCTTTGCATCTTTTTTGCTAAATTATAAAGAGCTTAGGCTGAAGGCTTCCTGAGGCAGCTAATCCTTCCAATCAAGCTACAGACAAGATGAGAGGAAAGAAACCTGCTATTATAACAGAGCCTGCAAAGCAGCAAATTGTCCATATAAAATGTTTGTGACCTTTGTGAACTGTGACCCATTTTAATCCAAATTCAGCTTTTATACAAACAGATGACTAAAGCTGTTTAATCCGAATACTCTGATAAAAGAGGAGAGAGTGGAAGAGAAAAGAGAAAAACGTGAGATGGAAACAAACGGTAAAACGTTGCAGATAAAAATATGCATGTTTTTTGCTGTTTTTTTTTTTTAGGCTTGTCTAAATCATCACAGCTTTGGGAAAAATCTGCTTGACAATAACAGGCTCATAATCTCCACTGGTGTTGGCTGTGGGTGGACAAGCTTTCCCTGCACTGACTGCGAGAGGTAGTGGGGAGTGAGAATTATCTATCAGCACAGTACCATACTGGACATTATACAGTCACATATGCTACACATGTTTTTCATGTAACTTCACCATATTATTGATAAAACTAACTACTTTCTGTACTAGTTTTAATGATTTCAATGGCTTTTTTTTATCAATAATTAAGCAAATTTGAGAGACAGAAAATAATATACATTAAATAAAACGTTTATGTAGAACAAGGACATTTCCCGGAAAAATAGAAAAGAAAATGATGTTCTGTGTTCTGGAAATATCTTTTCTCGCGGTTTTTTATTTTAGGGAGATATTGAATCCATCCCTCCAATGGAGTAAGAGAAAGAACCCAAGAGCTACAGCTGTCATTTAGGAAGGTTAAAACTTAAAATATATGACAAGAAGTATGGTTGTTTGGATGTGTTGTAATGAGAGAGATAATTGGTTCTAAAAGAAAAATGTAAGTAAAGCTTCCCTTTTTAAAACTGGATCTGAATTAACCACAGCACCAATGCTAAACACTTCAGTATCCCCTGGAGAGATCAGACAAAATTATGGATTTTTGGCCATTATGCATTACACCAAGTTAGGAGAAAACCAAAAACAAATCATCTTTGTGACAGCTAAGGCTTACAGGCATCCATGCAATTTAGAGTGGACTTTTGTTTTTTTTAACACAAAACATGATGATATATTTAAATAATTTTTGAACTTATTCACTTAACTTAACTTAATCAGACAATTTTTTGCTCAAAGCACTAGAGCTTTACCTAGTTCAAGCAGAGTTTGTGTAGTTTATCTGAGTATTGGGCACACTGCACATTAAGAACTGTGACAGTTGTGCTGCATAATCCAGAGTGATATTTCCCTCCATGACTTAGATGTTGATGTAGCCCAGTGACAACCTCCTCTTGGAGGGACAAAACCTTTGTGGAGCATTCTGATTCAGGATCTAAGAAACAGAACGATGGGATACAAGAAAGTCTAAAATCGTTCTTTTAAAAAAAAGGTTGCAAAAATTTTAGCTTAGCCATATAGAGAAGACAAAGATATTCATAAACAAATTACAGTTTCCACAAATGCACTTAACAGAGGATAACGATACATTATAGCAGTCAATTAGAAATTAAATGTCTGGATAGGTCTGAAAGATTAAGACTAACTACATGGACTTGGAGATCTAAACAAAATTCTAGAAAGCTATCTGCCAAAAATCCAGCAACAGATTCTGACTCATATAGAGTAAAATATCAATAGCATTTTAGGTTTTTTTTGAGTTTTTTTTTTTTTGACTGCATAATGTTTTAGAAACATGATTTTAAGAGTTACTTACTCGCATAGCCATGATTTGTATAAGGAATATTTGGAAGTTATGTGTGCTATGTTGGTCAAACTCTTGGAGGATACCAGTCTGTGATCATCACCTGCTTGTTACTTTGGTGATGTAGAGTTGAGGGATAATTCTTTCATGTTTTACCACAGTAAACGTACTCTGTTCATTATGCCAGACTAATGTAATTTTATCAATGAAAGATTTTTGGCATAAGATTCATCAACAACCTTTTTTCTGGATGAAAACGACACAAAAACTAATGCAGATCAACTAGAACTATGACAGAAATTATAGATATATTTACTTTAACGAATAAAAATGAGAGAAATTACAAAAGCAGATGAAAGGTCTGCATAAGAATGTCAACTTATAAATTTAGCTAATGGGATAAAGCGCCATAACTTCTTAGCTGTCACAAATTTGTGAAAATCATCTTTAGATTGATAAAAGTTCTCTGAATTTCAGATTTCATGTAACCCAGAAGTCAAAGCATAAAAAGTAAAAGTAGAACAAACTTAAAAGGAAAAAATAAACACCCAGATGATGGAACAAAACTTGACACTGATTGTAAATGATATTTTATACTTCCAAAAAAGACCAAAAGTTCCCCTTGTGAAATTGAGTTTTCACTCTGATACAGGCTTAGTAATCTGCAGCCAATACCTTGTTAAACACCCTTTCTCTCATATTTCGTAGAATTGCTGTACCAGTAATGCAATAAAGTTATATTTCTGGTCTTCTGGCTAAACAGAGACAACCCCAACACACGCTTACAAAAAAGAGCAAGGACTGCACTTTTTACAATGATAAAAAAAGGATTTCCAACTCAGACTCATGCTACAGAAATGTACATAATTATTTGATTTTCTTCCGAGAGTTACATCACTAAGTAACCTTAATTACAACGTTAGCTTGTTCATTAGTGACATCACTAGAATATATTCGTTTATTACTTCCTCAGAGACTAAATGTTCTTGAGTGGTATTAGGAGATTGCCATGATGTACTGTAAAATCTTTCATACCAACTTTTTATCACCGTACCTTTGTGGCATGTCTTTAAATGTTTTACAAGTTGTGCAGCAGCTAGTGTGTAGTTGTGTTTTCATTTCATTGAAACAACAAAAAGAAATCTGCAATTCAGATTGGGCAGACGGCAGTTACCTCGAGAAAAACATTTACTTTGGAAAGATAATAACTATCCCACGTTATGTGCCAGTACAAAGACAAGTACATAATGCTGCAAAGACAGCTTTGTCTGATTCAATATTTAAAACACAGCTGTTTTTTCCCTTCAAGAATAGAGACTGTGCTGTTTGTGTATTACTGCAGGTTTGAATCTTATAACATCCACAGTGGCATGACAGCAAAAAAGAAACTGCTGCTAACCCACTAAAAGGACAGATAACAGTAAAAAATACTTAGAGAGCATTTCTGATTATCTCTGGTACTAACAATCACTTTGTTAGACGGACAAATAAAATAAAAAAATTATAATAAAACAAATGCTCAAGAGGAGCTAACATAAAATACTACACACCATGTAACAATTTTACTGAGCCTTCAGCCAAAATACTGGCTGTTATATAATCATAAACATTACAAATTTCACTATTATCTGTCTGAGTAAAAACTGTGATCTATCAAACTGAACACATATCATCTTTAAGAGCAACGACTGCTTCCCTCAGCAAAAAAATAAAAAAACAAGCTGTTAAGGGGCGTCTAGCTGATCCAAAACTAATCCGAACCGATAAAACTCATTACCAGTCAAACACAAATCTGTAAGAAATGCTTGTGAGCATCTGCAAATTAATAAACACCAATGACACAGGCAGAAAAAAACATTTTGGTGGGATAGGTAATCCAAAACAAAATTAACACGGCTACTAAAAATTCACGGAAGTGTCACAGGCGTTCTCACTTACTGTTGGTTTTGAGGCGGGCCGGCTCACTGTTGCGACTTCCTGCCTGGTTGATAGCCTTGACAAAAAAGATATAACGGGTGCCACTCTGCAGGCCGTGCACCGTGTAGTGGTTCTGCTTGATGTTCGGTACAATCATCCAGCTGTCTGCAGAGTTGTACAGACCTGGTGGGGACACACAAACACACACACACACACACACACACACACAAGGTGGTTAACTATTAAAGTTTTCTTGATGTCTGAAAGTTGCAGAGAGAGAGAGAACTGCTGAAAATCATTTTTGTGATTTATGTTTAAATCAACAAAAAACACTTTTCTCTAAATCCAACTAGAGCAGAATGATATTTTCTATCTCAATACCTCCAGTTAGTCATTGCACGTTAAGAGGTGGCTTATGATCGTATGCAACATTTATGTGCACCTACAGATCTATTCCATAATGGTTCTAACAGAGGTATTATAACAAGCACCCAGAGGTGATCCAGTGTGTACACTGAACTGAATCCATACGCCAAGAGGAACACTCTGCTCCAAGTATTATAGGTATCATAAGTAATCGCCCCCAGGCAACACAGGATGATAGCCTTTAATGTTCAGATGTATGGAAGCAGGGGTAATACTAACATGACCTCAGCTGGTGGATGATTTGATTCAAAGCGGAGGGTTAGTAATCGTGGGTTAGCTCCACATCCACCTGTTGCAAACAGCCGTTTTGGTTTCTGAGATGTAAGCCTTTTGAAGGAGGAAAAAGAAATCTGAGCTTAGGGATAAAGAGAGATTTACCTTCTAAAGGGCAGCACCTGTTCCCTGTCTTCTTGTGAAGTTTTATGGAAAGTATTTCAAACATCATTGAGTTTTTAAAGTTATGCAACAGACTAAATATGTTTGCACAGAAGATGAATCTCTGCTTTAGTCTCAAGTCTTTTGGAGCCACTGAGACTGTGTTGTTTGTAACTACATCTGTCTTCCAATCAACTCTCAGCAGCTTCCTTGTCCCTGATGAAGAAAATCGTACCTCGAGCATGTTGCAACCACCATGCTTCATGCTGAGGATGGTGTGCTCAGGGTGAAGTTTTTCACCCCACATAGCAGCGCTGATGTTGGTCTGAAAAAAAGTTCAACCCTTGCAAAACACAGCTAATAGAACTAGATTCTAGGAATAATTGTGAGGCGTCACATTAAATCTAAAATAATTCATTAAAATGTTTTAAGAATGTACAATTAAAATTACTTTTTGTGCCCAAAAATAGAAAATCATAAAACACCAAAAATGAATATTATTAGAACTAATTTATTCGCAATTCATTTTTCTAAAATTATTGCAAACAATATTAGCAATCACTTTTTGTAACGAGCCTCAACTAAAGTTTTAAATTTTAAAGTAAAATTTTGAATGCAGCAATAGTTATAAAAGGCCTGTATAAAAGAAAATAATTCCAATAAGGTTAAAAAGTTTGTCATTGTATTGTGCATTCTGTTTGCATTGTCATAAAAAACAGGTGAGGAACACTGACTACTGTTCTGTAGCGATAAATTACAGAGCACCACTATTCATATTAATGGATCGGTTTGGTTAAAAATACTGAGAAACATTTACTTATTAATAAATCTCATTGATGAACCTAAATGTAGTCATAGCAACAGGATATGTCATACAGAAAGCCAGAACTAATGTAGGATTTACAAGCAACTTTACTGGAGGGAGCAGAGAATCCTGCACAAAAAATGTCAACTCATTAAACTTTAACAGAGTCAGAAAGTGGAATAACTACCAGATCCACTGTCTTCTTTTCCCTTCCTTTCCCTGCACAATTACAGAGAAATATATACTCTGAAAGGGGTACAGCTCTCAGGGCCACACTTACCTTGTCCCCTCTGGTTAAGATGCGTTGTAAATTATTGAGGCAGATGGAAACATCATTCATAAGTAATAGTGGAAAGTCTGCTTGTAAATATAAATACTGTACGGGACGCAAATAAGGCCTTTAAAAGTTAGCCGGCTTTAAGAATGAATGAGGGGAGGAGGCTGTAAAAGCTACATTTTTATCTGGGCAAAAGAAAACAGATGCAGCCCTTTCACACTGGTACTATCAAATTAAGTTTTATAGGTTGCCCCCCTCCCACAGAGCAAGGCATCCTTTGCACCAAGTTATCATTTGTCAACATCCTATATAAAATATGGGCTTTTAAAAGATATAGGAAAAATATAATGGAGAAAGACGTTAAAGCGTTTGATCTCAAAAGTTTCTATTTTTGCTAAATTGGGTCAGAAGACACCAAGGATGTTTCCTGAGTGAAGCTCTTCTCCTTTGAAGAAAGCTGTTCTTGAAAGTAATGTGCAGAAATAAAGAAAAAAAAAAACAAAGAAAATGGAGGATAAAGGAGCAATGCAAATCCAATGTGTGTTTCTGCAGTACTGTATATGTGTGTGAGCGTTTGTGAGAAGGGAACTGCAGCACAGCAAGTATCCTGGGAGAGGAAGTGGGCTTGTCTGATGATGCAACACAGAGTTAACAGTGGCAGACTGACTGTGCCGGGTTTGTGTGCCTGCTTGTGAGCGTGGACATGTCACTCTTTCCATTTCATTTTGGAGGAAAACACAATGCTTCTATTGGTGTGCTAATACTCAGACATTTCTTGGTGTGTCCTTGTTAAGATGCACACATTTTTAACCTTGCTGTGCCCTAATGCCCAATTCCACTGATAACTATGTTAGTAATTTAACAAATCCAGTGACTCTGACAACACATGGAGCATGGAGAACATAAGCCTAACTCACAAGGTTAGAAATAACCTCATTACAGGCCCCTAGGTAAGGGAGAAATATTAACTGATGATTACAAAACTAGAATATCTGCTGGCAAAATAAGTCATAACTCAGCAAGACACAGGTTTACTCACAGTTGTTTCGCTGTTTGCCTGTCATGCTTTCAAAATACCAAGCTGGTGTTTATCCACTAAGTGACAACAGCATCAATGTCATGAGCTGTGACAACTCCAGGGCCCATCAACTTCAGCTCGCTTTCTACCTCTGCTTCTTCTTCTCAAGACCCCAGACAATGCTCCACATTTCACAGACCACAGTTAGAAGCAACACAGCTTAACCTGCAGTTATTCTTCTGCGTTTTGATACCAAAGTAGCTTGCTAAGAAGCCATACCCCTTGAAGTGTTTCCACATTTTATTCTTCAAAACCACAAAATTCCAATGGATTTTGTTAGGAGTTGATGTGATCCACTAATGCAAAGTAATGGATAACTGTGGAGTGGAAGGTGGTGATGGTTTTCAATAAAAATAAAAATACCCCCCTCATTGTAAAATACCTCAAGATCAGTCAGATTGACTGGAGAGAATTTGGTTAACATCAATTTTGGCTTCCTAAAGGTGCCGATTTGAACATCAATTTTCAAGTCATGCCCCGGATTACAAATTGAGATCTGAACTTTAACTGAAAAACACATGAATATACTTAGATCTGAATCATTCCATTGTAGCATGTTTAGGGCCGTTCTGAGTCTCAGTTTTTTTTTCAGCCTCTAACAGGTTTTCTTCCATAATTGGTCTGTATTTAGCTCCATCATCCAGTTAACCCCGACCAGTTTTCCCTTTTCCACTGTAGAAAAGCATTCCCACAGCATGATGCTTCCACCACAATGTTTCATAGTGGGGATAATGTGTCTTCAGGCCGATCTATTGGGTTAACTTTTATTTTTCTCTATGAACTGTGGCTATCTTTTGGATATTGCTTCATATTCTAACTCTACTTCCAACTTCTCCCTCTCCAGCACTTTATTTCTTAACCTGTGTGCTGTGATCCGTGGTCTTCATGATGCTGCTTGTTCACTAATGTTCTCCAACAAACGTTTGAGGCCTTCACAGAAATCTGGATTTATATTGAAATTAAATTACACACAAGTGGGCTGTGCTTACCAATTAGGTGATTTATAAAAGCCATTTCACTCCCTGAAATTTATTTAGAGGTATCAGAGTAAAGAGGGCTTGAACACAAATTACCACAACATTTTTTAGATTTTTGTTAGTAAAATGGCTGAAGTTTGTAGATGTAACATTTCTCCTTAGTATTTGAACTTATTTCCAAGTTTATTTTCTAACACTATGCCTGGCTGATGCAAAATGATGGTTTGATACCATAACCCAACTTCTACCTCCCGTGAGGAGCTCAAACCTTTTTTTGGGGGGGGGGGGCATCTGGATGGACCTTAACTGGGAGCATTTAGCCACTTGGAAAGTTTAAGAGAAATGCTATATTGGAGAATTCAAGTGGCATGGCAGGTTTAATGGGTTTCTCTCTTTCTCAGTATCTCCCATGAATCTCTGAGGACTCTGTGGCAGCAAAGCGCTGAATTTCTGAGTCACTCAGAGTATCATGACTGAAATGTATCCTGATGTTTCAAATGGCGAGGGCACTTGAGTTGCATGGTTAGATGGAGAAATATCAGGCTACAGAGCAGTGAGTGGAGGAGATGATGAAAGGATCAAAGAGTAAAGAGGCACAGGTGTGTGTATGTGTGGAAACCTGCCTGAATGTGCACATTTATGTACATTATTGACAGCCTCCTCATATCGGTAAGTTGTAATTTTCACCAGCTCTATACATCCATTATTCTGTCTGATTTTCCCCTGGTCTCGTATTTGTTTCCTCTTCCAAAGCAGATTCTTTTATTTCTTTTAAAAAATGTTTTAAAAAGCAAACCAGCTAGAGTGGTGATTATCTAATGAAGGCCCAGTATGTTGCTTACGGCTAGCAGTCCTACTGATAAAGATTTGGTTTATAACAACTGCACTTTATAAATTTACTACAGGACATCAGAAACATGTTTATTTAAGAGAACAGAACGTGAATGAATTGAATTTATTTGATCTTTTATGTACTTCAAAAAACAATTCAAGAACTTTTACTTTCAAACTGTTTTTATTCATGGTTGTGGAATTCATTTTAAACAACGGGTTTATAACACGGTTTTCTGTTCCAAATGCCTGCATGCCCAGTTTTTTAATATAACCGATATGGCTTACCACCACGGGTGGCATTCGGTGGGGGGTTGGCAAGAGCACTTAAGGGGGAAAAAAAAAGTTGTCATTTGTGCCCAGAACAAATTTCAAATGGCTTATTTGCATGTCTATTCCACATTTTATGTATTTTAAAGTATCTATCAGATTATTTATAATTCACTCATGATTTTTGAGACTTTTACTCCATTTCTAAAAAAAATTAGAACTGTAAAAAGATTTAAACTCCATATGGTTCAAGTATAACATGAAACACTTTGGAATAATTATTATTGTCTCAGGAGGCGATATTTAGATCATGACAGGTTAGCTTGCAAAACGCCTTTATCAGATACAGTAAATTAATTAATTAATTATTAAACATTCAGCTTGTAAACAAAATGGCTAAGAAATAGGGAAGGTTTGTTACTTTATTCAACATTGTTCAAATAGTGCAGTTATAACCCTGGTAAAAGCCTCTGATAAAAACCTCATCAGAAATGTCACTGTCTTTATTTTTTAAAGGAACTGATGCAAATACAGAAGCATTGTGGAAAAAACATACCAAAAAAAACAACAGATTGAGATTCTACGTTTAGTAATTATTTCTCTTCTCTATGAGCTTATATGATTTTGCAATCCCATTAACAGCATACAACAGATGGCCTCACATTTAAATCTAAAGTTCTTTGTTATGAAGCGGAGTTCTTGATCATACTGTAATTACCGCAAGGTGCCCAGCTCTAGTGGCTGTAAAATGAATCGTTGTATATAAAAACCAAACTTTTAATAATGCTTGCGTGCTTTTGTTGAGTCCAGATGACAGCTGGCCAATAAATGAATGAGTCAGCGAGACATAAGTCCATTTTCGCACAGCTGTTGTGTTGTATATCACCTTTGTTCTGCTTGTCATGCCTTTAAATACCATCCTGGTGTGTTATCAGCTGAGAGACAACAGCATTAGTATCTGGTTCGGGTCTGTTTTCACTGTGCTGCTTGGCCTCATACACACCCATCTGTAACGATGTCAGTGGCGGATCAACTTTGACCCCCATCCTCACCTCCATTCATCACAAAGAGGCAGACAGTAGTTGAACTTTGACACGCCACATGTAGAGTCTGCAGTTTGCAGAGAAAAAATCTTGAACTAATGTTTCTGAATTTTGACACTGCCTAGAGTTGTCCTTGATATCTGACCTTAATTGCCAACTCTATTATCTACTGCTATGCCTGGATGATCTTGCAAAGGCACAGTTCATAAGACACCGTGACCCAACGTCTACATCCCATGAGATCTATAAGCCTTAGGGGGGAAAAAGAGCAGGATAGCACTTAGATGCTGCAACTTTGAAAGATCCAGGATGTTAAGTATTTCGAACAATTGTACGAGTCAGGAATAAACAGGCTTAAAAACCAATTGATACAGGATTTTTGTGGTGATGTGTTTGCTTTTCACTGTGTATGTATGCCATATGGCACCAACTTGTTGGCATCTGTCTAAAGGATATTGTTTTAGCCTTTATTAGTCTTTTTTCAGGGAGCTATTATTTAAAGCTACTCTGTGCCAACATGTTCTTTTCAGAAACCCTTTCAAATAACGTAACACTTAATGTGAGACTTGTATACTCTGAGGTTTAGCTCTTGAGTTTGTTGGAGTATGTCTGAGCATTTCTCAGTCTGAATTTGGGATGAACCTGAAGGCAACATGGTCAGCTGTCTTGAATGTTCTCTCACTTGTTAATAATATTCAACACTAAAAATAATGTACCCTTATCCACCAATCAGATGCTTCAGCACAACTGGCATGCGTCCTTAGCACTATATTACCCTACTCTCAGATACCTTAGAACTGCAAACCACCGAGTCCTGCTTTTATAGACAAGCTCACAGCTGCTCATGATTAGTTAACTAGGAGCTTCTGATTAGCAGCACTTGGCTGTTTGCTACCTTTTCAAACCTTAGTCACAGAAAATCAGAAATCATATATCACCTTTCTTGGATATTTAAGGAGTAGTTTTAGCAGAATCTATTTAATCTTTAAACAGAAATAAAAGGATACACAGGGATTGCAAAGTAGTGTGAATGCTCTGTTTTTCTCACATCTCCAAGGCTTAATAAGATGATATTTATTTGATGCAACTGTACAATTTTGATCAAATTAGTTTTTATTACATGAAGGAGCTTTCATTAACCATGCAGCAATGAGAAATAAGGTTATTTATTTGTTCCATTGATAAAGAAATTGAATTTGAGTTTTTTTTACCGCCCATTGCATAATAACACTTCCCTTGGTTCTTATACACTGCTGAGGAAAGCCCAGGGAAGCCTGCAGTCTAATAGTGTGTTCGATTTGTCTCAGAAGTCGAAGCTCTGACCTGGGAAACGACGTCTCTCCCAAGATGAATGGGTTCCAGTTGTAAGTCAGAACAACAGTGGGATTCGCTAATTGCTGGGGCGAGAGACCAAGCTGAAAGCTATTAGCAATACAAGTCAATAAAAAAACGAACTTCTCCAGTTTTTATGCATTCAAACACTGAAGCAGCATGTTCACAGCCAGAGGTTGTGAAGCTGTGTGCTGTGTAAGCCACTGGTCTGATGGCATATAAAGTCCAGATAAACAAATCCAAGTGCAAATTAGGGGGTTGGAGGGATCGGGGGATGGTCAACCATAAGCATTGTGGGTTTTATACCCTTATCAGATGTTTCTGTCAGTGTCACACAGCATAGTTGGCTTATCATCTTTTTGATTTGTGATCAGATTTGATTTAATGAAATAAAAACTTCTTACCTGACCTAACTGTATCCAAACAAGAAACATCTTTTGGTTTCACATATAGTCATTTTTTTAGGCTCTACAATCCAAGTATGTTCTCATCAACAATAATGTTTGTCTGAATGCCTACGTGTGTTTGTGTGTGTGTGACTTACTGATGAAATTTGTCTGACCAGTGTAGATGGTGTACTGTAGCTCATAGGAAGTGACGCTGAACTCGTCTTCTGATGTCCAGTGAACAGTGATGGTGTCATGGGAGGCGGTGCACAGCTCATCCCTGATGGACGGTGGGTTGGGTGCTACACGTGGAGCAGAAAAAAAAAAAAAAAAAACAGCAAGGCATTTACTTTTAAGTGTTGTTTCTTTTCACAACATTAAAAAGACTGATGATAAATAGTCAATATAGTGTCCCATCTTACTGGCTAGCCTGATGCAACATGCTGAATTGGTGACTAAAACTTGGAGCTAAAACTTTGTTGGAGCAAACAGTTTGACATATACCAAAAGAATCAGAGAATCAGCCAATTGTAACTATGGAGGAACTGCAAAAATGGCAGTGGTGGCTATTCCTCCAAGTGGTGGAGACACTTCTTACACAAATTTTAAAAACCACACATCATTTTCCCTCCTCTTCACTATTTATGCACTTTGTGCTGGTTTATCACATAAAATCCAAATAAAATACTGTACATGAAGGTTGTGCATGTAGCAGTACAAAATGTAACAAAGTTAAAGGTGTTTTTAAGGCACTGTGAAATTTCTGGGGATGTTTGTTTCCCCTTTTCTTCTCTTGGTTTATTAATTTCATTTCAGCTGTTAGCCAGGTTACATTTTCTTGGAAAAGTTCAGGTTCTATGTCACACAGTATTTTACAGAATCACTATAGATTGTCAATATTATGTAGAAAATTCTTCCATTGCAGCTTTGACTAATTATCCAAAATTATGCTGTATTTAACAGGATATATTAAAATCAAAAATGCACGACTGACCTGTTAAGTAGTCTAGACCTTCTAATATCTTCTTCTCCCGGGAGAAGTCAAGAGCGAAGTTATCAAACGCTTCATTCAAGTTCACATCTGGGATAAGTACCTGGGAGGACGCTGTCGCCATCGCTACCCTGTAAAATGACCAGGACAGAGGAATTTAGCAGAAGGGCAGAAGTATGAAGGTTCAGGAGGTCAGATGGGTGGATGAATAGAGAAGAGAAGAGTGTGAAAAGATGAAAGGTGATGGAGGTGGATGTGAGGTAGGAATGGAAAGTAGCAAGGTGACAAGAGGGGAGAGGTGGCAGACACAAGAACAGGTGTGGAAAAAGCCTCAAAAAAGACCTCTGCACCATATCCAGTACGTTCTCAATGTCTCTAACACCGTGTTGTTGAAGCAGACATGAGCTCAACACAAACTAAAACCCCTCACAACTCTGCAGCTCGACAGAAAAGTGTGCTTGCTTCGAGCATTTGTGAGCAGCCTGTGGCAGGGACCAGAGTTTCAGCAGAGTCACACAGCAGAGTGTGGAGTAACGCAAGAAGCAGTCTAAGCTTTCAGATTCATGCTCCTTAGACAAGTCAGTGAGGGCTTAACTAGACTGAGCAACATAAAAGATGCAGCACTGGCTGCAGACCTCTCAACAAGATCTTTGTCTGTGAAACAGCATGAGTGAAAGATGTCTCAGCTCCAGGTGGGAGGAAAGGATGTGGGTAATAAAGACAGAGTTGGCTCTTAAATGATGGATGATTCTCAACAGAGGTTTGACATTGATTACAGGAGCTGTGTACATTTGATACAACGATGATTTTACCAGCAGCCCTTCAACAGAATTTCAGAGGTAAAAATTGAATGAAGGAGAAGCTGCTCTGGAATGAAAGATTTGATTAAAAAAGTTAAAGTCTTACTGTCAGATACATTAGAAATGAGTCTTTTGGGGAACAACAGAGTTTTTGTGTCATGACCCACCTCTCTGCCACGTTCCTGGCCGACTGGAGGAATCGCGTGTGGTCGTTCTCCTTCAGGCTCTGCTCAGCCTGGGTGATGAGGGCGCTGGAGCGCTCCAAGCACTGGCGACAGTTTGCAATCTGCTGAGCCAGCTTACGCAGTTTCATCACCTGAATCAAGCACAAACACAGTGGATGTTGCTTCGTTCAGACACATATACTGATTCATGTTCGTTTGCACAGACTGAATTTTGCCAGGATTCATTTCTTTTACGATTACTGTTACAATAACAAGACTGTTTGTGGGTTTTTTACATGTTGAAAACTCAGACAACAATGGTGACTTCATACTGTGTTGCCTAGGAAACCTGTCACTGCCAAAATCTCTGTAAGAAGCGTTAGCTGTACACAACCTCAGTGTGGTTTGGCTCATCCACAAAACAGGACAGGTCCAGACTGCAACAAATAATCAGGACTGCAGAGAGAATAATCAGAGCTGACCTTCCCTCCATCCAGGACTTATACAGGTCTAGGGTCAGTAAAAGAGCTGCTAAAATCTCTGCAGACCCCACACACCCTGCACACAAACTGTTTAGAGTTTTACCTTCAGGCCGTCACTACAGAGCACTGTTCACTAAAACCAGCCGCCACAGAGACAGTTTCTTCCCCCAGGCTGTTTTTCTGATGAACATTTAATACCAAACAACAGCATACAGATGTTGCAAATGCACCTTTTATTAGATATGTGTATATTGTAAATTGTAAATTTGTATATTCTGTAATGCAAAAACAGAACAAAAGAGCAAAGTGTACCGGAGTCAAATTCCTTGTTTGTATGTACTTGGCAATAAAGCTGATTCTGATTCTGATTTTAACGCTGGTTGTAGCATTATCATTACAGAAGTGTCTCAATATATATTCATGCTTGAAGAAGATAAAGTCATACTTGACAACATTTTGCAGGATATTGTGATCATTGTAGGGAAAAGCAGTTTTAGGTAGTCCTAACAGTTCCATGGCCTTACATACTACAAACAAACCCTGAAAATGCTGGCATTGAAAGTTGAGTTGCCATCCTAAAATAAACAGTCACCTGCATACATTGCACTTCATATGTTCCTAAAAGCCCCTCCTTGAACCGCCACCTTAACGTGGTGGAGGGGTTTGAGTGCTCAAATTATCCTAGAGGCTATGTTGTCTGGGGCCTAAATGCCCCTGGTAGGGTCTCCCATGGCAAACAGGCTCTAGGTGATGGGTCAGACAAAGAGTAGTTCAAGAACCCCTCATGAGGACCAAAATATCGAGGCACGTGACGTCGCCCGGTACAGCGGAGCCGGGGTCCCACCCTGGAGCCAGGCCTGGGGTCGGGACTCATCGGAGAGCGCCTGGTGGCCGTGTTGCTCCTCGCAGGACCCGGCCGGGCCAAGCCCGAACGAGAGACGCGAGGCCATCCCCCAGTGGGCCCACCACCTGCAGGGGGAACCGTGAGGGACTGGTGCAAAGAGGATTGGGTGGCGGACGAAGGTGGAGACCTCAGCGGCCCGATCCCCGGATGCTTAGGCTGGCTCTAGGGACGTGGAATGTCACCTCGCTGGGGGGGAAGGAGCCTGAGCTTGTGCGGGAGGTCGAGAGATATCGACTAGAAATAGTCGGGCTCGCCTCCACGCACAGCGTGGGCTCTGGAACCCATCTCCTTGAGAGGGGTTGGACTCTCTTCTACTCTGTAGTGGCCCACGGGGAGAGGCGGCGGGCTGGTGTGGGTTTGCTTGTTGCCCCCCAGCTCAGCCGTCTCGTGTTGGGGTTTACCCCAGTGGATGAGAGGGTCGTATTCCTGCGCCTTTGGGTTGGGGAGAGGTCTCTGACTATCATTTCAGCCTACGGGCCGAGTGGTAGTGCAGAGTACCCGGCTTTGGGTCATGACCGAAAGAAAGAGATCCCGGATACAAGCGGCTGAAATGAGCTTCCTCCGTAGGGTGGCCGGGCACTCCCTTAGAGATAGGGTGAGGAGCTCGGCCATCCGGGAGGGGCTCGGAGTAGAGCCGCTGCTCTTCCACATCGAGAGGAGCCAGTTGATGTGACTTGGGCATCTATACCGGATGCCTCCTGGACGCCTTCCTCGGGAGGTGTTCCAGGCACGTCCCACCGGGAGGAGGCTCAAGGGACGGCCAGGACACGCTGGAGGGACTATGTCTCTCGGCTGGCCTGGGAACGCCTTGGGCTCCCCTTGGAGGAGCTGGAGGAGGTGTCTGGAGAGAGGGACGTCTGGGCGTCTCTGCTGAGTCTGCTGCCCCCGCGACCCGGTCCCAGATTAGCGGAAGATGACGAGTACGAGTACGAGTACGAGTTGTTCCTCAAAGAACATGAGGAAAAAGTTATGCAATAAAAAATGTGTATTTTCTTTTACAAAACTTTCCGCAGATGACTAAATCCAGTTGCCACTAAATCTGCTCAAATGCATAATCACAAACATGGAAAAACATCTTTATTCCACTACACACTGTCCTTGCGGTGAGCCGCCACCCCAGCCTGAAACCTTAAACAGCCTTGGACAGGTTTTCTTCCAGGATTGCCCTGTATTTAGCTCCGTCTTTCATCCAGTCAACCCTGAACAGCTTCCCTGTCTCTGTTGAAGACAGGATCTCCATCTTTACTCCATAATCCTGCTACTACCTTTAAGTTTCACATTCTCCCTCCTGAGCTGTGGATCTCTCTAGATGCTCCAGAGTTATCATCGGCGAGTTCACATCTTTTCTGATAAATGCTCTTCTTGTCTGGCCTGTCAGTTTAGGTGAACGCCCATGTCTTAGTAGGTCTGCCGTTTTCCCATACTCTTTCCATTTTTGAATGATGGATTAAACAGTGCTCTGTGAGAGGTCCAAAGCTATGAATATTTTTTTTTTTACCCTACCCCTATTTTAAACTTCTGCAGAACTTTATCCCGAACCTGTCTGGCGTGTTTCTTGGCCATTGTGATGTTCATCTTATTACCTTCACAGAACAGCTTTATTTATTATGAGATTAAATTATAATTATTAGGTGGACTCTGTTTACTAATTATAGTGAGTTCTGACAGAAACTGGCTGTACTGGACTTTATGTAGGGCCATTATAGAAAAGTAGGTTTACTACATATGCATGCCACACTTTTCAGATTTTAATTTTTGAAATAACTTGAAACCTATGTTTCATGTTCCTTCCACCTCCCTCTTCTGTGCGGGTTTGTGTCGGTCTGTTAAAAGACATACATAAAATCCCTCGTAGCTTGTGACCTATTCAAGAGGTCTTGAATACTTTTTCAAGGCTCTGCATATATACATATTAACTAGTTTAGCAAATTTCTTGCATATATTTTTGCAGAAACAACCGCTTCCTCATCTATGAAGAACGTTCCTGCTTCATTCAACACAGTCACGTATATTTGAGTTCTACCATATGTCCACACTCATGGTCTGCAGGTTTCAGATGTCCATACGAATACTGCAAGTAGGAAACAGATGATTATGGGCAATAAATATCAACATTTAGAAAAACTGATCCTTCTGTGCACCACGAGACGGGCCAGGGTTCAAGCATGACTGCACAGACAGCATTTTGTAATGCATTTTCATTCGGCAGTAAGTTATCTGTGGCTGTGCTGTAATGTTATTTCCCATTGAGCAAAAGGAAACCATTCATGCTTTATTTGAAATTAAAGTAATCTGTTTATCTTTACTCAGGCTTATATCCTGACTCTGGACATGAACTTAGTTTCATGAAACCCCCCTCAGCAAATAACCAAAGGCTGGTCCAAAGGTAAACAAAATAGGAGCTGTGGAGGAAACTACAGTGCCAGCTTAATGGGTCATTTCCACTGTAACCATGATTAGTCAGGGGAAGAGTAAAAACTCATGCAGTGACCAGCTCTGTTCCCACCACACATTGACCTGGAAAATATTTCACTTATAGTAAATTAGGGTTGAAACTAATGAATATTTTGCTAATAGATCAATGTGTCGACTATTTTTTCGATTAATCAATAAAAATAATTGTATACCAAAAGGTGCTTAATAGGGGAACCTTTACTAAGCCACTTGGGGAGTGCTGGGTAGAGCATATTTAGAGACAAGGAAGGTTTTTCATCTTAAATGCAAAATGTATATATTTTTGGTACAATTTTGGCCCAATTACTGCTCTGAGTGGATTGAACAATCAGCAAACGGCATGTTTTAGAGTCTGTATACTCCACTTAACAATATTAGATTACTAAATTAGTTGATGATTATTTCAATAGTCTATTATTCTCGATTAATCCGATTATTTGTATCAGACCTACAATAAATACCAATCAAACCTGGCATTTTGGGTCATACTTGGTATGACCACAATGTATAAAGTATTATCAATGTTTGGTGTCTGAAACATGAATCTAAAATGAATAAAAATGTATTTATTCAGCAGGTAATAAAAGGTGCTGAGTTTTAAGTCTGAAAGCTTAAGACTTAATGGGGTGTTATACTGACGTTGCAGCCAGTCTTTCTCGCAGGCCCTCATCACCAACATCTGAGCTGGTCGGCTTTAATGATGGGATATTATTTGGCAACATCTGCTGCGAACAACAATGTTTGAGATGATTACTTCGCTCGCTCAGAATAATAGACATTATGACCCAGGCTCTCTATGAGCGTTTTATTCAAATGCTATTTATTTTTACTATGTGCAATAGAAAGAAAAAAAAAAACAAAAGTTGAAAATTGGCCTTCACTGCAATATTCTCAATGTTGGATTTATTTTAAATAAGTAAATATTGAACTTATATTGATTATCTTAAGTTGTTAACAAAATTGTCTTTATATTTCATTATTTATATTCTGGAGCATGGATCATGTAATAAGCCACATCATTATCACATTGCACTGTGTTTAAATATTTAACTTTATTCATTTTGTTAACAAACCAATTCTTAGCTTCCTCACTCACATCACAGATATCTTTGTTTTACCGACGGCTTTCCACTTCTGCACTGATCGTGCTGCTGGATCTGTTGCTTGATAACAGATAAATACGCAACCAGATGTGTAAAATAGAAGTTTATATCAAGTGAGTCTTTCAGTCTTGACAGGCATAATGGTTCAATTAACTGGGCTAAATGTCTACATAATACCATAAAATCAGTATACTGCATATGCCTTCTTTTAAATATTACTTACTCAAATAAATAATGTATGTGCCCATGTCTTATTTAGATTAAGCTCTCAAATAAGCCTTTATTGAATTTGGCTGTGCAAATAAATTCTTATAAACCATAGTCCCACAGAGGAAAATAAAACCCAATAAAGCACAAAAGACAGGTGTCTCAATTCTAAATTGATTTTATAAATGGTTTATGATCAGTCAGCTGCTCTTTATTTGCAGTTCTCTAAAACACAACATTTTAGAGTGTTTTAGTGTTACAAAGTAGTTAAATGGGATGTCAGGATCCGATACCAGGTATGGGATCAAGTTCCCAATAAAGACTTTTTAAATGATCGGTATTAGAAGGCTCTGAACTCATCTCTCCATCCTTGTTTCTGGTCTACATTATAGGCACGCAATTAATTTAACTTTCTCAAAGGCTCACATGAGTAACTAATAGTTATTGATTGCAGGAATCATTAAAAACAAGAAGAGATCATGCCTGGAAGACAGCCAGTCATACTAGTAGAACACACACATTAGACTGTGGGAATGTGTGTTTTATTTTGACAGGAGGTGACTATGAGAGCTTAGTCTCCCTCGTGAGATCCACAGCTCATTAGGAGGTAAGATTACAGACTGAAGTACCCCTCACATTACTGTCTTCAACAGAAAACTGGATCAGTTTGTTCAAATAAGAATAACTTATTGATGATGTGTGGCTATTTTATATATTTACTGTATGTATTTCCTCCCTTTTCCTGACCCTTTCCGTTATTCTCTAATACTTTACATTTACTCTGTTTTTGACCTATATCGTTCTCCCTTTGATATCCTCTGCTAGACAGACCAAGACTCTAGGGGGAACTTTCTAGGGATAGTGTTGCCTTTTGTCTCATACACAACAACACATTTACTTCTCAACACATCTCCTTATGTTCAGTGTCCAGGAAAATGTTATCTTTCAACAAAACGTTTCTGCCAGCTTTGTGAATATTTCCTCTGAGAGAGTCTCTGTCATGAATCTCTACCCGAGATAGGAAAACCACCCTTGTTATACATTGGTTAGGGTTAGACCACAGACAACCCCTTTTAAAGTCCTGGGCTTCTCTTTGAAACCCAAGAGTGAAGTTCGTAACAGTTTTTCACATTTAGGTCAGCTGCCTGCATCTCAGCAGCAGAATACTAAAGAAGAGGCCTGGCAAATATATTCAGTCCACAGCAGTGCTGCTTTAATATGACTCTCTTGTATGAAACCAAAATGTGCCATGCAGACTGGGCATTCTAACAGCTCTGAACAATGACTGGGCACAACTGTTTAAATTGTGTGGTTTAAGAAACTCTCAATCCATGTTTAGCAAATAAATCAATTCATGCTTACATGTAAACATAAAACATTCCTAAAGATGCATCATTTAGAGATTTTGTGGTTGATTTCTGAACATGGATTTTGTAAAGCTCTGTCCTGCTGAAAACGATTTCTCTTTGACAACTGAAAAAAAATTACAGGGCTCTCTCTCTGCGTCACTAAAATTCTAAAAATATAGTAAAATCCTTTAAATAATGGGACAGATGAATTTATACAAATAAAACCCAACTAAAAAGAATTACAGCATATTTACTCCTTTAAAAGACAAATTAAATCTCACTAACGTTTTTACACACTTCAAAATAGGACTTTATTGCTTAATAATAGCTAAACGTGTTTGTAAACCAGGAAAGCTGGAGCATATATCAGCCTTTTCCTATACTTCTATTGCTGAAAGTCCACAAAGTACAGTTGCCAACAGGTGCAAAAGCGCAGCAAACAGCTAATAGCACAGGAATGATGCAAACTCCATAATTCATGAAAGATGCAAACTCCAAAACACAAAAAACCAATAGATAGCAGAAAAAGGAAAAATGCTGCAAATACGAAAACAACGGCAAATAGCACAAACAACCCCAAGTTAGAAAAAGATGCAAACTTGCTCCACAAAACAGAAGTGCATCAGACCACTAGAGGGAGTCGACCACAAATATTACCGACATATATGCTGCTGTTCTCTAATATTGTAAAATATTACGACCACTTGTTTAAAAAAGACATGAAGGAACATGGGGTTCCATAAGAAAAATATACCTTTTCTCTTTTCCTTCCAAGTTTCATCTGGGTAATCCCGTTAATGTCTTTACTAAGGGTCTGGTCCGATATGAGTGGGTCGAATCCCCTTAGTGGTCTGGTGCACATCCATTTTGTGGAGTGAGTTTACAGCTTTTTTAACTTGCTGTTTTGTTTTGCTATTTGCTGTTGTTTTTAGTTTTTGCAGCATTTTTTTTTCTTTTGCAGCTTTTATTAAACTTGCTGTAATTTTTGTTAATTGCTGCTGTTTTTGTATTTGCAGCATTTTTCCTTCTGCTTCTGTCTATTTTCTGTGATTGCAGCATTTTTCTTTTGCAGCATTTTTCTGTTGCATTGGTTTTCAGGTTTGCATAATTCATGAATTATGGAGTTCGCCTCATTCATGTGTTTGCAGCACATTTTTGCCGTTTCCACCCGTCGGGCCACCATAACAAAGACATGTAAATGTAAATAAAATGTACCTTGGACTCTTTGATCTTGACAGCGATGACCTGTTTTCTCTGGCGGATGATCTCGACTAGCTCATCACACTCCTCCACCAGCTTTGCTTCATGCATAGCTGTATTCACCTGGAGAAAGAGGCAATAAAGTTTTACACATCTTGCATTTTTTCATTATGCAACTTGTACACCTGGAAAGGATGCCCCCAGCCGCATATGCACCTGGTATGGAAATACTTGTGCTGAATGCAGCAGAGATAAGTGATCTAACTCACTAATTGTTTCACAGAAACAACCAGAAATCATTATAACTCAAAGCTGACGTTGGTCCAGAGGGAGAAAAGAGCTTTGGTGGTAACCGGTGGTAACCTGGAGTGTACTGGTCCCATCGGGTGATAAAAACAACAGGTAAGTGTAGACAAAATTATTTTTATTCAGCTGTCAAAATGTGCAGTTACTGTAGCTGCTGGAGGGAAATCCTTAAACAGCTGATCCAAATGATGATGCTGGATGGAAACTACAGCTTGTTATTAGAAGCAACCTGAAAAGGTATTCCAAAATTTAAATTTGTAAAAAATTACTTTCAGGAAAAAACACACTGAAAATTGTTGAAATCCTGGGAAAAAGATCCCACAGATAGCCGTCTGTGATTTACTGGCAGAAAATACTTACATGGTGCCAATTTAATATTTTCTGTGATTATTTTTGGGCCAAAGCTGCCGAGGCAACTCAGCATCACTTCCCTGTATGAGTCCAACACAGTTTAAACAGCCAACTCTAAAAGTGTTTTTGCTGAATTGCAACAATGAGCCCCCAGCAAAAGGTCTGCCAGCTACATAATATAATTACACTGAAAGCTTCAGAAACACTTACAGCAGGAGTTTAAATAAAAAAAAAAAGGCTGGATCCAACTGTACTGCTCAGGCAATGAATGGAGACAAGAAGTTGAGCTGCAAAGTGTGCAACTGCTACACCTTTCCTGGTTGCAATATGAGCCATAGTGGTTAGGATTCTGTCAAGGATATGAGGTTTTTAACCATTGTTTTATCAGTATAAATACTGGAAATGCGTACAAATAGATGAGTTAGAAGTCGCATCTATCTTCTCCATAAAAAAAGAACATGACTGGATGAGATCGCCTCTGTTCTCTGCTCTGTCTGCTCCAGGAATGTAAGTTTACTTTACATTAAACACGACGAACTAGACACTGTTCTGCAGAGAACTGAAGTAAGGATGTAAAAACTGTATTTGCGAAAAAGCAGAAAAAGTGCTGTACTCATCTTCATTTGGACTGAGCCCTGCTGAGATGTTTTCTGTGTGTAACTCAAGCGCTTTACCTCATGATGACATGAAACTGTTAGCAGGACCCGATGCATCAGAGAAATTACAAAGTTTTCTTGAGAACACTAAGAAAAAAAACAACCCTGTGCAGTGAGAGTTTGAGGCTTTAACAGTTTAAACAGCCAACTTCAGAGCTGTCCAAAAAAATGCACACAAGCGGCAAGAAATTTCTCCTCGCAAAGACGCATGCCATCAGAGATGTTCTCCAACGCCACAAACATCCACAAAGCACATTGTTGCTTTAACTGCTTGACTGGGCCCTACAGTATTTGTTGTCAAAATAAGCCATGCGTGAGGCTATTCTGCTGTTCACCAACTCATAAAAACTTATACAACATCGGAGAACACTCTAGGAGGAGAAAGCTTTCCATTTCTTGCACATAGGCTTGAAAGACGCCAGACATGTGTTGTTAAAATGCATAGACAAATGCTGTTAAGTTTATTTTAAAAATAAATCAGGTGATACAAGAAAATATGTTTAGCTTTTTTAAACTTGTTTATTCATCTACAAGTGAAAATAACTGTAATTAACATTTATTTTAATAATTTAATTCAAAATGGTGAAATCATTTTGATTTATTACGAACAGAGCTATACTGATTAAGCATTTATTCTGGATGATAATCACCTACAGCTAATAAAGACCCCACGTTACCCTGTCCCAGGATAAGGTGAGTTCACAAACTGCTGTATCCAAGAGCATAGAATGTTTAGTGGAAGAATAAAAATGTGGTAGAAAATGGTGCACAAGCAACAGGCATAACTGCAGCCACTTGAATAAATTTAGCTTGTCAGCCTTCTGACAAGCTAAATTCATTTAGGTGTTTGGGGCATTCACAAAGCAAGGACCGCAGCTGGAATCAGTGTTTTAGATCTAGGACATCAGCTCGGATATTTACAGCAGTCATTGGGCAAGAGGGATGGTACACCCGGGACATATCGCCAGTCCATCACAGGACAACACAGAGACACACAGGACATACAACCATGCACACACACACACACACACACACACACACACACACACACACACACACACACACACACACACTCACACCTAAAGGAAACTGAGAGAAACCACTTAACCTAACAGTCACTATTTTTGCACTGTGGGAGGAAGCCAGAGTACCTAGAGAGAACCCATACATGCAAACTCCATGCAGGAAGACCCTATACTGAGATTCGAAACCAGGACCTTCGGGCTGCAAGGCAGCAGTGGAACCAACTACTCCACCTACAACTAGCCTCGCTGTAAAACATGATTATTAAAATAAAAGGAATAAATACTTGAAATATATAACTCTGTGTGGCATGAAACCCTAAAATGAGTTCCACTTTTTGAATTTAATTACTGAAGTAATTTGAAAGGTATTTTAATTTACCGAGATGATCCTGTTTTTCTTCTGTAATGCATTTAACATTTCAAGCCAGTGTTACATTATGTATTCACATGTTTCATATTTATGTACATTTAATTAAATGTTTATTAATGTAGAAGGTAAAAAAAAAATATAACCATTTCTGAGAAACAGATGCAGGTTGGAAATTTAATAACCAAGTTGTAAGTATTATCTACAGTAAGTAATGTGAGTAACAGCATTAGTGTCCATCACAACTTCTTTTGTCTTTTGTTTCATTATTTGCTGAAATAAGAGGTATTAGGTATTTTAAAGGTGGCACATTATGTATTTAAAGGCTTTTTCCTTCAGCGAGTTGTAAAACGCTTTACAGTCAACGTAAAAGCTCTGCAACTATTTCAAAGCCAAAGCCCAAAGCAAAGGGAGTATTTTCCCCATAACTGTTTGCAAGGCCTCATTTACACAACAGGAGTTTCTTTCCTGAACTGGTATTAACAAAAGAGTAAAAAACAAGAAAAACTGCTTCACGGTGTTTTTTTCTAACATTTTCAGTTTCTGCTCTTTTACAAATGGTGGTAAGATTCTAAGCACTTTATCTACATTTAGGAGAGATTTTTCTGTGGTTTGTTTTAAACAACTGAGTTGCGATAAACCCCCATTTTAATCATTCTTCTCGCTTAAGTAATGCTTTGGAATATTGGCAATGGCTATTAAGATAGTGATTATGCATTTTTGACATACTTTTCTGCTGACTTACCTGAGGATGATTTCCATGAGAATGTATTGGAGATTTCTTTCTAAATCTCTTATACCACCACATATTGGATTCCTTTGTGACAAATACATAGAAAATGCCCACTCGAGTCAATAGGAAAGAAACTTTCTCTGTCTGCAGTGCAGCCAGTTCACTGAAAGTGATATATAATTATCACAAGTTCTGACCAAGTAAGATTGCTGTCAGGAGACGTTACTGACTGGGTGCTTATTGAGACATGACACTGACACGCTCAGTTGAAGCCTGAAAGGGGCTTATGAAACCACTTACTGTAACAACCAAGTTCCACTCATCGCTCCACAAAGCTCATTATTATCCAGCAATCCACTTAAGCCTCTTTATTCACAGCTATTCATATAAACACATACACTTAGTGTTAGTATCTTTGTAAGGACACTCACTGACACAACACAACCCTTCAACCTTCCCTCAGTGTTTGACCCCAACCAAAACCTAATCTTAATTTTAACTCTAAAACTGAGTGACAAGCTACTAAAAGCCTTTTGGGCATTCTTGTTTGCTAATTCAGAGGTCTAATACGAAAAAGGGTTGCATCAAAGAAGCCCACAGAAACACAATTAATATAATAAACAGCCATTATAAAGATGAAAGGTTAGTAATCAAGCAAGAGAAATAAACTGGCAAGGATCGCTGTGAATTAAAACAGGGCATCTACTAAAACAATCCTCTATGCAGTCGTTCTGCTTATTCAAAGGACTAACACCCTTTTATGGTCTTGACGTTAATGTTTACCCCCTGCAACACAAACACTGTTACCTTCTGCAGAATACTCTTTTCAACTGGCCCTTCTGCAGCTCCACTGAAAGTGTCAACTAGGTCTTAATGTACAGGCACTCCACAACAGAACAAGAAATTGTTTTTTTTTTTGTTAAAGACTGTGATTTAGGTAAAATGCATAAGTCTCAAAAACATCTATCAGAAGAATCCACATTGCCATCCATAAAAAACAGTGCCCTGCGTAAGCTCAACTTGCTGTTTACTTTGACTTGATCCACAAAGCCTCATACGTGCTGGCCCATGTGCTTTCCATGATTTTTTTTTTTTGTCTATTTTCTTCTTTTCGTAATAACTTCCATGATACAAACATCCACAGAGCCATACATTGTTTGTGAGTATGCCGTTTCTCAAAATTTCCCAGCTGGCCATAGATATGGACAGCATAGAAAATATACTAATATGAGGGCCTTTACCAATATAATCACAGTCATATAATAACATCTAAATATTATGAAGCATTCATGTGCAGTTGTATCTTTTGAAAATCACTCAACCTGCAGGCCATTATTTAAATTTGTGAGACATGACAAAAAGTAGCAGAAACAATGGGTGTTCTTGCACAAACAGGGGCACTTGTGAACCCTATTTTCAACGGCAAATAGGGAGAACTGCACAAGACTTGGGTGTGCACACTCTTCATACATTAAAAATTAAGCAAGAGAAAACTTATTTCAAGTCTGACTGAAATGATACTTTTTTCTCTCTACCCTTCAGGCTATAGCCCTCTGGGAAGAGAGCTAGATCACCTATTTGAAAATGTGCCACCACACATAGCTACGCCAGAACGTCCAACAAAGGACTCCAACTTCATAATCACATATTTGGACACCAATAGGACCATGTTAAAAGGGAAAAGGTTTGGTGATTGTGATAGTATTATGCTGTCAGAACTTGCAGATATTCATAAGCAAAATGAGAAAAAGTGATGTACTGAAACTATCTTCATTGAATCAGGATTCCATGCAGACAGGCCAAGCCAAAAGCATAGCAGAGCAGTACTTTTGCACTACCTTCTGGGAAATGTCCGACCATTGATTTCCTCCTTTGAAAACTTAGTCTCATCACATCAGTGATTTAGCAATGTTTTTAAATTTTCAATTCCCCTTCGAAATATACATATATATATATTTTTTTTTAGTTTTTACGCTTCATATCTTATACACAGTTTTAGTGAATGTTAAGCCACCACGAGTTTGTTGATCCTCTTTCATTTAATCGCCATATGCAAGTTGACATTTCAAAAGTCAAGAACAGTATCTCTGTCATGACATTCAGTTCAGCTGCCTATGTGAACATTACTTATCACATTATGCCAAACATACTCAGATGGAAATGCTGTGATCTAAACCATTTCATTTGAGCCCTGTATGCATTTAGGCTCACTGTCCTGCTGGAAGTTAAACCTGTGCCTCAGTCTCAAATCGTTTGCCACCTCAGACAAATAGTCTTTCAGAAGCTTTGTATTTAGCTCCATACATCTTCCCTTTAACTCTGACCAGCTTCCTTAAGCCTGTAACAGAAAAGCATTCCCACAGCATGAACCATGGGGATAATGTGCAATGTTAGTTTTCCACCACACAGGGGGTCATGTTGACCAAAATTCGGTCTTACCAGACCAAAGCAACAGTGACTTTCTTTTTGCTACTCTTCAAATTTGGCCAGATTTGTGGAGCACATGACTAATATGGATAAAGCAGTGTTCTGTGAGATGTTCAAAGATTGGGATATTGTTTTATAACCTAACCCTGTTTTTAACTTCCCAACTAATTCGATTAAAGGGGCTGTGGGTCTATTCAATAAATGGATCTATTCAATAAATTCCTCGTAAAATATATTGAAAGTTTGGGGGAAAAGTGATAAAATGTAAAAAGTTAAATCTGCTTCATTACTTTTGCAAGGCACTATGTACACAGATCAGATATTATTACAATACAGAAATGTATAAATCTGACTAAAAAATAATGAGTAATACTTTAATATGACACCTAGTTATCATAATCATATACACCATATCTTTGATAAGGCTCTTTGAAAATTTTGTGTAGGCTAATATAAAAATCTTAATACTTTAGTTTAAATTTGAATTTAAAGAATGGACTTGATTGAGAACAAATCCAGAAAGTAAAAAACTGTTTCTATTAAAAGCACAGTAACTTTTTAAAATATGGAATATTTCACTATGTTCCATTAACCTGTTGCAATTGCATTGCTAGATTTAGCTAAAAATGGAACTGCTAATGACACGTATTGCTAGCAGACAGTATCTGAGACCTGAGACAAAATACCAAGCAGCACTGCAGCCATCTTCAACAGCTGATTCATATTCTACACACAGAGGGATCAGTTTCAGAGTACACACACTCAGACAGGTCTTGACTAATGACTTACAGCTCGCTGCATAATCGGTTGACACACAAGTCTGAACGTCCTCCTTCCTTTTTACCGTCAGCTCTAAAAGCTGACATGGAACTTTAACTGAAAAACTAAAGGTTGGAAACACTGGCTGTTGCTTTGACTGCTTTCTAGATAAAGAGCTTACTCCACAATAGCTGTGTCTGAGTAAAGCTTCTAAGCAACGAAACACCTTATTAAAAGCTTCCTACTTCTTAAAGCTGCTAGTGAAGACCCCTAGTAAGAGCATAAACTGTGGTCTTAGAAGATAAACTGTATGTGAGGGATACTAGAAATAAAACACTACCAGATTTAATGTCTTGAAGGAATAGGCACTGACTATTGCATTGTGCTTTTAAGTGCTTAAGTATAAAGGCTCATTGGGAGTTCAACCGGAATATGCTAAAAACTTGTTCAGTAATAAGACTGAGCTCATTTGTGGTTAAATAAACACATCTGACTTCAAAATAAAGGGAAGGGCAGAATTTTATTTGCGAAGGGATTTTTTTTTGTTCTCAAATATCAAGAGCCAAATGTTTTATTCAGCAATAAAGAAATCATCCTAATCAAAAAACTTGGAACTCCTTTAACATGAAGGTGTTAGCATATTTATTAAGGCCTTTTGAGCTTTCAGTTTGGCTGAACCGAGCGTCTCCTTTTCGCCCGTGAACACAGAGCATAGCCAAATAATCTTCTGCATTATAAATAAAATGTATTATTATCACTATTAGTTATTATTAATATGAGTATTATTAGTATTAGTATTATTTGGGAGATAATGTAATAGAGTGACACCAAGTAGTGAGGAATTGTAAAGTGGAAGGAAATTGTTTAAAGTCCCAATTTATATTATTTATATTTTTACTTGGATTCCAGTTTAATAATCTGACTTCACAAATCACCCATCAGGTACACACTGTGTGTAATAATATGTTAGTATAAATACTGCTGTTCTGTAAAAGGCCTGAAAGATTTCTTAGAAATCATTCATGGAGAAAAGGCATCAGGAAGACCAAATATCACCGAAGACAAAAGGGACAACGTTTTGGGGACAGTTAAAGCAGGTACCGCGCGATCATATGCAGAGGCTACAGTCCTCGAAGCAGCCGTCCCGGGTTCGAGTCCCGGACCTGACGACATTTTCCGAAGGTCTCCCCCTCTCTCTACCACTCTTTCCTGTCTGCCTACTGTAAAAAAATAAAAATAAAGGCCACTAGTGCCAAATAAATATCTTTTTAAAAAAAAGGGGGGTGGCAGCATCATGCAGTGAGGAGGCTTTTCTTTAGCACGTACCAAGAAGCTGTTTAAAAGATTTGAAAGATGGATGGAGCTTAATATTGGGTGATCCTGTGAGAAAACCAGTCAGAGGCTGCAAAACATTCTAGACTGGAGCAGAAGTTCACTTTTAAGCTGACAACCATAAATTTACAGTGAGAACTACAATGGAACGGTTCAGATCAAAGCATATTAATGTGCTGGAAAGGTCCATTCAAAGTCCAGACCCAACTCCAGTTGAGGATCTGGGGCAAGACCTGAAAATAGATGTTAACAGATGTGCTTCTTTCACTCCAACTGGGAACTAATGGCAGTGAGAGGTGGTTGTACGAAGCATTGACTCTGGGGGCTGAATACAAATAAACTCAACACTCATTTTTATTTGAATCTATTTGTCATTTCTCCCTCACAATCACACACCATCAATAACATACATTAACTAAATCTGAATAAGGTTAGGCATTATGAAGACTTTTTCAAGACACTGTCATAACGCTGGATAAATCTCATTGATCTGTATTATATTATATTATTATATTATTATTACATAAAAATCACAATGCATTTTCAAAAAAACTTAACCAAGACTGTCATAAAGGCAAAAGAAAAACAGCAAATATTGTGTTAAAGGTAGAAGTCCCCCTGGAAACCAACAGCCTACTCACAGTCAAGTCAGCACATCCTTTCTAAGACTTAGGAAAAGCTAATTCCCCAATGAGAAGCCCTTGCTGCTGTGTGTGCTGACACGCTAGAGGAGAATTCACACTATGTTTGATCATGTCTTTGGTGCCAATACAGTATGCTTGCAAACAGAGAGTGGAGAAATCCAGGTCATGCTCAAAGCCCTTCAGAGATTTCTTATTTTGCACACACTCGTCTCACTCCGCTAAAACTCCCACTTCCTTATTCTCTTTTTGTGTCGTGTTGCATTATTACTGAACATTTTCCTTCGCACAGTGCCTGTGTCTGTTCTGGTAAAAAAAAAAGAAGAATCGTTGACAGTCACGCTAACATTCAGAGTATGCCCTTTTTACCCCTTTCTCTGTTTGACCTGCTGACCCTTGCTTTTTGTTTTTCTTTTACCGTCCTGTTTTTCCTCGCAGCTTTTCTCCTATCTTTGGATTCACCATTTTCTTCGCCTCATTAGTCCTCCCTTTCCCTTGTCTGTCTTCTCCTCTCTTCCCATTACACTTTACCAACAACTGTGCTTTAATTTGATTTCACCAAAACATATTTCAACTGCAAATATTCAATATTTTGACCTCTTGCCGCTAAGATCACATCAACTAACAACTTCATGGGGGTTTCTCTTAATAATCCCCTTAAGATTAACTTTTTTTAATCATGATATGGTTTTGCTAAATAACAAATTATCTTTCAGGATACTTGAATGCAAACCTGAATGAGAAGGCAGGCGCTTTCTCACTTTTCTAGACGCTGTTGATGAACATTTTATTTGTACTTAATAAATCACACAGCGATCATTTAATTTTTGATTAGGCTGCATGGGCTGCTGCTTGGAGACCTCAGAGTGACTTAGAGAAAATGGAGTCATGCCCCACTAATAAGAAACGTACTACATGGAGAAAGATGGTACACATAAAACACATTTATCCTCAGCAGCTATTAATGTCAAATCTCCTAGAGAAATTAAGACATTTATTAAAAGTGAGTATGCAGAGGGAAAATGTGTGTGTGTGTGTGTGTGTGGGTGACTCTTAAATACTGTATAGAGAGAACACTGATGGGGACATATTAGCATTCTCTGGATGTACCTCTGTTAAATCACAGCTTGAGCTTAAGTGATAAAAAGCTGCACACAGGTCCAGATGTAGATCAGGACAACAGGCTGTGAATTAGTCCTCTGGTTGTCACAAAACTTAATCAGAGTAAGATGTGGCACATTACTGAAGCAGTTTGTGACGGGTCGCAGAGATATATGCCCTTTGACACAAAATCTTATTTGACTTCACAGGGGAGCATTATTTGCTTGCATGGGTGGTCCCAGTGCAAATTAAACTGAATATTAAAAGGCTGATTCATCTTAAAAATGAGCCCATCCATGATGAGATTCACTGGAGTTATACTGGGAAGTCATTGATTACGGGAGGCAAAAACCTTAGTAGTAAAACGTTACATGCAAGTGCCTTGTCTTTCCCATCCATTGTTGCCAACTTGGTGACTTGTCAGACCCATTTAGTCTTATGAAGGTGCTCATATCTAAGAATCTACAAACATCTGAGACAACATCAGCTAGTTACTGTGAATAATTAGTTACATTAAACAGTCTTAGCCATGTTCGATCATTTAACATCAAAAGTTCATAATCTGGGTCCAGTACAAATTTTACATTTACTTAGCAGTGGCGTCGATCACATTCTGCTAAAAGACAGAGTCAAGACCAGAAGAACTCTTTTAGATACATTCAAAGGCAAGGTATCCTGCTCTAACTTTATTTTTTAAATCCAAAAAAAACCAACAGCTTTTATGGTCAGTCATTTTCTACCACTTATTCCATAGTGGGTCGCAGGGGAGCTGGTGCCTATCTCCAGCAGTCTATGGGCAGGAGGCGGGGTACACCCTGGACAGATTGCCAGTCCATCGCAGGGCAACACACATACAACCACGCACACACTCATTCATACACCTAAGGGCAATTTAGAGTGCCCGATTAACCTAACAGGCATGTCTTTGGACTGTGGGAGGAAGCCGGAGTACCTGGTGAGAACCCACACATGCACGGGGAGAACATGCAAACTCCATGCAGAAAGTCCACTGGCCAGGAATTGAACCCAGGACCTTCTTGCTGCAAGGCAACAGTGCTACCAACTGCGCCACAGTGCAACCCTTTTATGGTCAAAGTGTAATTACTTGCTGCTATAGGGTGGGTGTGTTTTTCTAAATGAGTGGTAAAGTTTTGGGAGGTACAAAACAAAAATGACATCCAAATGTTTGCCAGGAGAAGGACAGATCCCACTGCTTTGTTATAAAACAAATTATGATATTTATTTGTCAGTGGTTTTAGAACTTTGAAAGACTTTGTAACTTAAATAAAACAGCTATTTTAACATTAAATAAGATCAAAAACACAGAAGCCCCTAAAAAAAAAACTGAACTCTTGCTTTAATACGATCACTGTGTGATCATAGCAGGAAGAGGAGCTTTAATAAAATCTAGGGTAAGCCTGAATAATATGGGAAGATAGACAGATTTTGTCAGCCAGCTGATTGGGGTTAACGTTTGCCAGCTAAAATTGGTACAATTAAATTAATATGACAGCTCACAGGCTGCCATTGTGTAACTGAGGTTTTCTCTCGGAGCACAAGAAATGACAAGAAGCCTAATCTTACTGAAGTGAACAACATAATGGTGTGAATAAACATAGCATACCTCAACCTGCTGGCAGATCTGAATGAGCTTGGCCATTTGATTCTCCAGTTCACTGTTCCTCTTCACCAGGTTGGTCAGGTTGTTCTCTAGAGTTTGCTGTTTGGATGGACAAATAGGGGAACAAATGGAGGAAAAGGGGGATGAGGAAGAGGTGATTAATGACATATGTCTAAGTGCAAAGACAAGACAGTACATGTTAATCTTTGTGTATATTTTGAAAATAATCAATGTTCCTTTTCATTTAATAGATAAAAATATGTTAACATATCTGAGTTGCTGAGCTTTTTTAAAGCATATACACAAGTCGGGCATAACATTATGACCTACTAGTGCCTATTACTGGGTTGATTCCCACATTTTGCTTCTTAGGCCTGCTGAAAGAAGCTACAGCCATCAGTGAATATAGTTCACCCAATGTATTCAAGCCGAACATTTTTCAAAGCAATACACTACTTTGGCTCGCTCACCAGTTTCCAAAAAGAGCCCTTCCATTTCTCTGAGCTCCAGCTCAAATGTCCACTGTTTTTGCTATCGACTGTGGCCAGAGATCAGAATGGGCAACCAGACCAGTCTGCGGCTATCTAGCCTGATAGCAGCTGTCGACTGTGTGTTCTGACACTTATTTTATCAGTTTGATCTACAGTAGCTGACCTATAGGACTAGACCAGACGTGCATTAATGGGGCTTGGGCGCCCATAAATCTGTCGCTGGGTCACTGCTGTTTCTTTTTTGGACATTTGTTTAATATATTAAGACCACTGCAGAGCTCCAGCTTGGGAGCCACTCTGACCCACAGGTGTAGCCATCTCCAAGGTTACCCTTATTGAATCCTCTCAAATCCTTGCCCATTTATTCCTGCTTTGAGGACACAATGTTCACTGCATCTACTATCAGGTGGAATGATGACAAGATGATTAGTGTCGATCATTTTACCTGTCAGCGGTCATAATGCTTGGCCTGATTGGTGAATGTTACAAAATATCCATAGTAGAGCATATCTATATTAGTTTTTCTAATTATATATTTCGAACAAAGATTAGTTTTTAGGGCCTGCTATGATTTTCTTTTCTCCAACTAAAATACTAAAAGGTTAGAGCAACAAATGGAACCAACATTTTACATGTAAAAGCTTTATTGCTATTTTATAGGCGTCTTTTGGGTGGAATGCTATAATAAAAAAACAGCACCAAACAATATAGGAAGGACTACATGAACTGTCATTGTTAGAATGTATATTCTGAGAAAGAATAGAAAATAAAACACTAAAAATTCAAAGTTTCACTTTGAATTTTGCAAGTTTGAGGCTCTCTGTTTGATCATGACAAATGCGCTTTCGAAACATATCAAATCCAGGCAATCAAATACAGTATTTTACACATTTATAGCTTGTTCCTTTGTAAGTAGCCATTAAAAAAGGAGATTGGTTCCAACCTGTTTAATGTAATGCAAGAACAACATGTTTTCCCTCTTCTAATTATTTTATCTTCTCGGGTTGCTGCTGTATAGTCCCATAAAACATCTTTATTAGAGAAAATAAATACAGCAACAAAAAGAGGAGCTGTTACATAATCAACAAATGTCTGTGATTTAACTGTCTAACCTTATATGTTACATCAAAGCCACGGAAAGAACACTGTGATCACTGAAAATAATCAACCTTCACTGATAATTTTAATGATCAAACACTCAATTACAGCTCCTTAACCCAGGTTGTTTTACCGATGCAAAACAAAAGACGATCTCACAGAAAAATAAACTCAGTCATAACAGTACAAAGGGAAAAAAATGGAGATAAGCAAATGAGAAGCCATAAAAAGAAGCTGCCATTCAAAAGGAAGCAAATCAATGGTGGTGGCATCAAAAACAACATTTGCAGCTGCAAAGAAAACAGCAGAACAAAGCAGCAGACAAGCGTCAGGCGTTTGAAGTGCCTCTACTCATGCAAGTGAGGGGGGGGGGGGGTGGATCTGGAAGAGCACCTGCTCTGTAGGTTGTCTGCCTGAATGCAGCTCTGGCTGCCCCCCCTCTATTAGTGATCTTTAGTTGTTTCCAGAATATCCTCAACATGTCGCTCAGCCTGACATACTCTGTCTATATACTTTGTAGCCACTTATCCGCTTTCTTATCTTCCTTTCTGCATCCATTACTTATCAGGCCAAGTGTCTACCTGTGTGCCTGTCTGTGGCTCTGGGGGAATAACGGAGGAATGGGGGATGGTGTGTGGATGGGTTTAGGGGTTTTATGGTACTGGTAAAAAGCCATCCGGGGAACTCACCGCAGCGCTTGTCTTTGAAGCCTCCATTACTGCATCTGACACTCTGCCCGGGCTCACCTGATAAGCCTACAACACACACACATACACCTACATAAGTGCACACATAAACACACACACAGACAAGCCTGATTGCACAACATCTGCCACCTTAATGCAAAGCAACTGAGGAGAGAAGCTCCAGAGAAAGTTGAATGCAGATGAGACACAGGCGTTTAGACTGACTGTTGAAATTTGTTCCTTCAAAACTAGCGCTGGGGTTTCATCATGGGAGAGAGTGTTGGGTTGCGTCTGAGGAAGCCTGAAGTAGAGCTTCAGTGAGTGGGGACAGATGGGTCATTAATAAGCAAGCTGGGGACCAAGATGATTAATACATCAGAACACAGCTGCCCCCCCTGAGACAGCAGGGAAGTAAACTCCTCAGTCCTCACCAAACATACATACATGTATGCATGCTGGGGCTTATGCATTTGACTCAGTGGGTATTTCTTTGCAACAGATATTTGTATGAATATCACAAGAGATGGGCTTCTTTCCTAGTTTATTCAAAAAAAAATGCCAAAACATTAAAAGGTGAACAGATTCAAAAACAAAATATGAGTTCTAGAAAAGCTCACAAATGTAAGTAAAAGAGCATGACCTGATGTCCAAGCTGCAGCATTAAATAATTGATAAGCACCAAGTAATTGGCTGATAACCAGAACCAGCAAGTTGTAATCACTTTATTCTAAACAATGAAAGCACGATACTTAAGCACTACCTTGTCATGCTGAGAACACCACTCTTCGGTCCAGAAGTTGTTACTGAGTAAAGTGGATTCAAAGTTAGCTATTTTTGAGGTCAGTTTATAATGAAATTAGTGGAAGTAGACAGATGTTAGAAGCTATATATCTGGAAACTAGTTTTACAACATGTCTGAGATTAATTCAGGCTGTGAGAGTGAGAGAGAGAGAGAGAGAGAGAGAGAGAGCAAGGCAACTGGAAGGTTGAATAGACTTTTGCAAAGTTGCTCTGTTTTGACCTGTAGAACTTTCATCCTCAGTATCCCATTGAAATGTTGGCAGCCTTTCTAAATTTGTTTTGGTGCATCAATATCAAACATTTTCAACAGTTTAGTACAAGACTGAAACACTTGTAAAAATAAATTTTAAACCCAAATTGTATGTGAACCATGAACCAGCTTAGCGACTTAACCTTCCATTCATTTGTCAATGTTTCAATCTTTTATATTTTCAACCAAATTGTGGAAAAGCCAAATATTGAACATTAAATTAATGAATGTCTACAATAATATGCAGAAGTCATACATAGATACTGAATAGGCTACTATTGTTTAATAGACTGCTTCATCAGTCTATTAAAGAAAAAGTATTTGAAAGTATTTGAAAAAAAAAAGAATTCTTAAATGTTTGCCCTGTTACCTCTCTCACCTTGAAAATAACCACAACTCTGGGGACTGATTTCAAAAGAACAGTGGACAAGGATCTCACAGTTACAAAACCAGAAAACAATCTTCCAAATAATCAGAATAACATTGTTTGAAGGAGGACAGTGATCAAGGAACAGGATGCTGTATGAGTCAGATGTAAATTACTAGGTGTAGTCTCAAGAATGACTTGGTGGAGGCAAGAACTGTTGACTTGAATAGTATCTGGGCTGCCAGCAATAGCCAGTGCTGGTTGGTGACTAATACACTTATTTATGCATGTTTTCGTTGAGCCAACAGTAAGACACAGTGGTGTTAGCACCATACTGTGGGATGATTCTCTTCAGCAGGGGCAGGGACAGTGGTTATAGTTGATAGGAAGACTGGCAGAACTAAATACAGTTCAATCCTGAAAGAAAATCTGTTAGAGGCTGCAAAACACCTGAGACTAAGGCAGAAGTTTTATCTTCTGGCCAGACAACAACCCAAAACACTGAGCCAGAGCCGCAATGGAAGAGTTTAGATCAAAGCCAATTTACACTCCCAATCAAATCTGGCTGAGTTTGAGCTATTTTGCTCTTTTTAGCGTCTAGATGGTCAACGCTGGTAGAGACCAGATACCTGCAGCTATAACTGCAGTGAGGGAGAGTAGATAAAATGAGAAATTGCAGGAAACCTTATGTGTTAGAAATAGTTTTGCAAGGTAATTTAGTTAAAAATATTAAATAGATTTGATTTAACTTTATGCCTCCTAGGCCATTTTTTAATTCTTTACATATAAACAGGAACATAAATTGTGGTTTCTGTTCACACAGGTTCAGTCTGACATGTATTGGCACCCTTACAGCATCTGCCTGGTAGGCAAGATAGGTGACAGCAAGAGTGAATCAGGAGCAAACCTCACCAAGAAAAATCATTACAGCACCCAACAGGCATTGCAGATAGCTAGCACCACCCAGAGATAGTGAGCTGAAGCAGAAAAAAAGAACATAAATAGAAAAAGGAAATATCGATAGAATGAAGACCAGAGGAGGTTGCAACCAACCAAGTGTTGGATGGATGGTTTCAGGCACGGGGTAATATCAGTCATTCTCTGATTCAGCTCTGGACATGGCATCTTATGACAGTGAATACAGAGAAGGCCACTGAGATAGAGGGGGTTGATGAGATGGAAATAGCTCTGAGCCACATGCTGTGAGGGGCAGCTCGGCTGAGTAGTTCCCGTCTGGCTCGCCCTCCAACTCGGCCGTCTTTCTGTCTCATCTCGTCTCCTCTTTTCTATTATTATTCATCTTCCTGCCATTCACTGGGTTACTCTCTTCCTTTTACAGTATGTTTCTGTGTGTGGCTGCTTCAGTCCATTTTCTGTGTGCCTTCAGCCCAAGTACATCCACAACTGCTGACAGCACCTCAACTTGGGTTACATCAGCCGCCTGCACATGACATCATTGTGTTGAGGGCCTCCTGGGTTTCATTCTCTTACAGATGATCCATGTCTCCTAAGAAAAAATCCCTATTTATATTACAGTAGCTCAAAGAAAGCAGGGGGATTATGGCTGTAAAAATGGGCAGCTCTTAGTTTGACAGAACTGTCACAGTTCAGTCTGTTATCATTACAGTCCACAGTGTCTCCCGCTTTTGTTTAATTGAAAGTGCTGCTTAGTAATAAAATCACACAGACTTACATAATCTGGGTTGTGCATCTTTGACAACCTTGATAGTAATTATGACAGCCTATCTTTTTTATTTCTTTGTAATATAACCATGCTAATCCTAATGCAAGGGTCACTGAACTAATGTTGGACCATACACTGCATACACTGACTTATTGCTGTGTAAACACTGTATACTTAAAGAGCAAGGATAAATTTGCAGAAATATTAGAAGAGCAAATACATATGAGAAAATGTGTTGAAGAAATACTGTATAAATACAGTGCCTTGTGAAAGTACTCGCCCCCCTTGAACTTGTTAACCTCTTGCCACAGTTCAGACTTCAAACATAAAGATATAAAATTCAAATTTTTTGTGAAGAAAGAACAACAGTTGTGAAGTGGAATGAAATTTATTGGATGTGTCAAACTTGTTTAACACATAAAAAACTGAAAGGTGGGGCGTGCAATATTATTCGGCCCCCTTGCACTAATACTTTGTAGCGCCACCCTTTGCTGCAATTACAGCTGCAAGTCGCTTGGGGTATGTCTCTATCAGTTTTGCACATTGAGACAATGAAATTCTTGCCCATTCTTCCTTGCAAAACAGCTCGAGCTCAGTGAGGTTGGAGGGAGAGCGTTCGTGAACAGTAGTCTTCAGCTCTTTCAACAGATTCTCGATTGGATTCAGGTCTGGACTTTGACTTGGCCATTCCAACACCTGTATACGTTTATTTGTGAACCATTCCATTGTAGATTTGGCTTTATGTTTTGGATCATCGTCTTGTTGGAAGATAAATCTCCGTCCCAGTCTCAGGTCTCTTGCAGACTCCAACAGGTTTTCTTCCAGAATGGTCCTGTATTTGGCCCCATCCATCTTCCCATCAATTTTGACCATCTTCCCTGTCCCTGCTGACAAAAAGCAGGCCCAAACCATGATGCTGCCACCACCATGTTTGACAGTGCGGATGGTGTGTTCAGGGTGATGAGCTGTGTTGCTTTTACGCCAAACATATCGTTTTGTGGCCAAACAGTTCGATTTTGGTTTCATCTGACCAGAACACCTTCTTCCACATGTTTGGTGTGTCTCCCAGGTGGTTTGTGGCAAACTTTAAACAATACTTTTTATGGATATATTTGAGAAATGGCTTTCTTCTTGCCACTCTTCCATAAAGGCCAGATTTGTGCAGTGTACAACTGATTGTTGTCCTATGGACAGACTCTCCCACCTAAGCTGTAGATCTCTGCAGTTCATCCAGAGTGATCATGGGCCTCTTGGCTGCATCTCTGATCAGTCTTCTCCTTGTTTGAGATGAACGTTTAGAAGGACGACCGGGTCTTGATAGATTTGCAGCGGTCTGATGCTCCTTCCATTTCAATATGATTGCTTGCACAGTGCTCCTTGGGATGTTTAAAGCTTGGGAAATCTTTTTGTATTCAAATCTGGCTTTAAACGTCTCCACAACAGTATCTCGGACCTGCCTGGTGTGTTCCTTGGTCTTCATGATGCTCTCTGCGCTTTGAACAAAACCCTGAGACTATCACAGAGCAGGTGCATTTATACGGAGACTTGATTACACACAGGTGGATTCTATTTATCATCAGCAGTCATTTGGGACAACATTGGATCATTCAGAGATCCTCACTGAACTTCTGGATTGAGTTTGCTGCACTGAAAGTAAAGGGGCCGAATAATATTGCACGCCCCATTTTTCAGTTTTTTATTTGTTAAAAAAGTTTGACACATCCAATAAATTTTATTCCACTTCATGATTGTGTCCCACTTGTTGATTCTTCACAAAAAATTAGACTTTCATATCTTTATGTTTGAAGCCTGAAATGTCGCAAGAGGTTGAAAAGTTCAAGGAGGCCGAATACTTTCGCAGATGACCTTGAGAAGGAAAAATGGAGAAGCTCCAAACATAAAGCATTGTTAAAATTAATTTTAAATAGGTGAAATCTCAATTAAGTCCACTGTAGGCAAAAGTGCACTTTAACCGAGAACCATAAATTTGAAAAGAGCCTACAGAAATGTTTGTTCATGTTTTATTGAATAAAACATAAACCAGTGTTGCTGTGAATTCAAGCATTAAAGCGTTAGTGAATTTGCTATTGTTTGCTACCATGGTAATCTGAGATAATATGTTAACCAGTTTAACTTTAGCAATAGTATAATCATAGGATTTTAACTACCAAGAACTCAGCGATTATACTAAATAATAGAATATATTTTAAATGAGATATTATGCTAGTATTAGGTAGTATTTAAAAATTAACATGTTACTAAGCATTAGGTAAGGTTAGCTAATATGCTAACTATAGCTAATGTGCTAGCATTAGCTAATTGGCTATCCTAACAATAACAATGTAGTAATAACTAAGCGCTAATAGCAGCTGATACATGAATGGCATCTTATTTCCTAAAATTTGCTAACGTGCTAACATATTCAAAATTAGCTTCTATTAGCATATTAGAGATCACAAAAAAACCAAAATATTTTAAAAATATAAAGTCGAATATAGATGTTAAATATGTAAAGTTGTATATTCTGAAAGAGCTGAATGTTTTAATATCTGAAAAAAAAAAATCGCACCAACAGTTAAAATAGCACCAAACATTTTACTAAAAGGTGTAAACAAGGAAGAGGTTCTTATTAGCAAGAGTGCTTTTGCAACATTCACACAGAAAACATGTGTTATGAAATTCCACCTTACATGCTAGAAAATACTTAATATATAAAATATATAAGACAATTTTATGCTGCACTCTGCCCTCGTTGAATTAGGTGGTACTGCCAGTTAGATGAATTTCTGGTTCAGAACAAGAATACCAAAAATTCAACAGAAACCAAAACAAAGCTGAAACATAACTCCAAGACAACCATCCATGTTCAAAGTCTTTTCTTCTAATTTAATCAATACATCTCCCAATGTATAAGAGAAACAAGACACTAAGAGAATCAGAAATGAAAGCATGTGATTTAGCTTGCACAAGGACTGAGCTCACTGTACAGCTGTTGTTAACAACAGGCTTTTCAGAGTCTGGACGTGTTGTAACTCAAGCCTCCTGGGAAGCAATACTTTCTGTCTGAGGATATTATTTCATAGAATAAAATCCTTGAGACCAACAAATTGTAGCAGCTTATTATAAACGGAGAGTCATGCTTGTCGCATAACCTTCAACCATGGAGCTCAATTAATTAGGCCAGAAGGGATGCTAAAATACTGCTAAAATGCAAACACGTTTTTCTTGTGTCTTGGATAAAAAAGCAGCATATTAGACTATGGTGTTGCCTATGTTGGGTCAATCAAGACAAGTTTTCTGCTAAGAAATAAAATGGAAAGAGTAAATATAGTCAGTCAGTCAGTCATTTTCTATTACTTCCATACTGGATCGCGGGGAACCTAGTGCCTATCTCCAGCAGTCTATGGGTTGGAGGCGGAGTACACCCTGGACAGGTCGTCAGTCCATCGAAGGGCAAGTAAATATTATATTTAAACTAAAATAAAGGTATGAGCATACATGTTCACTTATTTCTTGTTGAAAAAAAAAAATTAAAAGAATAAAAATCTTTTACTATGATTCCCTGCTGGATTTATTATATACACTTATTATAGGAGTACGGTATCTTAAATGGACGCAAATTCAAATAAGTGCAAGTTTTAGCCCCATGAAGGGATTAAGATCAAACTAATTCTTGCTGGGTTTGAAAGGGAATAACAACTATTGCTAAGGTCTGCGACAGAATAACTCGTGACTTCTAAGGACCAGTTGAATGCACGGAGAGAAAACAAATGGAGGAGGAGTCTTTTGGCAGCTCCATTATTCAGAAGCTGCCACAGCAAGTCAGTACAACTTGGACACAGACTTGGCAGAGGTTTTAGGCTGAATGCCCTTTCGGACGCAACCGGGTCTACTGTATCAAAGGTGCAGACTTGCGGCGCTACTGGTACACCGTAAAGGGACAGACAGAATAAGAATGAAAGAGAAAAAAGATTTTGTATAAAGCAAAGGCTTTAAAACAACCACTTTCCAACCTTCTATCTCTTTGTAAGGCTGTTTACCATGAGAATACAGACAAATGATACTGAGATATTTAAAGTATAAGAAGATGGGAAATTTGGGCATTGTAAGAACTGCCTGGGCTGAGATAAAATGGGTATGTAGAAAACAGTTATACAGTTAATGGACTTAGAGGGATCCCTGTTTTATTTCAATCAGCCTGCAATAAATTCTTGGAGGAGCAATGCAATTCAGTTTGAACAGATTAATCCTGGGGTATAAAAAAGCCCACAAGTGGCTTGTTTGGTGTTTCAAACAAAATAAGATATATCTTGTTCCCATTGTTGAATACTGTTTTTTATCTTTCAATGTAAATGAAGCACATTTTGAGAAACATCAACTCGTGTGTAGTGGTTATGATACACCCCCATTTTCTTTAGTACATGTGTTATGTGAGAAAGGATGTACAATGTATACTCTGTGTCAGAAACAAGTGTCAGAAAAAAAAATAAAACATTTTACCCATGGTGTTATGATCCCCTGACAATCTTGGGCTAAAGGTTCCCTGCTTAATACACAAGTTACTAGTGCCCCCAGTGGTCAAATATTTATTACCTGAATTAATCAGAAAGTAGGTCGGACTACACTGCCGTTAGAGCCACTTCAAAGATTTGGCATGCCAAGGTAACAAGCGACATAGACACATTATTTGGTTACTGCTACAATAATTGAGTAGATTATTTTATAGCACTGGTACACGTGTGAAAAATATATGGCATGTCGTGGCAAAGCTCATCCCTTTTTATGTCACTTCAATGGTATTAGTGGCAGCTTGGCTTATTTGGAAACTGTGTGTGATAGTGTCTGATGTGTAGAAAGGCAATTCTGCCTATTTACTTGAAGCCAATAAACACAAGGCACATAGGGAACAGTGTGACAGGGGTATTAAAAAAGGTAACTAAAATTAAAAAAGGACTGTGCTGGATAAAATGCAAATTTTAGCTACTGCTCAAATTTAAAAGGTTTTACCAAAATTATTTATATGAGCACTTTTGTTGGTTCAATATTTCTGTAATATCTGAATGATAAACCTAATGCATAAAGTTCAGAGACCAAAGTGAATAAGTGGCTTACAAAAGAATTTAAGCCAAATCTATTAGGAAAAAGACTGCTTTCTGCCAGAAATGCATGAAAATGACTGGGTTTTTGCTGAGGTTTAAAATGCCTTTTTCACAAGCTCTCAGGAGTAGACTGCTAGAGGTTTTACCATTTAAAAGAACATTATACATAAAATTCCAAGATCTCACATTTGAGGAAATGATGAGAATGCAGAGTGCATGTATTTTTACTGTGAAACATGAGGTGAATAACAGTATATGGTGATGCAACCATTGTTAATGAGTAGCAGAAAGGCTATGGGGTTCAGCTTTCTGTGCAGTTGATTGCTTTCTGGGTTCTTCTTCTCTCCCAATAGGTTTCCCCAGTAATACTTCGTTTTTGCTTACAGTGCACATTTTGTGTGTTGGGTTAATTGGGGAATCCAAATTTGCCTGTAGGTGTGACAGTGAGCATGCAGAGCTGTCTGTCACTCTGGGTTAGCTTCGTGATGACAAATACATTGAGTACACCCACTGGGATCACTTCCATCAGCCTGTCTCCCTCTAAAGGATATCGACTGATGGCTTCCTAGATAGAGCAAAAGATAGAACAGAGAAGAAAAATTAACATTAAATCAATTTTATGGCTGAGAAAACCAGAACATGCTACTGATAAAAAAAACAAAAAGAAAACATGCTGAAATCAAGGAGGCCTGCATCTAAATTGAAGGTGTTTCAGCTCTTCTATGAGATCAATGTATTGCAGCATCTTATCCACTTGCAGGAATGGATCTTTAAGTATGATTTATCAGCTGAGTTGGATTCTGTGCACAAAATTGCAAGTCTTTGTTGTCTACATCCAGCTGTGTCGACACTGGATGATACCATTAGATTAGAGTGACTAACTGAGGACACACATGGAATATTGACCTGGGAGGTGGATAACCAGTGTGACTCCTGACAAAAGACTGCATTATCCTGAGATTGGGAGGATTGTGGAGATAAGAGTCTGTAGCCAGACAATTTTAGAGTTATATTACAGTTCTGATAGTTCTGACTATCAGTTTGTTGCCCTTGTATGCTTCAGCCATACACAGTGCCAATATTAACTTAAAACAGTCAATTTCTAGTAGGGCTGGGCGATAAATCGATTTTATTGATAAATTCGAATTTGCAATTAATGAAGATTTCATTTTTTGGGAAATCGGAATTTTTTTCTGCCGCGCCAGTGAACTCCTCGGGCCTCTGTAGCTTAGTGATGGTGATAGACCTGTCTCTCACAGAAACACCGAAAATGGCATCTAGCAAGGAAGACCTTGTTCCCAAAAAAGGCACAACTTCATCAATTATATGGAACTGGTTCGGTTTCGCGACCACGGACTTGGAGCAACACACAGCACGTTGTAAAATCTGTTTAAAGCCTGTTGCTACTAAAGGTGGAAGCACTACGAATTTATTTCAACACTTGAAACAGAAGCACTCAGTGGAGTGGGAGAAATGCTGCTCTCTACAAAAAGCTCAGGACAGCAACAGACCAGAAATCCCTGCCAAGAGACAACCCACCTTAGGGGAATCATTTTCATACAGTGTTCCCTACAAAAAGACTGGGGCCCGATGGAAAGCGATCACGGATGCTGTCGCGTTGTTTATTGCCAAAGATACTGTGCCTATTTGTACAGTGGAAAAGTCTGGCTTCATTCACCTGCTGAAAACTTTATACGCAAGGTGTGTACTACCTAGCCGGAAATATTTTGCTGAAGTTGCCTTGCCCCACCTGTACAAATGCACACGTGAAAGGATTGCAACAGAGCTGGCGGCTGTAAGTTTTTACTCTGCCATAACAGACTTGTGGAGCCATATATGAGTTTGACTGCGCATTTTGTCGATGATGACTGGGCTCTACGAAGTGTCTGCCTACAAACAGCTTACTTTCCCGATGATCACAAAAGTCAGGTCAATGCCGAGGGGTTAAAAGGACTCCTGGAACCTTTCCGAAGACCGACTCATCTATGACAACAGACAGCGGCACCAACATTATTAAAGCTCTGAAAGACATCGGGTGGTCAAACCTCCAGTGCTTTGGACATAAACTACATAATGCCATACGTAAGAATCGAATCTATATATATTTCGTAAATCTTATTTTGTATTTTATATACATGTCATACATAGCATCTTTTTTGTCATTTGACATGCATTGATGGCCATTTTCCCACAGAAAATACACAGTACACTTAATGTATAAGCAATTCATGTATTTTAATCAAATAATACATATTTATACAAAATGTATGTACATACCATCATGATTTATCATGATGGTATGTACATGTACCATGTGAGTATGTGTGTGTCTGTCCCTACATCTGTAAAATAACATCAGAGAAAAAAGTAAAAATTGACCAGTAAGTTAATTGTAGCTTATTATAACAGTAAACCTGATGCATTGGTGTTTTCATTATTATACAGAGAATGGTGTGAAGGACCCACAGATTGAACGTGCCATAGGGGTTTGTAAAAAGGCTACTGCTGCCTTTTCTTACAGTTGTAAAAAACGAAGAGAACTGAGTGAAGTACAGACTGAGCTTGGTCTACCCCTGCATCAACTAATAACAGAGTCCCCAACTAGATGGGGTTTGCGTCAAAAATTGTCAAAATATCCTAAATCGATTAATCGGATTTGGTATAAAAAAATCGGAGATTTTATTTTTAAGCCATATCGCTCAGCCCTAATTTCTAGTAAATATATGTATAATGTATCTGATTGGAGTGTAGCAGATGAAATTTGTTTCTATAAAATATATATGCAGTAATGATATTACACTAATGTTATAAATATACTGATTTCAACAAACAACACAAAGCCAGAAATATATAATAGAAACACAAAATGCATTTAGATCCATTCTTGAGGTTTGATAAAATGAACTCATTTCTGTCTCCGTTGAACATAAAACATTCAATTGTTATTGATTTGTTTGAGCAAGATGTGTTTATACCATAAGACATAATTCTCAAACCGTAGGACAAGTATTACTAGTGATGGTTGGGTTGCCTTTAGTGAGTCTCAGAAGAAATTTTTGAATTTTCTTACAAAATATTTACAAATTGGCTGCTTATGAGTGTTTTGTATATCTCTGAAGTCAAAACCTAGATCTGGAAATGATATCAAACACAACATAAACATGTTCTAGTTTCAAGTGTGAAACCCACTGTAATTTGCAAACTGGTATTCTGTGTCACTAAGCTAACTACTGCTAGCAAAACCAACTTGTGACAAGGAGTTTATTTGTACTGTGTAATTTCTTACATGTTCACGAAAGAAGCTTCATACTCCTGTTTCAGTGAAAGTTTTAAAGAAAAATCCTTAAGATGCAAAGAGACCATTTTTTTATTTGCAAGTTGGCCATATTGGATTTTGGGTTCGGGGTTTGTAAGAAACTGACTTTCCCGCAGGGAATTTTGACTTCTAAAGACCTTCAGTTTAATTTTTCAGAATACAAACATGAAAGTTTTAACTTCTAAGCAAATATGAAACGGACCATTAAACTGTATCCTTTAACCCAGGGATGTCAAAGTCAAATACACCGAGGGCCAAAAAACCAAATTTGCTACAAGCCAAGGGCCAGACTGGTTCAATGTTTATTAAAACATATTGAAATGATTGCACATAGCCTATTGAACCAAGACCTAACACAGAGTACATTATTTAATAATTAAATGAATAAAGCAATATTTTGTTATGGCTCTGTCAGTAACCTCAAGGGAAAACATTTTCAACAGGCAAACAGCAAAAAATTTAATTGGTTTGAAAAACAAAGTATGTTTCTTAATATCAAGATGAATACATAAATAAAAGTGCGTGCATTATAAACTTTATATTGCATTATATTCTTTCATTACAGCCACACTTTCTCCACACAGAAGACACACAGGTTTGCCTTTTGCCTCCGTGAACATGTACTCTGCCTCCCACCTGGCTTGAAACCCCTGTTCTCAGCGTCCACCTTACGTTTAGCCATGTTTGAGGAGGGGGGTACCTGAAAGTTGATCTCTGCTGTGATTGCTGATGAACAATGAAGCCGCTTGTGCACGCTACAGTGACTTCGCGGACTACCGTTGCATTGTGGAGAATGTATTGTTGGTGCATGCAAAATGCCAGCGGGCGGCTGTGGCCTGCGGGCCGGTTCTAATAGTAATTAAATATTATCCAGGGGATAATTGACATATGTGCTTTAACCTGTCAAGCAGCCAATGACTCCTTTTTTTTTTTTTATGTTTTTTTTTCCATGACATAAACTTGAAACTATAAAAGTCAGTGTCTAGCTCCGATACATTTTTAAAATGTCTGTCAAGATTACTTTTTCTAGTTTATAACAAGAATTTGTACTAGGATAGGGTTTACTGCCAGATCCTCAATAACCATAGGTTTCTGAGCATCAGTTTTTATAATATTCTGGTGTTTTTTTCTGCTTTCACCAGATTTGTTGTTTATTTCTTTGCTGAAATTTGTGCAGCTTACCCTTTCTGACTTTATCTTGCTTGTTATGGTTAAAAAAACCTTGTGAGATTATATAGTCTAATGTGACTCAAAGAACTTTACCCATGTCGAAAAATGACCCGAATGTTTTCAAATGACAAATTAGTGAGGCTGTCTAGAGCAAAGCAAAAACTAATGCTGACACATAAAACCAGCTGGCTGCTGCAAAGGTAAATAAAGGCAACCTGCATGGTTATTAGGGTAAGACTTGAACGATTTATCTGATCTCATATTAAATTCAGCCTAAAAAATCTACTCTGCATCCAAAAATCTCTCACCAACTTATTTTCACTTTAAAAAACACAGCAAAGCTGTGCTTCTGATTAAGCAGCCTATTATAATCCCTTTTTTGCTTGACTACTGGGCAAAGATTGTCACAGAAGCGAGATACCCACAGCTGTGGCTGGTTAGCTAATCCAGAAGAATGCTGAGCTGAAACCCAGGTGTTGTTCTCACAAAATCTCCTGTTAAGCATTTAAGTAGCAAAACATTTAACCATATGACAAACAGAAAAATGTGGAGATGCCAAGGGAGTAAAATTTTAATGGAGAAGATAGTTGACTAAGAACCTGACAAGTCATAAAACTATTCTTGCCCGATACCAGAAATGTCAACTTGAAACCATTTAGTTCGAGGTTCAGCCTTTAGCTGGAACTTTGTTGGACATCGGCTGATTGCCCCTTACTCAAAGGTCAATGCTCACTTGAAGGATGGAAAGGATAATCGAAAGAGAAAAATGAATAAAGGAGTTCTTAAAAAACAAAAATCACAAATTATATGTCAATGAAATCTTAATGCTATATTCAGTAAAATAAGGCAGTCAAAGTTTCAGTTAAATTATTTAATAAAAATAAAGAGATTTGCTTTGTCTTTATCACAGATTTACAGCAGTTTGCAGTTCTAATTTGAGTGTTTTGAAATTCCAAGTTCTCCGTTGCAACTGAATGCACCATTATAGCAAGTCTGGGTGAATGTTGAGTCCTCTAAGAGGTGTGGCCAATAAAATTAAATCCCAGTACATGGTCTAGTCTACAGTAATACCACTTCCTGAACAGGTTTAATGTCATAATTTCCTACCAATAAAGTATGGCTTATATTAAAGTTCACACAGCAGCCGGGACAGTCATTGATTCCAATATATGTGTTTGACAAACTTTGAAAGGCATCAAAAACCACTCTAGTACAGCCCATTGAAAAGCTAAATATTGCAGAAGACAGCTTGATAATGCAGTTAGTTCTGCCGACTCCAGTCCTTTTATTGGAATGAAGCAAGACGTTTCTGTGTTCTTTCAGTATTCTCAGTTTGAGTCAAAGTTCTGACATGCTTATCTGAAAAGACTCAACTGTTTCTCAGATTTTGTCAGTAATATGTACATGATATCACACAATGTATGTTTGGTGAACTCAAAGCCTACATATGGGGTCAGACTGTCTCCATATTCCCACTTGCAATCCATATTATAGGTCAGATTCCAGCTTCCTCCAGTCATGCAATGATATGCCCCAGTGCAAGGCACTCCAATTCGTCTACCGCTCTGTGTATCGGTGTATGAATGTGTGTGCATTTGTCAGTGCATTTGTGTGAATTTATAAACTACTTTGACTGGTCAGCAGAACCAGAAAAGTGCTATATATATTTAGTCAGTTTACACAAAAAGTCTCTAAACATTCAAGCCAATATATTTCCCATTTTCTCTCACCTTTAGTTAACTTGGTCCTTGCTGGTTTGTCACTTGCACGTTATGCTTGCAAATACTTGTTAGATTTGATTTCTGAGGGAAACATAGTTTCTGAAAACATCTGGGAAATCCTGATGGAACAGCTGTATTTTTACTCCTCTGAGAAACCGAGACTGAAAGCTTTGCACAGTTTGGCTGTGAAAACAGTGAGTAAGTGACATGGCAGATGAGAGGTTTTTCGCTTAGGGCAAAGTGACGCATCAGATAGTCTCACTTACGACGCACGGAGCGGAGTACATTTATGCTCCTAGAAAATTAATGTGCCTTTCACAAACACTGCATGTGCAGGGCTTTCTGGTTGAGCTCGTGAGCAACTCCAATCCATTTCCCCCCATCTGAGAGGAAGCCAAATGGAAGCGGCAAGGGATTCAGGCTGGAGGTAAAAGTGAAGAGACATTTTTAAGATTGGTCTATCTCCCATTAACATCATTTTTGCAATCTGCCCTTTGGAGCAAAAAATAAACAGTGTCAATGCCACCTAGCTTAGATTGTTTCAGTACCCTCTCAAAAATTCAGCATTTTAAGGATTGAATCCTTATTTTCACATTGCTTTGCAAAAGCATTCATACCTTTTAACTTTTCCACATTTTATCAAGTTACAACCACAAATCTCAATGTACTTTATTGGACTTTTAGGTGATGGACACAAAAAGGCGCAAAGTTATGAAATCAATAGAAAATGATACGTGTTTTCAACATTTTTTACAAACAAAAATCTCAAAAGAATGTTGTGCTACTTCTCAGCTATTTACAACTCTTGCCACAGATGCTGAATTGCATTTAAGTCTGGACTTTGAGTGGACCATTTTAACACAAATATATGAGTCAATACCAATTCAGTCACTCCCTTTGTACGTTCCGTTTAATTTTCTGCCAAACATAGTGCTTTGCACGAAGGCCAAAAAGTCTAATTCTGTTCTCATTCAAGCAGAGAACCTTCTCCAGATCTTGCTGTGTCCCTTACATTGCCCACGGCGAACTTTAATCATGTTGGAACCATCGTGTCTACATAGAAATGATGTGTCATGCATTTGGTGACCATGGTCATAAGGGCCTTTCTTTCAACAATGGCTGCCACTCTTAGAGGATAGATTTGTATGATTAACAGCTGTTTTTTTTTTAAATTCCCACCAAAACTGTGGATCTCTGCAGCTCCTCCCGAGTTGGTATGGCCCCCATGACTGCCTCTTTAAATATTACTCTTATTGGGGGGCTTCTCAGTTTAAGTGAATTGACATATCTTGGGAGGTTTGCAGGCTTACCATGGACTAAACAGTGCTGAGATAGTCAAATCTTGGGATATTATTTTATAATTGCTTTAAATATCTCCACAACTTTATCCCTGGCCTGTCTCACTTGATCTTGTTTGCTCACTGTTATTCTAACACACCTCTGATGACTTCATGGAAAAGATGGATTTATATTGAGATTAGATTATACACAGATCAATTTAATAATTTGGTCATTTCTGAAGGCAACTGATTGTAGAGGATTTCATCTAGTGGAACCAGAGTGAAGGGGTTGATATGTGCCATCCTTCTAGATTTCCCTTTGTAAAAATGCTTAAAAATCATTAATCATTTCTCCTCTACTTAATTGTTAGGCATAGCTTTCTGTTGGTCCATCCTCAAAATATTTATATTATTCCTATAAAATCCAAATAAAACAGGTTTGTGGCTGTAACAACAGACACATGAAAAAAGGGGTATAAATACTTTTGGAAGGCACTATATATTATATTGTTAAAAATATTTTGGCATGTGAAAAATAACTAATGTCTGGCCTGACCCAGGAGCAAGTAAGGATATTGCCTTAAATGAAAAAATAAAATAAATTAGATTTTGAAATTGCTACAGGCAATAACTTATTAAATGCAAGACCAATTTTTGTAGCTAGGATGATGCATAATTTCCTAACTGAAATGTGTCACATCTCCTTTTCTTGGCTGAAGGATAATTTTTATCCTCACTTCAAATGACTGATTGTTATTCCAGATAATAAGCATGTCAAGGGAATACTTTAAATCTAGGACGTAAACAATTACTCCCTGTAAGTAGGATGGATCTTCTGAGATTAAAAACAAAAACGCTGCGATAAATTGGCTGCCCTGGCAGCTGAAGCCTAAGATGTGGATTTTGTGAAGACCTGATGGGTGCAAGGGAGGACTTGTCTATCAAACCTTGAGCAATGATGAGCGAAGACCTATCAATGTTGACACTGCTGGATCCCCTTATCATTTCATTTTCTGCCTCACTAATTGCTTTATCCCTTCTATGCCACCTCTGATTTCTTATTTTAGGAGAACAATTTCTGCTCCTTCTGTTCAGATGCTTTTGACGTGTCCACATGTCATCCCTAATCTCAAAATTTTTCTTGACCTTTTGTGGTCTTTTTTAAGCTGAAAAATTGAAACAGCAGTGACAACAAAACCCATATTTTGAGTGTTTAAATGCTGACCCTGCCTTTTAGTTTATAGTTAACAGGGTATATTATGACAGTTGCCTCAAGAGAGATAGCAGACATGACAAAAGGAGTTTCAGCGACCACAGAAAAAACTGCAACAGGCAGATTTGAAGTGACATTTTTCATCTGACCTTTAATTATTTAAGGTTCACATATTAATTTATTCTCTCTGTCGACTCTTTCATCTGTAATCCTAAGGGTGCTGTACGTGTCATGTTTTTAAACCTTAAGTTGCTTAGCAGTAACAATAATCTACTATGATTAACATATGAAATTTTATAGCCTCTAGCAATTGAAGGTCAGATTGTTTTTATTTAGTATGAAAGGTAAGTTAGATTTTGTGAAAGATGGGACATAGAAATCAACAATTCTAGTAGCTGATTTTCTTTTACATAAAAGAGTTTAGAGGCACTTGGCATCTAATTTGGTGAAAGCAAAAAAGTTTAGTGCTCTCAGCAAGAACTTAAAATAAACAGAAAAATAACAAAGAACGGATGAAATTATGGAGCGTCCTGGTATTTAACTTGGTGAAGGACATGTCATTGCAAAATATTTCATTTCTAAAAGAATTTGTAGGAAAAGAAGAGAAACAGAAGGTTAACCTATAACATAATTGAGATTTGTAGAAACATTTTTGAAGCCTAAAATGTAGCTTTTGAATAAATGTTTAAATACTGTGCTCCTTGAAAACAAAAGACAGTTTAACAAACCTTTATAAACCTTTAAACTGTTGTCATGTTTGCATTGAAACTGCAGTTTATTTGGACACAAACTAGAGCATGGAGGTAAGTGTGTCACCAAGGACCTTCCCAAGGGAAACTATCTGAACAGATAATTTACACTACCAGTTTTAGCCTTTTAGTTTTAGAACCCCTTTCTCATTTAATGGTTTTCTTAATGTTTACAACTATTTACATTGTTCTGCAGGCATCAAAACTGTGAATGAACACATGGAATTATGTAACAAACGAAAAATTGTAAAAGAACCTTTGCTGTTACCACTGAAATATTAACCTTTGGCCGTCTCTCAATGAACCTCTGGGAAGTTCTTTCAAGACTCTTTGGAAAACCATTTCAGGCGACCACCTCATGCAGCTCATGGAGAAAATGCCAAGAGAGCAAAGCAGTAATCAAAGCAAAGAGTGGCTATTTGGAAGAATTAAAAAATATAAAACTGTTAAGTTATTTCACACCTTTTGTTTACTACATAATTCCATGTGTGTTCTTTCATAGTTTGGTTGCCTTTGGTGAGAATCTACAACGTAAATAGTCATGAAAATAAAGAGACCCATAAAGTGAGAAAGTACATCTGTTGGGTCATTGCCATTTTGGTCAGGTAAACGACTCTTACTACGCAGCTCAATAGGCGCTGCAGCTCTGACGTCACCGGAGTTTATAAAAACCCACTGAAGCGAATGCTGAGCTGGCATTTCCAGCCGTATTGTGAAACCTTTGACTGGTAGTGTAAATTGTACGGTTAGTCTTTCTAAAATAAAAGTAAGAAGTATAAAAGTGAGGTTCTGTTAAAAGGTTATAACCAGTTAATTTTAGCATGTTCATTTAATATAAATCCTTTAAAAATATGTTTTTCCACTCAGATTAAGTGTCTGAAATTAACATAAAATAAAAATATGGCAGTTTAGGAAAGCTACTTTACTAATTTTAATACTGTCTCATTTTCCATAAGCATTACTCTGGCTGGAAACAGTTTACATGTTCGGTTGTCAGTGGCTTTTTTAGATTATGCACCAGCCTTCATGTTCCATGTCAATACTGTTTTTTCCCTTATTTAATAAAACATTAGAATTTATTGTTTCCTTTAGGTCTGGATTTTAGAGAAAACAGGCTTGAAAATCAGCGGTATCATAAAAAAGAAAAAAATGAATTTATAAAAGAATTGGCAGACTGATGTGAAAGTAGACAATGCCATCAGGACAAACTGTCGGATAACTGCCTCAGGAATTTAATCTTGGCCACCACCAAGCAACACCCAGCAGAGCCCTGCAGGAATTCAAATGTAAAAAAAAAAGGATCCTGGTTCTGACGAAGTCCCAAATTCCATCAATGCTGTACATAATATAATACACAGAAAAGTAACAAATTAAATCAATCTCAAACGTTTTCCCTTTATGCACTGGACAGTGGTCTCAATCAACAGTGCAGCTCTATGCACGCTGTCACTTCAGATAGCTTCTTTTACCTTACTCAATGTGGTTTATTTAATCTCAGCTGAACCTTTACCTTGTAATTGGGCTGAGTCTCTCTTGTAAGCAGATCAGCAGAGGAAGTCATTTGACTCCAGTGCTGAAGGCAATATCTATATATACTTGTTACTCTGATGGTAGCGCAATAAAAGTGTCAAAACTCTCCTAAAAATTATTTGAAAACAATTAAAGCTACCTTTCAGTACAATCAGTCACTCACACAACACCTGCTCCAGGTCACATTTTTTATTTCTTTAAATATGTTTTTATTTCTTTAAATATTCTGTAGTAAATCTTCATTTACTAAAGATAAAAATCTAACTACCCAAAAAAAAAGCTTCTACTTGCACATGCCTCTGATGACATCACATGTGACATAAGGCAGCTGGTCAGTTGTATTTTCTTTCTCTTTCTTCACATGTTTTTAAACAAAGTCCTACTTTAAACACCTGAGCCGTATTTGAAAACACACACGGATCCCAGGAACATTTAGCAACCATCAAGAAACATGGAGGTGAACCGGGGACGACAGGAATGGCAAGATTTAATTGGCAATAATTTCAGTTGTTTTAAAAAACACATTTAGATCCACTGAGGTGATTTTGGGGTCCCAATGGTGTTTCCTGTAGAATTGCTGCCTCACCGTCTCTATCTGCAAAACATCTGCATATTTATAATGAGCCTGTAGTACCAGTTAGCCCCACTAGGCCTCCAAGTACATTACAGCCTATAGCATCACCACCACAATTATTCCAGTCAACACCAAAGGCAAACAGTAAGGAAAGAAACTACAATAGTCCGAAAGAGAGAGGTTATTTGGCTATGGTAAAGTAGCATGAATTCAGACTTTCTGCAGTACCACTGTAGTGGCGAATCCTGTTACTATTTCACGTGACACAAGCAGAATAAAGCATTTAAATGTTTTATAAGTGACCAATCGAATTCGGTTAAAAGATTCACTCATCTGCCATAGTGTTGACTAATGCCAGCTGACCAGCTCGATTCATGTGCCTCTTGTGATGTCATCGATCTAAATTAACTCCAAGGAGGTATATTTGGTAAAATCCAGCTGTGGACATCCATCCTCTTTGTGTATTTTTTTGAAAGTGTGCATTTGTAAGTGATAAAATAGGTTAAGACAAAAACCTTATTCATGCTACCACAGAATTTACCCAAAAATAAGTATTTCTGAGTACTTGACAAAGAACATTCTGTGGAAATTAAGTTGCTGAAGACGGCAAGAACGTTGCAGTTTTTTTCTGGTTAGCTTTATTAAGACCTTACTGATGCTGAAAAGGGTAAAAAAGAAGACCTGTAATCTTCTCTTATGTTGTGATGAATGGATTAGGACAATGTTATTGCCATCTACTGGCTCACCATAAGTACCGTGTCCTTTTAAATGTCTGCATTTTTTTCTGGAGATTTTCTTCATGAAAAATGAATAAATATTTATTTTGACAAAATATCTGGGTTAGAATGGTTTTGTCGTTAATATGAAATTCTCTTACCCGTGTGAGTAGTAGAAATCTGCTGGTAACAGATTTATGCAGGACTTGTGTTACCACAAAGCTAAGAAGGAACTACATCAGCAGTGGTTTTTAAGAAGCAAATGTTCTTTTTCGTCAATGTGGAAAGGATTATGAGGCCATTTTAAAAATACCTGCTGTCCTTTATTTTACTTTGAGAAAGCAGACAATCTTTTAGAGATCAGATAGTGGAATCCTCAGATAAAATGCTAAGATGCTACAATAAAAAGTCAAGAAAAGAATCACACTGTTGCACTGGTAAGTTTATACTTTCAATTCCAGACCTCAAGCCAATTAAAATGCTGTGGTGTGACCTTAAAGAGATGTGCAAAATAAATGGCCACAAAGCTCAATGAACCATGACAACACTGTGGAAAGAGTTCCTTTCTAACAATGTGAGAGACAGACACAGCCAAATTGAGTGTTATTACTTTCAGTTATTGATGCTAAATGTGGTTTTACATGCTCTTAAATTAAAGGGTGTACACAGTTTTTCACACACTGCCTCTGCATTCTGGTTCACACACTTCAATATGTGATGGGTTGTTGTTCATCTGAACTTATATTTAACTTTTTACAGCCTGGGTAAGAACAGATATTTTCTCTTTAAGAAATTAAGGAAAAAAATGGAAATGATATGACCCTTGCTGTGGTTTCTTATTAGTGCCATCCATGTTTACCGTTAGAAAACACTTCTCAGTGTCTGCAGAGGAATCGCAGCTGAGAGGAGAAAGAAAGTCCCCTGATTTCTGCATGGTTTGCTTTCAACTGTTTGCATCTGCAGGACATTCCTTTTCATGTGACTCCCCTGGGGAACTAAACTTCCTCTGTATGACTCTAAATAAACAGACGTTTACAGAGATGGTGATAATGAAGAAATTTCAAAATTTAACTGTCAGTGTTCCTTACGTGTGACAGGAATAACAAGTTCTGACATGTTTTGTGTTAAAACTATTTAACCATGCTAACAGTTGAGATCCAGGCATTAAACACAAGAAAATAATCTAAACAATAGACACTTTATCTGAATAAATGGGCTGTGTTTTAATTTTTCCACTAGATAAAAGCCCTCAAACATTCACTGTATGCAACCACTACTCTGTGCAACCTCAGGGGACAGGGTGCTAGCTGCTGCTGTCACCACCACTGCCTCAGAAAGGATAGGTGATGTGTCCCTTTTTAGAAGCCATAAAAAGGTCCCTGCATGCTATTAAGCATGCATCGTCACCCTCCTTTCTTATAGGCTTTAGAAGCAGGACATTGGGGGCACAGTGCCGTTAACTTGTGTTCCCAATCTCTCAGTCAGGTGAAATCAACAACCTCTGTGGGAACTCAAGTTTGCACAGTTGATTCATGGTCTTGTTGACCAAGCAATAACCCTTCATTCACTGTGGCAATCGAACATCGAGGCAGGATTTAAAAAGAAATATCATACATAGTAATATTAAACCACTTTCATCAAGACAATGCTAATCCGCTCTCATGACACAAAATAAGCAGTAAAATTGCAACTGGCTAAAAACACACAGATTCCTGTGTAGTTGTGTGTCTGCTTGTGATTTGAAATCTAATAAATATATATTTTTTACGTTATTGCTAAAACCGAAAGAGTTAAAATATCTATTTTTAGACCTTTAACTACAATTATGACTGTGTCTACTGATAATCCTGGTTGTGATAGGAGTTTTCAACAAAATTGGCCTCATTTCTATGTTTAAAACCACATGAGATGGATTTTTAGATATAAACATACACAACAAAACAAGTGTGCAGCTTAACCTATTTTATTTTGCCTTGTGAAAATTTGATGAGATGATGTGGATGTTTTGTGCTGCAAATTCGTTACTGCTGATAAATGCTGAGAGGATATCGTGTCACATTATGTTTACCAAATAACAAGAGCACACGCAACTTTTTCAGATGAAAATAAACTTGCTAAAACAAATGAAAAACTGCTTCTCCACTGCCTTAGTCACCTTTTTTAATGGACATCTAACATTTATTATAAAATTCCTAACAAAAAATAAGCATAGTGAACCACACGTTTTTGTTTTAGGCATGGCCATCAATCCAAATAATATTGATTGTAAACAAAGATGGATGAAGTTTGAGGCTGAGATGACAAATGGTCACATTTGTTTCAGATGGAGCCAGCAAGACCTGATTACCTTTGCAATAACAGCATCACACTGGGAATGGGGAGAGAATGAATAAATGAGTTCACATATTGCCTTTGTCATGTTTCCATCACTGCCAACTGAAGTCAAAAGCCAGATGTTGGTGTTTTTGCTGTCCTGATGAAAGGGCCTTTAGAGATGATGATGATGAATACTTTGTTGATCCCCTAGGGGAAATTCAGGTATCTCAAAAGCGGTTGTAAAAGAACAAATAATATTAAACAAACAACAACAGCAACGAAGAATTAAAGGTTTAAAGAAGTGAGCAGACAATAATCAACTAATAAATCGGCTAATAAATAATTAAATACATATTGTAATAGTACTACTACTACTACTAATAATAATAATAATAATAAAAGGACATCAGTCTATTGCACGGTGCCCATTTGGGGTGTCAGGGGCAGCCACAACTGCCATCTCAGGAGCCTCAGATGTATTTTATTGCAATATTTAACGGACATGTGACAAGTTTTTTTTCATCTATTTATTCATTTTTAATCCAAAAGGCATTATACAAGAAATTGCAAACTCAACCAGTAGCCTGTAACATTTACCAAGAAAAAATCAACAACTAGAAGAGAATCTACACAGAAGTTAAAATACTTTAACAAAGAATCTATCAGAAAACTTGTCAGTTTTACCATTCTGTTTCGGTTCTACCTCCTTGGTTTCATAAATCTGCTCTACAATGACTCATTTCTGAAGGCCTACCCTCCACAGTGAACTCATTTTTCCATGTCACTCCCATCAGATGTTTTTTGAAGTCTACAGCAGTTCGTGGCCTTGTGGTAGAAGGAAAAGAAACTCCCCTTCAGGAAGTTAAAAGCAAGAAAAGAATGAAAGGGTGAAAAACCTAGTGTGTTTGTAAAGCAGACAAGCAAGGTTGATCTTCCAATAACTTAAGCAGCCATTTGTATTACGACGTACATCCAGCGTGAGTTATTCACTGCTCTCAACAGCCAGAAACATTGGATTGTTCAGCTCCTTGATCAAAGGGAGATGATGTATTTTACTTTGCAAGCTGATGCAGCAGCAAAGCTGCAAATAAAAAGAAACCCAGCAGCCAAATTCTAAGTGGATGAAGGTACTACCATCCAAAACCCGAAAATTACTCAGTAAACGACTTGAATCGATTTTTATTGACCCAATCTGCTTAAGAAGCAAGAAGAGTCTGGGAAACAGACTCTACCTGCTTTTAAATGTGAACAATTTTGTTGGCATTGCTAATAAATATGTAAAACAAGGATTTAAATAAATTCATTCATTCATACAAGTATAAAAAAGAAAAGTTACTGTAGCTGAATGCTACTATGACTTGTAGACTGGTAGTCAGAGGAGAATAAGATGGAGCATTTTAACAAAAAACATTCCAGGTGTGTCTGAAACACCACAGTGAATAAATATACACACATTAAACCTGGACCTAACTGTACAGTAAAAATTATTTTACTATAAGAGAAGCTCAAATTGTTAAAGCTTTCCATACATCTTAACTAGAAGTGCCAACAATTTGTGCAGCATCTATGAACGAAATCCTTTTCGTTATCATCAATTTTGGGTTAGCATCTACTTTAAAAGCAAAGCTTATATTTAGAAGCCAAGCCTCCATAAAAATATGAATAAATCGAGGGATCCAAATTAAGGCTTTCAAACTTTTGTCATGGAAAACCTATTCATTAATTTTCCATTATGTATGTTTATTTTTTTGGCATCATGTGTGAGTTTAAGAATGACCCATTTTTTTTTTTAATATTTTTTCGGCACTAGTGGCCTTTATTTTTATTTTTTGACAGTAGGCAGACAGGAAAAGGGGGCCAGAGAGAGGGGGAGACATTCGGCAAATGTCGCCGGGTCCGGGACTCGAATTGGACGGCCGCTTCGAGGACTGCAGCCTCTGCATATGGTCGCGCGTTAACCCCTACACCATTAGTGCCGCGCCCACCCATTTTTCATTAGGAGTTCTAATTATGTTGATTAAAGCTGTTATAACAACTGGAACTATAAGAATATTTAACATTAAAACAAAAACAAGAAAATGTGGAACAGAACCTACAATAATTCAGACAAAACCTCAAGTCCAGTTGTAAGAAGTCCACCAGATACAAGAGTTGATTCAGATATGAAATCTGGTATTAAAACTATTATCATTGTTCGCTGTGTGCACGTACTAATCAGAGTGCTATTTACAGTTTGAATTAGAGGTCTCCGCTCTCATGCAGGCGAAGACGTGCTGTTCATCGCACACTGAAGTCATTAGTTTAAACTAAGCATCTTCCCACAGCGACACAGTGTTCCTGCCTGGCAGCCTCACAAAACGGCATGCTGTTTTCCTCACGCAAACAGAGCACAGTGGTAGGAAGTATGCAGAGAAGCACCAAAACTTTGCACAAACAGACCAAAACAGACACTAACCCAAGGTTCCTTTATGTGTATACATATGTTGAACAAAATATCACACTCCAGTGTATATTAGTGTGAGGAGGGAAGAATTTCAGAGGCTGACATTCCACATTTAGGACAAATATTCCTGTTATGCTGTGTTGTTCTGCCCATTGTCTGTGATGCAGAAGCAGAAACACCCTCTTAAAGACCCAAGGGCCAGTGGCTGAAAGACCACACTCAGGAATATTGGGTGGGATAAAACTTGTCAATGTCACTCAACCTTCCAAACGTACACGAAACACAACATATACTTCATAAATCAAGCTTCATAATAATGTTCATACATAACTTGTATCATTGTTTTTCACATGGATTACCTGCCTTACCCTTAAGTAAACATGATTTATGTGCTTACTCATCAGATGCAGCAGGAGAATAAGGAATCATTATATAAAATGTTGGAAACAAAATGCTAAGAAGCCCAGAACAAAATGAAAAGTTTCTTTACTACATTATTTAAATCCCAATCTCCTTATGATTTGAGGGGCAACATAAATATCATGTCTAACAAATGTGTAAGTACCCCTTGAACTTTTTCACATTTTGTCACACAAACTTCAATGTATCAATTTTGGTGAGATTTTAAGTGATAGATCAACAAAAAGTTTCTCTTAAAAGTTTTCATAAAACCTTCAGATGTAGATTTGACAATCTCAGTTCCTATTAATAAATGGAACATTGATATATCCACAAGTACAGATTTTAGCTTTTGGAGAAAAAATTGCACAAACGCTTTTAAAATGACCCAAAATGACAACCTTCAGCTTATATGATATAACTCCAATTCTAATGAAGTTGGGATGTTGTGTAAAACATAAATAAAAACAGAATATAATGATTTGCAAATCCTCTTCAACCAATATGCAATTGGATACACTACAAGGACAAACTTTATTGTTTTATTGCTATTTGTCACTCATTTTGAATTTAAAGCTTGCAACACATTCCAAAAAACCTGGGACAGGAGGCAAGTTTACCACTGTGTTATATCACCTTTCCTTTTAGCAACACTCAAGCATTTGGGAATTAAGAACACTAATTGTTGAAGCTTTGCAGGTGGAATTCGTTCCCACGCTTAGTTGATGTACAACTAAGCGTTCCCCGTTGTCGTATTTTGAGCTTCATTTTATGCCACACATTTTCAATGGGAGACAGGTCTGGACTGAAGGCCAGCCAGTCTAGTATCCACACTTTTTTACTACGAAGCCACGCTGTTGTAACATGCAGAATGCAGATTGGCATTGTCTTGCTGAAACAAGCAGGGACGTTGCTGAAAAAGACATTGCTACCTGTATGTAGGAAGCACTACCTACAAGAGGGGTAGTCCTACCTCAAAGTAGTGCTCACACACTACAAAACAGGATGAGCACTACCATGAAGTAGGGTCACCCTATTTTGGGGAGCCAACCACTGCAGGACATGGCCTGCAGTGGTTGGCCTGTGGAGGCTAATTTGGGCTATGTTGTCACTGGGTCCAATACTTGGCGTGTGCAAAGGTAAATGGCGCCATGGGTGAGTCAGAGTAGTTCTGTGCCCTACGTCTCCCACTGTGCCTCTTTGGTCTAGGGGCTGCTGCTCCCGTGCTTCATAAATGACATATTTCTGTGTGGGGTGTTTGGCTGCTCTGGGTTGGTGCCTTGTGCCTTTCTACCTGAGTTGGCAGCATCCTTCTGGAGCCACCTGTCGTTCTCTGCTCTTGGGTGCTCAGTGTTGCAGGCTTTCTACTGTTCTTACCACTCTAACAACTGTGTACCTCCAGGTGGGTGGCAAACTTGCTCACACACACCCGCTCAACACAAACAAACTTACTTCTACACACACTCTTACTGACATGAACACACAAATGCACACATCCATTCTTCAACAGAGAAATATTTCAAATGGCTGAAGGTCATTCGAACACAGGTTAATACTACAGGAATGTGGTTGTCTACTCTGATGCTGGATGCAGTCTTGATTTAATCACACAGTTAGGATTCTGTCTCGAGTTATCCTTTATGTAGAGGAAAACTGCCCGGGCTCATTTAGGCATCCTGTATCCCATATGGTATGCCAGTAATGCCAAGACAGGACACATCAAAAAAAGAAAAAAGAAGTCCTGTTTCTAATGTATCACAAGTAATGTACGGGACACTGCAAATATGTAAAAGGAGATACATATCCCGAAAGACCTTTAGCTAAAGTTATGGTTATATGTAAGCATATAAAGAAGTTCAAGCAGTATTAACACTTTTGCAAAGCACTCCATATGCCTAGTAAAACAAAATGAGGTTGCTAATATCATAGAGACAGAGTGGTATAAAAAAGACAACCCTTGCATTCTAAGTTTCTTTTCCAGTAAGCTGGAACTCATAAGTAACTCATATAAATCAAAAAGTTGTATTTAGCACATCCTCAGTTAAAATAATTTTCTTTAAGTGTCAAATGTGTCAGAAGCTAAGCTAAGCTCTGCAATGCTGTCAGCTTCTTACAGCTTTACCCTAAAATACCGTCAAGCCTTCATGTGCCTTACGATCAATATTAAGCTTTGCAACTAAAATAAGAAGGCGGCAAAAGAGCAGATGAGAGTGCAGCAATGAGCAGCAACCCCAATTTTGTACAAATAGTTAGTGTTATGGAGGATTTACAGAATCATATAAAAAAAAACAATTCTCAATTCCTGTTCACTAAACCTTATTAACCAATTTACCAGTTGGCATTACATGATCAGCACGTTTTGACTGTGGGGCAAATTGAACTAGACTGTCAGTAACTGCATCTGAATTGTAGTAGCATGAAATTGTTTCCATATTTCTCTTTTCGTCTTGTGAAGTGCCTTGATATGACATCTCTTGGGCTATATAAATAGTATATTTTAAAAAATGTAATATTGAATTGAAGTAAATAATTAATTTACATTAATTAAAAGAATACTTTTAATATTATTCTGTTAATTAGATATTAATTGACTGTAATTCACCTTTAATAGACAGTAGTCAAAACAATCTAAGTTTCCCGAGGAGAAGTCAAGCAAAGAGCCAGTTAGTTTGGGGCCTAGGCTCAAGGGGATATCCGCAATCTAGAAGAAGTTAAACGAATATACATTCAACTACCGGTTAACAGATTTGGTTCTGTTTGGCAAGTTCTCTTGAATGAATGTTTCTCATTACATAAAGTCGAGAGGAGACAGTTCGATTGCAGACTTGCTGTTAAATCTTTTATGCTGGCAAACCAAAGTCAATGAACAAAGGAAATTTGATAAAAGATGAGTGACAATATAGAATGCACTTAAATAAAACCGTATGGAGCACTCATACTGCAGGTGGGAGAAGTGGGTCTGGATGGCTCAGGTGACTGCTTTACCAAAATGTTTTGATGCTGGTGTTCCTAGCACATTGCACTGAATCAAGCTGAGCAGTGTTATTCACTTTTACCCGTCAGCTTTGAAAATCAATGCTAGTATGAAGATAGCAGCCTGCAAGGAGATTAATGATCCAGTAACGCAAGTTGAAGGCTGCTCTCACAAAATGGATATTATGGAAATGCATTCGTACATTACTTGCAATCCTAAACACAAAACTTATAGATCACTGATGATAGATCTCGCTGTCTGTCTTGTTTTACTCTAAAAGCATCCCACTTACTTTCTTCACAAACAGCACATGAACTGAGTGGCATCCAGTGAATTGGATCTTTATCTAATATATGATAACCTATGCATGATACATAACCCAGAGAGTTTCATATACATTTATGTGTTTTTTTCAGACTCAAATTCCTAGTTTTTGATTTTTATTTGTTATAGAATTCTGGACCTTTGGATGCAAATTATTATTTCGGAACCTGTTTGAAATTTGTTCAAGTCTTATCGGTGGGTGGCGCAACTAATAAATCAACACAATGCTAAAATTGGATTCTGTGTTTCAGAGTGTGGTTTAGGACCACTGCTTTTGAGGCATTTCAACCAATTTAGATAAGCTTTTCTTTAAGAGAGCAGATTCTTTAAAAGACAGTTTGTAAGACTTGGTACCAGGGCTACACAATATTTTACAAACAAATGTACCATTATTGAAGTATCACAACTGCTTGAACTGGAATAAATATCATCTACCATGCATTCAGGCTCTCTATACCAGTCATATATTTGATGATGTATGTTTTTTTGTTGCAGCATAAAAGGATTTCGAAGGTGAAGTAGTGGTAAGGTCCTTGTTAGGTATGTTTGCAATGAACCCAAAGCAGGAAGACATTAACTGTTGACTTATGTATTTCTTTATTTATCACAAGTCAGATCGTTATGGCATCATTTACCAACATCACTGCAATTCACATGTTTGTGCTTTGTTTGGTTTCTAAACCCAGTTTAAAAATTGCATGTCCAGTTCAACTTGAACTTAAAATTAAAATCTAGCAACCAAACATTGGTAAAATTGTATTTGTTTTATTTTGAACCAGCTTGTACTCAGTGTAAAAAACACAAAATAGTAAAAAACACACTGATGGATAAAATCAACTGGTGATGTGGCAAATCAATGGTAAACCGTGTCAATGGAATATTAATCAATTTGAAACTGCTAATTGAGAGCACACTGCACTTCTTGAGGAAGCTCAGGTCCTTTGGTGTTTGCAGCAAGATGCTGCTGATCTTCTATAAGTCTGTTGTGGAGAGTGTGATCTCTTCTGCCATCATCTGCTGGGGAAGCAGCATCAGAGCCAGGGACTTAAAAAAGCTCAACAAGCTGATAAAGAAGGCTGGCTCTTTTCTGGGGACTCCTCTGGAACCTCAGGAGATCATTGTGAAATGAAGGATTCTTCATAAAATGAAGAACATTATGGAGGACCCTGAGCATCCTCTTCATGAGACTGTCCTACAACAACAGAGTCTTCAGTCAGAAGCTTCTTCAGATCTGCTGTAAGACGGACCTACAGGAGATCCTTCCTGACCACAGCCATCAGCATCTACAACTGCTCTTTGAAGAAACCTTCATAATGAGCTACAACAACATTTAATTTCCCTTTGGGATTAATAAAGTATTTTTGAATTGAATTTGAAGTTAAATAAGCAATAATAGATGTTTTCCTTTAAAACATATCCAGTTTTCTCTTTTCCATACAAATCCAGACCTGGAAATTGATGGGAGCAAATTCCATACATTTCCATCCTTTTAAAGACAGCGTAGGAACTCTGAATGAGGCTTGCTTGTGTGTATAGCAAAGTAAAGGCCTTAAACATACAGCGACGCTAACGTGTGTAGGCAGAGAAATGGTGCATAGAGCCACTAAAAGCTCTCTGCTCCATCTTTGGTTACTCCGGTAGCCTGAGCCAGAATGCTCCGTCTGTTCTCCGAAAAGAGCTTTGATTTCTAACTGCACCATACACTCAGCCTGCAGTCATTCCTCACATGTTCAAAATTATATCAACCGCTCTGAGACACATGCACACCTACATCTGGTCGTAGGCACACATGCACACCCTTAACCGCTCAGAGGCACACATATTTGAATGCAATCACATAAGCTCATGCACACAAACACTCAGGTGGGTTGCAGATCTCCCTTCACCAGCTACATGTTGCAGCAGCGTGAGTCGGTTTGTGGGTAACTGAGGGCAGAAGAGAGGGGAGTCAAAACAAGACAGACTGGCCGTGGGCCAAATGAGGCAAAGGGAGCTGTGACAAACACACGGTGGCAGAAAGCATGTGGAATGGAAGATGTTTCTCTTGCTCTAAGCAAGAGCAGAGGAGTGGGAGTAATATAGTGACAGTGATAGATATAGCGGAAATCTAAATATGAAGAAAATGTAATAAAGAATACTTGAGTTTATTAGAAATAAAGAGAAAAGGGTGCATACATTCATTCAGCGTTTGGTATACAATCAGATCAGGTTTGCTCAGCTAGTTCGCTTGCAGGTCTTAAAGTAATAAAGGTTCATATGACTCTGCACGCTTGCCTCTCCCCGTGTAGATCAGCATAAGCTCACCTCAGGATTTAGCAAAGCAGAACGAGTGTAAATACAGCAGCATTGGAGTCAGCAGCAGGAGCAGACATGAAGCAGCCACTGTACTAAAAAAGTTAGACATAGCCTTAAGGAGCTTAGTAGGAAGGGTGGAGAAGATAAAATACGAGTGGTGAGGGTTGGGGGTGTGAGTGAATGAAGAAAACAGTGGGAATAAAGGAGAAGAAGCAAGACTGGAGGCAATGAAAGAAATGAAGCGATTGTGAAGAAGATAGGATGTGGAAGGGTGGGGTTGCTGATAGTATGCTGGGACTGGTTTCTTTCTTAACAAAAATTAAGCCGAGAACCACTTGAAAGAGCTTAGAATTTTCTTTCCACTTATTATTTGCATAACATATGACTGGTACAAGAAGAAAGGCTTGGAGACCTGTCAGGACAGCCGAGGATCTTAAACCATAAGGTTCATCTCTCACATTGATTGACAGCTCTGACATAAGCTCTCCCATCATGTCAGCTTATTAGCACACCTACCCACTTTGAAGTCCAGCCCTTCAGAGTTTTAGAGCTGGAGCAAAATGAAGCAAGCAACACAAAAGAGCAAAATTAACTTATCCCTTCATCTGATTTATTTTAGCATAATTTCTTTTCACATTTGTAATTTTCTCTTAACTCTTGCCATCTCACTTATTTTTTAGATTGACAACCAATCACTTAAACACTTCTGGCTGGCTGTGAGACTCTGGACAGCCAAAACAATGTAGGTAGTCATCAACTGCAAACTAGATTTTTTTTTTTTTCTTTCTGTCTTGTATTTGTTTCATTGTAGTTGCTGTGTCATTACTGTGGACATGCTGTGAAGCTTTCATTCAGGAAAAAGTTTCAAGTACTGGGCCTGGCAAAAGTATTCACTTTTTTTTACATTAAAACAACAACTTGAATGTCTTTTGTTGGGATTTAAATACAGCTAAATACAGGGCAGATCAGAAAGAAAACATACTCGAGGCTGCAAGAGAATTGGAACTGGGGAATAAGTTTAGCCTTTAGCAGGTAAAACAACCCCAAACACACGCAAATATCTACAGCGGAGTGGTGGTTTTTGCCTTGATTGACAGGAAAAATGTTCAGTCTCAAGATTTGTAAAGCTGGTAGAGACAAGACTTCGAGCTGTAATGGTAGCAAAATGTGGCTATACAACATATTAACTCAGGAAGCTGAAGACAGTATGCCAGATTTTCAGATTTTTGTTTATAAAATATTTTGAAAAGCATGTGTTCTTCAACTTGATTTTCAAACCTTTTAGGCCTTGTAAAAAAGCGAATATCTCCCCAATATTGTTTTTAAAAATAATATCGTACACACGCGGTTTCTCAGAAAAGTTTTCATTCAAACCAACCCGCAGGAATACGCCATTGAGCGTTGTGTTAAAAACTCCAGACCCATAGGGGGCAGTGTACTGCAAAAATGAAACCTATGTCAGCCAATCAGAATCCTTCAAAACAATCACGACTTGTTAGGTATAAAACATGGCGCCAGGAGGTTCGTATGTGGGAAAACCGTTTTAGAATATAAAGCTAATAAAACACACAATAGTGTCGATTGGGAATCTTTCATCATTCATTTTTTCTCCACTGTACGGCTGAGTCTATAAACAATGGTCACACATTTGACGTCAGCACCGCAATATTTGACGCAGACAGAGATGTGCCAAATCGTAAAAGTCCGTTCATGGACACACGCAGACTCAAAAACTGAGTTTTTATAAATCTCCAGTTTGGCCGGAGTTTTCAGAATTATAAATTTTTAGTGATGTAAAACAGTTTATGTGTGGATCAAAGGCCACAGGCCATAAAAAGTTATTTGTTTTCCCAGATATCCGCCTACATGTGGACAAGGCCTCATTGTCACATGAAATAAACTAAAGTTTGTGGCTGTAATCGGGCATAATCCCAAAAATTCCAAGGAGTATGAATACTTGTGTTTCTGTACAGTTAAAAAATATGGGGTTTTTTTGGTTTTTTTTTTTAGAAACAAAGGACTGATTTCAGGAGACAGAAAATCAGGACAAACCAAGGAGAGTACTTCTTTTATCTTTAACTCTGATAAACTGAATTATTTCATTATGAATATTTGCGCTTATAGAAACAAATAAGCAACTATTTCAAACTTATTCAAGTAGCACACACAATTAGCTTCTTGATTTTGTATAACCTGCCTCCAAAAGGGATAGATAGGTTGCTCGAAAATTGATCTAAATTACATTTTAATGAGCTTCCATCAGGGACCTTCAAAGAAACATTGATGAGAGCTTCAATTCTACTCCAAATCTTGACTGGGAGTGACTTTAATGAACCGGATTTTCTAAAACAGCCAAACAATCTTGGAAGCAGCCCTTTAAAGCTGCTTTTATTTTAGCATATCAAAGTAAAACACTAAGATGGAGGACTCCCAAACATATGAGACCAATTTTTCTGCCTGTGTTAAAGGAACTCTGCTTAGCAGCTGAATATGGAAATAACTCACCTCGTTACAGTGTGAGCCGTGTTTAGCACTCATTGACATTTTCGCTCATGAAGCATCCCTTTTCTGCCTAAGGGAAGCTTACCTTTTAATGTGACTGAAATCATAGTGACAGTGTGGCTACAAGGGAACTCCATAAATGGAGGGGTTGATGTGAAGGGTGATTAAGAAGTCAAAGATTCAACAGGAAACGTCAAGAGTCAAATAGGGAGATAAGCTAATCTATTATCGGGATCACTGATGTGTTTAAAATAAACTCAGAGGAAGCAGATACATATAAAGAGGTGTTTATAAGGGAAATGGATTTTCTGCCAAGATATGTCAAGAAATGTCTACCCTTCAGACTGATAGAGAGCAAGACTTTAAGCAGATAACAGGAAGGCAGCAAAAGTGCACTGTTTAATGCTCTGGAGCTCTCAACCTCTCTTTCTTATAAAAGGACAGGAGGAAACAGAACTTGCAAGTGATGTGTGTACGAAAGTAAAAAAATAGCTGCAGCTGCGACTGGTGAGTTGACTGGAGCTTTGAATTGGGTGGTTCTCTTCCTAGATTTGGGGCACATTCAAAGTGAGAGAAGTTCAAAGCCCTAGGCTGGGTAGTGTTCAAAAATACCACAGCCAGCCAAGGAAGTGGAGGGAAATGAGGGGAACCACAAACAACTTACTGTAACCCTTCCCTCAGCCTGGAGAGAATGAGGTGGCTAACAGCAGAGAAAATAAGCCCTGCGCTCAGTGAGAGGTGCTGAGCTGGAGTTTTGCTGACAAAACTCAAAGTGACATCTGTAGTTTTGGTTGCATCAATAGTACAGGATGTGGGAGTGCATTTTCACCCAAATGAAAAAGATGCTTTGAGACGCTTGCAGCAATAGAGCCACCATGTTCACCCCTGAGGTCTAATGAGATGGCGTTTTGTTGCACACTGAACATTAACAATGTAAAAATGATACACTGTCATCATGATTTTACTTTGCACTACACAATCCCCTTTACTGGCAATAAACAAAGCAGTGAATTCACTCTGCAAAATAAAAACATGTATACGTGGTGATCAGCTGACTCCAACTACAGTCCATTGCTTGTAAATCTCCTCAAAACTGTTAAATGGACTTCGCTTCACAATCTTCTCAAGGCTGCCATTTTCTGTGTTGCTTGCGTGCGTTTCTACAACTTTTTTCTGTTCCACTCAGTTTCCCATTATTATGCTTGCACGTCGATGACATTTTATGATGATATTTGTATTGAGATGCCCCAATATTGGCAGCTTCCTTTAATTTTAAGAATCTGTCTGAAAATCGGAAACATCTCCACATCTGATAAAACCACTCTATATAAAACACTGCGCCTAAAACACTGAAGTATGTGGTTGTTACATGACAAAAATGTGAACAATTATAAGGGTATGAATAATTCAGCTGAGCACAGTGGCCATCTAAATGACACCCAACAGCAGGTATACAGATTCCTGATGGTCAAAGAAAAGGGGCCAATTTATATTGAAACCAGTTGGTGGAGTGGGATCGAGCCCATGTTTAACTAACCAACAGATCAGTCAAAACACATTTTGATGAAATGAAACCGAACATCAACTGTAAGTCTGGCAAACCAGGTGCTTGTAGAAAACAGTCCCATGTCCAATCAAACTCATTCTCTTTTCACGCTTCTTCAAATTCAAAATACTTATCTGATTTAGTGTTAAATACAGATAAAGTTATTATAGTGGGGGATTTTAACATTCATGTTGACACTGAAAGTGATACCCTAAATATAGCGTTTAATGCTATCTTAGACTCAATTGGCTTTGCTCAAAACGTTAACAAACCTACCCACCTTTGTCTTCATTCTCTGGACCTTATGCTGACATATGGTATTGAGTGTAAAGACATAATATTTTCTCATAACCCTGTCCTCTCTGACCATTTCTTAATAACCTTTGAGTTTAATTTAACCGAGTACTCCACACCTGAAAGAAAATTTCATTATAGTAGATCATTATCAGACGATGCTGTAACAACCTTTAAAGAATCTGTTCCATTTTTAATTTCCTCATTATCACTGAAAAACACAGTGGAGGGCAATAATTCTGTTTCTGCCCCTTCACAAATTGATTGTTTTGTTCATAGTGTTTCTTCATCATTGCGTGATGCATTAGACAATGCAGCCCTGTTGAAAAAGAAGGTAATCATTCATAGGAGGCAGGCTCCTTGGTTTAATTTAGATCTGCGTACTTTAAAGCACAATGATAGAAAATTGTAGATAAAATGGCGCTCTACACACCTAGAGGATTCCTACTCAATCTGGAAAAATAGCCTACTGTTGTATAAAAAGACACTTCGCCAAGCCAGAACAGCTTATTTCTCATCATTAATAGAAGAGAACAAGAATAATCCTAGGTTTCTCTTTAGTACAGTTGCTAAACTTACACAGAGTCATAGCTCTGTTGAGCCATTCATTCCCTTAGCTCTTAGCAGTCAGGACTTTATGGGATTCTTCTTAAATAAAATTGATTCTATTAAAAATAATATCTTTGACATACTCCCAAAGATGATTACTTCATCCTCAGCAAGTGAGACAACATTGGAAATAACTGCAGAACCTGATTTGTGTTTGGACTGTTTTGATCCTGTGGAGCTTCCTGAGTTATCAGAAATATTAGCTTCATCTAAACCTTCAACTTGTATGTTAGACCCAATCCCAACCAAATTATTTAAGGAAGTGTTCCCTCTGATTACCAGCCCCATTTTAGATATGATTAATCTATCTTTAGTAAATGGATATGTACCACAGGCTTTTAAGTTAGCTGTAATGAAACCTTTACTTAAGAAACCTTCGCTTGATCGAGATGACTTGAAAAATTACAGACCTATATCCAATCTTCCATTCTTATCTAAAAATCTTGAGAAAATAGTTGCTAATCAAATGTGTGAGCATTTACAAAGCAATGACCTGTTTGAAGAGTTTCAGTCAGGCTTCAGAGCTCATCATAGCACTGAAACAGCTCTGCTGAAAGTCACTAATGATATTCTTATGGCCTCAGATAAAGGACTTGTGTCTGTACTTGTCTTCTTAGATCTCAGTGCTGCATTTGATACAGTCGACCATAATATTCTCTTAAAAAGGCTGGAATATGCTGTAGGGATCAGGGGAACAGCGCTAGGCTGGTTTAAATCTTATTTGTCTGACAGATTCCAGTTGGTTCATGTAAATGATAAATCATCTTTAAACTCCAGGGTTGAGTACCAGAGGGTTCAATACTTATATATATATATATATATGCTTCCAATAGGTCAAATTATCAGGCAGCATAGGATACATTTTCACTGTTACGCTGATGATACTCAGCTTTACTTCCATAAATCCTGATGAATCCAAACAGTTAGATAGACTACAAGCATGTCTTGAAGATATAAAAACTTAGATGACTTTAAATTTTTTGCTTCTAAATTCAGACAAGACAGAAGTTGTCGTCTTTGGATTGGAGTCATTAAAAAAGGAACTGCTTAGTCAATCACTTAACCTGGATGGCATTAAATTGACCTCCGGTAATAAAATAAAAAACCTTGGTGTTACTTTTGACCAGGACATGTCATTTAAATCCCATATTAAACAGGTTTCTAGGATTTCCTTCTTTCATCTCCGGAACATTGGCGAATTTAGAAATATCCTGTCCAGGAGTGACGCTGAAAAACTAGTCCATGCATTTGTTACTTCAAGGCTGGACTATTGTAATTCTTTACTATCAGGATGTCCACAAAATGCAGTTAAAAGCCTTCAGCTGATTCAAAATGCTGCAGCAAGAGTTCTGATGAAAATTAAAAAGAGAGATCACATTTCTCCTATTTTAGCTTCCCTTCATTGGCACCCTGTTAAATTTAGAATAGAATTTAAAATTCTCCTCCTCACATGTAAAGCCCTTAATGATCTAGCTCCATCATACATCAGAGATCTGATTGTTCCATACATTCCTAACAGAGCACTTCGTTCTCAGACTGCAGGTTTACTGGTGGTTCCTAGAGTCTCTAGAAGTAGAATGGGAGGCAGATCCTTTAGTTATCAGGCTCCTCTCCTGTGGAACCAGCTCCCGGCTTTAGTCCGTGAGGCAGACACCCTGTAAACCTTTAAGGCTAGGCTTAAAACTTTCCTTTTTGATAAAGCTTATAGTTAGAGTGGCTTAGTTTATCAGGGAGGGAGCCTTCCTCCCTCCCTGTTGGTTGGAGTAAGGGGGAGTCAGGTTTAGCCTAAACTGGCTCAGTTATGGTTGAGGTGCAAACACGCCCTCCATTTCTGCTACCTGTATGACCCCTTCTCTTTTCCAATGGTTATAATCAGTCTGATAGAGGCAGGTATCCCAATCCTTGTGGTTTTTAGTATAACAATGACCATCAGTGTGACCCTTTGTGGGGTGCCTTGAGACGACATTGTTGTAAATAAGCGCCGTTTAAGTAAATAATCTGAACTGAAACTATCTGTGTAGTTATGCTGCTATAGGCTTAGACATAACGACCACTTTCACCCTCTTCGCTACATTCTCACACTACTCTCCAATTTTGCATTATATGCTGTTATTTCCGCTTTTAACTTTGTTCTCTCTTTTCTCTTCCTAGAAACTACACCTGGCCTTGCTCTGTGTCTACCTGTGACACCTTTCTGGAGAGGGGCATCGTCCGAGCTTCTGCTGGCAACAACTTAATGCTCAACCTCTGCCGATGATCCACATGGCCCTGTCTTTTAGTGTTTAACCCTTTCTCTCTCCTAGATATGGCAAATGGTTGAGCTTTTACTGTGACTAACTCTATATGCTCTCATTCAGACTCTAACCTTGAAAACTGGCTCAGAGTTTATCTGTTCTTTCTTTCTAGGTGAAACGACTAAAGGAGCTACATCCATTAACATTTACTTTTCCTTCCCATAGAAAGTACTCCTGGATCAGTGCTTCTTTGTTCTCTTTGTGTCTCTGCTCTGTTCTCTCAAACCCCCAGTCGGTCGTGGCAGATGGCCGCTCACACTGAGCCTGGTTCTGCTGGAGGTTTCTTCCTGTTAAAAGGGAGTTTTTCCTCTCCACTGTCGCTACATGCATGCTCAGTATGAGGGATTGCTGCAAAGTCAATGCCAGTGACTCTCCACTGTCTCTACATGCTCATCCGGGAGGAGTGAATGCTGCAAGTCTCTGACTCAATGCAATCTGCTGGGTTTCCTTAGACAGAAAAACTTGTTATCCAATTTGAGTAAATAACTAACTCTGACTGCACTGTTCAATAGTTAGGATTAATTGGAATGTATGTACCTGACTGTTGTGGGGTGCCTTGAGACGACATTGTTGTAAATAAGTGCCGTTTAAGTAAATAATCTGAACTGAAACTATCTGTGTAGTTATGCTGCTATAGGCTTAGGCTGCTGGAGGACATAACGACCACTTTCACCCTCTTCGCTACATTCTCACACTACTCTCCAATTTTACATTATTTGCTGTTATTTCAGCTTTTAACTTTGTTCTATCTCTTTTCTCTTCCTAGAAGCTACACCTGGCCTGACTCTGTATCTACCTGTGACACCTTTCTGGAGAGTGGCATCGTCCGAGCTTCTGCTGGCAACAACTTAATGCTCAACCTCTACCGATGATCCACATGGCCCTGTCTTTTAGTGTTTAACCCTTTCTCTCTCCTAGATATGGCAAATGGTTGAGCTTTTACTGTGACTAACTCTATATGCTCTCATTCAGACTCTAACCTTGAAAACTGGCTCAGAGTTTATCTGTTCTTTCTTTCTAGGTGAAACGACTAAAGGAGCTACATCCATTAACATTTACTTTTCCTTCCCATAGAAAGTACTCCTGGATCAGTGCTTCTTTGTGCTCTTTGTGTCTCTGCTCTGTTCTCTCAAACCCCCAGTCGGTCGTGGCAGATGGCCGCTCACACTGAGCCTGGTTCTGCTGGAGGTTTCTTCCTGTTAAAAGGGAGTTTTTCCTCTCCACTGTCGCTACATGCATGCTCAGTATGAGGGATTGCTGCAAAGTCAACGCCAGTGACTGTCCACTGTCTCTACATGCTCATCCGGGAGGAGTGAATGCTGCAAGTCTCTGACTGGATGCAATCTGCTGGGTTTCCTTAGACAGAAAAACTTTTTATCCAATTTGAATAAATAACTAACTCTGACTGCACTGTTCAATAGTTAGGATTAATTGGAATGTATGTACCTGACTGTTGTGAGATGCCTTGAGATGACATGTGTTGTGAATTGGCGCTATATAAATAAAAAACTGAACTGAATATAAAACATGTATTGTGGGTTAAATTAATCTGCGTTAATCCATATATTAATACCTACACAATTTTAGCGGCTTTTATTTATGGCAGCTGCCTTCTGTGTAACGTTTGTCTTTCTTGAAATACTGTTTTAAATCTTGAACAGAATAATGCAAGCTGAATAAAGCAGTTCTTACAGAGGCTGTTTGAGATCTAAACACAAACACATCTGGTCACACATAGCGTGTTCATATGCTCTGCAAACACTAAAGATAAAAGTTGATTGGTGCCAGCTTACCGCTTTAGGCCTTTAGTGGTGGAATTAGCTGTTGCCTTGCTCTGTTGTTATTCAACCTGATTCAGCAGTCCCGGTCTTTAAACAGAGACTGTGAAAGCTCAGTGGCCAAAGGGAATGCCAGCTCAACGACTATAATAATGAGGGCCCTCCCTATTGGTCTCCATCTCACTCTCTGTTTTCCTTACCAGTGAACAATCCAAACTATCTCTCTCTTTATTCTCTGTGATCTGTCTGTATTAATGAAAGAAGTGCTGGTATGTATAAATGCAAACACATTCCTACAGCAGGAATTCAAGGTGTACAGTTGGTTGAAATTGTGGCTTACAGTACCATCACAATAAAAAGGTTGAACAGCAAATAATAGGGAAGTTCTGTATACTAAAGGAAAAAAAGTGAAGGACTAACCTTAAGCTTGTCAAAGCGATCTGTGAGTGAGGACACCTGGTGGTCTCTGTGACGGCCCACCAGCTTGCAGAGCGCACAGATAAGCTGGTCATCCACCAAGCAGTACATGTTGACCTTCTCGTTCTCATGTTCCAGGCAGGTCAGGCCCCGGAGGTGAGTGTCTGGTACTGGCTCCACCAGGCGGTGGCTGGTGAAGGGCTTCTTGTTTGGGTGTGTTGCACGCAGGCATCGGTCGCAGTACGACACCTCACACGTAACACACGTCTTAACAGCCTCACGTGGAGGATCCTGTTCACAGAACTGGCAACTGATTCGTGGATCCATTTTTGCCACAACAGCTGGGCTGTGGTTTGCGTTTGTGTGGTTGGCGTGCAGGTGGGAGTGGCTGGAAGTGGCTGGGCTGCTGCGGGCACTTCCTCCACCTGTTCCACCGCCGCCGCCACCAATTGTTCCAGCTATCGTGCCGCTAATGGTGGCAGTGTAGGGCCGCTGCGTCTGCAGCCGCCGGCTTTCAGTGGGGGAGTTGGGGCCACTGAGGGAGGCCTTTTGGAAGCGGTCAATGATGTTTTGCAACGTCACATTGCGCTTAAGGCCCTCCAGGCCGCGGTGATTCAGCGTGATGACGTAACGACACGTGGGGCACTGAAAGGCCGAAATGGACTCAAGGGGCTTGCTGGTAGAGCAGTGAGACACAAGGATGCGGTGGGCACAGTTAAAGCAGAGGCTGTGGGCACAGGGCAAAAGCAGAGGATCTTCAAACAATTCCAGGCAGATCGGGCACGTCAGCTCAGACTCCAGTGTTTCCATCTTCAGTTAAACCAATCTAAAGGTGACATCAAATCCCACGGAAGCTGGCCAGTTACCTACAAGAAAAGAGATTCACTGTTAATAAAAATAATATACGTAGCGAAGCACATTCTTTGCAGTGTTTCCTCTATCTGTTGAAAGAATACCAGCTCTTGAACAAAGTAGCGGTGGGTCAACTTCACCGAAACACGGCAGCCATAGCCTTTTAGTGGCTGTTTGGTGCTGGGAAAATTGACTGGTCACAAAGGTGGTCGCCAGATCTCACCATGTAAGTTTTATTGCTCAGATAAAAACACAATGTTCTTTCATTCTGGCTTCTTGAGAGGTCAATGAACTCCTGGCAAGTTTTGAATCAGTTTTAATTATTCTTGTTATAAGGATTAACTTCCTGGTTAATACCATCTTTATTCACTAGTCCATAGGTCAGAATTGATGCTGTTTGGAATTAGTTTGTAAGTTTAGGTTTTACAGTGTCTTTTTGATTGTTTTAGTTTGGTATTGACAGAAATGGTATAAAATTTGTTTATTGATTTTAATTATTACTAGCTTTCATCTAGTCAATTTTAATAATTTTTATTGAAGTATAAAATGTCATGTTGAGTTTACATTTATTTTAAGGAGTATGCAGAAATGTTTTTGTACTTTCTATTAGCGTATGCACATAGCTTCCTGGAAAATGGAAATGAATCACTCATCAGATTGATTTTGATAATCATAAGCTTGATTAGTTTATGAACATTGATCTAAATTATTATTTTTAAATAACTTTGTAACATATGTTAATCCTTCTTAGTCTTGGGCTAAAATCTGCTTACAGCACATCAGCTGTGAGATGCCGGGTGCAAGTAACTGGACCACCCTGTAAGCAGAAACACAGCTAACATTTGCACTTTTTTGTACCGTTATAGATGAGCTGTTCAGCAAGTCCTTCTGTGGGTCCAGCTCATTTGTTCAAACCTTTTACATGTGATTCTTCTTTTAGAGCTGTATGAAAAGACATGGCTGAACCAACTGGGAGGATAGAATGTTAGAAGAAAAGAAAAAATCAATAGCGTGAGGAAAATCGCAGAGGAAGGGAGAGAGACATTGCCAGCAGTAGAACGCATAGAGACTTATGGAGAGCATTTGCCTTTTTCTTCACACACTCACTCTTAAGCTTACATATCTAAAAGTAAAATAAGCTTGACTTACTGAGGAATAAACATGTAGCTTCATGGGAAATCAAACTTTCAAAAGCAAGATTACAACAGCAAATTCAAACAGAGCAACCAAACAAACACAAGGCCCAAGCTAAGCAGGAAAATTGATTTCACATTGATTTCACATTTCTCTAAATCTCCAAGAGTTCCAAATCTCAGCACTTGCACCTGCATATAAAGCTCCCTTACCCTCAAGGTGGCCTTAAAAATCACTGACATGTGAAATCAGTAATAACTCCTTCCCCCCACACTGCCACCCTGCTGATTTAATGGCATAGGTGAGAAGTTTGTAGACCTGCTTCATCTTTTAAAACCAAGCAGGCACCGTGAAACAGAAGTAATAAACCAGATGAAAGACAGTGACAATTTCATTACGTTTCTAAATTAATGATAGCATCTGTCTCTCTCATGCAGAATTTACCCATGCGTTGGTTTTCAGTTCTATAACTGAACACAAAAGCATATTTTAAGGTCATGTCAGATGAAAAACTGAGATGATTTAGACAGTTTTAGATGCACAAAAACTAGAATTAAGAGGTTAGAATAGAGGACTAATTCATCCAGTAACAGAGTATGGAAACCTTTTTCATTTAAGTTTCTTAAAACTAGTAAATCAATTTTAAGGAGGCTTAAATAGCCAGTCAAACCAGTAAATTAATCGCACAAATCTGCACACATTGCATTAGCTCTGTGTGTGAAACACTGACAAGCTAAATATGGTTCTTTTCATTTCTTTACTTTTTAAGTTTATCGTTTGAGTGATTTTCCAGGCAAGAGCTGACAGGGGGACTGAAAAGCAGATACCACAGATATTTGACATTAAAAACATGTCATTTGAATGACTTATTGAAATATCTTATTTTCTGACTGACTTAATCGTGTCGGTTTAGTTTTGTTTTGCACATATTGTTTATTGTGCAGCTAGAATCAGTCAATGTGCTGATAGGAGCAGATATTTAAATCTCAGCTTGTTTTCCACACATCCGCATTGTCCTTGTTTTCCATTTTGTTTGTTCGGAGAAGTGGTGAATTTCCTGCACTGGTCCATTGCAGCCCAGTGATTTTACTGAATTTCCAAACACAAATAATCTCAGGAACCTCTGAAAGGAACTGCTGAAGACCGCTCTGCATGATGACACAAACAGAGCTGAAAAGGCGGAGACCCATTTTTACTAACAGAGGTCTCCTTCTGCTGTACAAGAAAAAAGACTCCAAACTCAACTCTGTGTTAAAAGTAAATATAATTTGTGCACGCTTGTAGTGTTTGGTAGAGAACGGTTACATGCAAGCAATTGCACTACTACAATTTCACAAAAGAAAATAAATACCTACATTTTGAGTATCATGCAGACATTGTGGCAATAAAAAAAATCAAAAGGCACTGTGCTTGTGCAAATATGACTGTGTTTGAAGTTGGAAAAAAGATAAAGGTCGCTGCATATTTTTATTTTGCTATCTTTGCATTCATGTGTGCAGAGACGCAATATCCTCCTCCAGTATCCACCTTGGCTGCATTTTATCAGATGCTTTATGTGATTGTTATCAAGAGGCTGACTCTGTTTCGTACAATAAAATTGAAGGTTCAGGTGCCGGCCTCCACTGACAGAGCCAGCATAAGGTTCTGTTCACCCCAACAATAGGTCTAATTTGTCTGTGCTTTATCGCATAGCTGATAACCACTGGCATTCGAAATGAAATAACCGGAGAAATAAGATATGCAGTCAGAGGAAATGTCAGGTCAGCACAGCCTGTTAAAGCAAGTAACTTTTGCTTGAGTTTGTTCACCAGAAATGAGATGTTATTCATCACATAAAGGCTCCAGTCTTTACTCTAGAAATGTTTGTAAATTTGCTTTAATTTGAACTGAGGCTCACTTTCAGTTGTTTCTTAAAATATTTATTGTGTTTTAGATATTTAAAAATGTTTTAATGTAAAGTAATTTTGCTAACCAGATTTTAGTAAGAGCAGTGGGAATTTTTTGATATGGGTGATATGGCTCGCCATTCAAGGTGGCACTGCACATTGGGCAGCAACAGCAATTGCAAAAAGTGTCACCTGTGCAACTGTTCTATTGCTTTTTTTCAGCATAAGGTGCAGCATTCTGGGTATTTGGCAGAAAAACAGAAAGTGAGAGAATGACAGTCAAAATATAAAGGATATCTAATGTAAATACTGTGCAATATCGCATCTGGCTAATGTTTACTTCATAACACAACAATAAGTTACCTGTAAAAAGTTAGTTTGTTGCACAATGGGCTTTACGGGAGACAGAGAAAGGTGTATGAGATATAATAGAAATGGCTCACCCTTCTATTACCACCAATGGGTAATATAAACTTTTGTCACACAACCTAAAACAAGGACTTCAACTTCAACTATTACAACTTTCTATAATATGCAAATTCAAAGAAATGCAAAACAATACATTGACATCACTATTGTTAGGAGACTGAGAGCAACAGCTCAGCTGCATATGACTCCTGCCTAAGTGAACAGTCAACAAGAAGACACAAAAGTCATATTCATTAAGTGCTGCAGACACCAGCTCAAGCAGAGCATTGTTAAATCAATGTTCTGCATCAATCAAATTATATGATGAGGAAAAGCTGTTTGCAACAAACAGGCCCACCAGCGAAATGTTTAAAACCAATCTATGTACAAAAAAATATAATTTGCTTGTTCGATTTTGATAAATCTTAAAGCTGCTTTCCAAAAATCCACATTTTGCATTTTGTAAATCTGTCCCAAAAAGACTAAAGACAAACCCTACATTTTAAAGCCCATCAAATCAACAGTGAGTAAACGATCACTTTAGGATTCCAAGGCTAACTGAAGGAGCATTTTAACATGTTTCCTTTGCACAGAGTTTAACTCTGCTGGGCCTCCTGATGTTAATGTGACCGTGTTTAACGGAGCAGGGTGTTATAATTAACACCACGCTTTAACACACCATCACGGAGCCCATTAGGCTTTAGCTGTCACCCTGGGGAAACGGTATCGGCAATGATGGGAGCCACTTAAGGGCTGAATCACTAGCCTCATGCAAGACAGGACGTCTGCTCTGGAGTCTAGGTAGCGTGGACATACTTTATAAAACTACAAAACATACAAACGAAAACTGCGTCATCTCTTCGTAATGTTGTACTGAAATGTCCCATTTGGAGATGCAGCATCTTGAGCTGCCGCTATGAGAAAATGCTACAGATATACACATAGAGACACAATGAAATCTAAATAGATGTATTTATTTCTGTGACTAGAAGCAGATTTTTAAAGTCTAAGTTCTTGAAATTTACTTTTTTGATAATTCATTAATTAGATCTTTGAAGACTTAACTATGAACTTCTTGAAACTTTCACGCTGCCTCGGTGTTGATGCAAAGGCTTTTTGCATCATGGTTTGCAATACATAATCTTAGGGAATGCTCGAGAAGAGAAGATTTTCATGATGTTCTTTCTGCTGCTTTGTAATCTTGCAAATAATACAAGAATAATAGAAGCTGTTTATCTACAAGCTTACATTCACAGTCCCTTGGCTGTGTGTATGAATGTGTCTGAATTCACTGCTGCGATGCACACATCAGTGTTGAGCAGCGACACTCATGAAACAAAGATGATTATCCTTGAGTAAACAATCCGTAGGTGAAAATCAAATTGTTCCCCAATGAACTGTAATCATACAGCTACAGGGCCATAAGGGGGTGGCTGATGGACATTTGATGAAGCGTGAATGGTGAAACAAAGCATCACACTTTGACCTTTAGGGAATGCCTCAGCAGCTGTGATATTTGTGTTTTAAAGTGTTACTGTCGAACCATCACTGTAATCCATGTTTTGGGGCAAAATATATGCATTGTTTATTTAATGAAACATGTTAAAATGGTACTCAAAGGTCCATGTTTATCCAGCAGTGGCTTTTAATGTCTAATCTAATCTAATCTAATCTTCCCTATTTACAAACACATTTTGTAATTTTTTTAAATCATCCTACGCAATTGCAAATTTCTTCATTTATGATTAAGCTAGTTTAATTAATTAAAATAAGAGAGGTTACACCACTTAGTTTGCATATGTTATAGTCATTAGACTGATAATCTGAAATGGCTAAACGAGGAAAGCAGCAGATTAGACCTTTAATACCCCATCACACTATTTTGTATCAGCCGTTTGTCTCAATGACATGGCTTTCCTATGCATTTTGTACTCTAGCTTAAACAAGTTGATCGCTAGATAAACTAGCTTGCCACATGAGCACCACAGTTCTCAGGTAAGGAACTTCAAATATGCACCAATGCAACAGATTTACCGCAACTGCGATTCAAGTGTCACGGCAAGGACCCAATTTTAACATCCCTTAATCTCATGCAACACAGTGAAGATGCTTTAGAATGTGGCAGTGGCGTAGCATACCCGGTTATAATGCAGCAGGACACTGTGAACTGATTACCAGTTTCCATAAACCTTTCACACAATGGAGGTGCACGTAACAAGTGGTTTTTTTAAATGCCAGCATACATGGCAGCATAGGAAACAGTGTGAAAGCAGCTGAACTGAAGCTGAAATCAGTATTAGACAGTTAATGCTTGATTGATCTCTAAACCTAACCACTCAATAAATGAAGACAAAAACAGATGTACACCAAATGATAAACCATGGTGTAGATCTGTTTTAATCAGCACTGAAGCCAGGCTCTCGTGAGTAAAATTTTGTGACCTATGACCCTTTAACTGCATTATTTCCTCAAAAACATATGCAGACACTTTTGGCATTTCAGACTATGTCAACGCCTGAACACCTGTGTTTTTATAGCATTACGTGACAGGGATGAATATGGATTGCGTAGGAGACAAGGCTACTGTGAACATAACAGTTGAAAAATAAAATAGAACACAAGCCTACTCCCAGAAATCTACTTTGAGCTCTTTATCATAACTCAAGCATCCGCTGTTTACACCAGTTACAACTGGCTAGGACTCACTATGGTTATAATCTACAGTAAATTTGCTGTCAGATGTTCCGTGTGTATATTATATCCGTCCTCCAGTCCCACAGCGCACAATACAATCCCTCCATCTACATTCACACTACTCTTTACAAGTGTAGGAAGTAGTGTTGATCTGTTTGTGGTAGTTGACTCTATCCATCACACTGGAGGCTCCCAAAGGCAGGCTTATCTTAGTAAAGAAGCAGAAGCAGAAAATCACATGATGGAGTTTTTAAAGACTGCAGACTGCAAGACAACTGTTAAAAAAACCACCAAAAAAAACCCAGCAGCAGCAGGTTTGGTGGTCCTGTTTGTATGTAGATTGGTGTGGGGGGCTTTAGACAGCACACATGCAGAGTGGCATATTTATAAAGCCAACTTTAATCTAAACTCTAATGTTTTTCTTGAGACACCAGACAAAAGAAAAGCAAGTTTATAAAATAAGAAAATGACCTTTAAGAAAAACATTATTATTTTTTTAAATCTCTTTTTGCTATGGGTAACACATGAAGCCAGAATGAGCTCACTACTTCATCTCATGGTGAAAAGGAGGATTTATAACTCAAATCAGTTTAAGAAAAACATATACATCAATAGTTTCCATTGTTTAAAATGAGCTTGTAAAATAAATACTTCTTCACATTAGCTAATAAAAATTAAAGAAAAAACCCACAAAAAGGAAAGAGCTCCTGCAGCTGATCTTGACAAAGAAATTAAGTTGAAACTATGGGTCACATACTGGCTAGGTAGCTGGGTCATGTAATTCAGCATCTGTTGCACTGTACCTAGTTGTGTATGCTAGTCTGACCTTTTTGGCTGAATGGTGAATGTGATCTTAAAGAATATCGTGTCTGCATAAGACCGTCTCAGAAATAGCTCTTCCCATAAAAGAGAGCAGAGGTGTGGGGGTCGCGTGTTGTTTTTTGCCCCCTAAAATCATCTGCAAAGAAAAGTAACCAAAAGACAGGCAATCTAAGAGGGCTTTGATACTGTAATCCTGTTGAGTTTTCACCCAACATACAGTACTAGGAACTTTTGTCCACTTGTGAAGACAATGTATAATAGCTCACATTTGACACTAAAGACTGTTTAAAGATGAAGTGAGACTTTTAATACTATTTAACACAGCTTTAAAAAAAGGTGTACTGGCAGAGGCAGCACACTAAGTACACCGGAAGACAAATGAGCAGGCTACACAGCAGAAAGTGTAGAGATTAGGCTAAAAGTGATGTTTCTGCTACCAGCCTGAGGTTCTTTGACTTGTTTCCATTATAGTATGGCAGAATATCACTCTCATTGGCAAGGCTACTATACTAGATAATTTTTCACTGATCAGCTGTTTATCACTGGAGTGTACCTTAAGCCAAAATTGACAGAAACATGCAACTTTTCAGTGTAAATTAAACTATGTTTACCAACAGTTTACACACTACAGAAGAACAGATGAGCATACAGAGCTTGCAGTAGTTAATGACTCTGCAAAAAGAAAAAGGGGTTTAAATGGTTTCCTGAAATTACAATCAGTGCTCATGACAGGCTTCAACGCAGTCAGCTAAGACACAAGAATTCATCACTAAATCAATAGGTATGCTTAAAGTACACGCTCTAGGTCCTGCATTCTGACTGCCTTTCTGTCAGCATAGAGGATCTTTGGATCTATTTAAATAAATCTAGTGGTGGAGGAGAGTGAGGAGGAGTAAAGAGGCTTCTGGAAGAGTTCAACGTGAGAAACACGAGTGTGTTCACTCAATCCTTGGAAGTGGCAATGCATTAAAATGTTCTCCACAAGTACACACTCTGACTTCATTTAGTAACAAAGAAATAAACCTGAGCTAGATTAGCTCAGGTTTATTTCTGTCATTCAACACCTAGCCAGTGAAAATAATGCAAAAAGGGAGACAGAGAGACAGGGAATAGCCTAGATGAAGCTGCAACCTCAGAAACCACAAGGTATCAGTTACAGAAAACAAAATGTACATAAAAGAAAAGTAAGGTTTGTTCTTCTTAAACCCCAGTAGGAATGAAGTGGTCTGAGATTCTCACAGCCTGATAACCTTGAGTACAAATACCACATTTTCATGGTATTTACACAAAACCTAAAAGTATAACATGGTCTAACTAATTTTATTTAAGACAGAAAATAAACTTTTTAATAATTACCTGCTCATGATGGTTTTTTCATGTAAGCTTTCTTATTGCACAGAATACCAAACCTTTTTGCTCTCAATAGAGTAACACAAGTATAGCAAGCATGCCCAAAATAATTCCAAACTGTAGGATTAGCAGATCACTCAAGCACATTCTCTGACAACTTAATATATTGACTTGAAATTGTAGGGAAGATTTGATAAAATTAGTTAATACATGTAATGAGTGGAGAACAGGAGGGCTTCTTAAAACTAACAGGCCCGTGAGAGCCAATATTCTTACTGGTTATTAGGTGATCAAATACTTATGTCATGCAATAAAATGCAAATTCATTAATAAAAAATGACACAATGTTATTTTCTGGATTTTTGTTTTAGATTCAGTACCTATGATGAAATTGAAAGACTTCTATATGCTTTGCAAGTAGGAAAACCTGCATAATCAGCAGTGTATCAAATACTTGTTCTCGCCACTGTATGTATTACCAACTCCAAACGAAAAACATATTTAAAAAAACTAAAATTTTGACACATACATGCAAACTTTACATTTAAAATCTTGGGAAATACCGAGCAAACCGTTAGCCTCTAATTCTTCCATTGTTCTAATCAGAACCTGTACATTTTGCTCTTGCTGTTTTGAGACTGTAGGCTTTAATTTAAAACTCAATTTCCCAGGAATAGTGTCGATGGCTAATTTTGCTTTTGAGAAGAAATAAGTCCTCATATAAATTTGTAACAAACTGTTGTTTTTTGAAGAAATAGCTGAACCTGGTAACAGCCATGTATGGTCATGGATGTTTCACCTGACTTGTATAAAATGTTGCCTTTATACCTCAACCCCATTCTGTAGAAGCAAAATGGTTGTTTGCTCTCAAGGTGCAGGTTAAACGAAGACACTTGCTGTTCAGCTGAGAAGCCTGCAGTCCCTGACCTCAATCTGCCGTGGACTCTTTGTTATTCAGATTTCACCAACATCTAGAATCAGGTAAATGGTTAACGATGCTAAAAATAAATTAAAAGATTTCTTGCCTTGCTTGTTCAGCAGCAACATCATTATTTATTCACGGTCGAAAAAAAAGGGCCTGTTGAAAGTGACGATTATGGCTTCACCAAACAGCGCAGGTGTAACCAACATGCCTCCACAGAAAGAGACTCACTTGTTTCTGCAATGTTGAACTACCGTATTTTCCGCACTATAAGGCGCACTTAAAAACCTTTAATTTTTTCAAAAAATGACAGTGCGCCTTGTAATCCGGAGCGCCTTATATATGGATCAATTGGTTAATTGGTTGATCCATACTGGTTGTACACGGCGCTCTGTCAAAATGTTTCAGTACGACTGGTAAACTACAAAGCCGCACCGCTTGCAGCATTACGGCTACCGTAGTCAGGGGTGTCGCCGAAGTAATAGCGGTAAACACCTGTACTGTGCTTACTCCTAGTCCAACACCACTTGTGTGTGTATAACGTTTGAATGTACTGTTGCAGGAATTGCCTGAACTATATGTGATTAGAAGCTCAGTGTGTGGGGTGTATGTTTCGTGTGTGTGTATGGAAGATGTTGACATTACTCCTCCGGACAGAGGTGGCGCTGTGTGCTGCCGTAGCTGAGAATCAAGAGTGAAGGAGTGACGTCGGTATTATTGTGTGTGTGGGGTGGGTAGAGACGGCGACCGGAGCAGCGGTGTATGAGTCTGTAAGCCCTGTGTTTTTACGTGCTGCAAAGTCATTAAAAAGAACCCCGAATCTCGTCAACAACTCGGTGTTTTGATGCTGTTTCTTCATGCTCAACTCAGCAACGTATGAGTGAGGGAGTTAACCCCGAGGAAACTAGTAACTTCGGCCCTGGAGAAAGCATCTCCCCTGTGTCATCAGACTACGGTCAGGGGACAGAAACAGGAAAGGTTAACAGTACTAACGTTTGATTTAGTGCATCAAACTGTTTCTTTTACGTGTTTATTGAATCAGGGAAAAGTTCCCTTTCATGTTTTAACTAATGTTTGATTTCAACTTCAACTTCATAGACTCCAATGCATTCCTAACGTGCGGTTGGCTCTATTCAATAGATTTCTATGTAGAGGAGACCTTACCATGAGAGTGAATGGAGTTATCAGAACGCTGGTTTGTAGTGTATTAATAAAGTTTGACTGACTGACTTATCTGACTGTTTTGTTGACATTCTCTTTAGCACAGCTCCATCTAGTGGATGCATAACGCAACCCCAGTCAAACGTTTGACTGCAGTAGCTTCTATTCTATGCGCCTTATAATCCAGTGCGCCCTATATATGAAAACAGTTCTAAAATAGGCTATTCATTGAAGGTGCGCCTTATAATCCGGCGCGCCTTATAGTGCGGAAAATACAGTACTTACAGACATCCTAGTGAGGCACAAGTATTTCTCATAACAGTTAATTCAAACAGACCAATATGGCACTGCTTTATGAATGTTTTCATTATCAACACAAGTCCCAAGCAGCTTCTTATGGCTTTAACCTTAAATACTTCAGCTGAGCATTTAGTGCAAAAAGAAATAAGACATTGTTTGAATGGAATTACTGGAATTCAGTGCCATTAGTGGACTGAATTGCTGACATTTCCCTCTGCTGACATTTGGATGGCAGTTAATTTAAACAACTGGGGTTTTAAATACCAACAAGTATTTTGCAGCAGTTTTGTCACACATAAAGGGTCTATAGTCATTTAAAGCTCAGTAAAATGGAGGTTGAGAGAGCCATTAGCATAAGAAATTATAATATTGATACAGTGCAAAACATTTAGGTTATAATTACATATCCTCATGTAGATATTAATTTCTTTTTAATATTACTTTATGCGATAAAGCAACTGTTTAGCACGTGACAAATTATCTGGGCTTCCTTTGGTCACCACCTCTGTTCTTTCTCCATAATTTTCTTTCCTCTTCCTCCGCTCTCAATCTTCTTCCCTCCAGTAGATCAGTATTTCCTATCGGCCACAGATTTCCGAGCAGGCTGGTTTCAGAAATTTCTATTCATAGAATGTAAACGCTTCTGCAGGCAAGCTGGCGTTTCCATTTTGCTTTTAGCACAGATGAGAGTACGGGCTCGATGTTTGTTTAACCCTCTCATTGTTGCAAATGTCAAGCTTATTTAAAAAAAAAAAAAATTTAAAAACGTGTGGTGTGCATTTATAGCTACAAGACTTTTGGGATATACCTCTTCCAGCTTTGTGCACTTTGTGATAAGAGATTTCTGGACCTTCGTCTTCCTAAAATCACTGAAGCCCAGCCAGATTTGATGGAGAACATCTGTGAACAGCAATTTCAATTTCTGACACTCAGTCGGATTTTGGTCTAGATGGTACTGTGCCAATCTAATTCATGAATATGCTTTGGTATACCAACTCCATTACACCTGGCTGTATGTTTTGGGCCACCGTGCTGCTGGAAAGTGAATCTGCATCCCATTAACTAGTCTTTTGCAGTCATCTAACAGGATTTCTTCAAAGACTGTCTTGTATTTAGCTTCATCAAGCTCCCCATCAATTCTTGCCCATGGCATGATGCTGCCGCTACCAGGTTTCACAGCGGGGATGCTTTGTTCAGGCTGAGGTACAGTGTCAGTTTTCCGCCACACATAGCCTTTCGCACGTAGGCCAGAAAGTCTGGTTTTAATCTTATACGACAAGAGCATCTTCTTTTACATGCTTCTTATACGGTTTGTGGCAAAGGTTAATATTTAAATAATTTGTTGTCTTTCACCAATGTCTTTGTTTTTACCAATATATTAAAGGGTGCTTTTTCACTCTAAAAGCAAAGTGCACGATGAACTTTTTTCACGGTTGATTCTCTGATGACTGGAACTTTGCAATCAATTTATTTAGAAAAATCTGAGTAAATAGGGCTAAATCCAAACATCCATTTTTTTATTTGTGAAAACCTTTGAAAAACATGTAATAGTTTCTGTCCTCTTCAAAAATGCGTTCTACTTTTGTGTTGCTCTTTAACACAAAGCCCTATTTAAATATATTGAATTTATAGATGTGACATGTAAAACAATCTGATGATCTTGGCAACTACAAACTGTTCAAGATTAACATCTTGGATCCTTTAAATCTAAAGATTTTAGCATATAACAGGCCTCAACCTTTGCGGTATTCAGGTTGGTTGCTTCTTAAACCACATTTATTTCAGGGTCAACATGGCTTCGTGTTCATTTTCCTGGACGCACATACACATTGCTTCAAATTAAAAATATAAAAGGTTTGTCCAAGACTCATTTCACACAGTAGAGAAAACATTGTTTTTTACTGCCTGTCTGTAGTGCTGGTGAAAGCTGTGCCATGTGTGAAGGACATTCACTGATGCAAGACAATGAAAAATAATATAAACAATCAATTCTTGTCAAGCCTGTGGCCAAACCAGACTTGTTAATTAGTTTAATGCATTTATACACGAAAGCAGAACGAAATTAAATTTTCACAAAGTTGTGACAGTGAATAGAATGCACCTCCTCTCAGTTACCATCGACTTAATACTTCTGCCTGTTAACAGCTTGACAGCCTGTGGATAATAAAGTTAATACTGTCACTGGGTGTCTTGTCAGCTCTGTGAGGCTCTTTTCCTGTGGTGGAGAGCTTTATCGGGCCTCAACATAACACTGTGGCAACTATGCCCCAGCCTCACTTCACGCTGCTTCCATTATTCATGTGCATTTGCCCAGGTGAGAACAAACCCAGGATCAGGAGTTGGCAACGGTTTATGGAGACGTTTAGATACAGCTGTGCACGCTGGGGAGAACGAATGACGAACAGAGAAGGAAAACAAAAGTAGAGCTAACAGTGTTTGACGGAAAATGATAAGTAAAGAGGCTCCGAATATGTTTATGCATTTTCCTTGACTACTAGTTTCATTACGCTCTGTGGTCAAGTGGGTAAGAACAAGTGATTCCAGTCTTGAGGTAATTTATTTTTCGTTTCAAATTAACCAAAATAGCAAAACATATATGTGGTTTATTATCTAGCTGAATATCCATAAAGATATGATAAATAGAGATGCACTGAGAAATTAGCTAGTGACCAGAATTTGATTATTTTCAAATAGATTAGCCATGACTAGAGGCAAATATTTGATCTTCCACCTTTCTCCCATTTTTGGCCCACTAGTAACACTGATGCACACACTCTAGCCCATTAGGTGGTGGTAATGCCCCTAAAGTTGGTTTGCCAAGTAAGAAGAATATCAACCAGAAGCTTTGAGGACAGCGGCACTTTAAACATGAGGTATCCCCTTCATGCAAAACATGCTTCTGCAAGCACAGACACCAGAGCTAGCATTAGCTACAACAGTCCTGGTACCAGTCTCATGTAGGTGTTAAGGTTCATGTTTATGTCTATTTATAAATTCTAAATGTATTAATTCTAAATCTATAAATTATCAACCATAATTTATTTTAAATGAAAAACGTATTATTACTTTAAAATTAACTCATTAATAATTTCTCTTGTCTTTCAAAATGCATTGGTTGCTGAAAGTCTATAAAAACATATTTTAATGTGTTCTTATATTTCATATAGTTTCTAAAGAGAAATCACAATAAACATCAAAAAATGTTATCAGTGGGTCAATTATTTACCAAAAAAAAGAGTTTGAGAACCAGCCACTAGTTACTGATACATCTGCATCTCTAATGCAGTTGAACCTGTTTTATTCATCCATGCAGTCATTCAGCTCTTTCTGATTCTTCTGATAAGGGTTACATATTTTACCCAAGGAAAGGGACTATCACTAAGTAACAGATCTTGGGCTTCTTTTCTCACATTGACTTACTTTTCCTTCTGACATCAATCACATTTTCTAAGCAAGTGTACCTTGACTGTTGTGCAAAAGTCAAAATTTCCTTTGACTAATACTACAACCACTAATACTGTGGACCAAACAATTCCCTACATACCCTCATAAAGCTAAAAATTAGATAGAATAAAAAACTAAAAAAGTCCATCCAGCAGATCCTAGGAAATGTATTTGCTCTCTGATAACCAAACTTATTTACTGATACTTGACACCAATTTAGCTTCATTTCTCAATCCTTGAAATATGTTCCATAACTATGCATAACAGCATGGTGCCAAGTTAATGGTATACCTTTAACTGGAAATTTCTATAAATATGCAAATGTACTCCAAGTTGTGTGAGAAAGCAATCTACACAATGCATAAACAGTACACTCAGCTTACTAACAAGGGGCCTTTTAGAGGGAAATTCCATTTTGAGCTCCTGTACACCTGCAGTATGAGAAATTTACCAACTGCCATAAGACAAGAACTTGCTGTTTTAAGACTGACAAGAAATTCCTGAAAGGCTCACCACTAATGAACCAGCCACTTTAACAACTGCTGCACGATTGCGCAGTTGTTAGGACCATTGACTTGCACCAATAAAGTACTGGGTTTGAATCCTGGCCTGGGAATCTTTCATGTTGTCCCTGTGCATGTGAGGGTTCTTTCAGGTACTCCAAGAATACACTACTCAAAAAAATAAAGGGAACACTTAAACAACACAATATAACTCCAAGTAAATCAAACTTCAGTGAAATCAAACTGTCCAGTTAGGAAGCAACACTGATTGACAATCAATTTCACATGTTGTTGTTCAAATGAAATAGACAACAGGGGGAAATCTTTGGCGATTAGCAAGACACACTCAATAAAGGAGTGGTTCTGCAGGTGGGGACCACAGACCACTTCTCAGTACCTATGCTTTCTGGCTGATGTTTTGGTCACTTTTGAATGTTGGTGGTGCTTTCACACTCGTGGTAGCATGAGACGGACTCTACAACCCACACAAGTGGCTCAGGTAGTGCAGCTCATCCAGGATGGTACATCAATGTGAGCTGTGGCAAGAAGGTTTGCTGTGTCTGTCGGCTTAGTGTCCAGAGCCTGGAGGAGCTACCAGGAGACAGGCCAGTACACCAGGAGACGTGGAGGAGGCCGTAGAAGGGCAACAACCCAGCAGCAGGACTGCTACCTCCGCCTTTGTGCAAGGAGGAACAGGAGGAGCACCGCCAGAGCCCTGCAAAATGACCTCCAGCAGGCCACAAATGTGCATGTGTCTGCACAAACGGTTAGAAACCGACTCCATGAGGATGGTATGAGGGCCCGACGTCCATAAATGGAGGTTGTGCTCACAGCCCAACACCATGCAGGACGCTTGGCATTTGCCAGAGAACACCAGGATTGGCAAATTCGCCACTGGTGCCCTGTGCTCTTCACAGATGAAAGCAGGTTCACACTGAGCACATGTGACAGACGTGACAGAGTCTGGAGACACCGTGGAGAGCGATCTGGTGCCTGCAACATCCTTCAGCATGACCGGTTTGGCAGTGGGTCAGTAATGGCGTGGGGTGGCATTTGTTTGGAGGGCCGCACGGCCTGTTGTCAGTGCATTCAACTGTACAGAACAAAGTATTCAATGAGAATAGTTCATTTATTCAGATCTAGAATGTGTTATTTGAGTGTTCCCTTTATTTTTTTGAGCAGTGTATAAATGTTAGGTAACTGATCACTCTAAATTGCCCTTTGGAGTGAGTGTGTGGGTGCACTTAGTTATTTGCCCTGTTTTTTATGCTCTGTGATTGATTAATAACCTATCCAAACTGTACCCCTTCTCTGACCCAATTAAATAAGCACCAGTCCCCCCATGACCCACCAAGGATAAATTGGTACAATGGACAAATGGGTGTTCAAGCTGAATTTTGGAATAACAATGTCTGAGTTGGGGTTAAGGATGATGGACAAGACTTAGGCCTATTCCTTATAAAGAACACCTCATTTTGGTAGCTCTAACCCCCAACTGAATATCACAGGGTTTAATGATATTTTCTCTTTCATGGAACCATTTTGCAAGATTAAAATTGCAATGGACTCACAAAGCATACAGTCTAGAAACATGTGTGATTAAGACTGAGACAAAGAACTGAGTACAAATAGTTTTTTCGGGGAAACGTTTGTGTGTTTGGCCTACCTCATGCACACACTGTTTCCTAAGTCTCTCTACATCAGGCACTGGGGTTCAGGCTCTCAACCTATGCAGCCTCCCATCTGAGGGAAGCAAAATTAGACAGCATATACAAAAGAGAACAGATTTTGCGACGGAATCACCCACAACCATAATGCATATGGAAAGAGAAGCTAACCTTATTTTGGGGATGACTTTCCCTCACCCTTCCTTTTCATAAGAGACCGAGACAGGAAAAATACTGCGAAATGAGATAATAAATCGATGATTTATTATTTTAAATCCTAGATGAATTACCTTATTAAGCTTTGGGTGCCCTTGGTGCAAAACGTCTCAAACTGCACATTGTGTAGAACCCTCCACAGACTGCATTTATCCACAAGTAAGGGGAAATATCTAGAAAGCCTGCCACCACTGACACAATGCTTCTTAACTAAAACTTATCCAACACCGCCCTTCTTACTTAAAATGCAGTTTTAATTTCAGGTGAAAATCTGCATCCATTTATGATAAAAAAAAAACATTTTGCCAGTCAGCTTTAGTAGATGGTAACATAAAAAAATCAGGAGGAGTTCTTATGGTGTCTCTAGGCTGTTCAGTTATTCACTGTGGTCAGCTGTTCAGTAGGTAAAAAAGGAGATATTAAAAATACGGAAGTAAAGCAAAAACAAAAGGAGGTCAAGAGAAATCAGCTAGGAAATATAGACCACGTTTGAGAGAGTGGAGTGGGAAGAAAAGGTGGGAGACTTTCAGTACGTCCCCAGGGATGGGGTTCCTGTCCTCTATCTCGCTCTACAAAGTCATAGCCTTCCTATTTATACAGCGCTGTAATGTTTGGCATTTCCTTCAACGGGGGACGGTTATGGCCATTGTTTTCTTTGGCTGCTGTTCGATTGGCTCCATGTGCGGAAATGTCAGCAGCTTGTGGCTCTATTTGCTCGATTAGCTTTATTTATCAGTGAGAAAATATTGTTTGTTCTTTCTTAGTATGGGAAATCTTGTCTGTGGTGAAGCAAACTGTGGATTCAAGGATTCAGACAAAAACCAATAAGCTCAAACGGCTATTTAATAGACAGAGCTCTTTTCTTCACCCCATGTTTAGTAGGATGCTAATACACAACATGCTATAGGTCACAGTGAAACAATTATGTGACAGATCTGAATGTGAGCTAGCTGGTAGCATCTGCAGCAAACATGATGCTGTAATGATGTGCAGCATTTAACAGTAAAGCCGTACCTCTTCACTTAAGCAGCAAAAAGCATTTCTACATGAGATGAGGTGATTCTTTACAAAGCCATAAAAAAAACAAAAAGGTAATAAGGCAATTAATCTCCCTGCAAGCCAAAGTTTATGTATTTTTCTCATTATTCAAACCCATTATCATACAATAATCTTACAAAGTAGTTCTAAGGGCTCTCAGAAGGCAACAAAGAGAGGAGAGCTGCTTACAGGAGAAAACAACTTTTTAATATTTTCGTCAGGCTGCAGGTACATTGCAGATAGGAACACTGATATAGCAGTCAGCCATCAGGAGGGAAATGATTGGGAATCGTAGATCAATCAAGATGAAGAATGACTCCAGGCTCAATTCCTTTGATTTTGGTTAAGATTTTAGAGGCCAACATTAAATGTTGTTCAAATCAACAACTCCAACTACACTTATGGTGTCTGGACCCATAAAAGTACAGGTACTCTGTTCTGACCAGATAATGTACAGCTGTGTAACACATGGTTCCACTCAAGTCAAGAAAGCTTCAAAGCTAAAAAGGCCCCATAAATGTTTTTTCAATTACCTAAAGTCAGCTGCACTTACAGCAGTACCAACACAAAATAAATGAGGTAACTGTTTTTAAAAGTCCGGGTTTGTTCAGACAACATATGAAAAGTGTGTTCCAAAAAGAGCTAAAATTATTACTTTTTAGGCAAGCAGCCAAAAAAGTGCCCATACCTCTTTTCACATTTTTCTCATGTTTAAACCTCGGAGTTGAATGTCTTTGTTGGGATTTTATTTGATAGACTAAAAGATAGTTATGAATATTTGTCGACTTCACAATTATGTATTATTATGTGTTATTATGTGTTGGTCTATCACATAAAGACCAAATAAAATACACTGAAATTTTTGGTTGTAACACAGCAAAATAGTAAACGTTCAAAGAAAATGAATATTGCTGCAAAACACTGTAGTTGGTAAAGTGAAATATGCTGTATACATTGTGTAAAAGTGACACCCATTAATGAGGTAAACATTTATTATGAGCACAGCATAGAAATTGTACATAAAATAATTTCCAAAAGTAAGTGAAAATCAATATAAAAACAGGATTTTGTTAGGCATAAAGCCTCTAAAATCTTCTGGAAAATGTGGGAAAAAAAAGAAAACACAAATATTTATTATTGTCGGTGTGGCCCCGCAACCGAGGTCAACACAAATCAATAGGTAGTTAGTTTAACAATAGCTTGCCGCCATTTTAAAAATAGCTATTCCCCGGGGCTGTGCAAAACCAGAGTATAATAGTGAAGGTCAACAATGCCTACTGCTTCACCAGTACTGACCTGAGCTAATTTGAACACTTAAAAAAACAAATAAACTCACTGAAGTCCAGTCAAAGTGAACTAGATTTATTCCCAACAGGCAGGTTCAGCAGATCTGCTCAAATTTATGATGCACCTCTATGAAGAAGTGAAACTTAGTCTAAGAACATCGTATTTTAGGTAGCTGACAGAAATAAAATATAACCTCCTCCAGGGAATAATAAAGCAGCACAGAAGAAGATCTTATGAGAATATTAGAAATTTCAAATGACACACAGAACATTTTTTACCTCCAAATTCCTGCTGGGCAAATGAGTCTACATCCTGATTAAACCATTTCTTTCTAAAGACATGAGTAATATTTTTTCCCTTTTCTTCTCAGCTCACCCTATCAGCTTTGTTCTCCAATCTACTGAATGTACAGGAACATTTAACCCTCTCTAGAATCATATAGATCTGACTGATCCTAAAAAAAAATCCCTTTTCACACCTCCTGTTTATGCCTACCTTCCTAATCTGTCTCTATAAATCCAGGCTTTTCTCTGTGTGCATTTCTATGCTCAGTCTGTCTATTTTTGTCAGACCTGCCTTTGGCCCTGTGCTGGCGACCACAGAGTTTATTAAAGCAAGAAGCTCAACACTACTACACAGGCAAGAAATTAGGTGCAACACTTAGTGCTACAGCTTTTTCTTGTGCTTGGAAACCTTTATGAAAGCACTCTGGTAATGCAATAATGCATAAAGCAAAAAAAGAAATTTCATGCTCATTTAAAGTTATGCAAATGTAATAACCTTCTGAATCCATTATGAGTTGAAACACCTCTGTGGAACTAAAAACACTCCACAACACATGCTTTTTCATAAGACATAATGTCTGCCTACCCACAGGTCACACAACTCTTCCTGGGCAGAACGTCACATTTCACAAGCTCCTGCTTTTTAGAGGAAGGAGGTGTGGAGCATGACAACCAACAGAGAGGCGTCTGGGCCTGGCAGCAGAATGTAAGAAAAAAAGCCTGATCCCTGGCGGACTGAAGCTGAGAGAACTGTTTCCACTTTATGGCCTTTCTCTGGTGCAGTCATGAAAAACGTGTCCCGTAATGTCTTTACAGTCATGTAAAAAATCAAGTGCAGCCCCATGATTCAAAAGTTGAAGAACTGCATTCAGCAGCAAAAACCTGAGGTAGCTGTTTTCTGTTTCACTTTATCTTTTATTCCCTCACATGTTTTTGGGAAACAGCCCACCCTTTTAAACATTGCCACTGTCCATTGGGGTTGGTGGCTCCTGATTTATCCATTTAGCCACAGCTTTCCTACCACAGCATTGTAATAAGGCAAAGGTCTGGACTTTGACTGGGCCATTCTGGTGTTTTGCTGATGCGCATCTCATCATTGATCTATTGACTATATTTCTATGACAGCTGGTCTCACATTTGATGCTAGAGCACTTTATAGAGAAGTGGCTGGAAACGAACCCATATCATCAGCCCTCCACCACCATCATGGTTGACAAATAGTCTGAGGTGTCTGTGCTGATAAGGTGTTTGCTTTTTGCTAAATATGGCAAATCATCTATAGGTTTGGTGGTTTATGCAGATGCAGCTTTTCCAACCCAACGTGTGGACCCATATTACCTTTAGAAGAAAGATACTTAATCAAAAATACTTGTTCAGCTTTTCTCTAATGTACTGTTATCAAGATTGAAGATGATACGCACGATTTGTAGAGCATGAGATTGCGTTTGTTTTGCAGTTTTCTCAGAAATGACTATGCAGTAAATCTGCTGGGATGACCAGTTCTGACAAGAGGTGGTCATACTTGCTGTTGCTCACTTTAATAAGAAGCTTTAATTAGCACCGTTTTCTATTAAATATCATGGAAGCAATGTCTGTGACTACTCTCTGCCCAAGGCTTAGAGATGATATTGATGGGTAGTGAGCCTGATTGTATACATTTGCTGTCCCAACTTGCCCCAGGTGCTTGAATTTACAACAAAGATTAGACTATAAATCTCTGCTTGGTTTTCTTCTTGGTTGGCAGAACAGAGAGAGATGAATTTGGAGAATGAGAGAGAGGAGAGCTGAATAGAGTCAAGAGAAAAAGAGAGACAAGGTGAGAAGATGGAGAGAGAGGTTGTAATTATGTTAAGGTCACTATTGTGTAACTCACACTGAAAACAATAATGTAACATAATGAAGCAGCATATAGGAATAAGGGTGTGTTTGTGTTTTGGGTGCTTTAAAGAAAAGGAAGCAGGATGAAGAGGAGACAAAAGGAGCTGGATGAGCTGAAAAACAAGAGAGAAGGTGAGAAAAATGAAAGACATAAAAGTGTGGGAGTTACAGTAACCTGGAGAATGTTACTGTTAGTATTAGCACATAAAAAAGATTTGACTTTATGTCTAAATATGTATCCCTGTTCATAATCCATTTGAGAGTGTTTCCCTTTAAAATAAAAATGACGTTATTTTCTACAATATTGATAGAAGATGTGATTTGAGTAATGATGGGCCTGTGCTCCAGTAGCACATTATTTACAGGAACACTTTGGGTTGTATTATACAATCCATTTCTAAGACTGCATGTTCACTCCTAACAAGGGCCATAAATCAGTTTTGGTTCTGCCGTTTTCCTATTGTTGACAAGGAACCAGTTAAAACCTTGTAAGCTCAATTTTTGGTCTATTCATCAGCAAAACATTCAACTAAGGATCCAGAGGGAGAAACGACTGGAGGTCGGATCGATAGGGAGGCTAAGGGAAGTCAATTAGATGTTGATAACTATGTGGACAACATTCAAATGGGAGCTGTGACCAGTTAAATATTGCAAAAAAATAAATGGAAAACAGTTTAAGTCTATGATGTAGCCCTCATAAGCACATTTTGTCATGGTTTACAAAACAAGAATATAAGATGAGAACAGGGGACAAACACTGAAAAACAAAGCCGGTTGATAAAGGCCTAAAAACTTTAGGCCTTTACAAAGTGGTTCCCAATTCAAGTGTAGTGAATAAAAACAACTTTTTGTTTCAAAATCTCTGCCTCCTTCAGGTTATATTTGTGGTAAAGCTCAAGGCTTACTCCACAGGGTTTACTGTGGATGCAGAGAGACATTTCTCCTGTGCCTAAAAACCTAATAAAAATATAAATAAAAATTTTTATTATAATAACAGGATTCATTCATTTCCAAGAAGAAACAATCAAGGACTTGAGGAAAACTTTGGCTATCCTGATCAATTTGAGCTAAAATACATTTTTGTCTTGGATCTCAATCTTCAAAATTAAGTATTGGTCTTCGGGAAACCATTTCAACCATTCAAAAGTTAATATAATCCGTTGTTTTGTTGATAAAAATAAAGTACATCTCAACAAATAGGGAAAGCTTTTGAAGAGATATACTTGCAGGATTGTCATAAAGAACTTCTGTAAGGCTCTACTTCGCAGCATCACTATATCAGAAATAACCATCATTATCCAATGTTCATTCATTTGTCATTTGGGAGATCTTTTCCTGCAGAATTGCTGTAAAATTCTGAGGAGAAAAAAAAGTTGTAATTTAAGCAACATTTAAAATCTGAACTGCAATGAAGATAGATAGAAATCTTTAGAGAACAAGACAGGTACATAAAAGTTTTGCAACGTAACCATGGAAGATGTCATCTGTGGATATATTTAACAGAGCAGTGCATGCAGAAGAACCAAAGAAAGTCAGAGAATTAGAAATATGTTGCAGCTAAAATGGATAAAAATCTATCTGAGAAAAAATGAAGGAAACTGGTTTTAACAAACTTCAGGCTATAAAACATTCTAAATGGAGTGTTATAAGAGCCCCATTTACTTTTTGAAACTTTTAACTAGAAAATAAAAAGAAATCTTCCCATTGTCCAAAAAAAGTTTTATGCCAACCATATTAAGAAAGACTCAAATGACAGGTTTATAAAACACTGAGTCGTTTGGTGTAATGCTTCACAACTTTCTTCAGATCTGCATGCAGTAAACCTCCTATGTGTCAGGTGGTCCAGAAATGTCTTTCTTGTTAGGAATTTGTACAGCAGTGAGTACAATGAAAATATCAAAACAGTGTGGACACAAAACTACGAGGGTGTCTGCCACATCATATATCCGTCTATGCTGCGTATGCTTCGACTCCCACGGCTATTCCCTTGATCAACGATTCAGATTGAAACATTGTCCTCTAATGAATAATCTTGCTGTCTGACTTGGCAAACTTCATGTTTCATTCAGTCGTTTTATTTGTCATAACTCATTACAGCCAGCTTTCCTCCATAATGTCTGCAACTTCTCCTTGATAAACAGTTTGGATTATTTTCTTTCAGAAACATATTTGGCCTTTTTAATCGATATTTGAACAGTATAAAGTAATCACCTGCAGTGTAAAACTAGATTAAAACTTATTGCTTTACTTTTGTTGCAAGAAATAAGACACAACTTTGAAGGCTGGGTTGACACTTTCTATTTAATGCAAACGCTTCTTGCTGATCACTGCAGTTGTTGCTTGATTTATAAAGGGCTGTTCCTTTGCTAAGGTATGTGCATCAGTACAATAAATGGCACACTAAGGAACAATCAGTATGTGATAATTCTTAGTTCTGCACACTCAAGCCATCACTTAATGGTGCATCGGGTAATCAGCTGGTCATCAAATCAGACAATTATGGGCTTGATCAGTCAGTGGCTCAGTAGGAAGAGTAGTCGTCTTGCAATCGGAAGGTTTGTGGGTTCAATTCCAGCTTCCTCCTGCTGTATGTTGATGTGCCCCTGGGCAAGGCACTTAACCTCAAGTTGCCTACTGATCTGTGTATTGGTGTATGAATGTGTGAGTGTTAGTGAGTGCGATTGGGTGAAAGTGGCTCCAGTTTTGAGCGGTCTGTATGACTGGAAAGGCGCTATATAAAATTCAGTCCATTTACCATTTAGAACCGTTCACCAGCAAGATTGAAACCCACAAACGTTGGCAGTCTTTTAGAAGTGTCAAAGATAAGGTAATGATTTTCTTCCAGAGAATTCACATGGAGACAGCTGTTTTTGCAGGGCTATTTGCACTAACTGTGTTACTACTATCATAAGGCGCTGGCTTGTCAACTCCTTAATCACTTTGTTTTAAATAACAGTAACACCCTGTTTTACAGCCACCGCTTTCTCACACAGCAGCCTGACATTGCTTGTACTCTAAATATCATCTAGTTGTTTATTTATTATTAAAAAAAATCCTCCAGGGCTTTACTGCTAACATAAAACAGACAGAAAATATTCAAGTTACTATAACCTAAAGACTGCGTTTTGTCACAGAACTTTAAAAGCAACAACCACCACGACTGATTTTGTTTTAAAATCAATTTTTCTAGTTCTGTATTCCATCCATACATGCATAAAGAACATCACTGAAGTCAAAAAACCCTCAAGGGCCCAAAGTCTACTAACAGAACTGTCCCAGCTGACAGATGATTTATTGGAACTGCTGAGAAGCATTAGAGGAATTTCTGTTTTCTAGATTGGTTGCACAAAGCTGGAACAATGTCACAAATGGTAAGACATGGAGCAGAGGGCAAGGATTTTAAAACTCCAGGGGTTCCAATGCATAACTTCTACTGGTATGTGCCTTGACTGCATAAAACTGACCACCCACATACAGATAAACTGTATTTGGGTCCCAGTTGCTCCTGTCATGATGTTTGGATATTATGTTCTTGTAATGATATTACTGGCAGCTGACAGGACGGCCACATGAAAGTTTCATCAATGTAAAGGGAAGACTTTCAGAAGGAGAACGTTTTAATGTCATCTGGAATTAGATGAAAAGGTCCTGTCAAAGAAAAGGTGGCATAACTTGAATTAATTAATATAGAAGACAGAATTTTACTTCAGATTTAGTGTTCAAGGACATTTGAGGATGTGATTATGTGTGAGAAAGACAACTTGATTTATGATCTGACAGAAACTTGAAGACAGAATGCCAAACTAAGATACATGTCATAAATTATTTAACACAACAAAGAGGGAAATCAGAGATATTTTTGACAGCCAACACTGTCAGGAGTAAGGACGAACTGCTTTGAATCTGACTTTTCACTATCTCATTATTTTGTTATCCTTTGTTGCAGAAATGCACCGAGACATCCATTGGGGAACGGAATCGACCTATTTTTAGCTTGATTGACTGTGACCAGTCATCGACTGTCCTCTCCTTAAAAAAACTGATAGTTTTTCAATCAGCGAACGCACAACATGTGAGAGCTACCAGACAACGCTAACAGCAACACTTTAAATGTGGGTGCTGTTACTAAAAGAAGAAGACCCAAAGTTATATATTTTCTGTATCAGTGGGATGTTCACAAATAAAGCAAAAAGAGATTAAAAAAAAAAGAGATTAAAAAGGACGGTTAAAAGGAAATCATATTTTCTACCACATGTTGAGACAGGTATGTGGATTAATTGAGCCAAGAGAAAGCAGAGGAGAGGAGGACTCTCAGCAGATAACAGGAAGGCTGAACTTATTACAGTGAAGTTACTCTGTTTTATACTTTTGAGGTTCCAACTTTTGTCATCAGAGATGTTGGATTTGAAATTGATGGCAGACTATTGGAAACCTTAACAATACGCTAAGGCTCTACTTTATGTAGGAAGTACACACAGAGTGCTGCTTCAGTAATCCAACCCCATAAATCATGATAATCCTTAATATGAGATGCTAACACGTCAAGGTTTTACAATACATGCAATATGAATTCTTTTCTTTTATCTTAATAACAGTATCTAGATCTAGATCTTAAAGAGAAATCGCAATCAAATCAAATCTGTAGGTCAAAGCTTTACTTAATCCTTTTTATTCTGAGTGAATAGACAAATATTTATGTGCAGCAGGAGAAACCAAATAGGCTGATTTTAAAACTACTGCAATTCTAAAGAGAACACTGTGACTATATCTTGGGGCACTGGCAGGAAACAACACCCACTTTTCCTCAGGGTAAACAGAGAGATGGATAGAATGAGACAGGAGGGAGGAGGAGCGGAAGGGGTCTACAGGAAACAAGCCTATAGCTAGAAAGACGGTCAGCAAAGCGAATGTATGGCATTTGAAGGTTTAAGCAGCAGCCTGGAGCATTGATTCTGCTCTTGTCTCTTTGAGATGGGAGCATTTGTGAGTGTGCTGATGTGTAATCAGCCTTATGAGCCATGTTGTTTAATAGTATGAGATAGTACACTGCCAGTTCTCAAAAAAAACAGAAGTCAGGAAAGTACTTAAACTACTATAGTGTAGACATGCACTGATAATGGTTTTCTTAGCCGATAATGATTCCCATTTTACAATATCTGACAAACTGATTCCAGTTTAGACTAAATCCAATTCTTTGTTTTAAGGACTATAACACATAAAAAGGTTCTTTGACAGAGGAAGTAGTTTTAAAGCCGAGCAGAGAGGGTCAAGCCAATCTCTGGCCGACCGATTGGTGAATTTCTATTACAGTGTAGAGTCAAAACATGCAGTGGTATGATTGGGTCTGTACCCTAGTCCATCTTTAGTACATTGTGCTCAAACAGCTGGCACCGATACAGTGGGAAAAAGAGGTAGGGGGTACGAATCTAGAAATTGGATGAGCTATTGATTCGGATAAAGGTGATTGCTAACAAAAAGCTAGACATTTTACGAGGCCAACATTTATCTAAAAACATCAGAGGTTAATGCTTTCCTCCGTGCAGCGCAGCGCACACAGGGACTCAAAGCAGCCTGAACAACAATCAGCTGAGCTCAGCAGGATTGGCAGAGCTCAGCAGAGTTTAATGTTTGGCATTCAGCACGAGGCACAGATAAATTACAGGTGACACCTCAACACCTCTCTGACAACTTTGCGCATTACATCACAATTTGACAAAGCATTAATTTTGGGGAAGTATAGCTCACTTCACTGTTGCAGAAAAGGCATTGCAGAGGTATTTTTAACTCTAGAAACATTGTTAACGACTTGTTACAGTAGAAACACAGACTTCAACGTGTTTTGTTGGTATTTGATGTGATAGACCAGCACAAACTAGTATAGAATTGTGGTGTGGAAGAAAAAGGATACATGGTTTGCAGGTGAGGTGTGCATACGCTAATGGTAACTCTGGAGGAGCCACAGGGACCCACAGCTCAGGTGGCAGAATCAGTAGATAGGATCACTATCAGTTGTACATTCTGCAAGCTTGACCTTTATAGAAGCCTTAGGAAGTCCTCTTGTGGTTTGACATGTAGGGCACACAGCAAACATGTAAAAGAAGGTGCTTCACTCAGATCAGAGGAAAACTGAACCATAAAACACTATGTGTGGCAAAAAATTTACACTTCACATCACCCTTAGCATACCATGTACATTGTAATAAAATGGTGGCGGGCATCATGCTCTGGGTTGCTTTTCTTCAGCAGTAGAAGCTGATCAGTGTTTATAGGAAGATGGGTGCAACAAAATACAAGGTACTTCTGGAAGAAAACATGTTAGAGGCTTCAGAAAGATGGGCGGAGGTTCACCTTCCCACAGCACAATGACTCCAAATGTACAGCCAGAGCAACAATAGAATGGCTTAGGTCAAAGCATGTGTTAGAATGGCCTAGTCAAAGTCCAGGTCTAAATCCAACTGAGAATCTGTACCAAACTTATAAAGTGCTGTTCTCAGACACCCCCTATCCAGTCTGATTCAGCTTTAGATAGTTTCCACAAAAAATGAGCAAAACTGTCAGTCTCTACTCTAGATGTACAAAGTTGGCTTTGAGAAAGACTTGCAGCTGTATTTGCAGTGAAAGGACGTTCTTACAAAGTTCAGGAGACAAATACATGCCACAATTTTCAGAATTTTATTTGTTTCCACTTCACAGTCATACACTACTTTGTGATGGTCTACGACATAAAATGTAGATAAAATGCACTGAAGTTTGTGGTTGTAATGTAACAAAATCCAACCACATTAATTTATTTACCAGAAATTACAAAATGCTGTGAGGGATGTTAAAAAGATATTGTATTACATCATAGATTAAACACCGATAGTAGTACAGCAACATAGTATGTTACTGTAAAAGCTCGCTTCTTATCACAATTGTCAACATTGCTGATGTAAATATAATTTAAACATAAACGAAAAACTGCATAGAATCGATGTGTGTGTTTCTGTAGCCGTTCCACAGCTTACACCACAAGGACTTCCAAAGCTGCGCAACATATTTGAAAGCTGCACAAGATCAGCAAAGTCATTCAAATCGGAGCATCAGGGTTCACAAAAAAACCAACATAGACAACAAGACCAGCAAGACCAGCTGTCGATAGTTCACTGGATACTGACCGCCTTTTACGCGTCTTTTTTTTTATTTTTTTTTTTATCGCTGTCTCATCATCAAAACGAGTGGGATCCGACAAGTCAACTATTCCAATATCAGCAAACAGCTCTATTGAACTGCTATCCTTTTTGTTGATTTTGTGAAATCAGTGAGAAAACAACCAATCTTCGAAGTTTCATCAGTAATTACCAGCAGCCTACCTCAAACATGATCATACGCTTTCGACTGGGGTCCACTCACGAGAAAAGCATAAAGCCAGACGCGTCAAGTTAAAGAAAAATCCCCGCTGACAGTGGGGAAAAAATAACCACCAGCTCCTGTTTCTATTCCCGGGCGCCTTTCCGCCTGCGTGTGTGTGAGCGCATCCACAGAGCTGAGCCCCACTTTCACACCAAGACAGAGTCTGACACCTCCGAGGGACGAGGGGAGGGGTCTCAGACACCTACCAGCTTTACTTGCCCGACGCTCTGTTCCTGTGACATCTTGGAAGTATCCCGAAATGATTTAGAGTGGGAAAAATATAGGAATGGATGTAAACGCTAGACTGGATACTGGGAATGACTCCTTTCGTTCTGCTGGGGACTCCGCGTAAAAAAAAACTCCAAAACGCCGGCCCACGGAGCGTTCCGTCTGTCGGCCAGACTCAGAGCAAGTCAGCTGCGCCGCTCCGCTGGCGACAGCTCCCAGGCAAAGCGGAATATTCAACTTTAGAAAGCGAGAGAGGGAAAGAGAGCAAGAGGGGAGGTGGGGAGGGCGGCAGACAATCGCAGGAAAAGCGGCTCCTCCTACCCTCCAAATACAAAACGCAGAAACAAGCAGATAGATAGAAGATTCAATACGCCCCGCCTGAACCGCGGAGCAGAAAGTGTTAACGCCTAGTTAACTCACTGAATGTGTACTTTAGAAACAGACCGCAGAGTCAAGCTTTGAAGCGGGTTCATTGAAGGAATGTCGAGTAGTCAGACAGTGAGGTCATATGGGGTTAATTCACCTTCACGAAGGATGTTTTTCCAGTTAGGATGACAAATGTGGCCACATTCCCCTTTTCACTTAATAATTTTGGAAAATGATGTAACCCTGAGCAATAAACGCCGAGTCGTAATTAAAAAGCATAAACTTTTAATTATTATCACTTAGTAAGGCAGGAAATTGCCCAGGGGCATTAGTTAGAATATTCACGGCTCTAAACTTAAGGATTTGCGTTTTATAACACCAGTAATACAATGCTTAAATTCTACTGATTAATTGTGATTATTATGTGGAAGAAAAAAGGACACAAAGCCGTATGTATATATTTACAAATAAAAATAAAAATCTGTCAAATTTGGCATATGTTTGTATTCATTCTCATTTACTGTAATATCCCTACTTAAAATCCAATTGTCTTCAGACATCACTTAATTAGTTAATAGAATCTAGCAGTGTGTAACAGTGTATATATCTAACTGTTATGTGAAGGCCTCAGAGGTTTGTAGAGAACATTGGTGATCAAACAGCATCATTGAGACCACTGGTGGGTACAGCTTTGCTAACCTGCTAACGGTTAGTGGAACAAATTTTTCATTTAGCATTTTTGCTAGCTTTGGAAATCGTTTAGCACCTGCTAAATTAGGTTTGGCCAACTTTAAGAACAGCAACAAAATTCAGAAGTTCTCGAAGAGTCCATTAGGCACGCTGTTGGCTTACTAATACACATGAAAAGATGTAATTGTATGACACAGCAGCAGCTAGCTGAAGGCAGTTTGAAATTGCAGTTACAAAGTATTGTTCAAGTTATGGAAGGTGAAAATGAAGTCGCCGGAGCAGTTAACAGTTAGTGTTAGCTTCTGCTAATTCTTTTAATTTGTTTAGCGGTTTAGCGTTAGCAAAGCTGATATTTTAGTTAGCAGAATATGGGTTAGAAGGAAGGAAGAAGGCACTGTGGTTGGATGAAATTAAAATTGAGGTTTTTGAGCGTTGATAATTTTGCACCAGTATACAAAATACTATTTGCAAAAGAAAACTAACACCATCCATCACCTTGAACATGGCATACCCACTGTGAAACACAGTGGTGGTAGCATCCTGTTGAGGGGTTGCTTTTCTTCGGCATGGGTGGGAAGACGGTCAGAGTGGGTGGGAAGATGAATACAAGTAAATAGAGCAAGTAAAAATAACAATAATGGAAAAAAAAAAACCTTTAAAAACTGGGAATACCTTTCCATACACTTCACAGTGATGATATACTTTGTGTTGATCTATGCGTAAAACCGCCAATAGAATACATCTAACAAGACAAAATGTGGAGAAGGTTCAGAGGTTATAAATACTTTCGTAAGGCATATATGCCAGGGTTTTCCTTGAACCTTCATCTGATCAGCTGTTAGTGTATGTGTGTTCTTGGCCACTTGGGTATGTGTGTGTCTCTTTAATTGGAAACAATGCAGGGGTTAAGAGGCAGACTGGCCCAACAAGTTGCTGCTGTTTGCCTGTCATGACCTGAACTGTCTGACCTGTTACAGCTTGGCACGTATTCTTTTTTCTTGTGCACTGCCTAATGCATTGTTGTAACGTCCATTGAGGCCACCCTATCAAAATAAACACAGGCATAAAATATATGGTAAATTCCTTGTTTAAAAAAAGACAATCAAGAAATATAAAACTATTCTATCTGATATTGAATAAAGTGTCAGGAAAAATAGTCACGTACCAGTGTTCCAACAGCAATGTGACAAGAGCCATTGATACAAGGTCTGATTCATTAAGCAGTGTTTATGCCTGTCCTATGACAGAGATTAGAGTCAGATTTCTGCTTCTACAAGCCAACAGGGAAGGTGTTGTGTGTAAAACAGTGCCAGACAATGAGTGTCCTGACAAGCAGGTGTGTCCTCAGACTGTCAACAAGATGTTACCACGCAAGTTGTCTGGGGGCCTGCTGGGTCCTTAAAGCTCACAACTTGCCATATTTACCCATCTGTCTACCTTCAACGTACAGGGGTTGGACAATGAAACTGAAACACCTGGTTTTAGACCACAATAATTTATTAGTATGGTGTAGGGCCTCCTTTTGCGGCCAATACAGCGTCAATTCGTCTTGGGAATGACATATACAAGTCCTGCACAGTGGTCAGAGGGATTTTAAGCCATTCTTCTTGCAGGATAGTGGCCAGGTCACTACGTGATACTGGTGGAGGAAAACGTTTCCTGACTTGCTCCTCCAAAACAACCCAAAGTGACTCAATAATATTTAGATCTGGTGACTGTGCAGGCCATGGGAGATCTTCAACTTCACTTTCATGTTCATCAAACCAATCTTTCACCAGTCTTGTTGTGTGTATTGGTGCATTGTCATCCTGATACATGGCACCGCCTTCAGGATACAATGTTTGAACCATTGGATGCACATGGTCCTCAGGAATGGTTCGGTAATCCTTGGCAGTGACGCGCCCATCTAGCACAAGTATTGGGCCAAGGGAATGCCATGATATGGCAGCCCAAACAATCACTGATCCACCCCCATGCTTCACTCTGGGCATGCAACAGTTTGGTTGGTACGCTTCTTTGGGGCTTCTCCACACTGTAACTCTCCCAGATGTGGGGAAAACAGTAAAGGTGGACTCATCAGAGAACAATACATGTTTCACATTGTACACAGCCCAAGATTTGCGCTCCTTGCACCATTGAAACCGACATTTGGCATTGGCATGAGTGACCAAAGGTTTGGCTATAGCAGCCCGGCCGTGTATATTGACCCTGTGGAGCTCCCGACAGACAGTTCTGGTGGAAACAGGAGAGTTGAGGTGCACATTTAATTCTGCCGGGATTTGGACAGCCGTGGTTTTATGTTTTTTGGATACAATCCAGGTTAGCACCCGAACATCCCTTTCAGACAGCTTCCTCTTGCCTCCACAGTTAATCCTGTTGGATGTGGTTCGTCCTTCTTGGTGGTATGCTGACATTACCCTGGATACCGTGGCTCTTGATACATCATAAAGACTTGCTGTCTTGGTCACAGATGCGCCAGCAAGACGTGCACCAACAATTTGTCCTCTTTTGAACATTGGTATGTCACCCATAATGTTGTGTGCATTTCAATATTTTGAGCAAAACTGTGCTCTTACCCTGCTAATTGAACCTTCACACTCTGCTCTTACTCGTGCAATAAGTGAAGACTGTGTACCATGCTGGTCCAATTTAGCCTTGAAACCTCCCACACTAAAATGACAGGTGTTTCAGTTTCATTGTCCAACCCCTGTATCTGGAAACACTTATCTAAGGACAGAGCTCATCTTGAAACTTGCTTTTGGTCTTCCCTATGCAAAACCTGATGTGTGTGAACTATTAGCTTAATAGATGTATTGTGGGCTGGCCATATCAGGTTATCTCTGTTTGTTTAAGTCTCTTTTGTTACAGATATTAAAGACTTCTAGTGGCACCAGACTAACAGGTTGACTAGAACTTCAGTCTGACTAAATGATAACAAACGTCATATACAGCCTTGTAAATCAAAGAGGCTGACTATTTCAGCTTCAAAATAGGATCATTACTTTGCACTTTTGTAGTGCTAAAATGCAGCCTGGGAAAGAGTGTGCCATATCTTATTTTTCTCTTTCCTATTTAAGCCGTCTGTGCATGTGAAGTTATAAAAATACCACTCTCCACTGAGTACATAGTAAGACCAAGTTGCGAGTGAATATTATACCAATTCCCTGCAGGAGGTATTTTGAGTTTTATTAGGTCTTTTACCCTTTGAGCCTGACAGAACGGCCGTCTGACTCTCTTTGCAGACAAGCCTGGATTCAGCTCGAGGCACCCACCAGTGCTGTCTTCACTTTCTGACCACATGGAAGTCTGAGTTTTCTGAGCCTGGCAGTGAACTGCACTGAGTGGCAGCTTTTAGCATCCAGCACTCTAAATGAACTCAGTGTTTTGTTGGTTTGGCGAGCACTAATGTATGTTTACTCACCGTGTGTTCAAAGCAGCTCTTTTCTTTGCCGTAGCGATTGGTCATAGGATTGTTATTTACATTTTGTTTGAAGCCAGGTTCCTTTTTAATCTTTCCCTTTCTCATTCTGTGCCACTGAGACTTACTTCCAATTATGCTGTTACACCCGTGTGATTAGAGCAACCATATTAGCAAATATACAGCTGAAAGCAATGAATTACAGTCCAAAGATTCTCAATAAGAAATAAACCTTTCTGGCTTGGACAGAATGGAAATGTATGGGGAGAAAAGTTGCCAGATATACTATTGTACTACTTGACTTGACTGGTGCTGAGACTACATGAAGCAGCGTCATTTGTAATCACTAGGGATGTAGCTATATATTCTGCTCATGAGACGAAAAAATATATGATATTGGGTGCAAGATGAAGCTTTTTTTAATATTTTGAGTAAAACTAAGCATACGAATGGTTTGCTTTCACAAATAAACTGTTTTAAAGAGTCTATAATCAACATATAATAATTCATAATAAGGATTTTCTCAGTTAAGAATAATCACGTTCAGGTTTGAGATTATCAAATTCAGGTCAGACTCATTAAAAAGCCTGTGCTGTAGGTCTTTACTTTTAGCAGTGATAAGAAGCTGTGAAGCAGAAGCAGAAGAAATGGCTAACACTGGAAAGTTAGCCATTTCCAGTGTTGGAAACAGCTAACTGTTAGCTAACTGCTATCATCTTTTGACACATTCTCTTTGTAATGGGTAGCTAGCTTTTCCACCTTTCTAGATAAAAACTGAACAAATGTGACCTCTAAAGTTGGAATTCTGACTCAGAAAGTTGTCAGTCAGAGCGTAGTATCAAATATAGCTCCCATGCATGTAAAACACAAAAGTTGCAGGTATAAGCAACTGACTGGCAATGTGACGTACTACACCACAATAATTAGTAAATCTCACAGGTTTTCTGACTTGCAACTAGAATGTGTGTAAGTCTGACAACATCAAACACACCATTACAGTGCTTACAAACCATTCTTTGTACCAGTTACTTAAAATGCTGCTTCAAAAACAATTTGAATGTGGGGTGGGGTTAACAACTAAAACAACCAAGTGTTATGAGCCAGCCCGATAATTAAGCTTCATTAATCAACAGTATCAACACAAGATGGTAAATGAAGAACTTTCACTTTCTTACACCAAAATTAGTCTTAAACATAAGTACAGGGTATCAAGATTACCACGCTCACCTTCTGTCCAGAGAGTTTGATAATAGCTTCTATTGATACAGCATCTACATAGTGCAAATCAAGACAGACTTTAGTTTGCACAGCAATATTGTGACGTTTTATTAGATCTATGGCACTGGTCACTACAACTGGAATGATATTCACATAAAGTTGTAACTGTCACAACTGTTTTACAGCAATATTTACTTTCACTGACACACACACATTCATAAGGCTTATAACCTAAACATGAGGCACATATCTCCATCATATACAAGTGACAATAAGGAGGATGTGTGTATGGGGGATGTTCAGTCTCTTGTCGATCAAGAATAATATTTGTGTCAAGAACCACCAACCCTCTAATTAGCAGAACATTTTAAATAAAGAAAGAAATAATGTATTCCCCTGCTTTGCAACACAAGTTTACAGCAGGTTGTAATTGAATGTATTTATATAAAATAGGCTTCCTTAGTTAACATTGGCATTAGGAAAAAAGTGATGAATTTATATGAAGGAAGAAGGTTACGTGACAGAATGAGGACAGGCTGAAGGAGTGAGGCTGCTGTTGACAGTAAACCCGTTGGCCGATGGAGACTTGGCCTCACCATTGTGGTGCTGTTACCCAGGCATGGGGCAAAGCACATATCAAATTACATCAGCTTAACAATACTTTTTTAAGTGTGTGTGTGTGTGTCTGTGCAAGCTCAGCACATACACAAACACACAGAGAAAGAAATGCTCATGGATGTCGACATGCATGCTGTCATGACAAATGACCAGAACCATCAAACAGAGTGAGTCCAGAGGAAATCCATCAGCTCCCCTCTTTCCTCTCCCAAAGCCCACTGTCTCCCACAAAGACTTATTGTACCAGTTTGTCTGTGTGCTGCAACATGAAGTGATTAAGAAAAACGGCCATCGAGACATTTAAAAAAAAACACCCTTGCTCACTTTCGAGCACTAAAATTGTGGGTGCAGAAATCTTAAAGTGAATGCCTCTATTTTTTTGCCTGTACAGAGTGCCTTTAACTGTGTTTTCTACTATGGTGAGCAACTGTACAACTATAAAACTCACTAACTATAAGGAAACTCTCTCAGTCTTGCAATCCAAAAGTTGTGGGTTTGATTCCAGCTTCCTCCTGCTAAATGCGGATGTTCCCTAGGCAAGGCACTGCACCTCAAGTCTGCCTACCGATGTCGGTGGCTCTTGTGTAGAGCACTTTGAGTGGTCAGTGTTATTGGAAAAGCGCTATCCGTTTATCATTTGAGGCTGAATCCACTCCTTTCCCCTCAGTCTTAGTCTTCAAACTTACATTTAGAAAAGAGAGTGTCCCATTGTTTCTGACGAGAATGGGAAAGGATATTTACCCTCTAAACACCTTTTTATACACTTTTTCATTTTCTTTGCATATTTTTTAATTGCACGATACCTACTAATGTCTAGTCTGAGTGTTCCAATACATTATTTTCAGTATGACCATTGATTATTGTTGCATCAGCACAAACAGATATCAAGAAAACCAACTAATTTTCAAATTATTTATTTACTATCACACCCATTACATTGTTTAATGCATATCAGTATTGTCAGGCCATGGAGTTGAGTGCAGATTAAAATATTTTAAATATCTGGTCATGCCATTTGGTTTAACCAACTCCCCAGCAGTCTTCCAGGCGTTACGTGTTTGTTTACCTAGTCGACATATTCATCTCCTCTAAAGATAAGGAGTCTCACATTATCCACGTTCAAAAATGTCTCGCCTCAACGTTAAAGCTGAGAAATGTGAATTTCATGTGCCTACAATAACCTTCCTTAGATTCATTTTTGACAGTGGACCCCTGTAAGATCCAGGCATTGATGGAGTGGCCCACTCCCAGCACACAAAATGAACTCCAACGATTCCTGGGGTTTGCAAACTTCTACAGGAGGTTAATCAGAAACTTCAGTCTCCTGGCTTCACCTGTAACAGTCCTTACTTCCACGAAGACCACGTTCCCATGGACCCCAGAGGCAGAAAGGGCTTTCCAGTCCCTCAAAGAAAGGTTCTCATCAGCCCCTGGCCTAGTCTATCCGGACCCCAAGCTCCAATTTGTATTGGAAGTTGATGCCTCCAATATCGGGGTTGGAGCCATCCTGTCTCAAAAAGCAACCTGTCGTGGCAAATAATGCACAAGCATTGTTAATGTTTTTGCTGATGATCTCAGAAAAGAAAGATTCCCTTGCATTCTTCAGTTGTAGGTTATATCCGTATAGTCTCTCTTTATAGATAATATAGTGAACCTGGAGTCCAGTCTTTCGCCACCTGCGTTCAGCTTTTAGACACTCCTTTTTTTCACTTCTGACTGGTGGAGCACTTCTCCATGGAGAAATATTTTTCCCAGAAACGACTTTCACTTTAATTGGAGCAATTGAATCAACGATGTCCGAGATTTTAGAATGAAAGTTATCTACCAGCTCATCTACAGTGTTACAGGGCAAAGTGGAGGTAGAAGAGTAAATCTGGTTAAAGGTTTCAGCAGCACTGTCCTTAAAGATGCGTTTTCTTATCATGTCTCTTTGGCAAACTGAGTCATTGCAGATGATGCTTTCAAAAATAACAGAAAAGTGGTCAGATAGAGCAATATCAGTTACAGACACCTTTGAAATGTTTAGACCCTTAGTGATGATCAAGTCCAAAATATGTCCCTGTTTGTGCGTTTGCTGTTTAACCTGTTGAGTCAAACCAACATTTCTAAGAGTGTCACATAGATCTATTGAACTTCTGTCTTCAGGATTGTCCATGTGAATGTTGAAGTCTCCCACAATAATTAAACAGTCATAATCAACACAAATCACAGATAAAAGCTCATCAAAATCACTGATAAAGTTTGTTTTGGACTTAGAAGGCCTGTAAATATTCAAGAACATGGTTCGGACCGGGCTCTTTACCTGGAGAGCCAAATATTCAAAAGAGTCAAATTTTCCCAGAAATACCTTTTTACACTCTAATAAATCTTTAAACAAAGTGGCCACCCCTCCACCTTTTCTTTGCTGTCTACTCTCACAAAGAAAATTGTAGTTTGGAGGCGTCGACTATCAGAACGGGAGCTTCATTAAATTCATGTAACCATGTTTCTGTTAAAAACATAACATCAAGATTGTGGTCAGTAATGAAGTCATTGATTAAAAATGATTTTCCTGACAGAGATCTAATGTTCAGTAAAGCCAGTTTATATGACTTAGTTGTTGATATTAACTCTGTGTCTGGTTCTACCTGACAGTTAATGGCTTTTCGTTGATTCATTATTACTGTCTCTTATGCTTTTGGCTTTGTTCTTTCTGTCACGTATAAGCACAGAGATTTTACAACTTTACTACAAGCCATTCTTCTTGCAGGATAGTGGCCAGGTCACTACGTGATACTGGTGGAGGAAAACGTTTCATGACCTGCTCCTCCAAAACACCCCAAAGTGGCACAATAATAAAAGATCTAAAAGATCTAAAAGATAATCTGGTGACTGTGCAGGCCATGGGAGATGTTCAACTTCACTTTCATGTTCATCAAACCAATCTTTCACCAGTCTTGCTGTGTGTATTGATGCATTGTCATCCTGATACATGGCACCGCCTTCAGGATACAATGTTTGAGCCATTGGATGCACATGGTCCTCAAGAATGGTTCGGTAGTCCTTGGCAGTGACGCGCCCATCTAGCACAAGTATTGGGCCAAGGGAATGCCATGATATGGCAGCCCAAACCATCACTGATCCACCCCCATGCTTCACTCTGGGCATGCAACAGTCTGGGTGGTATGCTTCTTTGGGGCTTCTCCACACCGTAACTCTCCTGGATGTGGGGAAAACAGTAAAGGTGGACTCATCAGAGAACAATACATATTTCACATTGTCCACAGCCCAAGATTTGCGCTCCTTGCACCATAGAAACCGACATTTGGCATTGGCATGAGTGACCAAAGGTTTGGCTATAGCAGCCCGGCTGTGTATATTGACCCTGTGGAGCTCCCGACGGACAGTTCTGGTGGAAACAACCGAGTTGAGGTGAACATTTAATTCTGCCATGATTTGGGCAGCCGTGGTTTTATGTTTTTTGGATACAATCCGGGTTAGCACCCGAACATCCCTTTCAGACAGCTTCCTCTTGCGTCCACAGTTAATCCTGTTGGATGTGGTTCGTCCTTCTTGGTGGTATGCTGACATTACCCTGGATACCGTGGCTCTTGATACATCACAAAGACTTGCTGTCTTGGTCACAGATGCGCCAGCAAGACGTGCACCAACAATTTGTCCTCTTTTGAACTCTGGTATGTCACCCATAATGTTGTGTGCTTTTCAATATTTTGAGCAAAACTGTGCTCTTACCCTGCTAATTGAACCTTCACACTTTGCTCTTACTGGTGCAATGTGCAATCAATGAAGACTGGCTACCAGGGTGGTCCAATTTAGCCATGAAACCTCCCACACTAAAATGACAGGTGTTTCAGTTTCATTGTCCAACCCCTGTATATTTTGTTTTATTTATATGTTATTTTATTTCCAGCCAAACTCTCTGTCTACTGATGTATTACACTAGTGAAAAATAAATGTAGTATGTATATTAAATTTGTAGATACTTAACTATAGTTGCAGGCAGACACCACTATACGTTTAGTATTTTTAATGATTTGTATACTCAGTCTGTTTTTGAAAAACCATAAATTTATTTTCACTAAATAAATAAATATATAAATGCATTTTGCAGTTTTTTTTTTACTAGACTACTTTTGGTATAATTTACTTCTATAATATATACTGTGGGACTTATGACCATGTTTGACAGATATGGGCATAGTAGGGCATAATATATTATAAAATGTTTTTGCAGCACTTTGGTCAGCTGTTACGTTGTGTTAAGTGCTTTGAAAATAAAGTGGTATATTACAGTATGATATATAAGGAAACAGTGAGAACAGATGACGCATCAGCTTCTTGTTCCATTTTGTAGTGGAATATTTTAATTAACATCTGAATTAAGTAACCAGGAAGAGTGTAAGAGGTAGGGCTAGAGGGCAATGGTAACCCTAGAAATTGGAATTTTGCCTAATTCTTTAACTATATTATATAAGCATTTTGTTCAATATTAAATACTTTATTGCAAAAGTGTTTGCACATCTGTCTTCAAACACAAACAAAATTAAGCAACATGTCAATTTTTAACCATGGGTTTAATATTATGCTGTTTCACCATTTACAGCTAAAACTGGGAATTTTGACCATATTTCCAGAGGAGCATTTGTGAGATCAGACACTGATGTTGGACCAGAAGACCTCGCTCAGAGTCTCTGTTCTAATTTATCCCAAAAGCATTCCTTCAACTTTAGGTCAGGACTCTATACAAGCATATTAAGTTTCTTCACTCCAAATTCGCTCCTCCATGTCTTCATGGATCTTGCTTTAAGCAAGATTAGTTTGTTAGAACAGAAAGGGGCTACCTTGACCCCAGAAACATTAAGAGTTCTACAGTTAACTGTGGAATATTTAGTAGTGAGGAAATTTTATCACTGGGCTTATTGCACAGGTAGCATCATTCATAGTACTAAGCTGGAGTTTATTGAGCTCTAGTGTCTTATACATGCTGCCATTGAAGTGACTGAAACATCTGAATTCAATAATTTGGAAGTATGACCCAGTATGTTTGGGAATATAGTGCATATTTAACACATTATATCTGAAATTTGATTGGCTTGATGTGAAGCAATGCAATGAAAGCTTTTGTCAATTTCTTTCCATCCAGTTACAGAGGCATCAGAATTCTAACGACGACAGACTTGTAATTCCATCCTAAGTTAAAAGTGGTACCTTTGTGCCTTCTTATTTGCAATATAAAATCATAAAAGTATAAACAGATCAATAAAAACTGAGAGGGCGTTAAAAAAGACAAGTAGCTAAAAACAGATTTCCATTAGTCTCACTAAGCCTCACAGACAAAGGCTGCAAATACTCTGTTCACACTGCCATCAAAGCAGAAAATACATATATACACATCTTCTCAAGTGAAGATGGGAAGTTTTTGAATGAGACGATAATGGTGCAGAAAGTGGTCGATTTACCCATAAAAAACAGCTTAACTGTACAGATTCTAGCATGTCGTTTTATTTGAAGTATATTTCTGTTTTTTTTTTAATGAAAGCATCATTTCCATTGACTCACTTAGACAAACAGATATGAGAAAACGCTTTCTTAAGGACAGTGCAACTGAAGCCTGTAACCAAGCTTACTCTTCCATATAAACTTTGTCCTGTAACTCAGAAAATGAGCTGATAGATTACTTCCATTCTAAAATTTCAGACATCATTGATACCATTACTCCCATTAAAGTGAAGGTTGTCTCTGGTAAGAAGAAATCTCCGTGAAGAAACACTCCACTGGTAAGAAGTGAAAAAAGAGAGCGTCGAAAAGGCCGAACGGAGTTGGCAAAAAAACGCACTCAAGGTTCACTATGACCTATAAAAAGAGACTTCACAGATATAAATTTTAACAAAAAAATTCAAGGGGATCTTTCTTTTCTGAAATCATCAACGAAAACATTAATAATGCTCGTGCAGTGTTTGCTATGGTCGACAGGTTAACAAACTGTCCTGTGTCTGTAGGATCTGAACTCCACTCTAACTAGGTCTGCAATTAATTTGCTAACTTTTTAAGGTTATTGAAAAAGCTGTGTTTCAACAGTTAAATACCTTCTTAACAATGACCAGCCACTTTGATGTCATCCAGTCAGGTTTACATGCTCACTACAGCACTGAGACTGCCTTTGTCAAGGTGTTTAATGACATCTGCAAAAATGCAGACTGGAAGAACCACAGTGCTGGTATTATTTGACCTCAGTGCAGCATTTGACAATGTTGGTCAGAATGTATTACTGGAGCAACTGGAGAACTGGGCCGGTCTTCCTTGTACAGCACTTAGCTGGTATGAGTCTTACTTGAAGGACAGGGAATTCTTTGTAGGTAACTTTACATCAGAATTGATAAAAATCACTTGCAGGGGTTCCCCAAGGTTCCATCCTGGGGCCCCTCCTATTCAATATCCACATGCTCCCTCTGACTCAGATCACAAAAAACAAAATAAGTTACCATAACTACACAGATGACACATAGCTCTACATTACAATGTCACCAGGTGACTATGAACCCATCCAAGAACTGGGTAGATGCACAGAACAAATCAATGCATGGACGTGGCATAATTTTCTTCAGCTAAATAAAAACAAAATTGAAGTAATTATTTTTTGACCAAAAGGAGTAGAGATCGATAGGCACCAGCTCCCTATAATAATCTGGAACAACTTCGAGGAAACTCCAAAAATGCTGAATCCCTGAGTTTTTTAATTCAAGGCTAAAAACCTATGTGTTTGGAGTTGCTTTTGATTATTCAATTTAAACTATTAAAGGGGACGTATCATGCTTTTAAATCATTCCTTTTCACATTTAAATCATTCAGTTGGAGTCTATATAAAGTGGAATTGTAATGCTTTAATCTGAAATCCTCGCTATTGTTGCTCAACAGAAATTTTGTTACGGTTTCTTTAAATGATGTTGAAGCACTTATTAGTTTGATAGCAGAAATACAATTATCTTGCGGGACAGAAACTTTTTATTAAAAAATGGATTAAAAGATGTCAGCAACCGAAGATTTGTCCATCCATCCTTACATGTTTGAGCGAGATTCTGACCCAGGGGAGAGGAGAATGAAGATGACAAACCTGCAGAACCACGCCTTCAAATGAATGAATCACAGTGGTGTGTAATTACTGTATTTACACCCTCTTCATCCATACCAAGTAACTACAATATGGATAATTTTTTTTTACAATATTGCCCATGCATTGAAACTACTATTTAAATAGGCACTTTGAAGAGGTTCTGATGCTGGGGGACGATGTAATGAATTGTGTAGGTTAATACACTCTACAACAAAACATTTAGACTTACCCATTTGCTGCATCAGCATACTTGTGCTTGGACTACAAAATGGCACTGAGAATATAAAAATGGCAGATTTGCGCAACTGGTTAGCTGGAAGTCCATGACCTTGTTTAGCAGTTCCGCAACAAATACTGTAATTTAATTGTTCAAAAAACGTAAAAGGGAAGAGAGAAAACTGAATGGATTAAAAAATATGACCCAAACAGAATATAAAGATATCTACGCAGCACCTAGAGGGACTACATTCAAGTTTTCTGCACTCCTACAGACTCCAAGTATGCAACAAAATTTATTAAAGGAATAAAAAAGTGGATTTTGCATGATATGTATTCTTTAACGAAAACATATTGGTAAAAGTTTCTACTGGGCATAAAGGTTAATTAGGATTTTCCACCTTGGAATAAACAGTGTAAAAGACCTCACTGCTCCACAGTGAGAAGCAGTTCACTGTAAAAGACCCCTCCCCAATAGACTGTGGCTGATGTGGGCTCTCCTATAAAACGTTAGGAGGAAGGTACAGAGCACCAAAGAGGACTATTCCCCTATTATCGAGATGCATGATGGGTTAGAACAGCTCTAAGGAGTTGCCTCCTCCCCTGGGAGAAACATTTGATTTTATGTTAAGACAATATGGGCCTAAAAGCATCGAGTGCATTCACTAATTTCAGTCTGTAGTCAAACTTTTCCTTACTTTCCTTTATGATGCCGCTGCAATGTACTTTTTTATGTTTTTTTGTCACTGCAATATACTTTGACTTGTCATGTTGCCAAAATATGCTATACAAATAAACCTGCCTTGCTTTGCCTTGCCTTACCTTACCTTGCCTATACTGTTACTAGAAAATGGCAAATGTTACAGTTAATTAACATAGACATGCAGCCTCAAGTAGAGCAGCTGAATCCATAAATGTTTGCATACTCTTGCACTTAGCCTACCATGGACATCAAATAGATTTAGACAGGTTTAGATTAGAGACGTAGTGGGGACAGGGTAAGATCTAATTAATACAGAAATATTACATGTGATCTGGCAGAGAATTAGGAACAAATGACTACTGTCTGATCAAAAAAAGAAATTTAATATTTAATCAATGGTAACAGCTGCATAAACACTCTCTCTGTTCTCAGCAGAGACAGTGCCTAGACTTTCTTATCACAGTCGCATAGCCTTTTTGAACCTTTGGCTCAACACCAAGACAGCTTGGAGCCGAAAAAGACACACTACTCGTGGAGATATACAGCAAACTCTGAGCACTGATGACTGCTGTTGCCAAAGGACAGAGAGAAAAACAAACCAACACATTCTTTATCAGGCCATTTGGATGAACATCCCAGTGACCCATGCCCTGCAATGTTGTTTGTCATTCAGCACAATGAAATAACAGACACCTTTGGACAGAAATGTGCAGAAAGGAAAAATGGGAGTAATTAAAAAAAAAACATATTCTGACTAAACGATCACATTTTGAGTATCTGAAGCACAATTTTCTTACTACCACATGATAGGTTCATGGGGATGTTTAAAAACTTCACAGCTCCTTAAAAGACAAAATGTCAATGAGTTGACACAATCCCCTGATTTCTTATAGAAATGACATTCTTTGGTCAAAATATCACTGGGTCTATGCACTTCTGCAGCTCGAACAGCATATCCCTTCATACAAAATCTGAACAACGTTCTCTGTTCAAATAATGTTACTGCAATGATGAGGCCTTCACTATCCACCATAGATACAGATTTGTAGGTTTTACAAACCAAGCCATTGTACAAGATATTTAAAATGAAGACCTCCCACTTGGTTCCTGTGTTATATGAGATTGGGGTGTTCAGTGTTCATCTTTATCCTTATGTTCTTCATTAGTAGCTTGTCTAAACTAAGGGTAGATTTAGATAAAATGGACCATTAAATAATTTTTAGTCTTAGGCAAAGCATTTTGATCAACTAGCAAGGGTATATTTTTTATAGAACTGAATAGAAGTTAAATCATATACTGTATAATTGTAGAGACAGACTAAACAGGATGTGGCTTTTGTCTAAAACTGCTGTAATGCTATACTGTCACAATTAATACCATGACATTTTAAATACAGTTTGCATTACAACGTATTTATGACCTGGGTGCAGCAGCCACTTTTTTGCCAGACAAGGCAGTGTTTCATGCAACACTGTTGAGACATTTATGACTTCATCTGACAACCTTTCACATTAATGTCCTCTGAGACTCTACACAGAATTCTGGAGTCAAGCCCGGTTTCAACACATTTCCATAAGTTCACATCCATTTTCTTTACTTTGTTAACTAACCAGCTTGGGAACATGAAGCTTGTAGTCAGCTATCACAAACTGTAGGATCATTTAGTAATACAATCAAATGGGTCTTAGTTATCATGCCACACAAAATAGCTTGGCACCAGACTGTGTTTCAGTAAGCTGTGTTCAGCTTTAGTTTAGTTTAAATATGCTTTCAACAAATTACAGAAAACTAAATTGTATCTAATAAATAATACATTTTCTAACTGTTATTTGTGAACTGGTATAGTCATAATCAACTGGATTAATCAGGCACCACAATTTAAAAACAGGAAAATTAAGGCGTTAAAAAAGATCACACAATTCTTTTGCATTTAATACATTTCTATCCAGTAACATAGAGGAGATAATTTGTAAACTTTCAAGGACAGACAAAATCTATCACTGCAAATATTTCATCATGCACACCGACCATTAGTAATTTCCAGCAGAAATCAGAAGGTAAAATATTTGTTATGGTGCCTTTGTTTGCAGGATGAAGCTAAACTGTATTCAGCAGAAAAGCTTAAATTGGTGCATCTCTACCGGCGACCATTTGAAATAGGGCACAAATACATTTCATGTGTAACAATTCCTGGTCTCACACAGCTTATATTCCTTGGGTCATGATTGCCAAAAAACAATTAACATTATACATTTTGTTTTAATCTGTAACACGTCTTTGAACCTTGAAGACAGTCTTTAAACTGACTTCACACACAAGGAAAATATGCAGTTTTGTTTTTTGACAATTTGCATACCCTGTTCCATCTATAAAACAGGCTGCTTTCTACTCTGTTACCTTTGGTTTGTAATGTTAGATTTTTGAGATGCCTTTCCTTTAAGGTGTTGTCATTATAAATATGAATATATTATTTAATATTTAATACTTTAATATTTTATTAAATAATATTTCGGTCTGTTGAGGGTTGTCCTGTGAATACCAGCCCAATAAGGTGGTGGTATTAGGACAAAATTGAAAGGGATGAGCCAAGCTCTGGCATTATTGAACAGCAAAACTCTGCACACAAACAGAATGAATTCACACAATTTCTTAAAATACAAGAATTTATGAACAAAATTATTTGAACTCAAAGTCAAACATATTTCATTCAACAAACTCTTTACTATGCTAAAACAACCCAACTAAACTACCAAGCAGAATGAAAGAATAGGGAAGACTTAATGGACTATGTACAATATAAAGTAGTGAAACAAAGATGGTTGAAAACCATGACCGAAAGAGTGATGCGACATTACATTGTTATTTATGTTTGAGAACCAAGGATTATCTTGAAGAATCTGGAAATAAAGTTACGTTAGGTAATAATTGGTATACCTTTAAACAACCATTCACAATGCAAGATCAGATAAAACATTATTTTAATAAAACACAATTTTAAAGAATGATTTGCTGAATAAAACCAACGTTAGTTTGTCTTAACTTTAAAAACACAACACAGAACACATCCTTAGCTGAGCGCTAGTCTGCTAGCACTTACCTTAGGTGAGTTTCTCAACACAAACAAAAACAAACATCATTAAACAAACATTATTTAGATTATTTATCTCTAAACTAATCTTCTCTGCCCAAACACTACCTCTTACGTGAACCGTGCTGAGGATAAGTTGTCCTGGGCATTGAGGAAAACATCCACGTGTGGGGAAATAAAGGGTTAACTTGCAGCTAACGTCCATAGCTGTGGGGTGAGGCTGTTCGTTCTGCCGGCCTTGCCGAACTGTACACACGTCCAGGTAGCTCTCACTACCTGGACGTGTGCATGCTTTCCTGGATGCAGGAAGGCATGCGATCCGGTTCCGGCATTCTTTTCCAGGCAAAAGGGAAGAAAATTCAAGTCAAGCTTGTCTCTTCACAGTCTTTACATGAATGAATGTCAAATACTCGAACAGCAAATCATTACTTAACTTTGTTGCATGTGATTGTAGTCCATGTGTTTGTAGTCCAAGTTGTGCTCTGGATCCAAGTTTCAAGAGTTATGTCTGCTTGCCAGCAAGAGACATACAGTGCCTTGCGAAAGTACTCGGCCCCTTGAACTGGTCAACCTCTTACCACATTTCAGGCTTCAAACATAAAGATATAAAATTAAAATTTTTTACCCCAAGCGACTTGCAGCTGTAATTGCAGCAAAGGGTGGCGCTACAAAGTATTAACGCAAGGGGGTCAAATAATATTGCACGGCCCACTTTTCAGTTTTTTATTTGTTAAAAAAGGGTTCTGTTCAAAGCGCAGAGAGCATCATGAAGACCAAGGAACACACCAGCCAGGTCCGAGATACTGTTGTGGAGAAGTTTAAAGCCAGATTTGAATACAAAAATATTTCCCAAGTTTTAAACATCCCAAGGAGCACTGTGCAAGTAATCATATTGAAATGGAAGGAGTATCAGACCACTGCAAATCTACCAAGACCCGGCCGTCCCTCTAAACTCTCATCTTGAACAAGGAGAAGACTGATCAGAGATGCAGCCAAGAGGCCCATGATCACTCTGGATGAACTGCAGAGATCTACAGCTGAGGTGGGAGAGTCTGTCCATAGGACAACAATCAGTTTTAAAGTGCACAAATCTGGCCTTTATGGAAGAGTGGCAAGAAGAAAGCCATTTATCAAAGATATCCATAAAAAGTCTCGTTTAAAGTTTGCCACAAGCCACTTGGGAGACACACCAAACATGTGGAAGAAGGTGCTCTGGTCAGATGAAACCAAAATCAAACTGTTTGGCCACAATGCAAAACGATATGTTTGGCGTAAAAGCAACACAGCTCATCACCCTGAACACACCATCCCCACTGTCAAACATGGTGGTGGCAGCATCATGGTTTAGGCCTGCTTTTCGTCAGCAGGGACAGGGAAGATGGTCAAAATTGATGGGAAGATGAATGGGCCAAATACAGGACCATTCTGGAAGAAAACCTGTTGGAGTCTGCAAGAGACCTGAGACTGGGATGGAGATTTATCTTCCAACAAGACAATGATCCAAAACATAAAGCCAAATCTACAATGGAATGGTTCACAAATAAACGTATCCAGGTGTTGGAATGGCCAAGTCAAAGTCCAGACCTGAATCCAATCGAGAATCTGTGGAAAGAGCTGCAGACTGCTGTTCACGTACGCTCTCCATCCAACCTCACTGAGCTTGAGCTGTTTTGCAAGGAAGAATGGGCAAGAATTTCAGTCTCTCGATGTGCAAAACTGATAGAGACATACCCCAAGAGACTTGCAGTTGTAATTGCAGCAAAGGGTGGCGCTACAAAGTATTAATGCAAGGGGGTCGAATAATATTACATGCCCCACTTTTCAGTTTTTTATTTGTTAAAAAAGTTTGACAAATCCAATAATTTTCATTCCACTTCACAATTGTCTCCCACGTGTTGTTGATTCTTCACAAAAAAATTGAATTTTATATCTTTATGTTTGAAGCCTGAAATGTGGCAAGAGGTTGAAAAGTTCAAGGGGGCCGAGTACTTTCACAAGGCACTGTACTTCCTTGTCTCTCCTTCCAGCTTCACTGGGGACCTGTGTGGAAGAGGTCTGTTTGTTGAAATGCGGTTTTTATTCCAACAGTGATGTCACTGGAAGTCCACTGTTATTCCCTTCTTGTTCCTGTTCCTGACTGTGCTGGAAGTAGGTTAATGCGATTTATTTAGAAAGTTCCAGAAAAGATCAAACTGACCTTTAAATTTTGTAATCCATGGCTGGACCCAACAAAGGGTGAAAAAAGTTAATATTGTATTCCTCAGGCATTCTGCCTCATTTGAGCTCTTAGCAAGTTTCTGTTACCTGATTTGTTAACTGTTGCTAAACTTTCTATAGCAAGTGTGTATGTCGAGTCCCATTCGGACTGCTGCTTTGTGGCGAGCTACAGATATGGGAATATTATGCAGACTGCGCTCACATTTCCAAGGCACGGCACATGTTGTTTAGGATTACCGACATTTGAAATCATCCCTTATCTCCGTCACAGTGGATCAATAGGGCCCCTACTGCTGAGCACATTTCATTTCTCCCAGGGTACAAACCTTATGCATCCTCCAAAAGATTGCCTGCTAAAACCGATCAGTCAGTACATTCGACTGGCTGTAGTCTCAATGACATTTTCTTTCTATTACCATTGGGGAAAATCAAAGCAGCCTGCAGGTTCTCAGACTTGTAAATCACAAGAAGGATAGAAATCACTGAGAGTACTTTTGATCACAGATCACTGACATGATAACCAGTTTCTGCATGGATCAGACGAAACAGAGTGGAAATTAAAGTCTTGCTGGTTTAGAGCATATGGTAATATTGATTATTTAACAAAGCATGCATATCCTGCTGCAGAAGGCAGGCCACAGAGGTAGGAGAGAATGAGAGCGAGAAAGGAAGAGTGGAGACGGAAAAAACAAAAAGGAGGAGGAGGGATGTGGAGAAATATGGGTCAGACAGAGAAAGACAGCGAGAGCGCAATGTAAATGAGAACGTGTAAACATGTACAGGCTAATCTCATTATCCCCCATCCATCCTCCTGGGCCTGTGATCAGATGCCCGATTAAAGCAGGAGATGAAAGAAGAGAGGTAGAGGATGGTGATGGAGGTAAGAGGGAGGAAAGGAAATATAGGACGCCAGAGGTAGATGGAGAGTCAAACTGACGGGAAGTAAGTACGAACTGAAAAACAATATGCACATTTCCATGTGCAAAGACATAAAAACACACAAAAAAGCAATATGTTACAACAAATAGAAACTTAAGCTCTGTTGCATGACGTTTCTAAGAGTAATGCTATTTGTAGATTATAGTTTAATATCTATAATCATAAACACAAGGAATTGAAATGTATGCATGCAATTATAAAACGTGACACTGTTGGAATAATCTCAATGTCAGTTGAGAAAACTTCATTTTCTGTCCTCCTTTATGCTGGAAGTTCAAACTGCTGCATAAACTATTAAAAAAGAGGTGCCAACGCATGGATACCAAAAGTAAAATATAGTTCATTAATCATACTCTCCACAGACACCATGCCTGTCTCCTGGTTTATCAGTAAAGGGTTAATACCTTTCTCACTTATCTTAACCCTTTAGTGGTGTTCTGATCATTCAAATCTATATTCTACTGAAAGAGAAAATAAATTCAGTTTTTGTTTTCAGACCTGACTGGAATTCCTTTTATGATATTTCTGTAAAGATCATGTCAAATAACAAACTGCTGAAAGCACTCAGTAGATCCATGTACACCGTTATTAATAAGGTTCTGTTCAGGTCTGCTGGACACGAGTAATAAAAGTGTGAGAGTGGCAAATGAAACCACGGTTTGGTAAAAAGAGAAATTGTTTGCTGCTGTGCGCTCTAACTCTGTTCATAAGGATTCATATCACACAGATCTACAGCAACTATAGTCACCAAAAACTTCAGTGTATACTATTGGCATTTTATGTGATAGACCGACACACAGTAGAGGAAAACTGTGAAGTAGGAGGAATATGATACATGATATTCGTTACTGATAAAAAACTAAAAGGTGTGGCATGCCCCTGAGATTCAACACTTTAAGAAACCATGTTTCAATGAAGCTACAGTTATGTCTTTTGGACATCTAGAGACCAAAGGTTTTGCACATTCTTCTTTGCATACTAGCTTAAGCTCAGTTGGTTCGGATGAAGAGCGCCTGCGAACAGCAGTTTTCAAGTCTTACCACAAATTTTCAAATTGAATTGAAGTCTGGGCTTTGACTGGCCCATTCTAACACATGATAAATGTATCTTTAGGGTCACTATCCTGCTAGGAGAACCAGCTTCAGACTGGTTTTCTTCCAGGATTGCCCTTTATTTAGCTCCATCCATGTTCCATCAACTCTTACCAGCTTCCCAATCCTTCAGGAAAAGCATTCCCACAGCATGATTCCACCAACATTGTGTTTCACAATGGAGATGGAGTACAAAATTTGTGTTATGGCCTCATTTAATTAGAGCTCCTTTTTTCAGATGTTTGCTGTGTACCTTTGGATTGATTGATTCTAAAGGCAATCAATTGCACTGGATTTTATTAGGGGTATCTACAGTAAGAAAAGGGAACTGAATACAAATGCCTTTTAAACTTTTCTGACTTTTATTTGTAAAAAAAGAAATTGAAAACCATGTTTTTATTTTCACCCAATTATGTGATGAAAAACACAAGAAAAATAGATCTCAGAAAAATGGCTTCTCCCTTGGGCACCAGTTTGTTTATTCCTATCATACACATTCTTTGTGCACTGTAAGAGAGAAGAGCGAACTTGACTAATGATTGCTGGCATTGAGGGACAGCTCTGCTTCTCCATTTTCTTCTCTTGAGGACATAAACAGAGTTGGAGAAGATGCAAGTTGTTTCCTGTTAACACAGCAGCTGGCAGACAGGTATATTTAGCTTATGACATATATATATTTCTTTTTAATAAGCAGGAAACTGACAACCAAATTAAACCAAGTTTAAAAGGTAGTGCAGTGGTATTTCACACTTGACATATTTTCCGTTAGACCAGACAGCGTAAAATAGGTACTAAAGGTGTAGTCATAACACAGACTGTGGCTGCCTCTCATAGAAAAGTGTTAACATGCTGTTACAACAATAGTAGCCAAAGGAAATAAAAGGCACAATCCAGGTAATGGAAAAAATGTTTTAAAAATGTTTCCTCTGGACTGTCCAACTTTTTTCTATTATACTTTGAATTTCTGACAACCTCATTGACGTTTATTCCAAAATATGTTCATTGGCCGATCCACCTTACCCTTTTTTGTTCTTTCCAGCTGATTCTGATTACTGGTTGTCTTCACAGTTTATTTTCACCTCATCCCAAGTCCTCCTTCTGCTTCCCCACTGCATGCCACCCTCATTCCCCCTTCTGCTCAGTCAGAGCTACAGCACAGCTCTTCATCAGGCAGATGTCAGGCATCTGTCACAGTCCAGGCCAGTCTTGGCATGATTGATTTTTGGCCCACCTGCGTCTTTCGCAATGACCAACTGTCAGTTGTTTTACTGCCTGCCCTCTCTATTTTCTGTGGCTGCATCATCTAGGAGTTAAATTTCTCAGCTCAGGCCAACAGTGCATCATCTTGCTTGTCTTCCAATAAAATTTATGTCACTATAAGGCAGAACCTTCCCGTCTCTGTTCTAATCCCTGATGAAATTACCTTTGCGTATGCCTGTTTCAAGGCAGCAAATAATTTTAATGCTAACAACTATGAGGGTTCAATGTAACAAAAATTAACTTGAAATGAATTGAAGGTGTGAAATACTGAAGATGGTAAAATTCAATTCAATTCAATTCAGTTTTATTTATATAGCGCCAATTCACAACACATGTTGTCTCAAGGCACTTCACAACAGTCAAACATACATTCCTATTGATCCTAACAATTGAACAGTGCAGTCGGAGTTAGCTTTTTATTCAAATTGAATAAAACGTTTTTCTATCTAAGGAAACCCAGTAGATTGCATCCAGTCAGTGACTTGCAGCATTCCCTCCTCCCGGATGAGCATGTAGAGACAGTGGACAGTTACTGGCGTTGACTTTGCAGCAATCCCTCATACTGAGCATGCATGTAGCGACAGTGGAGAGGAAAAACTCCCTTTTAACAGGAAGAAACCTCCAGCAGAACCAGGCTCAGTGTGAGCGGCCATCTGCCACGACCGACTGGGGGTTTGAGAGAACAGAGCAGAGACACAAAAAGAACACAGAAGCACTGATCCAGGAGTACTTTCTATGGGAAGGAAAAGTAAATGTTAATGGATGTAGCTCCTATAGTCGTTTCACCTAGAAAGAAAGAACAGATAAACTCTGAGCCAGTTTTCAAGGTTAGAGTCTGAAAGAGAGCACATATAGTTAGTTACAGTAAAAGCTCAGTCAATTGCTATATCTAGGAGAGAGAAAGGGTTAAACACTAAAAGACAGGGCTATGTGGATCATCGGTAGAGGGTGAGCATTAAGTTGTTGCCAGCAGAAGCTCGGACGATTCCCCTCTCCAGAAAGGTGTCACAGGCAGACACAGAGCCAGGCCAGGTGTAGCTTCTAGGAAGAGAAAAGAGAGAACAAGGTTAAAAGCTGAAATAACAGCAAACAATGCAAAATTGGAGAGTAGTGAGAGAATGTAGCGAAGAGGGTGAAAGTGGTCGTTATGTCCTCCAGCAGCCTAAGCCTATAGCAGCATAACTACACAGATAGTTTCAGTTCAGATTATTTAGTTAAACGGCGCTTATTTAGAACAATGTCGCCTCAAGGAACCCCACAAAGGGTCCCACTGATGGTCATTGTTATACTAAAAACCACAATGATTGGGATACCTCTCTCTGTCAGACTGATTATAACCATTGGAAAAGAGAAGGGGTCATACAAGTAGCAGAAATGGAGGGTGTGTTTGCACCTCAACCATAACTGAGCCGGTTTAGGCTAAACCTGACTCCCCCTTACTCCATCCAACAGGGAGGGAAGAAGACGGAGGTAAAAAATAAGGAAGATAGGTCAGGATAACCTAAGCCACTCTAACTATAAGCTTTATCAAAAAGGAAAGTTTTAAGCCTAGCCTTAAAAGTAGACAGGGTGTCTGCCTCACGGACTAAAGCTGGGAGCTGGTTCCACAGGAGAGGAGCTTGATAACTAAAGGATCTGCCTCCCATTCTACTTCTAGAGACTCTAGGAACCACCAGTAAACCTGCAGTCTGAGAACGAAGTGCTCTGTTAGGAACATATGGAACAATCAGATCTCTGCTGTATGATGGAGCTAGATCATGAAGGGTTTTATATGTGAGGAGGAGAATTTTAAATTCTATTCCGGATTTACCAGGGAGCAAATGAAGGGAAGCTAAAATAGGAGAAATATGATCTCTCTTTTTAATTTTCATCAGAACTCTTGCTGCAGCATTTTGAATCAGCTGAAGGCTTTTAACTGCATTTTGTGGACATCCTGATAGTAAAGAATTACAATAGTCAAGCCTTGAAGTAACAAATGCATGGACTAGTTTTTCAGCGTCACTCCTGGATAGGATATTTCTAATTTTGTCAATGTTCCCAAGATGAAAGAAGGAAATCCTAAAAACTTGTTTAATATGGGATTTAAATGACATGTCCTGGTCAAAAATAACACCAAGGTTCTTTACTTTATTATCAGAGGTCAATCAGAGGTCAATTGACTAAGCAGTTTCTTTTTTAAAGACTCCGGTCCAAAGACGACAACTTCTGTCTTGTCTGAATTTAGAAGCAAAAAATTTAACGTCATCCAAGTTTTTACATCTTCAAGACATGCTTGTAGTCTATCTAACTGGTTGGGCTCATCGGGATTTATGGATAAGTAAAGCTGAGTATCATCAGCGTAACAGTGAAAATTTATCCCATGCTGCCTAATAATTTGACCTATTGGAAGCATATATATAGTAAAGAGAATTGGCCCAAGTACTGAACCCTGTGGTATTCCACAATTAACCCTGGAGTTTAAAGATGATTTATCATTTACATGAACAAACTGGAATCTGTCAGACAAATAAGATTTAAACCAGCCTAGCGCTGTTCCCCTGATCCCTACAGCATATTCCAGCCTTTTTAAGAGAATGTTGTGATCGACTGTATCAAATGCAGCACTGAGATCTAACAGAACCAGAACAGACACAAGTCCATTATCTGAGGCCATAAGAATATCATTAGTGACTTTCAGCAGAGCTGTTTTAGTGCTATGATGAGCTCTGAAACCTGACTGAAACTCTTCAAACAGGTCAATTTAGCGCTGTAAAACCCAAAATGTGATTAATATCACCTCTGTGAAAATTATAATCTGTGAATTTGGATGTCATTAAAATGATAGCACAATAAATATTAATGGTATAAATTTTAAGGTTATCAAATTTAACGTTGCCTGTTTTCATTCATTGATTTTAGTGCCTCCATTTTTACACCTCCCGTTTCACACCTTCAATTCATTACAAGTACATTTTTGTTACTTTGACCCATCAGACAACAAGTGCATGTCTCTTTTGTAATCAAATGGTTCAAGTATTTGAACTGCTTGGAAAAACAAGCTGAGAACTGAATTTTTATTCAGTTAAGATTCATGTTTCCAGGGTGACAAGCCAATTTCCTTTTTAGCAGATAGCTTTGTGTGATTATGAAAGGAGAAATTCAGAGCTTATCCCGAAACAGTTCGCTATGATAAATGAATGTGAGCAGCAATGACAGAACGCTTGATTACAAAAAATACACAGCATATCTGTTCTGAGTGAGGCCATAGAGGTGTTTTTGTCAGATTTCCATCTTATAATTATTGTGAACACCAATTTTTAGGATAGAAAGACCAAAACATTAGATGATGTAGTTGTGAGGTAGATCAACAAAACTTTTAATTGTCTTTTTTTTCTGGCCCATGTTGTGTTTTGATGTCTTCTTGTACCATTTTCAAATAAAACAAATGTCACAGTTTGCATGCACCTCATTTTGCCTTTCTTCTTTTTCAAAACAGGTTATTTATAGGGATACACTCAACAAAATCTGTTGCTAATTTGCTTCAGATGTTTTTTAGCCCTCAGAGGTGGTCAGCTGGAACTTTCAAAATCCTATATTAATCCAATCATAAAATGCACCACTACTTAAGTTGTAGAAGCTGTTACTGTGCAATGAAGCCATTTTTTGTATCAGGGAGATCCTTAGAAGACCAAGTCAAATTAAGCACACCGATTTGTAGAAGCTTTTTAAAAGGAAACTATATTTCTACAACATGTTGACACATCTACTATTCATGGCTGCGAGCAAGAGCAAGACTTTCAGCAAATAACATGAAGGCTAAACAGAGAAAAGAAAAATAGTTGTCATATCCATCTGATCTTCAAACCAAGCCTGATTGTAAAACGTTGGCAACCTTTTGGAAATTTCATTAAAAAGTAAGGATCTAGTTTCTCCAAGGAATACACACACTTCCATGCTAACTGTACTATTTTAATCATTTTAAAATAGAAACTTCCTGTTATGCAGGGACTGCTGTGTCAGCTCAGACCTACAATAATAATATAATATAAATCAATATTGACAACTCATGGCCAGAAGGATGTTATTTTATAAACACTATTTCATTCCATCTTCAATATAATAATGCTTAAAAAATATCTGTATCAGCTAAAACTGTTACATCGTATGACAGGTTTACAAAACCTGGAGTTGGAAGATTGTCCACAAGATTCTCAGGTACGCAGGTCTTGCTTTTATTCTTTATTTCTTGAAATTTCATCCTTTGCCCTCCACAGGTTTTTCCTGCCATAGTTGCTGCATGTAGACCTCAACGGGATCTGTTCCTTCACTCAATGAAAACATAAAAATAGATTGCTTAATATATTACATTACATATTAATGTTTTCTATGTTCCGTTATATTGGTGTTGAACTATTGTGGCATCCAAGCTGTTCTCTGCTTGCTACTCCCAACAGACAACAGCGAACGGTTCAGGGTTTGTTTTTGTGTTGGTGTAGATATGATGATTATGGGATAAAACATATCTGGGCTAACACTGTGCTATTTTGCATGCATGGTTTTGTCATCATATATAAACAACACCATCAGACAATGGGCTGTGATTTGTTTGGTCTCCATTATGTTCAGTTACCATATAAAAAAACTAAAGCCCTCAAAGGCATGCTTATTGTAAAAGTACCAACAAAAGTAATGAGAAAACGTCTTTTGTTTCTTAATAGGATTATCCCAACTTATATGCACGTATCAGTTTACAAAGAATAGTATCGGAGTACCTCAATGATATAAGAATTCATGGAAAGAGAATGACATTAATTTAGGGCTAACATGAGCTGCAAAGGTGGGATCATGTTAATGCCTGTTTCGCAATGAATTGTGCACTTTTTTCTACTAACACGTCTAGTAACGTAAAATCACATGTCAACTTGATACGTGGTGATGTTCAAGGTGGAAAAAGTTTGTAAAAGAAAACTTACAAACAAACGATTTTATGCTTGATAGCATATGAGCATATCCATCTTAACAAGACTGAGAGAAACCTTAAGGGAAAAAGTTTGATTGAGTTTTTCAGGACATACAATGTTCTTTAACTAAACTCAATCCTTTGCCCATGTCCAAGACATCTGATGATGTACACTTGTCAAGAATCTGTCCAAAACCTACTTCATGTCCCCCAGTGGGTGTCAGACTGAGTAAGAACAGCTTCAAACTGGAGGCAGTGTGAATGAAAAGGCACAACATCGCCCTCAGCTGCGCTCACTTGGATGTTAAGCCTCTTTGATGAGATGCTGTTCTGAGGCAAGATACAACTTTACATTTGTAGAAAGGTCAAGACTGTATTGTCTATTGCTGTTTGTGTCTTGCAGCCTTTACTCCACTTTTTGTCCTTCTCCCTTCCTTTCCCTTCTCTTGTCCCTTTGTCAATCTGTCTGCCTGATGTGGGCTACAGAAGGTCCAAGGAGAGCTGAGATGCAGCAAAAGCCGTCTTTGAAACAGATCTGGCAGCCAAGCTTTCATTTTTAGTGCTGCACCTGGCCGAGGAAGGCTGCAGAATACATCTGCTGTCAGGAGGCATTTCACTAGATTGGATGAGAAAGTAGAAGAAGGAAATAAAAATGCAAAAACAAAGAAGGAGACGGGGGGAATAATGTGTCTTCGGTATTAATAACCTATTTATATGTTCACTAGCCCTAAAAGGGAGACATAAACAACGATAAATAAAAGGCATCAGAGGAAAAAGAGGGAAAGCAAAAAGTGGAGCAGAATGATAAAAGGACCCATGTGTCTCAAAGTAGAATGATGCCTCTAATGCAGCAACTCGAATAACCTAAAAAATCGTCTCCAAGGCTAAATAACAAAAAAGCATGAGAAATTGGCAGATGGTTGAAATTGGGTGATTTTCAGAATCTAGGTTGCGCAAGCAACAACAGTCTTCAGTGTGGAAGTTGTTACTGAGGGAACAGGCCTCAAAGCCATCTATTTTCACTGTCAGTGAGATGAGATGAAAGCAAAGGAAGAGTAAAGCCCACACTAGAATTAACCTTTTCCTGGGGGAAAAAATGTGCAGTTAAAACAACACGCTGGCTCTTCTTGCTATATTCAGTGTTGTTGCTGTTGTTTGTTGATTGAGAAATTTTCAACTCAATCTAAGCCAACTTACACTTTTCTGAAAGACTGTTAGTCATATATAGTGTGCAATACAGCCCATGATAACAGTATTCCCCTTTGCACTATGACAAAGCATAGGAGCTCATTACAGCAATTTCTCTTCATTCAGAGCTTTTATTTAGTTCTTTATAAATCCCAATATTACAATTGTTATCTCAGCATGGCACTGCTTGACCTCTTTCATCTGCCACAAATGAAAGCCTTTGTGACAAGTAAAATATAAGAGGTGAAAGAGACATTAACGTCACTAGAGTCTTGTGTGACAATAAGACAGATATTGTGTGTATGCATTTGTGAATTTATGACTATAAAAACTCCTCCAATCCCTCTTTTTAAATTTTTTTTGCACGTTTCCCTACATAATGCACATAATAACTCAAAAGTGTCCCATTGACAGCTGCTGTCTATTGCTGTGAAGGACTGTTAGTTTGACAAATGGATTGTCCCAGAGCTGTCTACCTGGTCCTGCACGGGGAATTCAGGCAAGAACGCCGCAAGGCAGGTCTGTCCTTAGTCCTAAATGCCACGTCTGGGAACTCAGACAATGATTATTACTGAGTCAGACCGTGTAGCTAAGGCTGACAAAATGCTGTTTACTTTAAGAGCAGCTCACACTTTTAACTGTCTGTATCAAATGGGAAGAAATGGGAACATGTCTGTGGAGTGAGCCGGTATTTCAACTAAAACCTTTTCTATAGTAGTCGTTAAGAATAGTGCTGAGTACTAACTGCCAAGTCTGTAATCAATTAATTCTAATGATAGCGACTTAATAGAGAAATAAAGAAATAAATAACATTGAATATTTTGGTTCATATTAAAATCACAATTGCCAGTTGAGCTTGGAAACACACACACACACAACAGGTGAAAACTTTTAAATATTCTTTCTCACTTGATGGCTCTCTTTATTTTCATTTCTATTTACATTGTCGATTCTCACCAAAGGCAACAAAACTGTGAATGAACACATATGCAATTATACAGTAAACAAAAAGTGTGAAATAACTCTAAACATTTCTGTATTTTAGATTCTTCCAAATAGCCACCTTTTGCTTTGATTACTGCTTTGCTCGCTTGGCATTTTCTCCACGAGCTTCATGAGGTGGTCACCTGAAAGTTTGTTTTCCAAAGAGTCTTGAAAGAACTTCCCAGACTTTCATTGAGAGACGGCAAAAGGTTAATATTTCAGTCAACACAGCAAAGGGCGGCTACTTTAAGGAATCTAAAACATAAAACATATTTAAAGTTCTTTTACAATTTATTGTTTGCTACATAATTGCATTTGTGTTCATTCACCGTTTTGAGAGTAAATCAAACTTCTGTGAAACCTCCGCCTTTGTGCAAGGAGGAACAGGAGGGGCATTGCCAGAGCCCTGCAAAATGACCTCCAGCAGGCCACAAATGTGCATGTGTCTGCACAAATGGTTAGAAACCGACTCCATGAGGATGGTATGAGGGCCCGACGTCCACAAATGGGGATTGTGCTCACAGCCCAACACCGTGCAGGACGCTCGGCTTTTGCCAGAGAACACCAGGATTGGCAAATTTGCCACTGGCGCCCTGTGCTCTTCACAGATGAAAGCAGGTTCACACTGAGCACATGTGACAGACGTGACAGAGTCTGGAGACACCGTGGAGAGCGATCTGCTGCCTGCAACATCCTTCAGCATGACCGGTTTGGCAGTGGGTCAGTAATGGTGTGGAGTGGCATTTCTTTGGAGGGCCGCACGACTCTCCATGTGCTCGCCAGAGGTAGCCTGACTGCCATTAGGTACCGAGATGAGATCCTCAGACCCCTTGTGAGACCATATGCTGGTGCGGTTGGCCCTGGGTTCCTCCTAATGCAGGACAATGATAGACCTCATGTGGCTGGAGTGTGTCAGCAGTTCCTGCAAGATGAAGACATTGAAGCTATGGACTGGCCCGCCCGTTCCCCAGACCTGAATCCGATTGAGCACATCTGGGACATCATGTCTCGCTCCATCCACCAACGTCACGTTGCACCACAGACTGTCCAGGAGTTGGCGGATGCTTTAGTCCAGGTCTGGGAGGAGATCCCTCGGGAGACACACAATACTGAGCCTCACTTTGACTTGTTTTAAGGACATTGCATCAAAGTTGGATCACCCTGTAGTGTGTTTTTCCACTTTAATTTTGTATCCAGGCCTCCATTGGTTAATAAATGTGATTTTTGTGTGATTTTGTTATCAGCACATTCAACTTTGTACAGAACAAAGTATTCAATGAGAATATTTCATTCATTCACACATAGGATGTGTTCCCTCAAATAACACACACACACACACACACATATATATATATATATATATATCCGAAAGCTCCATTCTACGAGAAAGTTTCACAGACAAAAACAGTCTAATAATTATGAATAAGTAACGATGGGCTACAAAATACAAGGGTCTCCGTAGAATGCTTACAGGATCACCAGCTTTATATTGGTAAAGTCAGACAGTCCTGCTGGAACATTTTCCCATCTGGGACAACAATTTTGTGCCATTTTTGCAAGGGCACAGCCATTCAAACCCTCTTCTGTGAAGCCAAGGAGCTTTTTTCCCCACAAACAATAAGAATTAGAGATTATAGCACACATCCAGCTGTGAAGGTTATGTGCCGTTAGGTTTTCCCATGAGATTATGCACTGAGACGGCAAATGATCCCAAACTGAGGAGGGAAGCTGACAAAGTCCTGGAATTCAGCCACACAGACCAACAAGTGCATTATGATTCAACTCTGCGGGGGGCCTCGGATGGCTGCCAGGCTGCTAGAGATGGTGGCAGCCTTACAAGGCAAACCATTTAAGACATGAATGAACAAATCCTCTGAAAACACATGTCAGATGTAATCTGGGATTTAAGTCGATGTGGCTTTAAGCAGGTTTTTGGGGTATTTGTACAGATAATGTCAGGGGTTTGATTTCTGATCACAGCAGTGATATCCTTCTCCTTCACCATTACATTTTCTTTACCTTAACTCAATACCTATACTAGATATGCAATGTGGACTGGAATCTGATTTTTTTCTGGGTTGACTGGCTTTTTCGGCTAACCTGCCTGTTGGGAACTCAAAAATATGATATTTTCCCGAAATGTAAACACAGCATTTTACCACGTCTGTTTAACAGCAACACTTGCTTGGTGACAAAGTTGTTACAAAGGGAAGAAGACCCGCAGATAGCTATTTTCAGTATCAGCGAGGTGTTTAACAATAAAGACAGAGCACAAAAATTGGAAACTATTTAAAAGGAAACTATTTTTACAGAGGCTTGCTGGCTGCTGGTCACTTTGACTGTTTTTGTAGTTTTGGTAACTCCTGACTTCTTCAGGTACAGTCGTGATTCATCTGCCTCGGGATTTAATTCATATCTGCCTTGGGAATGTTTCGTCGGCTAGTGAACTGATCCGGATCAAGTTGGAGATCATCCACAAATCGTTGATTCTAAAACCTATATTATAAATGTTTTTCAACATAAGGAAAAACAGGAAGCTATTGTAAGCTGGAGATAATGTCCATATTTTTATGAAACAACGTAATCTTTAAATACTTTTCACTAGGTCAAAATGAGAAAAAAGGAATAAAGAAATAAATGGGTATAAATTACTAAACAGATTTTGGCCTACAATCTTCAGATAGTTGGCTAGAAAGAAAGTAAGGTTAGCAACATAGATGAGAGTTTGGGTTGGAGATTAAAAATCAAGGGGAAAGATCTTTGAGAGTGGAATTAAAAGTAGAGCGAGAAGTGGAAGAGAGGGGAGAGATGGGGGAGGAGGCGTACCTGTGTTCTTTGATGCAGCCTAGTTAGTACTATGCAGGACCACCGTAGCTACCAATGGCCTGCAAAGGGAGACAGAGTGGGAGAAAGCTGGAGACCAAGTTAGGTCAACAGAGATGGGGGCGTTATAGTCACAAATAAGCAGAAAAAATTAGAAAGCATCAAGCGAGGCGGACATCAGATGAAAGACAGAATGAGCTGGAGAAGAAAGAGGAGGAGTTGGCGGAGCCAATAAAAAAACAAGTCAGATTAGCAAGAAAGCCCATGTTTGAGTCCAAAACAAATGGTAATTTCACACTGGGCTGTGGATGGGAGCAGTAACTACCAATGGAGTGTGACAGATACACATGCTGAATGGGCAGGCCCACTCTCTCTCGATCTCTCAAACAGACATAAACACATTCATACATACACACTGGGCATCATGTGGTTGCTCAGTATGACAGGTCTGTAGCGGTTGGTTGAATAAATATTATTTCTAACACCAATATTTTTATACAAGCATCCATTCAAAGTAAGACATTGTAGTATTCCATGTTGCCCACAATCTTTACAGCCTTCATAATTTTGACAGACATTTCAGTTCGGTCCAATTTAGGTAAGTGGATAAAATAATCATTGTCCAATATGCTTTTTCCATTTCTAAGTATCATTTGTAGAGCTATAGTGTTATTGTGAGCTGCAATAACCAACAAAACAAACGTTTAACTTCTTGGAAGTATTAAATAATAAATGTTACATGAACACATTGTTAAATAAATATGGCACCAGTTATATTTAAACACCACAAAGTGAAGTCTGTATCATAAGGCCGTTTCTGTTTCGTTTCTGTTTAAGCTATTGGCCCTGGAGATAAAAGTGCTTTAAACTGCTTGTGACATTGAATTTTCATGATAAATCCAATTACTTTTATGGAAAGGAAACACTGATAAAATATTTTTAAAGTAAATTTATGCCACTGAAATGAACAGTTATTGAGATATTTGGTCATAAATTTAACCAAAAAGGCATTTCCAAACTACTTATTTTCTTTTATTGCGCTCTTTTATGACTTCAAAGGGGAACCCTCGCATGCAAACTGACTGCTGATATAATGGCCAGAAACACAGACAGCAGCGAAGAATCTGATGTTGCTTTAGATATATTTCAGTCACTATCAGAAAGAGATGCAGCACAGTCAGGAGAACAAAGTCATAAAAACATTCAGAAAATCACATACGCTCCTTTAAACTCGATTCGGACACTCTCATTCGCCTTTTTTGCTATCATTATAATTTTAAAATTTTCTAAATATAAAGGTTACAATAACATATAAGAAAACCTACTACATATCTAACTATTCTTTTCATGCAGACAATGTTGTTTTTAAGGATTTTCATAAAGAAAAATCAACCCATGGCCCATCATTTATTATTTCCACTTCTGAGAATTGAGTGAGTTTGTAAAATATAAATTATCTCTGGCATTTACATAAAGAGATTTAGCGAAAGAATATTTGAACAATAAAGTGACCACATTTATGTTCGCTTATTCTCCATTAGGTTTCTTTTCTGCAGACTGAATAATGAATTATCTGCATTGAACACTGAAAGGATTCATTAATTTTCAATACGGCTCATTATTTAGCAGAAACAAATTAACATGAGGTGCTCTTAATAAAATCTGGTGATTTACTGACTGCATGCCTGCTTGCTACCAGTCTTTATTCACTTTTGTTGTCTATTATCGCATTCTTCTGATATGTACATATAGTTGTGCTTTGATTTATCTCATTGCTTTTTTTCTTTTTAGTAGCCATGAGATAACAGGTAATGTTACTGGTGAGGTCAAAGGCAATGGAATGCTTGATTAAAGCTAATGTTTTGCTGTAAAACTTGTTAACTCCTGACTGATAAAATAAACTGTGAGGCATTTTTTGTGCGGAGAAATGCTGTGATTTCTGATTTGACAGATTTACTCTCTAATATATTCAGCAAAAGAAATATAATTAGACTGCACAACATATCCACCCACCCAACAGCGATGAAGGTGCTCGGTTCTCAGTCTCGCTGTAAGAACAGATTTTAAGTGATGTATGAAATAAATAGAACAGATGTAACTAGGTTGACAAGTAGTCAGCCATAAAAATATTTACTTTGCTATTAGGCCTGAAAAACAAATATTAAAACTGTGTTAGACCATGTTTTGCTGAATATTGGACCATTTGCACGTTGCTGGACGCCACCAGGCCTTCTGTCGTTTTTGGCCATTTTGTATCCCAGGACAGTCCGCTACTACAAATCCCAGCGGCCACCGCGGCTGATATGAGGGGAGCGTTGCAGCTCTGAGGCCACAGTCAAATATATAACAGAGTATGAGACGGCTCACCATTGCTTTCAGCTTGGGACCGAGACGCGGTTACCTCGCAACTGGAGCATCACTCTGGAGAAGAAATCCCACGTGGACTTTCATTCATTCTCCCCGTTGGCCAACGAGAAACCTAAGTGAATTAAGCTTACAGGAATAAGAAGGCTTGTAAGTTTCAACTTTACCGATCGACGACGTGGATTTAACACGTAACCAAAAAGCCGCTGATGTCTCAAGGAGACGGAATCGCCACCCTTGTTTTTGTTCCGGTCGACTGTTGACGGTCCGTGATACTGCTTTTCTGCCAAGGAAACCAGAAGAAATGGACCGTTCTACTCTTAGTTATCCACGGACTCGTGGAAACTCTTCACCCCCTCCTTTCTCTGCCTCTCTGGCCCAAGGAAAACTTCAACAAGTAAAGTCCGTTCGTTCCTTTTATTTCTTTATGAGGAAGAGCTTGGGCAGGGTAAAGTAGGGATTTAGTGCGATTTAGAATTGCCACTTATATTCTAATGTGTTCTGAACTGTATGTGCATGCCATTGTTTTTTTGAAACTTGATTGCTGTTGAATTTCAGAGGCCACAGAGTCTCACAAGTTGTGTTTTTACTGTCTGGACACCTGAACGCAAGTGCGCTGTGAAACTGGACTGCTACAATAACCTTATGGTGAAAATCAACCATTTTCTTTGTCTTCAACTTCGTGCTTTACTAGCTTGCCGCCAAAAGTTTTATTACCCTTTGTCCTCTGGGTTTACAACTTTGCTTGGGGAAGTTTTTTGGGGGGGGGGGGGTGGGGGGGGGGGGGGCGTCTCCCGAAGCTCCGCTAAACACCATATTATCACTTGTTGCCATAACTGCCGGTTGGATTTTCATACACACTCCATGTTGTTTTGTTCTGTTTTGTTTTATTCGGTTTAGTTGGACATTTTACCCCTTTTTGTGTAGGAGTTTGCATGTTTGATTAGGTGAAGATTATTGAATCGGAAGAGCGAGTGTATCAGGGCTGTTGATTTAATAAATATTCACGTAGGTAAAGCGAAGGCATTTGTGTTTATTTTGTGCAAGAGTGATTTGTCAGTCAAAATAAGGTTAAAGTTACCCACGTTTCGGCAGAAACAGTTGATTAAACAGTGACATCTATTAATAGTTATCAGCTATTACTGAGAATTTAATAATTGTAATTATCAAGGGCTTTGAGCCACAATTACAACAACAGAGGACATCTCTGATTTCGATTCATAAATGAGGATTTTTGGTTAAGAAATTCATTTCCTCAAATTATGATTTTTAATTATAATTCTTGATAAATATTAATTAATCAATAATCATAATCCCAACAACTGTAATAAATTAAAAACTGGTTTGTAAATGATTTTTGGAAAGACTTTCTCCTGCACAATCAATGTGGTAATTTATTTGACTAGAAGCTAACCCATGGGATGCATTACTGATTGATGTCATCCATACATTTCCATTTGCCCAGTTGGCAGCTGGTTAACACAGCTGTCCTTCCCACAGTGTTTCTCGTCTTTTCAAAATGAATTTTGAAGCAGGCCTCATTAGTTCTGCAGTTCCTTCAGTGTGTTTGGACTGTAACCTGGACCTACAACACTTCAACACTAAAAAACATGTCTTCATTGTCACCTCAAAGGTTAGACAGATCGTCATAATGTTTTTTCTTTTTACTGAAGTACAGTTAAGTGCTTTTCACAAGAGAAACAAGTGCGGCTAGAAAAACAAGGCTTTGTGAAAGAAGTCCTTCCATGTAGTGGGAAAATCTTACTTGGAAACAGGTCTGTCATCAACTAGAGAGCAGCATAACAGCATGACTTCCTCCCTCCCCTGCCTCCACAGTTTTCCATTTGCCATCACCTTCCCCTTTCACTTAAATGTTCAAAAGCTGTTCAGAAATGTGATGGTATTGGCCCGCCAGTGTCTTCCTGTGGGAGTCAGAGAGGAAGCTAATCAAGAAGACACCCACAGGATAAAAAAGGAAAAATAACTCAGGTATTATGTATTCCCTGCTAATGCTCCCATATGTGCTGATAATTAATGGTTGTATTTTTGCTTAACTACTCCCAAAATGTGAAGTAATTAAATTCTTGGTGGTTTACAAGGCGTATAATGTTTACCTGAGCAATTTTATTTAAACTGTACATTCTTCAAGTGCATGGATGTCAAAATGATTTAGGGTTTTTTATTAATGTTATCAACTAATTGTCTTCCAGGATTGAATGACCAATAAAAAAAAATCAAAAAATTTTAAAAACAAAAAAAGGGACATGGATTTGAATTTATTTTGGATTTTTAGGTGGTAGCCCCACAAATGTTTGGTTAAATGTCCATCAGTAACCTGCAACCCAACCACACACATTGTGAAGCCATCAAAAAGCTTGTAAGTAAGTCAGCTAGAAAGTTTGATTGCCTGAATAATGGTAGACACACTAATTGAAAACCTTTGAATACAAAATAAGGCAAGCGCTGAAAACATGTTCATTTTGCCTGAGACAACTTATTAAATTTTAATACTATAGCAAATATTTGTAAATGTTGAACATTCTCTGTATTTGGATCCAATCCAAGAGCCATTCATGACAGTTTTGGTATTTAGATAGTTGCAATTGTGGCATAAGATCAAGGAAATGGGGCACAATGCCAATCAGTCTGGTTTTGCTTTATGCAACCCCTTGAATCTAACACACAAGACAGATGAACGCTGACTGATCAGTACAATGTTTTTAAAACTTAGCATGTTTTGCTATCAGAGCTAAATATGCCTGTTGATTAACACTGAACCCCCTTAAGTACTACTACTAAAGCCATTTACTGCTGCAGCAGGATTCAAAATAGTCATTTCAGCTTTGTCCGACCTCATTCCAAGTGCAGGTCTTAACCCCCAACACTACTGATAAATATTTCAACAACACCTCATCTGTCTTGATAAAATTCAAATGTCCCATTTTAAAGCAGCCTCAAATCAGCTATTAAAATGCTAAAAAGGGGCATCTTACCCCGATAAATGTCAGTTGTGCAATGTACATGGGCTAATGAGTTTTGAACACCACAGACTCAGGATGGTTCAAATAAAGCTGAAAGGAAAATAGTGATGATTTGAATTTAATTATCCTGTTTGAATTATACTATTGCTGATGCAACAATGAAAGATCTTGAATTTTACATAAAGAAAATAAACAAACTGCTAATGTTGTAAAATAAAATACGAGACCAAAAGCTGGTGATAGGGCTAGTGCTGCTCAGGATGAGAAATTGAATAAATTTTCTTTAGACCATTTCAAAACATTATAAAATTTGTTACAAAACATCAAAAATAATCAGTTTTCAAGCTAAATATATAATGCCCATTTTGTTTAGAACTGTGTTTGTCTGCCTCTTTCAGGTGGCTTAATGGGCAGCTGTGTATAAATGTTCATTATCAGCTTAAAACAAATCACTCTCTAGACTTTATATCTACAAAGAAACTCCATCTTTGCCATGTTTCCAAGAATGATCTCATTCATAACAAGATGTAGGCATGGCACATAGATCAACCTTCAGAACTTTTCCCAGCGTAAGGTCAGTAGTAAGAAGTCTTCCTTTTGAACACTTCCACAGTCTATGAAGTGTCTTTATTTAAAGCTTCCAAGTATCCTTTAATGAGCACAATTTGGTATTTTCTTCATTAATTTTGTGTTTTTTTCTTCTAAGAGTACTTTTATTGGAGTTTTACAGTGTTGTCCAGATAGCTTAAAGTGCATATTATATGTAGCTCACTATAGCTATATTCATGTCAAAGTGCCATATTGAGAAACGGAAAGTATGAAAGAAACAAACAGGCGAAAGTGGCTTAGGAGCGATGGCCTTTGGCAAGAAACACCAAACTCAGCCCTCCAAATACAACGCAAATGAAACAGAATAAATGTTTAACAGCAAATGCCTCAAATGTGAGCTCATAAGGTGAGGATTTGTATGAAGATTTGCACATTGAGGAGGAGATGGAAGTCATATAAAGATATAGAGATATAGTTGCTTGGAGTTAAGAGTTCTGTGGCAACCCCAATATTTCCTGTAATTTGCCATTCTGGTGAATGGAGACAAAAAAACTAAATTTCTGGCATTATTTGGTAGATGTTCTTGGCTCTGCTGAACATCATTAGTTTGGTGTACATAGGCATAAGTCAGCTCTCCCTTTTCTCTAAATAACTCTAAAACCAATTCTTTATGTTGCTGTGCAGGTGTTGCTTAAAACGTGGCTTTAGTGAATGAAAGCAGCTGAAAGTCTGACTTTTCTTCTGTTATTAAGTCCAAAGGTTACTGGTAAGGATTTAACCTTTAACAACAATTCAATGATTAGTCTCCCAAAACGATGGGCCTGTAATGCATTTTTACATGCATAACAACTCATACCGCTACGAGAGAAACTTAATGCTCACAAACAATACCTGTGATTACCTCGACAGTCAGGCTGCTGACTGCTTATTTGTTGGAGATGTGGCATAAAATTATTTTCTATTGTCTTTCCTCAGCATCTCATCATGGGGTTGTTCCATTGAAGCCAGTAATCCATTTATTTTATAACCCAGTGACAAAATGTGTTTTCAACAGAGAAATTGTTTTTCGTATTGGTGAAGAAGTCTACCCTCTTTACTTTCACAAATCTTTGTGAATATTAAGAGTGCTCGTTTTATCTTTTTCTGTACAATAAGCAGTAACATATTTATCATATCTATTCAAAATACTCACATTAGGCAGGTCTTTTTTTTTGGTCAACAAAACAATCAGTTCTAGTCACAACAAAAGGGAAGCATTCTCTGTAGTTTTTCAAATTACCTCCTCAAACAGCAATGGACAGACTAATTGTTTTTTTGTCATGTTGTTTAAATGTTTTTGTTTCTTTCTTGGCTATAAAATGTGACTATATCTGCCTTTTCAAATGAGTAAGACCTGTATTGAGTAAATCCACTTATTTATAAAGCACGAGACAATGCAGAGTGACAAAGAAGCTAAGATACAGCCATGGTCTTTAACAGCAACCGAGGAAATAAGACAGAGTAATACAACCTATTGCAAAATACAAGCTGTATTAAAGCAGTAGCAGTATTTTGTTTTTAGTTGCTCAACTACTTAACTTGAGCCCTTGATCATTTAACATGCATCATCATCACACGTGGTTTGCTATTTGTACTGAACTACATTTTATAAGGTACTCTGGATTTGATGAAATGACATTGTTCACTTGTGCCTTACAGTACAACCAACCTCTTCCATGATTTAGCTCAAGACTGGCCCCACTGTCCAGTATTCTGCTTAGTTGTGCCTCTGGTCTTAATCACTATGTTTTTCATCTTGCACTTACATTTAACACCACCATGTCTCTCTATTTTAGCCGCACTAAGATGTTTCTTGCCTTTTAACTGTGGAACTCTACAATACAAAGTTTGCTAAAAGTCTTAACTGAGAAAAGTTTTTTAATTGCTGAATTTATCTACACAGATGCAGAAACTACAGTAACGTTTTCATAACAGTCTCTTTTTTGGCTAATGGCCAAGACTGCTTCAGAACTCAAAGTCATTTTATGAGCTAAAGAGAGTCCTGACAGAGTCATTGTAACCATTACATAAGTTTTATGATACCTACTGACAGCTTTGGCGCACATTTGTAAAGGATTTTTCCCAGTTTAGTTTTCAATACCCATCATCTTTAAGACTAATGAGAAAATCCTCTACAGCTGTTTGACCTTGAGCAGTAGATTTTAAGAAGAGGGCTTATAAAACTTGGCTGTGGAAACTATGCATCATCTTCAAACAGATGCAGAGCCCGTTGTAATTCTACAAGTTGTTGCATTGACACGTGCGACATCCTGTTTTTGAAAAGCTTCTTTTTTCAGGCAATGGACAATATGCAACATATCAGCAGCTGTCTGTTCCTTGGAATAAACAGAAGGGTAATCAGGATCCACAAACATAGCGTAGTGTTTACCTCACTGCAGAAGGTGCATATTTTGCCTGGTTTAATGACTCACACAATCAGACAGCAACAATAGCTGTTTCTCAAGCCGCTGTTCCATTCTCCTGGTAAAACCCTCAGTGGGACAACACGTCTGTGGAGCATGTTTTTATTTATCATCTCCATTTATTTATCATCTTTGAGAAAATCCAACATACAGTTTCTCTGAAAACTAAGATACTACATGAGAGCAATAAAACATGAATTTTCTTACAGCAATGTCAACATAATGAACAATATTTAAATGTACTGCATAGTACGTTAGTATTTGCCACTGTGCTACAGAGGCAATGAGGTTGTGGCTCTCCTGAGCTGTTAATGAAGCCCAGGTGGCTTGAATAGTGGCCTTCTGCAGTGTTGGATCTGGTATTTCTTATCTTTTTCTTGACAATACCCGACAGATTCTCTATGGGTGGGTTTGCTGGCCATACAAACACAGTGATACTGTGGTATTTAAATATAGTATTACTACTTTTGACAGTGTGGGAAGGTGTAGAGTCCACTGGAAAGGAAATGGGCATCTTCCGTAAGCTTGTCAGCAGTGTCTTGAGGTGCTCAAAACTTCCTGGTAGATGGCTGAAGTGACTTTGAACTTCAAAAAACACAGTAGACCGACACCACCAGAAAACTAGCCCACAACATCACTGACAGTAACTTCACTCTGGACCTTAAGCAACATGGATTCTGTGCCTCTTCACCCTTCATCCAGACTCTGGGACCTTAATTTGCAAACTAATTGCAAACTTTACCTTCATTTGAAAAGAAGACTTTGGACTTCTGAGCAACTGTCCAGTCTCTTTTCTTTTAAACCCAGGTAAATCAATTCTGATATTGTCTCTGGGTCAGGAGAGGGTTATCACAAGTAATACCAAAGTTGTAGCCTGTGTCCTGGATACCTATATGTGTGTGTGAATGTTCTTGAAGCAAAGACTACAACAATACGGCAGCTTAGTGAATCTCCCCAAACTCTTGAAATGGCTTCACATATTAATCCTCTCAAGACTGCAGTTATCTCTGTTGTTTGTGCTTTTTCTACCACACTTTTTCCTTCCACTCAACTTTCTATTTACATGCTAGGGTACAGCACTCCTGTGAATAGGCAGTTCTTTTGGCAATCATTTTTTGTGGCACCTCATTTGCAGGGTGCCACTGACTGTTTGCTGGACAACTCTCAGGTCAGCCGTCTTCCTCATAACTCTTTAGACTATAATGTAGCCTATACAATCATCATCACTGAAGTGACCACGGTTGTTGTTTGTGAGCCTAAAATATCTCGGATAAAAACATTTGTTAAACAAAAAACTATTTTTTGGTCTTACATAATATTCATTTACTTCTGAAAAACTTGTTTTGGAAAAGTTTTTTTTTTTTCCATAAGCCACAGTTAATAAAAATTAACACTTGAAATATATAATTCACTGCAATACATCTATAGATGAGTTTTGTTTCTTGAATAGAATTTTTGCAACAAATGTATTGATAACATCAAAATTCTTTGAGTTGCACCTGTATATGTTGTAATACAAATGCCAACTAAAAGCAATAGTATTTTCTCCAAATATATGCCTCTAGTTTATCTTCAACGGATACACATATTTTTTTCTCTTCAATGTTTTCCAGTTTTTCCAGTCTTAACAAGAGTCCTGTTGTTAAGACTGTGGGGAAACTAAGGCATAGTCAATGTTCTGAAAACAGGTTTTGTAAAACTTCCTATCAGCACATGTGAATATTCAGGATAAAGACTAACAAAATGTCTTGAAAATCTTTCTTTTTCATTTCAATCAAGTATAAACAGTATCTCGTTACAGATGTAAGCTTAGCCGCAATTTAACCTACTAACATTGCCTCAAATGCTCAATGCCAAAAAGGCTACCTTTTTTTTTTTACAAACCAGATTTTTGGCAACAAATTTACTAGTTTTTCATCATCTAAAAATCTTCAATGTGAAGAAAAGTTCGTTAAAAATAGCTGAGCAGCTGAAATTCCGATTAACAAGCCTTTACTGAGCAAGGTACTTGTGTGATGGACACAAATAGTACTGTCAAGAGAATGAAGAGGAATACTAAAGTAAATAAAGATGCAAAAATTCAATAGGGGGAATACGAATCCTGTTTGAGTGAGCACTTCAAGCACATCACAGAGAGGAGCAGATGATTGAGAATCACCATGTTTCTTTTCTCTCTATGTTCTTCCAGCAGCTTCCATCTTTTGTTCTGATCCAGCTCTCCGCTGTTTTCTATACACCATCTAAATACTTTATATCTAGCCTGGTGTTTTATAAAGCTTATGACCCAGACTTTGATCAAACGTATTGTCATTGATTTGTTGCTTGAGCAGAGCACGCTATTGACTGTTTTATCACAGAGGAAGAAGCAATGAAGTAAGGCTCACTGAAAGAAGAACTAAATAAATAATGTATCATCCGCTCTTGTTCGGCAGTTGTATCCTTATTAAAGACACTACAAGGAGAAGTTTCATCATTATGTGTTGGTCCATGCAGCTACGCATCAGTTATTTGTCCATGCTACACTATATTGATATGTTGTATGTTTCTGTGTCTGTAAAGCAAACTATTGAATTAGTTTTAGGTCACTCAACAAAAAGCAATGACACACAGGCTTTGATGTTGAAGCCATTCTCTGCACAACTGGGACAATAAGTTTTCAATAAAGAGGTCTAAAAATGGAGTCAGAGTAAATGTTTCTACTGCCATAATCCTTTGGGTAATCATTTACATTTGATCACTACACATGAATATGAATGCTGTTCTGTGTCCTTGAAAACTCTCCTAACTGCCTGCTAGTTGCCGGGGTAGAGTGACTACTGTGAATATTGTCTCATCTACCTCTTATACATGACAGCTATTTAAGCAGCTTATTTAAACCTATAGAAAAGTGTCGCATGGAATAACGAGGGACATGTGTGTACTGTGCATTACTGAGAGTAAAAGGGACACAAGTGATATCACACCACCACACAATGCAAAGAGGGAATTTCTATGACCAGTTTTGTGACCGATGATGTGCATATGCACTTGTCCTGTAAAGGGTTAGACTGAGGCATCGAGCCACCTGTGTGTCACATGGTCTATTGGAATAAACATACCTATTCTGAAAGGCCCCACAGGCTGCAACACCACAAAGCAAGAGGCATCACACCATGAAGACCAAGGAGCTTTCTAAACAAGTCAGGGACAAAGCTGTTAAGAAGTACAAGTCAGGGTGGGGTTATAAAAACTACTAAAATCTTTGATGTTTCCCCAGAACAGCAGAGAGACCAAATGTAACCCTGAAGGAGTTGCAGAGCTCCTCAGCAAAGACTGGAGTATCTGTTAGCACTACAATAAGTCATACACTCCATAAAGTTGGGCTTTATGGAAGAGCGGCCAGAAAAAAACAAATACTTGGTGTTGAAAATCATAACGCACGTTTTAAGTTTGCCAAAAGGCATGTGGGCAACTCCCCAAATGTATAGAGGATGGTGCTCTGGTGAGATAAGAGTAAAATTGAACCTTTCAACCACCGAGGACAATGCTACATCTGACACAAACCTGACACACCCCATCACCCAAGAACCCCATCCCCACAGTGAAACATGGTGGTGGCAGCATCATGCTGTGGGGATGTTTGTCAGGAGCAGGGACTGGGAAACTGGTCTGAGTCGCGGTAAAGATGGATGGTGCTAAATACAGGGATATTCTTGAGCAAAACCTTTGCCAGTCTGCCTGTAATTTGAAACTAGGACAAAGGTTCACCTTCCAGCAGGACAATAACCTCTAGCATACTGCTAAAGCAACACTCAGCTGCTTTAATGGAAAACGTTTAAATTTGTTAGAATGACTTTGTAAAAGTCCAAACCTTAATCCAATTAGGAATCTGTGGTTAGACTTGAAGATCGCTGCCCACAAGCGAAAACCATCCAAGATGAAGGAACTGGAGCGCTTTTGCCATGAGGAATGGGGAAAAATCACAGTTGCAAGATGTGGCAAGCTCATACAGACTTATCCAAAGCGACTTGCAGCTGCAGGTGGTAGGGGGTAGTAGGGGGTTGTTGTTTGCTTTGCAATAAAAATAATTAATCTTCAAAATTGTAGGAATGTACTGTAAAATAAATTGTGCAAACTCTCAAACAATCCATGTTTTTTCTACGTTGTGAGGCATGAAAGCATGAAAAATGCAACAGATTCTCTGCTAGATTTAGGTCAGGATGCTGACTGGGCCATTCTAACACATTGATCTGTTTTGATCTAAACCATTTTATTTCTGCTCTCGCTGCATGTTTAGGGTTGTTGTACTGCTCAAAGGGGAACCTCTGCCCAAGTCCAAGTTGCAGCTTCTAACAGGTTTTCTTCCTGGATTGGCCTGTATTTAGCTCCATCCATCTTCCCATTAACTCTGACCAGGTTCCCTGTGGTAGAAGTATTCATCACTGGGCAAATAAGGAAGAGAACCTTACCACCCTGGAGGTGCAATCATTGTGTATGATTTGCCTTGAAAATATCGGACTCTGCTTGATGTTTATCATGGGTCATTTTTGGTAAACGAAGCACTAAAGCGGGTGTCGTTGTGTCTGCCACAATGTATTGCAGATTTAAGTTCCTGACCAGAGGTTTTCTTACAATTCTTTCACAACAAAAGATTTTAGCTTAGACATCCTTTCATCACACAATTTGAACCCAGCCTATACTGTCTTTGCTCGGCCAGCCAGTTTAAGTTCACAACCATGTCTTGACTGTTTGCATTTCTGTCATACTCTTTCAATTTATGTATGATGGCTTGAAAAATGCTCTGTGAGATGTTTTAAGCTTACGATGTTGTTTTATAACCTACCCTGCATTAAACTTCACCACAACTTTCTCCCTGACTTGTGTTGTGATTATGAATATGAATAAATTATTTTATATTAATACTTTAATATTTTATTAAATAATATTTCGGTCTGTTAAGGGTTGTCCTGTGAATACCAGCCCAGTACGGTGGTGGTATTAGGACAAAATTGAAAGGGATGAGCCAAGCTCTGACATTTTTGAACAGCAAAACTATGCAAACACACAGATTGAATTCACACAATTTTCTAAAATACAATAATTTATTAACAAAAATAAGTCAACTCAAAGTCAAACATATTTCAATCAACAAACTCTTTATTATGCTAAAACGACCCAACTAAGCTACCAAGCAAAATGAAAGAAAAAGGAAGACTAATGGGCTATGTACAATATAAACAAGTGAATCAAAGGTGGTTGAAAATCATGACCAAAAGAGTGATGCAACATTACCATGCAATGTTATTTATGTTTGAGAACCAAGGATTATCTTGAAGAATCTGGAAGTGAAGTGAAGTTAGTCTTGGAACCAACTTAGACAATAATTGGTATACCTCTAGAGAACCATTCACAATGCAAGATCAGATAAAACATTACTTTAATAAAACATCATTTTAAAGAATGATTTGCTGAATAAAACCAAACTTCTGGATGACTAATTCTTAATGCTGTTTAATTAGCTTCCTTTATTTACTAAAATAATATTTAAAGAAATATTATTAAGGAAATATTAAAATAATATTTAAGAACCAAACATTTTTGGATAAACGGGTCTTAATGGTGTTTAATTAGCTGGTTTTGTCTAGTTCAAATAATATTTAAGGAAATATTATTAAGGAAATTTTAAAATAATATTTTAGAAAATATTACTTTAAATGAGGACCAAAACTTTTCTGGGTAAATGATCTGTAGATGGCTCATAAGGTGGGTGAGCATGTGCTCTGAGCTGTTAGCGGTTGCAGCTAACAAAAGAAGCTTAGAGTTGTTATCAGAATCAAACATGTACCTTTTAAAAACCACTAATACGGCGCGTTATGGCCGATCAGTGTTTAAAAACCACCCTTTAAAGTTTGTCTTAACTCTAAAAACACATCATTAGCTGAGTTTCTCAACACAAACAAAAACAAATGTCATTAAATGAACATTATTTAGGTTATTTAACTCCAAACTAATCTTCTTTGCTCAAACACTACCTCTTACGTGAACCGTGCTGAGAAGTTGTCCTGGGCATTAAGGGAAACATCAACATATGGGTAAACAAAGGGTTAGCTTGAAGCTAACCTCCATAGCTGTGGGTTGGGGCGGCTCTTGGCTGGCCGGGCCGAACTGCACGCAGAGCGGTGTGCTGTGTCGCGGTACCTTTGTCCTTCCTTCACACCGGGAAAACTGCTCCACTTGGCGTTGTAAAGACAGGGTCTCTGCTGGGAACTCTCTGGAACACAGTTTGCTTCTGTAGACCTCAGAAAGAAAAGTCTAGCCACACTTGCATCTTAATTACACCCTTGTGTGAATGAATACTGGATACACAAACAGAAATGTATTTCTACTTAACTTTGTGCATATGATTGCGTGATCTTATGACACTCTTGGACCCAGTTTGAAGAGTTATGTCTGCTTGCCAGCAAGGAGTCATGCTTGTGTGTACCTCTCCTGTCCGGTTCCCGTGGGGATCCGCAAAGAAAGAGATCTGTTTGTTGGAATGTCAGGTTTTTATTCACACAGTGACGTCACAGGAAGTCTGCTCTCCTTTTCCTGACTGTGCTGGAAGTAAGTTATTGCGATTTATTTTGAAAATTCCAGAAAATATCAAACTGTTTTTTAAATGTTGCTGGACCCGACACCTGTCTGCTTGTTCCTTTATGATGCTGTTTGTTCACTAAAGTTCTCTAACAAACCTATGAGGCCTTTAGAGAGAAGCTGGATTTATACAAAGATTAAAAGAAGGATGCCATTTACTAATCAGGTGACTTGTTAAGGCTATTGGTTGGACTGGATTTTATATGGACTTATCAGATTGGAAACTGACTGGAAGTGAAGATTTATATTTGCAAAACATTTTGAAAAAGATGCTCATGTCCTTTCACCACATATTTGTGTTCCACTTTAAAATTGCTCATAAAGTTACAATGTTTGCCATTGTAAAATCACGTTTTTTAAAAGCTTGTTTTTTACATTTCCAGCAGCATGCTGAGGTGGGACCAAGTAATGTCAAAAAAGGAAGATATAATAGGCTTGGTAAATAGGCTCAGGAAAATCTGTTGGGTGAAAAATGACGATTAGATGAGAAACTATATCAATGTTTGACAATTAAAAGGACAGTAAAATATTTTTTTAGTTTTGAGGGGAAAGAAACGTTTTGAATATATTTGGGTAGTGATGAATATGAAATGAATAAAAGGGCTAGGAAAAATAAAACGGAAAAATAGTCACTTGTATTAAATAAAGTAAGGAAAAATATAGAGTTCAAGAAAAAAAAATGATTTGAAAATTTGTGGTTTAATTAAAAAAAAGTGGATTAAAATAGAAATATATATTCATAACTGATTAATTGAAAAATTATTGAATCAATATTGTAATTATTTCGTTGCAATCAAATGGCACACTAATCTATAGTTTTTAGCTAATTTTTGACCAAGTAATTATTATTATAATTAAGTCCTCTATACATAACAAAGAATAATTGTTTTTCAACCACGGTACCAAACATCTGATATTGTATTATAATTGAGTTTTCTGGCTGTTAAAATGGGGTTTTAGTCAAAAGTACTGAAATGCAGAAATTGGCTTCTAACATTTAAAATAAGTATGGTGTGCAAGGAAAAACAATAAACTCTAATTTAAAATTCTGTTTCTGTTAAACATAATTCAATTCAATTGAAACCGGCCCATGTGGAGTTCAGATCCCAGATGGATAGTGAGGGAAGTTCGATGAGATTTTGAGAATCAAGTAGCACTGTGCAATAGATTTAATCTCTTTGCTGAAAATCTGAATTGCAGTCAAGGACAAGTCTCTTAAGGGGCTACATGCAGCATTTTAGCTGTAAAATCACAACTTGGTGTTTCAAGTTTCAATATACAAAGATAAACTGCAGCTCTGTGAAATGAGTGTGAAAACAAATTAAAGTGCTACAAATGAGAAAGTCACCTTCAGAGATAAATTAGTCTTGTTCAGCAAGGAAAGCAGTTCTCATACAAAGCTTAATATAACCAATTGAAGATGTTGCAATGTTCAATTACTGGTAATATTTCTTCAAAGTTGCATCAGATTTTGTGATTCATGAAGTTATTGCTTTAGGTAGAACCTAAATATAAATATAGTTCTAAATAGCAAATATTACTAGAAGTATTGGGTCACACCACCAAATCACTGAATTCTGGTGTTACAATCACTTCCATGGCTGCAGGTGTATAGAATTTGATGTGGAGAAAGTCAACTAGGGATGGGTACCGAATTCTGTACTTTTATAGGTACCGACCGAATTTCGTCGAGTACCGATTCACGTAAAATTACATAAAATCAAACGGTCCATGTTTCAGTACCTAAACGTATAATTTTGACACTGAGGGAGTGGAAGAGTGGGCGATTTTCCTTGCAAGACATGAACAAAGCATTGCACACACAAGAACGTAACGATGTCAGTAGCTGCTGGTACCGTCAACAAAGCATGTCTGATAGAAAGCGCTCTAAAGTATGGCTCCACTTTTCAAAATGCCATGCAGATTTGCCATATTTGTGACATGAAGTTCAAGGCCAGCGGCGGGAATACTTCTAATCTGAGGAAGCACCTGGTTAAGCACAAGATTTGACAAGTGCACAATTTTTGTCAGCCTCAGATCTACGGGTACAACTCTTGTTTTCGGCACCGTTAGCATGCCTGTATCCGTTAGCAACTGTCGTCTGTAGCCAGCGATATGGGAGAAGAAATGTTTGAAACAACTGAGATGTTTCAATATAACAGCTGAATGTTTTTTTGAAACAAGTTTATATATTGAGAAATGAATGTTAAATTGAAAAATTTTTAGATTTTATTATTAAACAAATTAACATTAATTACCACATTAACACACACAAAAGTACCAAAAACTGGTACCACTGAGTACTAGTATCGATTCCCAGGTACCAGGTATCTGTGCCGTATTGGTTCAAATGGGAAAGGTACCCATCACTAAACTCGACTGACCTGCGCAGAATCCTGACCCTCAACTTTCTAGAGCACCTTTGGGATGAAATACAGCGGAGGCTGCATTTCTGGTTTTCTCATCTAAATATGAACACTCAGAATCTTGAGAAAGATATTCACAGAATAGGTAAAGTTGCTACTGCTGGCAACGGTGGGTCCATCAACAAATCAGTCCTTAACTAGTAAGAGTAGGATGTTATCAAAATTCGTATACATGTAGACAGACAAATACTTTTGGCAATATAGTGTACATTTTAATGAGTCTAGTGGTGATAACATATTTTTTTACTAAAATACAACATTTAAATAATACAAAATCAGATATGAAATTCAGGTGACTCATGAGTACTTTAGGTTCCTGTTATAGAGAAGTATGAAGGTCAGTTTCATACTCTTTCTTTTCTTACAAAGCAAGCCCACATGCACTGCAGCCTTGTCTTTTTATTCTTTAAACTGACACAATGTTAGGTGATGCTTATCTGTCAAGAATTAGTTTTTTTTTTACATGAAATACACATCTTGTTCAAATTTCCATTGGTAACTACACTGAGAACAATTGGTCCAAAAACAATATTTCAAAGTGACGCAAATTCCTTCTATTTCAAACAATATGCAAAACCATACTTTGATTTGGTGCATGGAAGGGTTGCCTTGGGTAGAGCTGAAGAAGGTTTTGATAAAGATTCATGAACAAAAATAAAAATTTCTGCAATGTCTTCAGTCAGTACTGCAGTCCTGTTTTGTCCTCCCTCAAATCATTTAAGACGAATGGCAATGTATGAGCTGGGGAGTTATTTCAAATACAGAACCTTACCTTAAAGTGCCTGTGAGACGCTTTTCCCACAAATGCAGAATTGAAAGAAAATATCTTAATATTAAAGAAATTGGGCAGAAATTGGCATCATATTATGATTAAAGACATGATAAAAGACAATTGTGACACAAAATAGACATTTTTCATGTTGAAATTTGCATGTCCACAGTCACCCAGTCATTCATTGTGTGAGTCTTTATAATAAACGGTTCAGGTAGAAGCCAAGTTGCGTAAAAACAGTGTTAATATGGTGAAACGTTGTATGGCTGGTGGTTGCAGCAATACTGCGACAGCAGCCGTTAGTCTGCGAGCTGCCTCGTTAGCGCAGAGCTGTTAAACGGACGACTGAAAGATGGGCTGGTCCGACCAAGCACAACCAATTGTTATCGGAGTACTCTTCAGAATTCGCAAGAGAAATGAAGTCAGAGGTCAGGATATCTTACAGATGAAGGAGAATGTTGAAGTAGATGCTATAACCACACTGTTCAGTGCATCTGATGTGAAAAGATCACCAAAGAAAAGGTTGTTGCTGCTGTTACTAAATGGATCAAGGCTCAGCAGCTAAGAACACTTCCTTGTCACAAAAGTACATTTAGAGATCTGTTGCCATTAATAATAATAAAAACCAGAAATTATTATTATTATTAAATAAGATAAATTTTACTCGCATACAATATACAGTATTTAAATATTTCTCTAAAAGATTATAATATAACGTTTAAAAAAGTTACAGTCTCTTTAAATCTTGAAACATCAGTGGTGCCTCCGGTTTTTCCACTGCCGTGTGGCGCTATCAGCTCTGCTAGCGGCCCCAACATGTAAGAAGCTACGCCCAAAATTGATGACAGCTGACTTTCTTCTCCTGATTCTGCTTCATCTCTCTCTGATAAGAACAGAAAACATCAGATTCTTCCCTACTGTCTGTGTTGTCAGCCATTGTAGCAGTGGTCAGATTACATGCCAGGGTTCCCCTTTCATGTTATAAAACAGCGCAACAAAATCGTAAAGGAATAGTCTGGAAATGCTTTTTTACTAAACTTTATGACCAAATATCTCAACAACTGGTCATTTCATGAATTTACTTTTTAAAATCATTTAGCAACGTTTCCTTTCAATTATTGTAATTGGACTTATCATAAAAATTCAATGTCACAGGCACTTTAAACATTTCCACAACTGACATGTTGGATGAAATTTCACTGTCCTCAATGCATTCACAAGGTGCATTATTAGAAGCTAATATGCTAAAGCTCATAAAGAACAGCGGGGGACCATGATAAAAGACAGGAAAGAAAAAACAATTCTTCAACAACAATGAAAGTACAGAAAAAAGAGCTTAGCTTACAGTTTGCCACAAGCAATTTAGGGGACACAGCAAAAATATGGAAGAAGGTACTCTGGACAGACAGAACCAACTTTAAACTTTTTGGCCCACATGAAAAATGGTATGAGTTTGAGAAAACTAAACACTCCATGTCACGCTGAAAACTATCTCCACTGAGAAACATGGCAGTGGCAGCATCATGCTTCAGAGGAGCTGTTTTAACAGACCAGCGAAGCTGATTAGAGCTGATCAGAAGATGGATGGAACTAAAGATAGGGCAGTACTAAAAAAAAATTGTTAGAAACTTCAAAAGACTTCATAGTGGGGAGGAAGTTCAGCTTCCAGCAGGACAACAATAAACAAACAGCCAAGTGTACAATGGGATGGTTTAAATAAAACATATGCACATGTTAGTTAGAATGGCTCAGTCAAAGCCCAGACCTAAATCCAATTGTGAAACTGGCACCTTTAGGTGCTCAATACAAAACTTAAGGTGCTACATTGAACATGCAATGCACTATATTTCATCTACCACACAAAATCCACAAAAATACCTTGATGTTTGTGGTTCTAATATGCAAGGGTTTAAGGGTATAAACACTTTTTTGAAGCAATGTATCAGTTATAGGCAATAGATTTTTCACTTCCATTGTATAGAAGTCAATATTTGTTAGACTGCATCATGATTTCCATGCAGTGGTAAAAGTAAACAAAGGAGTCTTGACTTATCCCAGAGTATCAACCTACTGGGAAGTAACTGACCACAATTTCAGGTGAAGTACCAAGACTGTGCTACAAAAGAAATCTTCCCTTTGGGTCATGACTTAGTCAAAACTAAGACCAACAAATTACCAGCAAGAACTTCACATCTATGGTGTCAGTTCATAATGTGGGAATTAATACTGTGATTTGGTTGAAACCGGAAACAGGAGACTGTTGTGTCACAGCACTACCTAGTTCCCATGAGTCAAACTAAGGACAAAGAGCCCCAAGGAAATTGATCACAATGCAAACCTCTACCCACCCATTCCCATTTTTGATGTATAAGCTTCTAAAGAGCTGAGCGTGGAATGGGCCCTTTGTGCAGAACAAAGTTTTACAGAGAATAGTGTCGCATAATATCTACTGGGAATTCCCCTGGAGTCAGGGGGTGTCACACGGCAGACATTCACACACACAAGCACATAAAAAATGGTCAAAGACATAAGCGCTATTCAGCTAGAATCGAGTGCAAATATTCTTTACACTAGGAATTTAATGTACCCTCGCTAACCCACTTTCTCTCTCCCATCGACTCTTGTGACAAAATATGCCCTTTGTTCCATGTTCTAAGAGAGAGGGTTGGGGCACTGTGCTGCAGGGGCCCTGGAAACAGACATGAATAAATGGACTGTCCTTCATTGAAGCCTGAGGAGAGCAGCCAAACACCCCAAGCAGAAGATCTTACATTCGTTATCAAAGAATCATTTTGGAAAAAAAAAATATTTCTACAAATGCAGCCTGTTCGCAGGAACCTGAAGCTCCAAATGAATTTGCATGAGCTTGTTGTGAACACCATCTGGTAAACCAGCAATTCCCAACGTCTGGACTCTAACCAACAGCAATTTAGTCTGGACCTTGTCCCCACCTTATTTGGAGGACACTATAATTTCCACATGTTGAGAAACAAGGACCGAATCGTGGAATTGGACAAAAAAGAAAAAGTAAAATATCGTAGAATTAGGTAATTCGTAAGCTTGATCCAACTAATGTTACAGTGATGTTTACAGTAAACCAGCAAAGAAAGAAAGTCTGGTCTCTGTCTGTTCTGAGTGATGTGATCAGGCTCAACCAACAGCCATATGAGCGAGACCTGAGCGAACTGCAGCATGCTGCAGTAACACTGGTGAGTGGAAACATTAAATAAGAGGATGCTAGCCAATGTTTGCGTATCACCTAGCAAATATTTTGCTGTGCAAAGATCCTTGCAGTAAGTAACGTGCAATTACTTAATTCATTTTGTAGCTGTATGTAAGAAGGGAGATAGCCCGTTTGAAATAAATGCAGTTCCCTGTGATTTAGGTTGTACGGCAACAAAACAAGCCATGTTATATTGTTATAGAACTAAAATGTTTCCAAAAGCAAGTAAACCTCATGCTGGAGCAGAGAAGAAGACCTCTGGGACAAAGAAATCTGCCACTGAAATTACATGAAAAATACCAAACATCTTGAACATCATCACTGATGAGTGAGTTGGGGAGAACACAATCACAAAACTATTACAAATCATGTAATGCAGAATAACTGTAATGAATTTTAGGTTACGGGTTTTTTTTTTTTTTTTTAACAAAAGAGGAGCTTTTGTTTATTTACATATGTAACGGGTTCTTTTTTAATACCTATAGATAACTTTTAGTTAAGAGCATTACAAAAATAGTAAAATAATCTCAATAAATCTAGGATATTTTCCTATTTTTCAACTCCTAAAAGTCCAGTTTGCTGTTAAACATGTGTTTACTATGGAAAACATGGAATTAAATAAATAAACAATATTTCATAGGGGTTTGGGGTTAGGAAGCCCACTGAAGGCAGAGTGCCATTTTTATACTGTATTGCCATGTATTCTAGTATATAAAGTATGGTATTATAAAGTTTACATTCAAATTTCTTGCAAAAATAGAGTGGTCACAAACTAACTTTTTGTGTAATTTCTTTTGCTCTTAAGTTGTAGGGAAATTTAAGAAATGTATTCATCAGTACTGTCCTTTGATGTTTTCTAGAAATCACAACTACAAATGACATCTGAAAACAACTGTAGAAAACTAACCCATGGACAGACTTGGCAACATCACTTTAATGGTAAGAGCAATCCACGACTTCATTTCTCCACCAGGACAATCAAGATCCATTTTTATATCAACATATGTTATTTACTTTTAAGTAAGACCATTCTGCAATTGTGATCAAATTAAAACAAATACCGTACATAACACCAGAACTGCACTGAAAGTGTATCCAGTTCCATACTACACTTAAACAAATGGATGGTATCATGGACCAAGTACATGGACAGATATTAAAAAACAGTCTGTCAGAACAGGAAATTAATTTTTTATTCAACACCGCTGCACTAAGGAAGCTGCTCTGTTTTATGCATAAGATTCATACTTTACATTACTAGAACATTTTCCCCCTTTGGATTTATTACCTAAAATAGAAAACTAAATTGCATATAGGCTGTAAAATAAAAAAATAAATAAAGGAACATATTCTCATTTATTCCCCCAGTAGGCATGTATTCAACAGCTTTGGTTCCACGGTGTGGCATTAATCTTAACATGCTAATGCACTGCCACAGTATAAAATGTCGAAGCATTTATTCCCCAGTAAAACCAATGTGACTTTGCTTCAGAAGCCATTGACACCATACTGAATAAAACAATAAAAAGCTTTTTTGGGCAAAACTGGTTTGGTTTTATAAGAAGTTTGGAAATAAATAAAAGATTTCTGTGAAATGGTGCTAAATACACAGGTACTCTCCAATTTAGCATGAGATATACCTATAGGAGACAACCTTCAGGATCCTGTAAGAAAAAACAGAAGATTACATCAGCTTCTCAGCAAAATCACACATGACATGGTACTAGGTATGGTATCATACCTGGAGAGATATGCAAGAAGAAAGTAGCTGAGAGTTTGTTTTATTCTAATAAAACATTTTTAGAAAAGTGGTTCCAGTAAATATTACAGAACATGTTTTTTTTGTGCATAGAGATCTTTTAAGGTCGTTTTTTTGTTTTTGGAGCTACAAATAAATTGAGTTTTGGGTGTCTTATTCCAAAAGTCACTTCAATTTAGTCTAAATTTAAGAACAGAACATGTTTGATTGCTCAAGTGTTTCAAGTTTTTAAAAATAATTTAAGATTATCAACAAGCATTTTTGATTGTCATTAGTGTATATACAATGGAAAGGATTAATCCAAGAACAGGACTCTGCAGAATTACATGATTAACTCTGTTATATGAGAAGATTCATCGTTAATGTGAAAAATTTTATTTCTCACATATTTACAACTGTAGGAGAAAACAGCTGCAGTGCCGTTTGCTAACTCTTTTACACAGTTCATGGCAGATGCATTTACTGCAGTTAAATCCCGCTCAGTTCCCTTTTTACATGCTTCCTTTTTCTATGGGGTGTTTCTGTTATGGCAAGAAACCAACAAGATAAAGACCAAGAACTGGATGGACATAGCGATGGATAGAAAAATACTAAAAAGTCAACTCTCAGCTGGATAACTGACAGTAAAACCTACAGCAAATCTGGACCACTTATCAAATTAAATATGTTTTTTCTAGGACTTGGTGCACACCAGGAACTAACATCCTTTCTGAGCGATCCAATGGAATACGGTCACACCTGCAAAACACTGAGGATTGTTTTCTTCGGTGACAGGCCTAGATACACTGCATTTAGTCTAAATGCAATTCTTCCTGGGACACACTGAAGGACCACCTACTGACATCTATCTGAGGAAATATTTTAAATATAATTCTTTTTGGTAATAGTTTAAACTTCTTTCAGTGCACTTCAGGCAAAAAAGATGTTTAATCACCACTCAGGATTATACTGACTAGTTATGGGGGATTTGTTATCAACAGTGAAGTTTATTCTGTTTTTTATGCTTCCTTTATGCAGTGACCATAACGTAATATGTCCCATGTCGACCACATACTCTTTTTCACTCTTTATGCAATTAACGTGTGAAGCAGCTGACAACTGTCAGGGAGCTGCCAGATGTTTTACTGAGTTGGAGCTTCTGTGGGTAAAATCATCAGTGTCTGTGTGCTGATGCTGAGCTCTGTGAAGTCTCACGCCATTCACTCCTCTTTTATCAGAGTCTGCCGTCATCAAGAGTCTTGTAACTCAAATAACTACAAAAATGTGATTCAGATTAATCTCAACTGTGTTTCTTCAAAACATTTCAAAACAGGACATCTATAAAAACACAACTTATTCTATAAGTCCCATCCAAATTTAGAGTAAACAAAGACCTTGAGAATTAGGCTTGGTTATCCGGTTTAATCAGTCCTGACAACATCTTTTCATCTTTCACATTTAAGAAATAATTTCACATTGTTGAAAGACCAAGTCACTTTTTTGTCTTTTCAACAAAATTTTGCTCAGAGCAGTTTGTGTTCAAATATTAACATAGTCCAAGAGACTGATTATATCTGTGATGCCACAGAGATATCAGTAGACTCGTATCCTATTAGCTAAGTTGATAGTCCACCGAGAGACATATTTGCCAGTTTATTTTCATGTAATACAGGTAACTGAGATCTGACTTTTCAAGTTTGATTTTAAAGGCAGTTGTGAATGGCATTAAACTGCTTAATGGAGTTTTATTTTACCTGAATCAGCCAGTATGGATGTTAATGCCAAGTCTGGACAGAACCTAAGCCAGTTTACAACAGAAAATATTACATGGTCATAATGAGCTGCTCATCACACAACAATAATGTGTTTTGTCCTCCCCAAGGCATCTAGCTTGTTGTTGCTTTGTTGGCATCTCTTTCCCTTATCTCTGAACTTAAGCAGGGAGGAAGATGGCTGACCTTCCTTAGGTTCAACTGGGGGGACCATCTTCCTGCAACACTTTTCCTTTTAACTGTTGACCCCTGCATCATGCAGGCAGGATCAAGGTTAAATATACGTCATGATTGAGAGCAATTGGATGGGTCCACAGTCAAAATTACTTCTATACAAAGAGATATTTAATAAATACTAATCTGTTTATTCTTGTTGTATGGAACTGATTTTGAAATTTCTCTGAATAAAATATCATTGATTGACGCCATTGATTTAAGATGATTTAAAAAAGATCTGTTTTGTTTTTTGAACCACATCTAGAGATGACTCTTTGCAGTAAGGTCACCATATACAGGTCCTTCTCAAAATATTAGCATATTGTGATAAAGTTCATTATTTTCCATAATGTCATGATGAAAATTTAACATTCATAAATTTTAGATTCATAGCACACTAACTGAAATATTTCAGGTCTTTTATTGTCTTAATACGGATGATTTTGGCATACAGCTCATGAAAACCCAAAATTCCTATCTCACAAAATTAGCAAATCATTAAAAGGGTCTCTAAACGAGCTATGAACCTAATCATCTGAATCAACGAGTTAACTCTAAACACCTGCAAAAGATTCCTGAGGCCTTTAAAACTCCCAGCCTGGTTCATCACTCAAAACCCCAATCATGGGTAAGACTGCCGACCTGACTGCTGTCCAGAAGGCCACTATTGACACCCTCAAGCAAGAGGGTAAGACACAGAAAGACATTTCTGAACGAATAGGCTGTTCCCAGAGTGCTGTATCAAGGCACCTCAGTGGGAAGTCTGTGGGAAGGAAAAAGTGTGGCATAAAACGCTGCACAACGAGAAGAGGTGACCGGACCCTGAGGAAGATTGTGGAGAAGGGCCGATTCCAGACCTTGGGGGACCTGCGGAAGCAGTGGACTGAGTCTGGAGTAGAAACATCCAGAGCCACCGTGCACAGGCGTGTGCAGGAAAGGAGCTACAGGTGCCGCATTCCCCAGGTCAAGCCACTTTTGAACCAGAAACAGCGGCAGAAGCGCCTGACCTGGGCTACAGAGAAGCAGCACTGGACTGTTGCTCAGTGGTCCAAACTACTTTTTTCGGATGAAAGCAAATTCTGCATGTCATTTGGAAATCAAGGTGCCAGAGTCTGGAGGAAGACTGGGGAGAAGGAAATGGCAAAATGCCAGAAGTCCAGTGTCAAGTACCCACAGTCAGTGATGGTCTGGGGTGCCGTGTCAGCTGCTGGTGTTGGTCCACTGTGTTTTATCAAGGTCAGGGTCAATGCAGCTAGCTATCAGGAGATTTTGGAGCACTTCATGCTTCCATCTGCTGAAAAGCTTTATGGAGATGAAGATTTCATTTTTCAGCACAACCTGGCACCTGCTCACAGTGCCAAAACCACTGGTAAATGGTTTACTGACCATGGTATCACTGTGCTCAATTGGCCTGCCAACTCTCCTGACCTGAACCCCATAGAGAATCTGTGGGATATTGTGAAGAGAACGTTGAGAGACTCAAGACCCAACTCTCTGGATGAGCTAAAGGCCGCTATCGAAGCATCCTGGGCCTCCATAAGACCTCAGCAGTGCCACAGGCTGATTGCCTCCATGCCACGCCGCATTGAAGCAGTCATTTCTGCAAAAGGATTCCCGACCAAGTATTGAGTGCATAACTGTACATGATTATTTGAAGGTTGACGTTTTTTGTATTAAAAACACTTTTCTTTTATTGGTCGGATGAAATATGCTAATTTTGTGAGATAGGAATTTTGGGTTTTCATGAGCTGTATGCCACAATCATCGGTATTAAGACAATAAAAGACCTGGAATATTTCAGTTAGTGTGCAATGAATCTAAAATATATGAATGTTAAATTTTCATCACTACATTATGGAAAATAATGAACTTTATCACAATATGCTAATATTTTGAGAAGGACCTGTAAATGAAAATTTTATCAAACCTGCTCCAGTTTTAGTCTTTTTTTTTTAGATATTTGTATCAGTTTACAATTATTTTTTTTAAAATAGAAACAATGCACAAAGCATCTTTAAAATTAGTTACAACGCAAAATGCATTTTGTACCACTTTCATCTTTTGCTGATGTAGTTCATCCAACCAAATTAATCTAACATATACAGAGGGGCTGTGTCCAACATCTCTATAAATCACTTGTTTAAAGAGCACCTCTTTTACTACATGATTATCATTTACTGAATAAAATCAGTAATAGAGATCTTTATGTAGAAGGCAATGGAGGGCCTTTGTTTTTTCTTTTTTTCTCCATGTTTAGTGATCTACAGTACTGGTCCTGCTGTGCTCTCTCTATCAGCACGCTCACATGCAGACACAGATCTGCACACACTGCCACGCAACTCTCTTGACAATGAAGTGTTCTAATTAGTGTGAATAAACAGTGGACTCGAACAAAGAGCTTGTTAAAGCTAATACAGCTTTCTCTGTGATTGATCTGTTAGTTTTGGTCTGAGAAAAGGTCACAAAGAGGTAAACATCAACAACTCTAGAAAATGCTGTGTAGCTAAAACCAGTAGAAAAGCTGCAGATCCACTTGACTGTATGGAAAGTGCTCTATAAATACATTTTGGTTATTTGATTGATTGAAATATGCAATGACATAACTTATAGTTTGTTGGAAACAGTCTTGCAATTTATTTAGTCGCAATGCTATAGCACTACAGTACAACATTTCACTGAATTTCACTTATGGTGCGCAGAAGTTAGATGCAATATACGTTGAGGTACAGGTTAGATGGCTGCTCCATGTTAGCCATTATATTTCTTCTCAGAGTTTGAAAAAGAAAAGATTGATCATAAATAATTAATTTAGCTATTTTCTTACTTTTCTATTTTTAAAAGAACAATTCTCTTCCTCCTTCAGTGGTACCAAGAATGTTTGCTGCCTCAACAAAAAAACATTTTTGCTTGTGTAGGTCTATCATAGAGCAGTGCTTAACATTATTGTAAGCATCATGTCACATCTTTTATTTTTGGGTTTATAGTTTTATTTACAGAGAAAAATGTAACCCCACATCCTGTCCTGGAGGTACTTCACAACGTACATGTTTCAATGACATTTCAATGTATCTTTCTTTATTTTGTGCACAAGCATATGAGATCTGAAATTTAACACACAGCAATTTATATGTGTCATTATAACAATAACATACTACAACATATTACTGGCTTTACATTAATGCTGGTTTTAAAATCATTGAAACTATTCCTAACATAGTATTTCAGGGTCTCTTCTAGTTTATGTGAGAAACATTTTTGACCATTATGGTTTTATTTTTAGAGCTACAGGAATTATCCAAAATATGTAGTTAGGTTTACTTAATTTATATTTTTAATAACTTATATGTAGCTAATTAATTGGTAATCAATGAATATAAAAATATGAAACAATCAATGAACCACAGAAAAATACAGATTCAATAAATACCTAAAACATTCCACTCTTTTTGCTCTATAAATGTATAAACCATCAGCATGTACTTTGGGGCCCTTTTTGAGTAAAAAAAAAAAGAGATTTACTAGTGACTATGAGATGATGTAAATTTTATGTTAATTCCCTAAATGATCTACAAAGTCAGTTTGTTCAGCTGAATTAATTCAAAGGTTCATACGTAAGGGTGAATGTATACCTTTCGGTAATAACACTAATTCCTCATGCAGAACTACAACAAGCTGAATAAATCAGTGCCAGAGCATTTCTAGAAAATAATAATACAAAAATAAATTAAGTAAAATGAAAAACATAAAACAACAAAGTTGATGGAAATATCAGTGAACAAACAAAATGCACAACTTTAAAGGTATAAATTAAGTGTCACTAAATATACAAAACACTATATACACCACATACATCTATCTGAATGTATGAAATTTTAAACACACAGAAACCCTGTCAAGGTAATGGGTCAATAAATGCTGAAAAATAATAACTAGGAATACAAAAACTGAATATTTACTTGGCGGTGAGTTTTTAAATCTATACCACTTCGCAAAAAACTAACAAACAAAAAACATTTTCAGCAGTGCTGATACTGAGGATAAGAAAAGCTGTGAGACTGCATTGATTATAACTGAGGGAAGCCATATTGGGGAAGTGAGAAGGGGGGGTGAGACAGTGGCTGAGAGGAGCACTGGAAATAAACATGATATATGAATATTAAGAAGAAGAGAAAAGTAGGATGCAAGGAGAGGAAAATTGATGATGAGGGAAGGAGAGATTATTTTCTCTCTGTGGATGGAAAGGCTAATCCTTAACACAGAACAGATTAAGTGCATGACACAAAATACACATTTATGAGGTAGAGCCGTCAACTAAGGAACAGTGTTTAAAAGGATTGCACACAAAAACACATCCTGCAGAGCGTATGATAGCACTTCATATAAAAAACATTCTTTTTTTTACTTCCATGTCAAATGAAAACAGAAGTAAATGTGAGTTTGCACAATTTGGACATCTCATATTAGTGCATTTTAAAATAGTCTAAGGGTTATGTAAATATGGAGTTACGTGGTGATATTTACATAAATAAATAGGCGCTAAACTCATACAATTACAGATTCAGAATTTCTGACATAGCAAAAACTCTGGGAGCTGGTGCTCAGAACAGACAAAACTATGGTTAAAAGAATCCAGCTGTCCCTTATATGTTCTCTAATCATGTCATGTTCAAAATAACAATATGCCGTTTGCATTTTCTGCTTAGTGCATTAGAATTAGGGCTAGAGAAGCAACAGGATTTCTAGGGAATTATATACACCCATAGTGCCATCTAGTGTCTCCTGAAAATAAAAACATGAACACAGACAAGATCCCAGACAGATCAAGTTATGTGAAATGCAGTCAATTTAATGTTAGTCCTATCACTGCAAAGTCCAAATAAGATTTACTGACACAAATGTCGTGAGATAAAAGGACAATGTATAGTGCATGTTCAAAAGAGTTTTAGGTCAAGAGAAAGTGAGGAAATAGCTAAAGAGGAAGAACAATCAGATGTCCTCACAGCAACTGACATATTAAGATGAAAAATGAAAAGCACATAACTAAAACGATTTATAATTTGTTACATTATGAATAAAATCATAGACACATTAGGTTTGTGATTATGACTTTTTATTTGATCAGCAACTCTTAATGATAATCATACAGATAACTTATTTAAACATTTTAAAAATGTCTGCCTGAAATGAAGTCTTAGAGATAAAAAAGAATAAGATAGCTCAACAGGAGCTGATAAGGTAAATCATGTAATTTACCTCATGTGAGTTTTAACATAATATTAAGTACTGAAGATCCATCCTTTAACAAACCACGACCTGCAATGTATGACTAACAACATCTATTATAAAGACTATAAAAAAATTATTAATACAATCATATTTTTATCAACACATACAAAGCATGTTGAAAAATCTAACAAAGTAAAAGCTTGTCGCTGTCTGCACATGTACAAACAAGCAAACATGAAACAAATTGTTGCCATCGCAAGATTAAAATCAGAAACAACATATAGAAACTATTTGCTGAGCAAAACTGTGACATGCATATATCCCACTGTGTGGGGCAAAATGCAGTCCTGCCAGAGGAATCAGTAAATTCCACATATTTTCTCATTTTCCACTGCAGTATTAGATTACAGTGCAATATATCTGCTGTTGCCAATGAAATTCAATATACTACAGATGAAGAGAGCCACGTCCTGTAAAATCTATAACCAAGCATTGCAGAAAGACTGCAGCTTCGCATGCTAATTTGAGTGAATACTCTGTAACAGAATACGGACTGAGTAACAAACTGTCTCTTTCTTCCCAGTTCCTGAAACAAGGATGGATTCAGGACTTCTGAGCTTGTTTCTCCATCTGCTTCATCTCTCCTCTCCCCTTCAGGCTGTATCCATCTCCAGCATGTACTGTTCTCTACTTCATCAGCTATAAGTGAGATTATAGTTGGCTCTTTTCAGCTAAGTAAATTCTTGCTACCAGTAGTATCTCCATAATCCCAGGTTTGAAACACAAAATTCTTTATAGACTTTGGTTTCAACATTGCTTTGAAAATCTGACACAACTCTGCAGCCTCTGATCACTTAGTTAAAATGTGATGTGCTGCTGGGATAGCTCCTGGGTACATTTTTTCATAGAGCTTAACATTATGACCCCTTTAAAAAAATCCTGTGTCTTGCAAAAGTATCAAAGCCCACTTTAAACTCGACTATTTAATATACACTTATTTTACAACAATTATAACTGCATGTTTTTGGTGTATGTCTCTACCAGCTTTGCACATGTAGTTTAAGCTCACTCTGATTGGATTTAGAACATCTGTGAACATATTTTAGGTATTTTTAGGTAGTTTTCCATTAGTTATCTTCCAGGGCTGCCCTGTATTTATGTCCATCTACAGGGGTTGGACAATGAAACTGAAACACCTGTCATTTTAGTGTGGGAGGTTTCATGGCTAAATTGGACCAGCCTGGTAGCCAGTCTTTATTGATTGCACATTGCACCAGTAAGAGCAGAGTGTGAAGGTTCAATTAGCAGGGTAAGAGCACAGTTTTGCTCAAAATATTGAAATGCACAGAACATTATGGGTGACATACCAGAGTTCAAAAGAGGACAAATTGTTGGTGCACGTCTTGCTGGCGCATCTGTGACCAAGACAGCAAGTCTTTGTGATGTATCAAGAGCCACGGTATCCAGGGTAATGTCAGCATACCACCAAGAAGGACGAACCACATCCAACAGGATTAACTGTGGACGCAAGAGGAAGCTGTCTGAAAGGGATGTTCGGGTGCTAACCCGGATTGTATCCAAAAAACATAAAACCGCATCTGCCCAAATCACGGCAGAATTAAATGTGCACCTCAACTCTCCTGTTTCCACCAGAACTGTCCGTTGGGAGCTCCACAGGGTCAATATACACGGCCGGGTTGCTATAGCCAAACCTTTGGTCAATCATGCCAATGCCAAACGTCGGTGTCAATGGTGCAAGGAGCACAAATCTTGGGCTGTGGACAATGTGAAACATGTATTGTTCTCTGATGAGTCCACTTTTACTGTTTTCCCCACATCCGGGAGAGTTACGGTGTGGAGAAGCCCCAAAGAAGCGTACCAACCAAACTGTTGCATGCTCAGAGTGAAGCATGGGGGTGGATCAGTGATGCCATATCATGGCATTCCCTTGGCCCAATACTTGTGCTAGATGGGTGCGTCACTGCCAAGGACTACCGAACCATTCTTGAGGACCATGTGCATCCAATGGTTCAAACATTGTATCCTAAAGGCGGTGCCGTGTATCAGGATGACAATGCACCAATACACACAGCAAGACTGGTGAAAGATTGGTTTGATGAACATGAAAGTGAAGTTGAACATCTCCCATGGCCTGCACAGTCACCAGATCTAAATATTATTGAGCCACTTTGGGGTGTTTTGGAGGAGAGAGTCAGGAAACGTTTTCCTCCACCAGTATCACGTAGTGACCTGGCCACTATCCTGCAAGAATGGCTTAAAATCCCTCTAACCACTGTGCAGGACTTGTATATGTCATTCCTGAGACAAATTGACGCTGTATTGGCTGCAAATGGAGGCCCTACACCATACTAATAAATTATTGTGGTCTAAAACCAGGTGTTTTAGTTTCATTGTCCAACCCCTCTATCTTCCCATCAAGTCTATTCCTGGTGGAAAACAAGCATGTTGGTTTAATTTTCCTTTCACAGGTGTTTTCTTCTTACCACTCTTCCATGAAGGCCAGATTTATGCTTCTTTGATCAATGCCCTCTGGCTGGCCTGTCAGTTAAGGTAGACAGCAATGTCTTAGTAGGTTTGCAGTAGGGCCACATGATATTTGAAAATCATGTGTTGGCAATATTATTTACAAAAATTGCAATCAAATTTTCAATTGCGATAAATCTACATTTTACTTGTTTCTCTCTTTTTCAGTTGTGCTTCCAACCTTCATTGTGATGTTTAGCATCATTGGGCACTAGTGAAACTAGTCCCACAGACTAAATGTCTTATCAACGTGCAAAAGTGTGAATTCAGGGTACTTGGAATATTACTGTATTTATTGCATTCCAAACAGTCCTTTACAATATTACACTGATATTGTGATAACGAATACATTTGGAGGTATATTGTGCAGGTCTAATTTTCAGTGGTGCCATGCTTTCTAAAAGCAGCTGGTTGAACTGGGGATGAATACAAATACACAGTAACTATTTTTCATTATTTGTAACACTTACGAAATTATGCAGTTTTTTATGTTGGTTTATCAGAGAACAACAACGATTGGGTTGGTTGAATACTTTGGGAAGGCACTGTAGCTTTAAATCAGTCAATGATCCTCCAATGCTCTACACAAGGAGACTTATCCTGGAAGAAAATACTTTCAGAAGGATAAAAATAGTCAGGCATAATGAACAACACAACTTTGAACAACTATGTGGTCATTTTGACATTTCTTCTGAGGACTGCATTTAGACCAAAACCATCTCGTACCTTGAAATCATAATAACGCTACTGGATCCCCCTTATAGAGTTAATCATTTTAGGTTTCAGCTGTATATTTTAGGTGTGCACAAGTACTAAGACAGGTCAAAACATCCACTTTGTACCTGAGTTCCATAAATAGGATTTCTTTCTACAAGTATGAAAGTACAATTGTAGACTTGGTTAAAAATGCCATGTTTCATTTCTATTAAGGCAATATTGTGGTGATTAGCATTTTTATCTAACACTGAGGAGATCTGTGGTTTGAATCTCATGTGCAGACCTCTCTGTGAAGTTTGCATGATCTCCCCGTGTCCTCTGGTTTCTTTTCACAGTGCTAAAGCACAAATTAATTAGTTACATTTAAATTGTCAGTAGAAGTGATTGCTCAGGTCATGTGTTTCTATGTTGGCGACCTGTCCAGTACGTAACCTGCCTTTTACCAGGTGACAGCTTGGAAAGGCTTCAGCACATCGGAAGGCCTGAACAAGACTGAAAAATGTACAGTGACTCCTTTCAGGATAATATATTTTCCCAGCCAATTCTCCAAAAAGATTGTTTAACTTTTTATTTAATTTAGGACATCTACTAGCTGTCTAAAACAGGCTGCAACTAAAACTAGGTCAAAATATTAGCTGCAGACAAGAGAAAATAGCAACATATTTTCATTCTTTGTGGCAAAAAACACTCTTATTTGATGACAGATTTTTTGTTTTTGTACACACTTTAAGCCATTTTTAATGTTCCATTTTTCTTTGTTCAGTCTCCTAAAGGAACTTGAAAGAGATTTCCGAAATGTCATGAATTATTTCCACCTCCGTTGTCAGCTAAGTTCAGAGAGATGGAGAATAGACTTCCATTTCCGTCAAAGTAACCCAATATAAGAACAAAAGTAACTCACGACACCCGGGAAAAACAGTATCTGAATATTGCATCAGAACTGTCTATGCTGAGGAAGGCTGTTAAGATCTTTAGGTGATTATAGAAAAAGCCTAAACTGTGAGAGAAATTTGTCAAGATTTACCCAGGAGGTTTAACCCTGAAACTGCAGATTTTATTTTGTCAAGCTTCTTACCATTTTGTTTCCAAAACAAACAGCAGCAATTTTAAAGTCCAACTGTACATATATTAAGTAGCTCATTGTAATGTGCATGCACTAAGACAGGGTTACTACTTTTTTCGAAGCTATATTTATAGCAATTCTTTCCTTAACATTTGCAAGTTAAAACCTCATTCACTAAACAAATGAAATTAAAACATTTAGACATTTTTGGAAAGCCACTTTTGTCTTATTTCTCTTAAATTAAAGAAAAATATTTTTATTTAATTATTAATTTTAAAATTTATACATGTAGCACCATTTTTTAGTGATAGAAAAAAAAAATTATGTTACCACTAGCAGTGAACAGGAGTACTGCAAACCCCTCTGTCTCTCAGCTAATTTACTTCAGAAACACTTCTCTCCCTGTCTGTAAGATCTTATACTGAAATACATTACGAGTTTTTCAGTAATAATGAAAGACTCTTTTGTTGGCAATAGGTGTATAACTGTAAGCAAAAACAAAACATCTGGTATCTTGGTTTAATATTACTGTGCGGCAGGTTTCCTTACTGTAACATTATGTAGTATTTTTTATTCTTGTTTCCTATCTTGTCATGCATGTCTGGGTTTTAAAAAACGTGTTGCATGGGTCTGAAAATCAGATAAATCTGGTGATGTGTATGTGCATTATTTTGATGCTCTCCTGTTGTGAAAAATTTATGTTTACTGAGAATTATAGTGGAGAATTCACAGTGTTCTGCTGCATCATGAGGTGACATTTGAAAAAGAGAGAGGTGGGGCAAAAAGGAAAAGTGGAAAGAAGGAGAAAAGAATGGAGGAAAAAAGAAGGATGAAGAGAATACAAGATAGCACCTGCTTGATTCTACACCTGCCAGAATGTTCACATTAACAGCTTTTTTTACCTAAAAGTTCACGGTACTTATGAATGCAAGATGTATTTAGTGGTAAATGCGGCTCAATATACAACATTTGTGTATCTCTTAACACCTTAATCTAAACACCTGTGGGTCTGAGTGTGAGCGCGCTTGTGTATACAAGGTTTCTCCATAAAATATGCAATAGCGAGTGTGAGGAGCCACAGACCTGCCCCCCTGGACCTGGGACAGATACGGAGCCACAGACATCCAAAGGCCCCCCAGAGCACAGGAACAACAGGGGAACCACCCAGCAGCCACCGTGCAGAAGCCCCAGGGAGCTGCAGTGACGAGCCCACAGGCCCTGCTTGCAGCCGTATACGTCCGAGCAGATCCAGCCATGGACCCAGAGACCCGGGGACATATCACTCCCCAAGCAGAGGCCCGACAGAGCCCAGGGATCCAGGCCCCAACAAGTACACTAGCGGGCAGAGACACCGACCTCTGGCACAAAAAACAGGCACACATAGTCACAATCACACATTCCCGCCCTTATGCATACACATAAAAACACCCACGCACCCAAAGTAAAGACAAACAACAATGGACATCGTCCACTCACTCACACTACCCATACATACTCTATACTCCCAGGTCCAGGTGCCGATACCCCACAAGGGCAACCAGCCCCTGGACCCAGGAAGTAGTCCCCTTCCCTCCAGAGGTGGAGACAGGCAGACCACCAAAGCACCTGAACCCGGGCTGGGCTACCCTGGGCTGGTGCCCAAACCTGAACAACCCCGGCCTGGACCCTGACCCCAGCCCCGACCCCAGTCCCAAACGACTCCCATCCTCATCCGGAGAGGTGGCCATGTACAAAAGAGGGGTCTACATGGTCCAACTAGCCTGCCAACCAGAACTGCCACAGGATGAAATAGTCCCAACCCCCCAATGAATTCCAATCCTAACCCTATGAGCCCCCCCACCTCCAGTGAACCCCAACATGAATTTCCCCACAGGGCCAACCCCAACCAGGACACAGATATTGAACACATGCCCCCGCACCCAAATGCCATGAATTATCTCCCAACACCACAGGGACACAACCCCACAGGCGAGTTTCATCCCCGAAAAGCCGATGGAGCCACACCCACACAGCGCAAGCTCCACACCCCGCTCCAAGCACTGCCACCACACCCTGACCCCACCATACAGCGCACCATGACAGCAAGGCAAGGGCCCTGCACTATGCTACAACAGCCCCTGCCCACAGGTGCAACAGGGCAGACACCATCAATCACCGCGCCCACAACGGAACCCCTGACCCCACACCAAGATGTGACAAACTCACCCGGCAAAAGGTCCCCAGCCAGCGGCAAGCACTCGGGGCCGGTGTCCCTCACTACCCCCTCGCAACCACACAAACACACCACATCACTGTCACTTCAACGATAGCCTAGGGAGAAACATTATCCAGCTCAGCTCTACCACCGCCGCTCAGCTGATCCAAATGCCGGTGACCCCACATCCAAGAAGAGGACACATGCTGCGGCCCCTCCAGCCCGCCGCCTCGATCGCCCCGGAAACAACAGCCAGTCGAGTAACACACTGCCAAGCCCGCCCAACCATCTGGACAACGCCAGCAGCCCCAGCCCATCAGTTCATGAGAGGGAAACATGCACCAGCCGTGTAACTGGGCCGGGCAGGCCAACCACTCAAGGCCAAGCACAACCCGGCAGCCACCCCAGTTCAGGAACTAGACATGCTCCACCACCCCACCCACTCGACCGCCAACCGCAGCCCGCCACCTGGCCAGAGCCATAGAAGGAAGCATTGGAGGAAGGCCACCACAGCATGCCAAGGACCAGGCAACCCCCACACCTAAACCCTAGAGGTGCCCCTGGATGCAGGCCAACCACCCTCCCGCACGGTACACAGCCGGCCAGCCCTCCACCAAAGTGAAGCCACATCTCAACCAACACTGCACACTGCCTGGCCATGACCCCTTCGCTGGAGCCCGGTGTCCCGCAACAGACGGATCAGGCACTGAAGCTAGGGACTGAGATCCAAGGAGATCCAAGCAATCCCGAGAGAGCCAAAAGGCCAGCCCCAGCACCAGAGAACCCCCAAGACCCGAACACCTCTCCCGGCCTCAAACCCCAGATGGCAAACAGCGAACGGGGGTGTGAAATTCTTAGAGGTGGGCGCAGGCACCAGAGGTTAGGTTAATAAAATCCACTCCTTCTTTATGCCATTGAGCGTGCCCACCCCAAGGCTCTACATGTGAATGCCATGAAAATGTCATAAGTGAGAGTGTCTAAGTTGGACAAATAAATTGGGGCACAGGCTGCCATGTGACCGCAGAGATGGAAAACCTTTGCGGCACTCCAATGATGCACCCGCATCCCAAGGCCCTACATGAGTGGTAGTGTGATGGAGTGGGTGGAGGGAGGTGTCCGGGAATGGGGAGGGAAGGACTGGGGGGCAAAATGCTCTCCCAGGGAGCCAGCTCCCCGGCTGACACTAATAGGCACCCTTGTTCCAACCAAGGAGGGAGTCATAGTCACATCCCCTGGGCCAAAGGCTAGGGACAGGCTCTTTTCATTAATTTTTAATTAGAAACGTTCAGCCGACAATTTGCGAATACAATTTCAATGGTCTATGAGCATTACCATGCAGGAGAACCCTAAAGCTTGTACCTGTTTGAAGTTTCTGGCTAAAATGCTAACAAGAAGAAACCTGGATGAGGCTTAACGTCCTTTACTTGACTGGAAATAAGACTGAGGTGATAGTTTTTGGGAAAACTGACTTGTTTACAGAGTGTAGCAGTGCAATTGGTTCTTTAAAGTCTTATAGTTGCACTTATGTCATGGGTTTTGGGGTATTTTTTTGATAACAGTTTTAAATTTGATAAAATGGTCAATGCAGTAGTCCAGTGCAGCTTCTGAGGTTGATCGCTAAAATCTAATCCTATCTACCTCATTGTGCCCCTGAAAGGGTGATTTCACTCTTTTGTTACTTCTTGTCTGGACTACTGCAACTCTCTCTATACTGGGAGAGTATGGAGACAGTTCCAGAGAATAGGAGTATTCACAGCAGAACTCCGAGGTCAGGTAACCTGCTACGAAAATGTTCTGGATAATTAGTAGTCTTTAGGTTCAAACATCACTGCAACTGTCATTGTCAAAGCAAATCCTTTACTCTTTTATCAGTGGAAGATCTATTTTTCAAACAGTTTTATTGTTTTAAAGCTAACCCTAAAGACAGGCCAAATTGAAAAGAACATACACAATAAATGAACCTTCTAAGCAGTATATTAGCTAAGAAAGCGGAAGACTGGGTGTGAATACATTCACTGTATAGTTGTGAAATCACCCAGTGGCTCCCTCAAAGATTGATAGTTGAGACACTTAAGTTTATTACATCCTGTTTGATTGGCATCTTAAGACAGAAAATCCTAAACAACTCCCAGGGACAAGTGGAACTAAACAAGTACTAATCCACTATGACTAGTGAGAAAACACAGATGACAAAGTCTTTTAACGTAGAGTGTTTATAGTGCCATGTCAAATATGGCAAAATTAGTCAGTAAGGGCATCAGCAAGATCAAACTGCCTCTGGTCTGTGGTTTCCAAGCAAAAAAACGAAGATCTAATTACAAGGCAGAAGAGGTCCAGCTACAGTATCCTCAGCTACACTTCAGATCCCTTGGGAAAGATAAGAAAAATCCAGCTCCACTTTCCCATCCACTTCTCTTTACAACACTGTCACTCTGTGAAGATATCCTGCCCACATTAACCAAAGTCTTGGCAAAATGTTATTTATGTTACTTCCATACTTCTTGATGCTTCTCTGTTCAAATGTGCTTTATTCTTTGTTAATGTCTGAATGAGAAGGTGAAGGAAGAACAAAGCAGTTTGGATTAAGTCTTTAGAATTATGTTGCGCAGTTGGTAGCACCGTTGCCTTGCAGCAAGAAGGTCCTGGGTTCGACTCCTGGCAGGGGTTCTTTCTGCATGGAGTTTACATGTTCTTCCCATGCATGTGTTGTTTCTCTCTGGGTACTTCAGCTTCCTCCCACAGTCCAAAAACATAACTGTTAGGTTAATTGGTCTCTCTCAATTGCCATTCGATTTGAGTGTATGTATGGTTGTAAGTCCTTTGTGTCTGTCTCTCTGTTGCCCTGCAAAGGACTGGTGACCTGTCCAGTGTGTACCCCACCTCTCACAAATAGACTGCTGGAGATAGCCATCAGCTCCCCCTCATTGTTTAGGAGAAATCTGTTTCTTTAGTCAGCTGACAGATGGCATACAGCAGTAGGTTGGGGAGGGGGAACCAGAGAACACTCCAGTCAGTTAAACCACAGGAATGGCAGATGGAAAATGTTTGTAGTAGTAGAAAATCTAACTTGTTGAAGCCATGGTAAACTTTTATATCTGTAAATCAACCAAAACATACTTTTAGGAATGATAAAGGGATGCATACAAATATAACTAATCTAAGATATCTGAAATAAATATAAAGCAAAAGTAAAATGATAGAGGGTACAGCACAGCTAATAAATCAAGATATGATATAAAATGTCTTATATTGTGTGAAAAAAGCTGTTCAGTCTCAGCAAAGGACCTTTTTCATCCTATTGCCTGGAGGAGATGTGATGAGCAAGAATGTATTAAATCTCTTAGGAAAAGAAAAAATATCACAAAGAGCCTAAAAGAAACCCACTCGGAGAACTCAGTTCAAAAGTAAATTCATATAGAGTGAAATTATATGGATACTCGCACAGTAGCATTATGATAAAATTTTTAACATAAAGTCCTGATGTAATTATCCGGAGTGATTCAAATACTATCATTATCTCTGTAGTTTAATTTCTCAGGACATATAAAAACAGACAGACTGACTGACTGACTGATGACTTATTTTAAATCTTATATCAGCATCTAAAAACAGCTGCAAAATGCTGCTGGGCAGTGGTGGTGGGGCTGACTTTTTCCCATGATGCTGAGGTTGCGTGGGTTATGAGAGCCTTGCTTTTGTTGAGGTTTTTTAAGATCTGGTTTCCTTTCTGGTTAGATGAGGAATTCAGTAATTAGATCTACACCTTTCATGATGCAACCGTAATTCTTTATTTACTGTATAAGAAAGCCAGTAATGTAATGAGGAGGGCTGATTCAACATCATTTATAAAGCTGGAATGTAGAATCATAACTTATCTGACTGGTCCCTACACCCAAAGCTTTCCTCTAAAAAGTAATTTTTTCTTCAGTTTTCATCAAAAAACATTACCTCTTAACAGTTATGAATGCTTATTCTTCATCAAGAAGTCAACTCTGTGAAGGCTGGAAGCACTTCTGCAATAAAAGTGATAAGCTGAGAAGTGCAGCCTTAGGTCTATGAAGTTTTTATATTTGATTTGGTCCTCAAGGTCAGAGCTAAATCCTGCAGCAATCTGAGGTTTAACCTGGAAATGTGAAAAATCTATTCAGGGAAGTGTCATGTCCTTAATTTTAGAGTAAAACTTTATTTTGGACAGGAAGTAACATCAAGTAAAACACTAAGTAAGGTGAAATATACATAAACACTAGGTAGAAAATAGTGACACATCCTTTGACCAGGAAAGAAATGTCCCTGGTTCATGATGCTGACCAAACAAAGCATGAGACTTTATATATTAAAGGAAAGGTGTCCAGTTACAAAGTGAAATTAGAAATCCATTGATCAGAGATTTGTTGCCATTCTTCCATTAATTTCTGTAAAGCTCTAACCTGTCAATATGCATCTTATTCTAATTTCTCTTTAAATACTATAATTAAACTGCATTCAAAATATTTCTTTCTAGCCTTCCTGCTAAGTACTCATAATAGGAGCAGAGGCCGCATCTCACCATGTGTGTGAGAGAGCAGGACTTTACTAAATTAAAACAAAGACAATATGATTTGGGGTTCACATGCTAAACTGCTGCCTTGCAGCTGTTGCTTTGCATTGCTGGGTTCTCTGCGTGTACTCCAGCCCCCTCCTGAAGTCCAAAAAACTGTGTGTGTGCATGTATGGTTGTGTGTCTCGTGTGTCTCCGCGTTGCCCTTTAATGGACCAGTAAACAGTCCCTCTTACCAAATGACCGCTGGAAAGATGCACCTCCATTGTCTATACCAAGTGGGTATAGACAATGGAGGAATAGATGGATGGATGGGCATTAATCTGTCTATGTTGCAACCTTTTTTAGAAATAAGGGCAGCTATCATTAATAGAACAGCAGTCTCAATGGATATTCCCAAGAAGATCTAGATCCTTACCTCAAGTTGTAGATTTCAAAAAGTCTGTGGAACTTCCAAATGCATGAAGTTCCATGACAGAGGTTGCAAGCTCAAATGGATGAAACAGAGCAACTTTCTGCACTGTGCTAACCCTCCCTGTCATTTTTTCTCTCTCACTCTCCTGCTGCCAGATTAAACCACAGACATGCATTGACATGTGACAGAAAATACTGTGTCCTTTCCAACAGCTATTCTCATCTCTGTGCATCCTCTACGTTTAATTTTAAATACCTTGCAAATCTCGAATGCAGCCAATTTGCATCTTCTTCACTAAGTAAAAGCTTCCACATTGAAGAGTGTCATTAGCTATGTGACCTGGTTGAGCTTGCACAGAAGGTATTCACTGGTTGGAAAAACACTGGATTTTTAAGTTTCAGATCAGCCACTCACCAGTCAGGGCTAGTAAAACTGAGATTTTGCCAATTTAGACACATCTATTGGTTCACAATAAGTTTATCTGGTTTATCTGGTACAGACAAAGCAAAAAGCTAAATTACTCAAAGGAATAAAACATCCAAAATGCACTTCAAACACACATGCAGCACCAAGCAAATATGAAGACAGATTGATAAAAAAAATAAGATCAATTAGCTATTCCACTGCTTGAATTCATAAAAAAATTACAACTGGTATGTAAAACTATATGTGTGACCTTCTAATTTAAGTCTAAATGCATGTGACAAATAGTTTGTTCTCTCCAACCCAATAATTAACATTCCAACCGACACAGTAGCGGACACGAAACAGATAATCTGGTTCTAAACTGGCAGCACTGAACGGGAAGGCATAAGCCCTGCAAGGGGGATGATTAGAAACTACAAAGGGGAGATTTAGATCATGTTTGTCAGAAGTGTGTGTGTGTAGATGTGTGTCTCATAAATCTAAATGAGAAACCCACAATAAGTTGGGAAGGGCTAAGAGGAGGAGGAGGAGTAGAATGTCTGAGAAAGAAAAAAGACCTGAGTAAGACAGTGTCTCTTTGCAGAAAATCCTTACCTTTTAGCCTGACAGCAGAGGTCAGCAAGACAGAAACTAGGAATAATATTTCACAGGAAATTAGGTAAAAAATGCCAATCCATGCACCCAACATGACCTTTAATGTTTCTAAGTAACAAGTGGTGACAGCAGAATGAAGAGGACATCGTCTTCTTCGATTCGACTCCCAATGAAATGACTGTCTTTAACAGCCTCAAAGGAATACACTGATTCAGCTTGCACTAAAGGTGAGAAAGGTCTAAAAGCAGCTTTAGACCCTTAAAGCTGCTTTCATACCTTCCAATAGATGTTTGTTAAATGAGTCATTATTGTAGGAAAGAAGATATGCAAGATTACAATATATAGCTACATATAAGATACAGATCTTATAAGGGAATTTGTTTATTGCTATACGACGCCCTGTAATCTTGATAGAGTCAATGAATTAGAAAAATCTTCATACAAATGTGAAGAAAAACAGAACTTTTTGGCTTATATGCAACATAGAGTATGTGCTAGAAAACCATCCAGTAAGCACATTTTATTAATGCAGCACATTTCACAGATAAATATCAGAAAATTATTCACAAAGATAAATTATATCCATATAATTACAGATAATTATATGGATAATAAAAGTTAATAAAATATAGAATTTAAAAAGGATCTTAAAATCAAAGCATGTCTTCACAAGAACATTTTAGTTGCATTTTAAATGAGTCATGAATGCCAAGACAAAGTAAAAGCAAAGAAAGCTCATTCCTCTATCAAGGTGCAACAATCTAGAAATCCCCTCGAGTTTAATACCTGGTCTTTAATTAGGACAACTAGATTTTAGTTTGCGAACCTGAGGGCTCAAGTTGGAGTATGTGTCAAGAAAGAACTAGTAGTTTGATCATGTCATTTCTAAAAAATTACAGATAACCAGTGTTAAAGCATTGACACTGCAGTGTTATGGGGCCTTATGTTGGTTCAAGTGTTGGAGTGTTGCTGCAAAGGTTTGGACCAACGGAAGTTGATCAAGTGTTTGTTGATATTAGTGAAGTTAGAATATTCTAGTGTTGGGACCTACAGCCATGGATTTCAACACTAAAACTCTGGTACGGACATTCCTGGAACTTTTCAAAATAAAGTGCATTAACCTTCTTCCAGCACAGCCAGGAAAGGGGGTAACTGCGGAATTCCGGTGGCGCCATTATCCAAATAAAAGCACAACTCCGAAGGGGGAAGGAGGGTAGCAGAGGACTTCCCAGTGATGCCACTGCCCGTATAAGACCCCCACACTTCCCACATATCGCTCTCTTCCACACCGATGACTATCGGGATAGGAGGGAACAAAGCGCGCTGATGTCTTTTGCTGGCAAAAAGACATAAAATTCAACTGGATCCAAAGCCATACGATCATCGATCATATGCAAAGTTAAGTAGAATTAAATACTGTTTGTGTATCCGGTATTTTCATTCATGAACGGGGATAATTAAGGTACAAGCATTACTTGACTGTCTCTCCGAGGCCCCGCAGATGCAAGCGGTGTTCGAGAGGAGCCCCGGCTAAGACGCAGTCTGGAAGGAAGACTGCAGCGGACAACGTTCGTTCTTCATCCACAGCTGGAGGTTAGCGGGAAGCTAACCTTCGTTCACGGTGGATATCTCTAACCTTCGTCGCTTGGACAACATTCCTCACCACAATTCATGAGGTTAAGTGTTTGGGCAGAATAATATAGAGACAGATTTAGGATGAAATAATCTGAACGTTTTCATTCTATGAAGTTTTGTTTTTGTGAAATCCGGCTATCTTAGCGCTAGTAGGCTAGCTACAGCGCGTGCCGGTTGGTGTTCTTTGTATGTTTTAAAGTTAAGATAAACTTTATTTAGAGGGTGGTTTTAAACAGAACATTGCTCATAACGCGCCGTCCGCGCTTATGCATTTTTAACCTTTTTGTTAACCCTGGTATTTTTAAAGGTGTGTGCTGATTCTGGTGCTAAGCTATCCGCTTCTTGGTTAGCTTAACGGCTAACCGGTAGAGAACACGTGGGTGCTACAGATAGCATGCTACAGATAGCGACTATTCAACAGAAAGGTTGTTGGTTTTCAAGTTAGTGAATAATAGTCCCTGAACATCATTTACTAGATTTGATAACTGGGTAGACACCATTAAGCCCATTTCTCCAGAAAGATTTGTCTCTTTTCCAAAATACTCTCTTAATAATATTTCTTCAAATATTATTTTAATAAATAAAGGCAGCTAGGTAGACACTGTTGAGAATTGGTCATCCAGAAGGGTGGTTTTATTCAGCAGATCATTATTTAAAATATTATTTTATTAAGATAATATTTTATCGGATCTTGCATTGTGAATGGTTGTCTAAATGTTGCTGATTATTGCCTAAGTTGGTTCCAAGACTAACTTAACTTCATTTCCAGATTCTTCAAGATAATCCTTGGTTCTCAAACATAAACATTGCATGGTAATGTTGCATCACTCTTTTTGGTCATGATTTCCAATCATCTTTAATCAACTTGTTTATATTGTACATAGTCCATTAGTCTTCATCGTTCTTTAATTCTGCTTGGTAGTTTAGTTGAATTGTTTTAGCATGGTGAAGAGTTTGTTGATTGGAATATGTTTGACTTTGGGTTGACCTATTTTTGTTAATAAATTCTTGTATTTTAAGAAATTGTGTGAATTCATTCCATGTGTTTGCAGAGTTTATGCTGTTCAATAATGTCAGAGCTCATCACACACCTTTCTATTTTGTCCTAATACCATCGCCTTACTGGGCTTGTATTCACAGGACAACCCTTAACAGGCCGAAATATTATTTGATAAAATATTTAAATATTAATGTTAATTATTAAATAATATTCTCAGATCTATATTTACAACACTAGACGATAGTATGTAAAAACATGAAAAACCATATGAATGGCATGTCTTGATAATAGCCTGCTTAGTTTGGAAATATTTCTCAAAGGACTAAAAACGTTTTTTGGAAAGTTGTTTTGAGTGATCCTTAAGAGACATTGTTAGGTCAAAACCACATCAAGTTTTCAGACTTGACCTGATGACAGAATGTAAATGACCAATCTGTTGCCTGATCAGAAGACCCATGTTCTCTGGGAGAATGATCAGACACTTGGTCTTCTCAAAGTTCACCTGAATAAATTAATATTTTTTAACCAGTTAGTAGTTTCTATGAGGCACCAAGGCAGTTTGACGAAATCAGAATCCTTGAAGGAACACTGCAGCTGAATATCTTTTGCATGAAAGTTAAATGAGAAATTATGAATTATGATTATGAAATGTATTAGTGACCTGTCCTAAAGGGTGTATATATAATAAATAAAGGAGTGGACCAAACACACAGCCTTGGGGTACCTCGGCTATCAGATCTGTAGAATCTGGCATGATGTGGTTTAAACAAGCACTAAATCTTCTCTTACATTAAGCACAAACTTCTTCAGTCAAACTGATCAAAACGGACCAATGAGAGCGCAACTGTATTATTGTAAAAATGATATAAACCGATAAGACCAAGAAACATAGCAGATGGGTCAGGGCTAAAGTTGTGGGGAAGTTAAAGAAGGATTAGGTTATAAAACAATATCACAAACTTTAAACATCTCATGAAGTTCAATATATCAGCTGAAAATGGAAGAAAGGTACAACTGCAAACCACCTGAGACATAGGTGTCCACCTAAACTGACATGTTGGGCAAGGGGAGCATTAATCAGAGAACCAGCCAAGGGTCCCACAGTAGCGTTAGAGGTGCACACTGCACATCACCCTAAAAAAACACAATCTCTTTGATGAAACGTATTGGTGGCAGCATCATGCTCTGGGAATGCTTTTCGTTAGCAGGTATAGGGAAGCTAGTCAGAGTTGATGTGAGGATGGATGGAGCTAAATACAGTGTAATCATGGAGAAAAACATGTCAAAGATGAAAGTTCAGCTTCCAACAGGACAGTGAGCCTAAAACTGCAGCTAGAAATACAATGGAATGATTTAGATCAAAGCATATCGATGTGTTAAAATGTCCCATTTACTCTGACTGAGTGTGAGATATTTTGCTAAGAAAATTGGGCAACATTTCACTCTCTCAATGTGCAAAGCTGGTAGAGACTAACCCCAAAAGACTTGCTGCTTTAATTGCAGTGAAAGGTGTTTCTACAAGGCCCATGCCACACTTTTTTTCCCCTACTTCACCATTGTGGACTACTTGAGTTGTTATTTCCCACTAATACACATTAAAGTTTGTGGTGGTAACTTGTTGAATGTGAAGATATTCAAGGGGTATGAATACTTTTGCAAGGCACCATTCATCTCAGATGCAGACAAAAAGTTGAAATCAGCCAGAAGAGAAAAAAAAGTAATGCTTCACTTAAATTGTTGTTTATACAATGAAGAATCCTACTGAGATTATTTATCAAATTTTAGAGGATCCTATTCTAGACCACAACTGCCATGAAAATCAAATGAAGCCAGTTATCTTTGGTTTACCTTAAGTAACTCATTCATTGCAATTTTATTGCTTTGATTTAGAGAAATCTACTCCATTCTACTGCACTGTAAACTGAAAAGAAATAAATGTAAATGGGTACATGTAAACAAATTACCGCTGACTAAACTAAGACTTTCAGACTAATACAGCAAGAGAAACTGCTGCCTACAAAATGAGCACACAATTCAGTAAACAATAGGAAAAATGATTTGATTATCTTTGTGAAGGTACTCTAATGGAACTGTTAGAAGCTCATATATGAAAATTGATTAACTAATCAGGCAAAATATAATTAATAAAAAAAACATGTAGTTAATAAAGCTGTTTGTCATCATTATACACAATAACTGAAGCTTATTAGCCAGCAGTGCTCTAAGGGTCAGTCTCACAATGTCAATGTAAGGTACATTTATTTAACCAAACGTGGCAGTTGCACAATGACAGACACATCCATGCAGATCTTTATTTTCCACTGATATGGGTGTAGCTGCAAGAATATGTGCTTAAAGATCATGAGGCTGTTAGGCCTCAATGGACCCAAAATATTATTTGTTGTATTTTTCCAAACATGCATTATAAACCCATTTGCTATTGCAGTAAATGTCTACAACACATTGATCTGTGAGATCTGTACCCTGCATAGTAAACCATATGTCCTTGTTTTTCCACTTCCGATTCAAAAGAGGGGGAGGATGCGTACGTGTGTGTTTGTGTGTGTGTAAGTGCAACTGTATGCACATGTGCATGAAGGGCATAAAGGACACAGCAGTTTCCCAAAGGAGGGATTTATCTGAAAAGAGCCTCTCATGAGTTGGCTTGATCTCACCCCTTCATTCTTTGGGGTGGGTTGTGCATGCCTCTGTGTGTGTTTTTCAGAGTTGGGGGATTTGCAGGTTTTTATAAGGCTGCATGCTCATCTACGCCTCAAAGAGCTAATCTGACTGACAGCTTGGTCCAGCTTTCAGTGCAAGAGATGGCCCACCAGCAAGATCCAGATACCTGACTACTGAGGACCTATATCTGGCATAAGATGACAGAGGAGAGAGACAATGCTCTCTTAACATTCTGCTTGGGAAAAAGCTGAACTGCCTTGATGCTGTCCACCTGTTCTTTGTGAATACTACTCTGGGAGAACTGTGCTTCTTTAGACTCAGCTGGATATGACAGCTTGGCTAACTGTCACAGTTATTATCCAAATAACAGGGGGACACTGTCATTGTGGGCTTTGGCAAGCAACGGAAAGAGCACATGTGGACATTCATTTAATTTCCTGTCGTCTATAAAACATGTATAGTTTAAAAAACAAAAATCAAACCTGTTTTGTAAAGGTAGCACATTAACGTTAAGCTTGGTCTGACTGATCCCACATCCTAACGTTCTCCTTTTCCTAAAATCTAATAAATGCACTAATTAAATAAAACCACAAGAAACTCTTGACCACATCAGTAAAACACTCCCACAAGCCATCTGTCTTGTTTTTCTTCTTCTCTCAGGGGCAAACTGTGAGCCTATTAAAATAAGATACCCACTCATCGATAGGTGGGGACTTTCCATCAGTCATCCAAAAACAGCTTGAACAGGAGGACCCTCTTAATTGAATATTAAACCCCTGATGAGTGCCAAAATAAAATAGTGTGATGTCGACTGGAAGCCTTAATGTGTTGCTACCACTGTGCTGGCAAAGATGTGACTGACTGAGGCCAGTACCATACCTACACGTGGTTAACCCATCGTACTGTCAATTGTGTGAATACAAAATGACTACTGGCACAAATTTGTGCAAAAATAGCATTTAATAACAGAAGAAACACTCTGGAAATGACCTATTAACCTGCTAAGAAAAACAAGAAAGAAGAATTCAGCTCACAACAAAATTATGAAAAATTATATATAAAAAACCCCTATGTTATGACGAGGTGTTTACAAAAGAAGTGAAAGAAGGCACATAAGACTTAAGGAGCTACTTGAAAACAAAACTTGCCTGCAATTGATTCAAGCTGCAGGAGAGCAAAAGAGACCAAGACTGGAAGTACATAACAGGAAGGCTAAAACAGGTACAGCAGAGTTGCTTTGTATTATTCTTGTAACCTTTCAACCCCTGTCTAACATGGAACTAGTTGTATTTGGAAATGTTGGCAACCTTTTGAAAATTTCAGAGTTAATGTAAAGATTAAAATTCAGAGATTGCCATTTTAGTGTTGCTAGCTGCATTAACTACATTAATCACTAATTTAATAAGCTAAAAACAGATTAAAATGTGAATTCTGTCAAGTTTTAGCCTTTGTTTTAAAACAGCAAACCCTGTTTTACTTTGACAGCATAGTCACAGGCGGTGACCCCGACTAAGCTCCCATTATACTGTAAATAATTCACGACCGCTCATGACAGAAAGGCTCAAAAAACAATATTTCACTGCTGTTATGATAATATCTTATATTATAGTTCTTAAAGAAAGAAAAAAAGAAAAAAGCAAAGAAAAAAGGAAACAATTTGTTCTTAAAAGAAATTGAGATAGGATACAATTGGCAGGTAGGTCGAAGTTTTACAAAGCCCAGAGGTTGGAAATCACAACAAATTTTAATGTGTGCATCTTTAGAAAAAATTGTTAAGTCACAGTGAAATTGTTTAGTTTTTTTTTTTTTTTTCTGCATAATCACACATCAAGTAAGACTTGATAAGATAAGCAACTCTTGAAAAGATAAAAAACTACTTGTGTTACAAAACTAAACAACATAAATATTTCCAATATCTGGTTATTTTCTAAACAACTTCTACAAAAAGACAATGCCAATGTAATTTACGCAAAACAGCAGTGTAACTAACCCATTTGATAAGATTTTCAAAGACAACGTTAAGATCTGATAGTGTGGTACATCTCTATATTATAATAAAGTCCAATAAAGTTCCATTCTAAAAGCCAATACGTCATCCATTATTTCTACACACAGGAATATTAACAATAACAACAACTACATATAAGTTGTTTCTTTTTATCTTTGTGCCCAGAAGGTTGAAGCTCTATCCTGTAGCCAGGATAACATGTCAGGTCTCCTACTGCGTAAGAGACTCCATGTGAAGTCATGGCCAAGAAGCGTAACATTTCATTTAGACTCAACTAGCTTCAGTCATGAGTAAAAACAGCCCCTAGTGGGTTTTCTGTTTCCCCTCATTCATTTATGAGGTAAAAACAACTGGCATGTGCACAGAGATGCTCTTGGTAAAGGTGTGTGCAACAACGGTTATAAACATCAGGCATAAAGAGTCTTGATAGTTCCTCCTGCAGTTGAATAACTGAATTTAAAACAAGTCATATCCTTAACATATACAATTCCCTTACAGATTTAGCAAACAGGCGTTATTATGGCTGTCATAATGTTTAAGCTCTATACATTATGTCACAGAAAATTGCGAACAATAATTTAAGTCTCCAAGGACTTCTATAGTCTGACAATCTTAAAAGAATTTGCATGATTTTAAAGCTTGTAAAGTGGAATTTATTTCCTTTTATGAGAAATTTGGAATGTTTAATCTTACCTTTTACTTTTTGCATAAAAAAACACAATGGCCTGTAGTACACTTTACAGCCCCTGTCTCTGTAAACTCTGAGAATTAATTACTGGATGTTATTTTGTTTATTTGCTCCAAACTACTGAAAAAGAACTGAAAAAAGAAATAAAAAAAGAAAGTCAGATTTAATTTTTTCATTTGGCTTAAAACCTAAACGGCATTGTTTTTGGTGTTTGGCCTTAGCTACTGAATCCATTATTTTGATGCAAATGCTCAGAGAAATATGGTTGGCTGAACATTAGACAGTAGTTACTATTCTCAACACAAGGTCTATTAACCTTCAGCAGAAGACGGGGTCACAATGAGATAATGAGATTAAAAGTAGCGCTGCATAATGTTGGGTTTTTCATTATACCTAATATGCTAATGTTTTCCAACTCAATCGAACTGTCAGCACTGACAATGATATATGCATAGATTTCTTTCCACTCCAACTCCATCAAACCTCTCCCTATAGTTGAATGAATGTTGCGCCCACTAATGATGCCCCACTGGCAGACCCACATCAGAAATTAAGCATGTTCAAGCTACACTTCCAATATGAAAAGCACATAACCTGAGATTTATGTGTAGGACACATCACATGCATTCTGATTGAACATTGTAGTACAGTATTCTTTGAATTTTCTATACTGCATGTTGACTATATGGAAAATAATCTCCCAAAATATAATTTTAAAGCCTTACTGTTCTTCAGCTCCATCATATGTGAAAATATATCATGCATCCACAAATTAAAAAGAGTAAACCCAAATTAAAGCTCTGGAGAAGCAATGTGGCAATGTTATTATTTAAATGAGCTAAGCAAACTCCAAGAAGTCATATGTTGAAAAGAAAATGTATGCATATTTGTTTTAATTTATTTGAGAATTAGCAATACCGTAGAAGGAAAAAAAATGCAACATTTAAATATTTTTACTGGTTGATAACTTTCACCTCAGATTTTCTTAAAGCAAAAGCAAAAAAAAAAAAAAAAAGCCAATCATTGTCTTGTTCAAGCAGAGACTTTCCAGTTTGGCTAGTAAGACATAGAGTGTCCTTAAGGATTATTACCATCTCTGATAGAGATGTGTACAAAAGCTTTGAAATAAATGGTTGTTATGGAGATTTGGTGACCTCAAGATGCTGCTCTTTGATGCATTTCTTTAATAACTAGCTTTAAACGTCTATTTCTTTTTACCTGCCTTACCATCTTGCTCTTTGTGTATGGTGACAAGGCAGACTTGGGTCCTCGTCCAGCCTTGTTCCAATTGTTCAAAAATCGCTCTGGGTGTAGATGTGGGGAACTTTATAGGGACTAGCTTTGTTCTAGGAGCTAGTTCCTGTGTTATGAAGATCAACACACATCTTCCTTATAATTCAAAAGCATGTTCTCTTCTCTTTCCAATTCTGAAAAGTGGCTAAAAGATTTGGCATTCCATTGTTACGATCCCAGGGAAACAAACTCATAAAGTTACTAATTGAAAGCTCCCACTGATTTATTTGAAAAAGCATAAATAACTAAAAGCTTTAGTTATTCTATAAGAATAATCAAGGGTCCCATTAAGTGTGATACTGGTGAAATAGTTTATTTTATTTCTAATCTGGTATTGTTCAACCTCAAATTAAAGGTTTTTATTAGTATCATATTTTTCTGCTATTTTATGCAAATGCAATAAAAATAAAAACTTTCTACACATCTTTACCAGGGATTGTGGAGGACAATGTTTACAAAGCCAAACAGGTACACTAATGAACTGTTCTTGGAAGTCATTGCAGCAGCAGCAGCAGCAGCAAAGATTCACAACTATAATCATCCCTGCACGTATACAGAAATCCCATCCTTCCTGCAGAAAAGCCCGGCTACTGTCATCTTTATCATGTCTTAATTATCATCATCGGAGGCTACAACTGGGAAGCGTGAGAGAGAAAGAGGAAAAATCATGAATAGAATGAGAAAGCAGGCAGCACCCTGTAGATGCTTGATGAATGAGGGTGTCAGCTGTATTCAGCCAACTAGCAGCCTCATCTCCGAGTGTCAGGCCCCATGCACTGAGACCTGTCTCATTAGCTACTTTGATCAACCAGTAACAAGGAAGCCAGAGAGAGTGGGTCCATACATCTTTATTATAAGAAGGTGAAACAGCAGTTCATTAAATGTGGTTTTATATCCCACTAGTGAACAGCATGAATGAGGCAGAACATCACACTCTTGATTGGGGCCATGGGTTTGTTTGACTGTGTTTTTACTGGATGAGTTTATACAAATGAGTTATTTGTTCTCTAATTTTGAAACACAGACAAGCAGCACTTCCTGTCACCGTTCCTAGTTCTGCTGGTCCGTATTGATCAGGTCTAATGCATAATAGATGAGGAGCTGACATTTTACACTCTGCTTTTCTGTGGCCAAACATTTTTCAGGTTTCTCGTATCACCAGCAGCACTGTCTCAACAATATACCAATAAACTCTAAAAGTCAAATTGATTAAATAAATCTAATAGGCATGCTGTCAGATTCACGTGGCTTCAAATGATTACTACAATGATTGCTCTGCTCTGTTGTAAATTTTTTTCTGTATGAGATGTGCAGCATCACATCAGAACTCGTTTGCATCTGTATTGACTTACATTGTGCCCATTTTTTGGTCCCTACTGATGCCCTGGGTGACATCAAGGTTGGGATTTAGCTAAAGTGATTTCCTTAAAAGTAGGCATGGGCTGGTTACCTAGATCAAGATATACCTTGTATTAAAAAGTTAAATTCAAAATTCCTAAAATGTATCATACCGTTCTTCTGGTTTTAAAGAGATATAGAGCGAGAGTGATTGCAGTTGTCTCTGGCTGTTTCATGCATAGGGTAGTGCAGCACTGCCCCTCCCTACCTGTTGCTACACACTACCAGGCAGCTGGCTGAAAGAAGGCTACTACACATTCTTCTTGCATTTATGAAAGAAAGATCCACTGTTTGGAAAGCAGTTGAGAAAAGCACAGATGGTCGTGGTGTGGAGACTAATGAACCTTCAATCAGTATTACATAAAAATGTAAAATATATTATACATTTATGTTTAAAATTATTGAACATATTGTGAAACAGCTATTTTTACTCAAGGTTATCATTCATGCCTTTGTCAACACTGAATGCATCACTCTCTTGGTTACATAGCTATTGAAGAACCAGGTCCCTTATGTCCTTCCTTATATTTCCATGTATATTTATTTAAAATATCTTAGGTAAGCTTCACTTACAATTATCAAAGTACAGCGCCAAAAAAGATTTTTGCCTCCCTAAAGATTTATGCTTGCTAAGCTTTTTTGTCACACCTAAACGTTTCAAATTATACAAATGTTCATAATAGACAAACAAGGGTAAATTCAAAATGCAGTTTTTAAATAATAATAATAAGCTACCTAAACTAACTTGGCCACCATCGAGGAATACTGAAGTTTTCTGTCGCAACTTCATGAAGTCTTGAAAAGAGTAATTTTAATTTAGTAGTAGTTTAGCATGCTTCTCGGTATAATATGTGGCAAAACCATAAATACTGTGTTCCTGATGTAAAATTTAGAGATGAAATTAAGCTTATGAAAGACTTCGTCTTCTCTCCATCACTCATTGTTTTGTTGTTCCTCACACTATCAAAAGCTTCCCACTAACAGCGTTTGCACCGCACAAACAAATTGATTGTTTAGCTTGTTTGTGTCCTTCTCTGCATGCTCCCATCACTATAAAGCAGAGGAAAGAAGCGCATCCTACCTCCGCTTGCCGTGGCAGATCTGGATCTCGACTTGAAGAAGAGGAAGGAGAAGGAGCTCGCCGTGGAGATCACAGTTCGTGGACTGAGAAGTTTTAACGAAGCAGTGCCCGAGGGATCACCCACGTTGTAGCAGACACTGTGGAGAGTGTTATTATTATGACTACGCCGGAAAACAAAACTGATCCGGTTTTTCCGCCGTCAGACCGTCAACGCTGTTTGGGGATGTCGTTGCTGTCCAACTCAGTTGTGCGCAACTGTGCGCTCACGCTCCCTCTCGACGTGGTCCCCAAACCAAACGCTCCCGGAGAACACGTGATCAACCCACAGAGGGACAGGAATAGCTCTCAATCCCCTCCAAGGCAGCAGCTGGGATCGGTTTCACCGCTGCGCCAGTGCCCGCGCAACTAACCCGAGCTGTGCGCACCCATACTCCTCCTTCTCCTCCTTCACCGTCCGCCCTCTCGCCCCCTGTAGCCTCACGGTGTCGCTCTCATTGATCCTTTTATCCCCCTCAAATACACAATTTGTAGGTGCTCTATACTTGAAGGCATGTTGTTAAATTGGTCAGATGATTAATAGCCTAATTACAATATTTTTAAAAAAGGGCATTATTTGAAAACCTGCAGTTTTAGTCAAGGGAAGTCATTCTAAAAGTAGTTTAGGAACAGTACAGGTTTGTTGATGGCAAGGAAGCCCTCCCACCTCAAAGACTTGAAGTTCATTACAAAAGATTGAGAAAACATGTCAAAATCAGGTCCGCAACTGAAAATGGTTGATTGATGTGCCAATAAAGATTTTTCCGCTGATTAACAGTTTCTATAAGATGTGTTCATATTTCTAAGTTAAGAAGTGCTCAGTCATTTTTTATTAAATGTTGACATGATTTTTCACAGTGTGATGAAAGCATAATACATGCAAACTAGTCCCTTGATTTTATGTAACAAAGTATACTAAAACATGTAGAACAATTTTATTTTGGACAACTAAACAACTCAAATCTTGGAATAATATTACAGAATTTCTCCATGCGGCATGCGGCTTGGGTGGTTGCTGAGGCAAAAACTCGGGCGTGGGAGGGGTTTGGGGAGGCCACGGAAAACGACTTCCGTACGGCTTCGAGGCGATTCTGCTTGGAACATTGTTACTCGGTGGGCAGAGTACTTCGAAGACCTCCTCAACCGGCACATCTTCCATTGAGGAAGTGAAGCCTGGGGGCCTTGGGGCAGGCTCCCCAATCTCTGGTGCTGAGGTCACCGAGGTGATTAAAAATCTCCTCAGTGGTAAGGCACCGGGGGTGGGATGAGATTTGCCTGGAGTACCTTAAGGCTCTGGATGTTGTAGGGTTGTGTTGGCTAACGTGACTCTGCAGCATCGCGTGGAAATCGGGGGCAGTTCCACTGGATTGGCAGATCAGGGTGGTGGTCCCCCTATTCAAAAAGGGGGACCGTAGAGTGTGTTCCAACTATAGGGGACTCATACTCTTAAGCCTCCCTGGTAAGGTCTATTTGGGGGTTCTGGAGAGAAGGGTCCATCGGATAGTCGAACCTCGGATTCAAGAAGAGCAGTGTGGTTTTTGTCCTGGCCGTGGAACACTGGACCAGCTCTACACCCTCAGCAGGGTCCTGGAGGGTTCATGGGAGTTCGCCCCAACCAGTCTACATGTGCTGTGTGGACTTGGAGATGACGTTCGACTGTGTCCCTCGGGGAGCCTTGTCGGGTGTACTCTGGGAGTATGGGGTGCCAGGCCTTTCGATACAGGCTGTCAGGTCCCTGTATGACCGGTGTCAGAGCTTGGTCCGCATTGCCAGCAGTAAGTTGGACTCGTTTCCGGTGAGGGTTGGACTCCGCCAAGGTTGCCCTTTGTCACCGATTCTGTTCATAATTTTAATGGACAGAATTTCTAGGCGGAGCCAAGGTGTTGAGGGGATCTGTTTTGGTGGCTGTAGGATTGCGTCTCTGCTTTTTGCAGATGATGTGGTCCTATTGGCTTCATCAGCTCATGATCTACAGCTCTCACTGGAGCAGTTTGCAGCCGAGTGTGACGTGGCCGGGATGAGAATCAATGCCTCCAAGTCCGAGGCCATGGTCTTGAGCTGGAAAAGGGTAGAGTGCCTTCTCTGGGTCGGGGGGCAGGTCCTGCCTCAAGTGGAGAAGTTCAAGTATCTTGGGGTCTTGTTCAGGAATGAGGGAAAAATGTAGTGGGAGATCGATAGACGGATTGGTGCTGTTTCAGCAGTGATGCGGGCGCTGTACCGGTCTATTGTGGTGAAGAGAGAGCTGAGAGAGCTGAGTCAAAAACATTGTCATTAGCTTTGGGTCATGACCAAAAGAATGAGATCACGGATACAAGCGGCCGAAATGAGTTTCCTCCGCAGGGAGTCTGGCCTGTTGGGATTATGAATCTGAGAATATTATTTAATATTAAGATTTTAATATTTTATCAAATAATATTTCGGTCTGTTAAGGGTTGTCCTGTGAATACCAGCCCAGTAAGGCGATGGTATTAGGACAAAATAGAAAGGTGTGAGACGAGCTCTGACATTATTGAACAGCAAAACTCTGCACACACATGGAATGAATTCCCACAATTTCTTAAAATACAAGAATTTATTAACAAAAATAAGTCAACTCAAAGTCAAACATATTTCAATCAACAAACTTTACTATGCTAAAACAATCCAACTAAACTACCAAGCAGAATGAAAGAATAACAAAGACTAATGGGCTATGTACAATATAAACAAGTTGATTAAAGATGTTTGAAAACCATGACCAAAAGAGTGATGCAACATTACCATGCAATGTTTATGTTTGAGAACCAAGGATTATCTTAAAGAATCTGGAAGTGAAGTTAAGTTAGTCTTGGAACTAACTTAGGCAATAATCAGCAAACGTTTAGACAACCATTCACAATGCAAGATCAGATAAAATATTATTTTATTAAAATAATGTTTTAAATAATGATCTGCTGAATAAAACCAACCTTCTGGATGACCATTTCTCAACGGTGTCTAATTAGCTGCCTTTATTTATTAAATTAATATTTAAAGAAATATTATTAAGGGAATGGTAAAACATTTAAGGACGTATTTTGGAAAAGCGCCAAATCTTTCTGGAGAAATAGGGCTTAATGGTGTTTACTTAGTTATCAAATTTAGTAAAATGATGTTAGGGACACATTATTTACTGGATTGAAAACCAAACCTTTCTGGGTAAATATTATTTGGCAGCAAGCACGTTTCCTTAGCTGTTAGCAGTTAAGCTAACAAAGAAGCTGATAGCTTAGCACCAGAATCAAACCCACACCTTCAAAAATACCGTCAATAAAAGGGTTAAAATGCATAAGCACAGACGGCGCGTTATGGCCGATCTTCTGTGTTTAAAATCACCCTTTAAATAAAGTTTGTCTTAACTTTGAAAACACAGACAAAGAACACAAAACTGAACATGTGTGCTGCAGATATTCTGCTAGCACCAAGATATCTGAGTTCAACACAAACAAAACCAAACTTCATAAAATGAAAAACGTTTAGATCATTTCAATCTAAATCTTTCTATATTATTCTGCCCAAACACTTAACCTCATGAAGTGTGGTGAGGAACGTTGTCCAAGGCGGAGAAGTTTGAAGAAACGTCCATAATCTTCAAACGGTTAGCTACAGCTAACCTCCTTAGCTGTGGGGAGTGGCGGCTGTTCTGTCAGCCGGTCTGTGAACAAACGGTTAGCTTCTAGCTAACCTCCGTAGCTGTGGATGAAAGACGGCCCGATGTGTCTGCCAACCACACTGCACGTTACCGTAACCACGGTGATGGGGTCTCTGCTGTCTTCATAGAGACCGCTTCTCTGTAGGGAACTTCTCTGGGACAGTTTGCTTCTGCAGGCCTCAGAGAGAAAGTAAGCAATTCTTACACCTTAATTTCTCCGTTCATGAATGAAAATACCAGATACACAGACAGTATTTCATTCGTACTTAACTTTGCATATGATCGATGATCGTATGACATCCTTGGACCCAGTTGAAGAGTTTGTGTCTGTTTGCCAGCAAAGAGACATCAGCGTGCTTGTCTCCCCTATCCGGTCCCTCTCGAAGGCCATGTGGAAGAGGTCGGCTTGTTGGAGACGGGGTGCTCTTATTCAGACTGTGGCATCATGGGAAGTCCTCCCTGCTCCCACTGGGAGGAGGCCCAGAGGAAGACCCATGACACACTGGAGGGATGATGAGCTGGCCCGAGTGGCTGGGGAGAGGGAAGTCTGGGTCTTACTGCTTAGGCTACTGCCCCCGCGACCCTGCGATTCCGCTATAAGCTGAAGACAATGAATGGATGGATGGAATTTCACCAATGAGGGACAATAAAGTATATTTCTATTCTATTCTATTTTATTCTATTCTATTCTATTCTATTCTATTCTATTCTATTCTATTCTATTCTATTGAGAAGGAAAGTAAATTTAAAACTTCCACAAATAAATTCATACACCTTTTAATAATTTACAAAAAATAATAAAACCATAGATACCAAAAACATCACCGTGGGTACTAAACACTGAGCAATCAAACTGATGCAAAACAAAAATATACAGGTGCCTGGCACATGACTATTAGGTCAATTGGTTACTCTAAAATGTCCTTAGGTGTGAGTGTGTGCATTTTTGTTGGTGCTGTATGTCTCTCTGTTGCCCTGTGATGGATGGGCAACCTGTCAAGGGTGTACCATCGTTCTCGCCTGAAGACCGCTGGAGATAGTCAAGGAAATGGTGCAAGGAAAAATGCTCTCTGTTTTCTGTGCAACAAAGCGGTATGGCTACCACAGCATCTTGCAGCGGCATGCTATTCCATCTGGTTTGCGTTTAGTTGGACCATCATTTATTTTTCAACAGGATAATGACCCCAAACACACCTCCAGGCTGTGTAAGGGCTATTTGACCAAGAAGGAGAGTGATGGGGTGCTGCGCCAGATGACCTGGCCTCCACAGTCACCGGACCTGAACCGAGCTGGACTGCAGAGTGAAGGCAAAAGGACCAACAAGTGCTAAGCATCTCTGAGAACTCCTTCAAGACTGTTGGAAAACCATTTCAGGTGACTACCTCTTGAAGCTCATCAACAGAATGCCAAGAGTGTGCGGAGCAGTAATCAAAGCAAAAGGTGGCTACTTTGAAGAACTTAGAATGTAAGGCATATTTTCAGTTGTTTCACACTTTTTTGTTCAGTATATAATTCCACATGTATTAATTCATAGTTTTGATGCCTTCAGTGTGAAGCTACAATATTCATAGTCATGAAAATAAAGAAAACTCTTTGAATGAGAAGGTGTGTCCAAATGTTTGGTCTCTTGTATATACAGGTCCTTCTCAAAATATTAGCATATTGTGATAAAGTTAATTATTTTCCATAATGTCATGATGAAAATTTAACATTCATATATTTTAGATTCATTGCACACTAACTGAAATATTTCAGGTCTTTTATTGTCTTAATACGGATGATTTTGGCATACAGCTCATGAAAACCCAAAATTCCTATCTCACAAAATTAGCATATTTCATCCGACCAATAAAAGAAAAGTGTTTTTAATACAAAAAACGTCAACCTTCAAATAATCATGTACAGTTATGCACTCAATACTTGGTCGGGAATCCTTTTGCAGAAATGACTGCTTCAATGCGGCGTGGCATGGAGGCAATCAGCCTGTGGCACTGCTGAGGTCTTATGGAGGCCCAGGATGCTTTGATAGCGGCCTTTAGCTCATCCAGAGTGTTGGGTCTTGAGTCTCTCAATGTTCTCTTCACAATATCCCACAGATTCTCTATGGGGTTCAGGTCAGGAGAGTTGGCAGGCCAATTGAGCACAGTGATACCATGGTCAGTAAACCATTTACCAGTGGTTTTGGCACTGTGAGCAGGTGCCAGGTCGTGCAGAAAAATGAAATCTTCATCTCCATAAAGCTTTTCAGCAGATGGAAGCATGAAGTGCTCCAAAATCTCCTGATAGCTAGCTGCATTGACCCTGCCCTTGATAAAACACAGTGGACCAACACCAGCAGCTGACACGGCACCCCAGACCATCACTGACTGTGGGTACTTGACACTGGACTTCTGGCATTTTGGCATTTCCTTCTCCCCAGTCTTCCTCCAGACTCTGGCACCTTGATTTCCGAATGACATGCAGAATTTGCTTTCATCCGAAAAAAGTACTTTGGACCACTCAGCAACAGTCCAGTGCTGCTTCTCTGTAGCCCAGGTCAGGCGCTTCTGCCGCTGTTTCTGGTTCAAAAGTGGCTTGACCTGGGGAATGTGGCACCTGTAGCCCATTTCCTGCACACGCCTGTGCACGGTGGCTCTGGATGTTTCTACTCCAGACTCAGTCCACTGCTTCCGCAGGTCCCCCAAGGTCTGGAATCGGCCCTTCTCCACAATCTTCCTCAAGGTCCAGTCACCTCTTCTTGTTGTGCAGCATTTTCTGCCACACTTTTTCCTTCCCACAGACTTCCCACTGAGGTGCCTTGATACAGCACTCTGGGAACAGCCTATTCGTTCAGAAATTTCTTTCTGTGTCTTACCCTCTTGCTTGAGGGTGTCAATAGTGGCCTTCTGGACAGCAGTCAGGTCGGCAGTCTTACCCATGATTAGGGTTTTGAGTGATGAACCAGGCTGGGAGTTTTAAAGGCCTCAGGAATCTTTTGCAGGTGTTTAGAGTTAACTCGTTGATTCAGATGATTAGGTTCATAGCTCGTTTAGAGACCCTTTTAATGATATGCTAATTTTGTGAGATAGGATTTTTGGGTTTTCATGAGCTGTATGCCAAAATCATCCGTATTAAGACAATAAAAGACCTGAAATATTTCAGTTAGTGTGCAATGAATCTAAAATATATGAATGTTAAATTTTCATCATGACATTATGGAAAATAATGAACTTTATCACGATATGCTAATATTTTGAGAAGGACCTGTATATATACAGAGAGAGAGAGAGAGAGAAGAGAGAGAGAGAGAGAGAGAGAGAGAGAGAGAGAGAGAAAATTTGTGAAAAAAATGCTAAATTAAACATTTTCTGTAGAAATTGCCTAATTAAAGGGTTTGATGTTTGATTTTAGATCTGTGCTTGAAACGGATGAGGAAAGGTAATATCAGTCTTAAAACTGCAGGCAGGATAAATTGAGCTTTTTCATTTTTTTAAATGAAAATAATCCAATATTTTTAAGATGAAGATGGGAGAAGCTGCTTGTTCTTGGCCTGCAGGTGAGAGAATGTTGGTGTGTTTTAGCTGTATAAAGAACAAAGATTTATCTGCTGAATTGCTTCTTTTAAACAGCTTTTAAATGCTAATGCGCTCAATGTCTAATTGTGGCAGAGCCGCACTGACTGTTGCCAACTTAATTAGTTCCTCTGTGACAAGTTGCCTGCTCAGTTAAGATGAGAAGGACAGCTTAATGCTGAGGGGAGAGCTGATAGGTGGTCTTTGTGTCTCTTGCTCAGATCTGCCCAACCCCCCTCAACACACAGTGTCCTTCACCATTTTACCCCACCACCATTATTGACTGGAGTTTGACAAATGTGCCGTGTTTGTTGTGTATTACCCGACACAAACTTTCAGTCCAACCTCTTCAGGGATCAATCTCCATTTAGATCAACAATGGTCATCCTGTAATTTCACGGGATCCTCAGTGGAGGGGAGGCAGACAGTATTTAGACAAGCTGAGCAATCATCCTCACAGCTTGCTTTTTGAATATTTGCTTAGAAAGTATTAAGTGGTGGAGCAGCTGGTGAGGGCAGGAAGCATGCCGTGATTACTTTCCACTCTCCTCTGTATGCAGGTGTTAAAGTGAAAATCCAGGGTTCAGTGTGTCCACAGGACAGAATACCAAAAGTGGAAGGTGGAACTTTGCGCCAGCGTGGAAGGATTGCTGAAAAGCCTGCTCCTTTGGAGACATACCCCTGCTAGTTTTGCAGATTTCATCTCAGGGCATATGCTTTACCAAGACAGATACACAGATGATTAACATTGCCTTTTGTGTGCCAAAGATGTTACAAACCTGCTGTTTTTTAGCCTGACTTTGAGCATCTCCTCGGACATTGATTCAAGGTCACAAAAGGCTTGTACATATTTTACCTCTGGTAAAGATGTGTAAAAACCCTTAAAATAAATGAATATGTTACTGCAGTAGCATAAGCTCCCACTAAAAACAGAGGAACCAAACCCTTTTGCTAATAAGACAGCAGTTAGTCATCCCCTATAACATTTCAAAAAGTTGGAACAAACAGAGAAAGGGATCTTTGACTATACCTCACATTTATAAGTGTATATCCCAAATTATAACCCTTCACTTTAAGTGTGTCCCTACAAAATCTTCACATCATGATTTTAACACTAACTACAAGTGTAAATATCTATAACCATGTTGGCCAGTATATATTTTTAGCAATTCACCAAGTTTAGGATCAGGGTGATGGATAATCGGAGCTGCTTTCTGTTTTTATACTCACTCACCTTTTATAGAGACCCTTTTTCTTTCTGTCCTTCTATATTCACCCTTAAAATCCTCCATAAAAAATTGTATCAGTTTTAATCTTTTACACCCCAACCCACCTTACAGTGTATCTAAGTGTGTTGAGACTATGCAGTTGCCTACACTACAGGTGTGGGCACCCAAAGTGTCAAGGGATTGTATCCATGAAAGTGGAAATAGAAAAAGAAAATATTTAATGCTTTTGTGTGTTTTAAAAAAAATCTGACTCTCTAGCCAAGAGCACACATCTGTACGATTTCATATTCTGAAGCATCTCGACCTTATATTTTCAACTATAAATTTTAAAACTAGCTGTAAAATGCTAACAAACATACTGTGTTTTACATGATTCTCCAGTCCTTTCCTTGTGGTTTACACCTACTAATGAAAAGTAAAGGAGATATCCTCCTTTTAAATTAGGCAATAGCTCTAACTTATTCTGAAACCTTGAAAATTGATGTAAAAAGCATAGTGTGCAGATAAGTTTCAAAATCCATTATTTCTTACAAAGCTTGCATAGAGATTAGCACAAACATATTGTTAATCATTACAGGGCTTATGAATGTTTAATAGACAAAGGGTAACTTGAGGATGGAGGGAAAGTAATAATTGATGAAGCTGGATGCAGATGGGACAGTGTGGGATACTTAATTAAATTTTGACGCGGGCAAATGACCCATTTCCTAAATTGCTGAGGGAAAACTGAAGTTTAGAGACACCAGAATGTTTAATATACACAACATTCAAACGCATCCCAGTCCAGTCTATTATTATTTATTATTATTTATTTAGACATACATTTTTAAGATAAGCTAAAACAATATCATGAACAAAACGCTCAGATAAGTCTATTATGCAGCCATTTACAGATTATGTAACTCTGTGCTTCTGACTAATCTCTGCTCTCCAACTGTACATGAGCATTTCAGCACATTTTAAAACACATTTCTTTTGTTGGGCAGCTCTGAGGATTTGGCTGCTATATGTCTGGCTGTCTGTTACGTCTGAGGATCAGCACTGCTATAAAGTGGCAGCCAGCTGCCGTCTTAAAGCTCGCCATCCAGAGTCAGAGTCAGATACGCGTAAAGCTGCACAAATGCAAGGAAACTGAAGGAAATCAGTTAAAAAGTGCTTCTGTGCTGCATAGCAGGACTGTGGGGGATGTTTCCATAAATATATATTAACTTGAAAAAATGTACATTCATATTTTTTATTTTCCTTTGTATAGTATTTATTTTAGGTTGTACTTATTGTTAAAGGTTTGCAGCAGTAACTTGCATTTACAGTGAAATACAATTCTGATCAAAATCAAATCAACAAAAAATTTCTCCACTTTGATAATTGAATATTCTGACACTTCACCCACAATAGGTTCAAAAAATATATCTCACCACTGAGCACAAATTTTATTGATCTTTGCAGTTCATGAAGATCTAGGTCAGATTATAGGTCACACTGATCAGCAATCTGGAATTTTGAAAAGGGGATTCAAATGATGATAAATTGCAACCAGATGAGGCCCACGATTTGTCATCTGGGAAGAAATAGTGCCTTGAAAAATACAGCCCCCCGTCCAAACATTTCCACATTTTCAAAACCAAAAACATGTTTTATTTTTATTTGTTGGTATAGACCAACACAAAGTGTCTAAATTGTGAGGTGGAAACAAATTTGCATACAAATGAAAACCTGAAAAGTGTGCTGTAATCAGCCCCATTTACTCTGATACCCATAATTACAATTAGATGCAGACACTGTCTTCAGAAGTCATCAAATTAGTAAATAGAATCAGTCTTTGTGCACTTTAAAATCATTATAAATCTAGGTATTCTGTGAGGTTTATTAGAGAACATTCGTGAACAAACATCATCATGACAACCAAGGACAGGTCAGGGAAAAAGTTGTGTAGAAGTTTAAAGTAGAGTAAGATTATCGAACCCAAGCTTTGAACATTTTATAAAACAACGTTCAAGCTGTCATCAGAAAATGGAGCACCATTGTACATCTGCAGACCTACCAAGGCAGAGTCAACTGCCTAAACTGACAGGCTGGGCATCATTGTTCAGAGAATCAGTCAAGAGGCCCATAGTAACTCTGGAGGAGCTGCAAAGGTGGGAAAAATCTGTTCACAGAACCGCTACTAGTTGTGCACTCTTCAAATCTTACCTTTACACATTGTGCAAGAATAAAGCCATTTTTGAAAGAAAGTCTTGTTTTCTGCTTGCCATAAGCTATGTAGGGCAATAATGTTAACCTTTATGCAAAATGCTATGAGCGGTGGAAAACTAACACTGGACTTTACCTTGAATACTATATCCCCGCTGTGAAACATAGTGGTGGCAGCATCATGCTGGGGTGATGCTTTTATTCAGCAGGGAAGTGTAGGCTGGTCAATGGGAAGATGAAAGGAGCTAAGCACAAAGTCCTTTTAAAAGCTGCAAGAAGCTTGAAACCAGAGCAGAGTTACCGTCTAGTAGAGGAGTCTGCAAGCTTTAAAATCCAAAGACACATTAGTGCCTCAGTCCAGCTAAATAAAACTCATTTAAGGATCCGGCTGTTACATGACCTTTTGAAAAAAGACAACTTATAATTTTTGGTAAATGTCAACTATAGGTTTCATTTTTAGGTTTTTAAAAAAAGAAAAACAAAAGAAACCTTTGCAAATAGAGGATATTTGTGAAAAATTAGGGAAGAAACAAAATTATAGTTTCCAAATTAAATGAAAAGATTAAAGAATAAAATTATTACTGGTACATTTAGTGTCGTTCTGTTGTGAAGACTCAATGCAATTATTACATGAAAACACTGGTTCTGAATAACGTTATTCAGAACCATTATGGAAAGTCCAAAGAGCCACTTGCAACTTTGGAGCCACAGTTTGCAGACCCCTTTTCTATAGTTGGAACTCGCTCATGCACATACCTGTGTGTGCATTAATCCTTGCACACATATCCACATAAATGTCAAACAGAAAACTTGACAAATTAATAATTTTTCTATCACACTTTTTACTTCAAAAACCCACATCCACCTTTTTCTTGCTACTTGTGTGTGCAGGGATCAGTTTTCAGGATTCTTTTTCTGCATCTGCCTGTTGTTATTACTGTAAAAAGTGTTTATGTAAGCATGGAAAGAAACGAGTCCAAAACAGTGCAATGTATATATATTAATGCAAAAGCAGCGTATTATGGAATAAAAGTTGATTTATTCCAATAGATTATCAATGCATGTTGACAGTTTCTTTAACATTTAGCTTTTCTGTGTTTAAAGATGAAAATAATTTAAAAAAAGACAGAGCCTATCACAAGTATATGTAAAAAACTAAAAGCTCCAGTTGTTTGGGCCCCAGCCATGGGTTACAACATTATAGGCCATTAAGAACTTTTCTGGAACTTTCAAAATAAATCGCATTAACCTACTTCCAGCACAGCCAGGAACAGGAACAAGAGAGGTTACAGTGGACTTCCCGTGACGTCACTGTTTGAATAAAAACCTCGCGTTCCAACAAACAGACCTCTTCCACGCAGGTCCCCAGTGGAGCTGGAAGGAGAGACAGCGCATTAATGTCTCTTTCCTGGCAAACAGACATAACTCTTCAAACTGGATCCAGAGTGACTACAATCACATGCAACAAAGTTAAGTAATGATTTGCTGTTCAAGTATCCGGCATTCATTCATATAAAGGGTGTAATAAGACAAGCTCGACTTGGCTTTTCTTCTAGTAGACTAGCACTCAGCTAAGGATGTGTTCTGTGTTGTGTTTATTTTGTTTTGGTTGGTCAAACTTTATTTAAAGGGTGGTTTTTAAACACAGATCGGCCATAACGCGCCGTCCACGCTTATGCATTTTTACCATTTTATTTGTGGTATTTTAAAGGTATGTGTATGATTCTGGTAACCAGCTATAAGCTTCTTTTGTTAGCTCCAACCCCTAACAGCTAAGAGCACATGCTTGCCTACTTTATGAGTCAGCTGAAGATCATTTACCCAGAAAGGTTGTTAGTTTCCAATTTAGGAAGTAATATTTCCTTAAATATTTTACTAAATGTGATAATTAATTAAACACCATTAAGACCCATTTATCCAAAAGGTTTGGTTCTTATTCAAAATAATATTTCCTTAAATGTCATTTTAATATTTCCTTGATAATATTTATATATTATAATATTATTTTAGTAAAGGCAGCTAATTAATCACCATTGAGAATTGGTCATCCAGAAGAAGGTTGGTTTTATTCAGCAAATCATTCTTTAAAATGTTGTTTTATCAAAATAATGACCAAGTTAGTTCAAAGACTAACGTAACTTCATTTCCAGCTTCTTCAAGATAATCCTTGGTTCTCAATCATAAATAACATTGCACCGTAATGTCGCATCACTCTTTTGGTCATGGTTCAACCATCTTTGTTTAACTTGTTTATATTGTACATAGCCCATTAGTCTTTCTTATTCTTTCATTCTGCTTGGTAGTTTAGTTGGGTTGTTTTAGCATAGTATAGAGTTTGTTGATTGAAATATGTTTGACTTTGAGTTTAGATATTTTTGTTAAAGTCTTGTATTTTAAGAAACTGTGTGAATTTATTCTGTGTGTGTGCAGAGTTTTGCTGTTCAATAATGTCAGAGCTTGGCTCATCCCTTTCAATTTTGTCCTAATTCCATCGCCTTACTGGGCTGGTATTCACAGGACAACCCTTAACAGACTGAAATATTATTTAATAAAATGATAAAGTATTAATATTAAATAATATATTCATATTCATAATCACAACACAGTTTTATTAGCCAGATGTTATAAAAGATTTCCAAAAATAGAGAACACTTCACTGACACTGTTTCAGACCAGATTAAGCTCCTCTGTTTTTTCATGTTTCAATGAAAGAGATTTAAGAAATATTAAGACATCCATCTGCTGTCTTGTGTAGTCAGCATAATTAGCTGTAGAAGCTTGAGAAGTTGTTTTGTGTCACACAAACTTCAAACGAGTATCCAGGCATCTGTTCCTGACAGCCAGGAGGTGCTGCTAGATTAGAAGAGCCGGAGGGGTCTCAGATTATCTTGGGGCCCTGTCTAGAGTCCGCCTTGGCAGCAGACTGCAAAACAAAGCAGCTGTCCTGAAACTGTATTGGGAAGGCGTTAATTGGTTTTAAGGCTTTTGTTCTAAGTGTGACAGAGTTGGATAAATGGGGATTACATGAAGTTAAAACCGATAGATAGTGTGACTGTAGACGATAAAAAGACAGAGGGACAAATAAAGAAGAAGGAAGGAATGGACATGAGGCAAACCAGAGAGTATTTTCAAAGTAAATGTGATGTTGGATATGTGATTCTTTCATTTAATTTTCAAATGCAACCCTATTGGAAGCATTAGTGACACCATGAACCCAACCAAATGAATTTTTAGAGCACTTTTAGAACACGATTATTCATCCAACTGGAGAAAGAATATAAAATAATTGCTGCTAAAATCCCAGATAGTGATCCTATTTGTCCTATAAAGAAAATTAGAGGAAACATGGACTTCTGTTTAGGTTTACAGGAGGACTATGTTGTTCACAAAAAGGTATTTTTGCTAGCTTTAATTTGTACACCAGACTTGATTGTCAGACTTGAGAGCACAGTTTACTGCTGGATGTTTTTCTCTCTCTTTCTGAATGCTGATCATTAACCCAAAAAAAGTAAGCAAGATGAGTTAATTTGATCCCAATCAAGACAGTGTTGTGCCCCAACATGGGTTGAAACATGGCCTCGAACTGTAAACAGAGAACTACAGACTGGTGAAAAAACATCTCTGAATCCCATACTACACAGCCTTAACCTTTTCTTGTGAGGCCAGCCCCAGGAAGGAGGACTCACTGCTGGAATCCCTGTGATGTCATGGAGTTATTGAAACACTCCTCCCATCCACACCTCTTTCTGATTGACCCATGCCAACGCAGCTGGCAATGCACAAACCCTGAATGTTTTTGAAACTTGCTGAGGAAGACTATACTGCCTCAAAGAATCCTTGGATCCAAAGTTGATTAGGATCTTGCGTTAGTGTACATGTCGATTGAAGGACAACCAAAAGTAAAGTAATGACCAGCTGTTACTGCATCCAGCGTTCATTCTAAGGGGTAATTTAAGGCAAGCTGTCTTAAACCTTTCTGTCTGAGCTTCTGGAGAAAAGGAATCTGAGCCAGAGGTACCCCCAGAAGAGACGGTGTCTCTCTTTACATCGAGTAAAGCAGCTTTCCCCCTCTCTGCCTGAGAGGAGACACAGGAATGGCAGGATCACACGTCTTCCTGTGTGCCGGTCCGTTGAGCAGGATCTACCCCAAGCTGCTACCAAGAGCTGTTTTTTTTGTTCATTGCCTTTGCCACACAATCCAACACCCTTTGGACCTTCTTCATTCCTGTTCATCAGAATGGTACATGTAAGAGGTGGTGATGAAACAATCAAAATATTGTTTTTTTCATGGTATTTTGCTTTGAGTGTGGTGCTAAGAGTTGAACTAATTGAGTGCTAGCAAGCTGCTCAGCTAGTGCAAACAGGCCTCTAAGCCTTGAGGCTAGTCAGTTTGTTCTGTGTGTTGTGTTTTAAAGCTACGACAAACTGTATTTCAATGAGTGGTTTAAACACAGATTGGCCATAACACACCGCTGGGGCTCATAAACACCTTAATATTTGTAAAAATAGTATTTCAAGCACATGTGAAACTAAAAGGATTGCTAAATAAGTTACTTTCTTTTGTTAGCTAAAACAGCTAAAGCTGACACCAGGAAGGTCAAATATTTACATCCAACTTGTCGCCATCTTATGAGGGTCCATAGACATTCTTCTCCACCATTTTAGCAGTCCATTATTACATGTGATGACTAGTTAACAACATGAAGATCAATTGTCCAAAAGACTACTGATTTCTAATTCAGTAAATAATATTTCCTTAAACATTGCTTTACTAAAATAATGTTTGTTGGTTAAAATATCATTAACAATCAATTGTCCAAATATGCTATTGATTTCTAATGCGGCAAATAATATTTTAAGATATTATTTACTAAATAATGATGGCTGTTTGAGCAACATTAAGATCAGTCTTCCATAAGGTTATTGATTTATTATTTTATTAAAATAATGCTTTACATACCTTCTGATTTAGCATTGTGACTTGTCTGACCTACCAATTCCTGTCTGTAATTAGTTTTAAAACTAATTTGACCTCATTTCCAAATCCCTTAAGATAAACCTTGGTTCCTAAACATAAATATCCACACTAAACTGTGATATCGTTGCTTCATTTTATTGGTTGTGGTTTTCAACCATTTTATTTATTCCCCTTTTCCCTCATTGGTATATAGTTCAGTAGTTTTCTTTATTCCTTCATTTTGCTTGGTAGTTTTTTTTTTTAACTGTTCTAATACCACCACCACATTGGGCTGTTATCCACAGGACAAAACTTGACAGACAGAAGGTTAATAAATTAAATATTAAATAACTTCAGCATGTTATTGTACAACAGCAGCTATTTGATTCTAGAATTGCGCCGCTCAAGGTGGCAGCAGGTTGGAGTAGCTCTGTTACTTTTGATTCTGATTTATTCTTTTTTGGGAACTATTCCTCTTGTGGTGGATACAGTTGATTTTTTTTGGATGACTGTCCACTCCAGTGTCGGATGCTGTGCAGCTTGGAGGATTTTTCTTAATACTTTCTATTTTTGGACATTTGTTATGATGAATTGCCATGGCAACGAGGTTGTTTCTTACTACCGGGAGCAGCTGATTAGTATCTCAAAAGCTCAAATAATACTTCAGCTACAACCCCAAATCCCTGATGAGTTGAAAAGGAGATGCCGTGGATGCAGAGCAGGAGCTAAGAGAAGAGAGAGAAGGAGGAAGTTCAAACCATCTCTTCCGTTGATTATGATGGGCAATGTGAGATCGTTGGGAAACAAGTTGGATGAACTCCAAGCCCTACAAAGGACCCAGCCAGAGTACCGGGCATACAGTATCATGTGTTTTACTGAGACATGGCTGCAGGATCATATCCCCGACTCCAGCGTCTCTCTGCCGGGCTTTTTAACCATACGAGCAGACAGAGATTTAAGGAGGAGCGGTAAATGTAAAGGAGGTGGACTGGCAGTACTTGTGAACAACAGATGGTGTAATCCAGGACATGTTACTGTGAAGTGTCATCTCTGCAGTCCAGATATTGAACTGTTGGCAGTAAGTTTTCGTCCATATTATTTACCCAGAGAGTTCACCAGTGTTATTTTGGCAACAGTTTACGTTCCACCTTCCGCTGTTGCCGACACTGCATGTGATGCCATCAGCTCAGTTGTTGCTAAGTTACAGACACAAAACCCCAATGCTTTTGTGGCAATTTCTGGTGATTTTAACCATGCTTCACTCTCTGCTACACTTCCAACGTTTCAACAGTTTGTCAGCTGCGCTACCAGAGAAAACAAAACATTGGATTTGTTTTATGCAAATGTCAAGGACTCATACATCTCTACAACAAGACCTCCTCTAGGCAAATCAGATCACAATCTTGTTTTTCTCTGCTCGAAATATAAGCCCCTTGTACAGAGGCAACCTGTAATAAAGAGGACTGTGAAAAAATGGTCACAGGAAGCTGAAGAAGCTCTGCAAGGTTGCTTTGAGGCTACAGACTGGGACGCACTGTGCCAGCCACATGGAAAGGACATCAATGCCATGACTGAGTGTGTAACCGACTATATAAACTTCTGTGTGGATAACATCATCCCCACCAGAACCGTGAGATGCTTCCCCAATAACAAACCTCGGATCACCAGTGACCTGAAGGACCTGCTTAACAAGGAAAAAAAGAGCCTTCAGAGAGGGAGACAGAGAATTATTGAGGATTATACACAAGCAACTTAAAGTCAAGATAAGAGACAGCAAGGAGGTGTACAAGAAGAAGCTGGAGAGCTAGCTCCAGCAAAACAATATCAGAGATGTGTGGTCAGGGATGAAGAAGATCACAGGCTTCAAGCAGAAGGTTGATAAGACCGATGGAGGTCTGGACAGAGCCAATGAACTGAACACATTCTTCAATAGGTTCAGTTCAGAAACAAGCTTCGCATCCTCCTCTCCTGCTCACACCCAAACAGACATTCCATCTTCCTTTGACCCACAGGACCCACATCTGTCCAGTAACACCTCACATTTTTTATCTTCCACCTCAGCCCTAGACCCTTCTGCTTCTACATGTTTGCCTTCAACCGTATCAGAAGATGCTTCCTTTGCTTCCCCCTTCCACCTGTGTGTCTCAAGAAGTCAGGTGAAGATGCAACTAGAGAGACTGAATCGGAATAAGGCTGCAGGTCCAGATCATGTCAGCCCTAGAGACCTGAAGGCCTGTGCAGAGCAGATCTGTGGGATTCTGCAGCACCTCTTCAACCTTAGCCTGGCCCAGAAGAAGGTTCTGGTGTTGTGGAAGACCTTCTGTCTTGTTCTGGTACCAAAGAAAACTCACCCATCAGTCCTCAATGACTATAGACCTGTTGCCCTGACATCTCACATCATGAAGGTCCTAGAGAGACTCCTGTTGGCCCACCTGAGTAAGCAAACAGTAAACCATCAGGACCCCCTTCAGTTTGCTTATCACTGTGGAGTTGGAGTTGAAGATGCCATCATACACCTGCTTCAACAAACCCACTGTCATCTGGACAAAGCCAGCAGCACTGTGAGGATCATGTTCTTTGATTTCTCCAGTGCATTTAATACAATCCAACCTCATTTGCTTTGTAAGAAACTCCAGAAGACTCAGGTGGAGGCCTCAACAATCTCCTGGATCAAAGACTACCTGACAAACAGACCACAGTTTGTGAGACTGAAGGGTTGTGAGTCTAACCAGGTAGTCAGCAGCACAGGAGCACCACAGGGGACGGTACTCTCACCATTCCTTTTCACTCTGTACACCTCAGACTTCCAGTACAAGACAGACTCCTGTCATCTGCAGAAATACTCGGATGATTCTGCAGTCGTGGGCTGGATCAGAGATGGACAAGAAGCTGAGTACAGGAAGGTGGTGGACCGCTTTGTGGCATGGTGTGGAAACAATCATCTCATTTTGAACGTGACTAAAACAAAGGAGATGATTGTAGATTTTAAGAGAAACAGGAATAAGTCAAAAACTATTTCTATCATGGGAGAAGAAGTGGGGGTGGTGGAGGAGTATAAATACCTCCGTGTTCACCTGAACAACAGACTAGAATGGAGATGCAACTGTGAAGCCATATACAAGAAGGGACAGAGCAGACTGTACTCCTTGAGGAAGCTTAGGTCCTTTGGTGTTTGCAGCAAGATGCTGCATATCTTCTATAAGTCTGTTGTGGAAAGTGTGATCTCTTCTACCATCATCTGCTGGGGAAGCAGCATCAGAGCCAGGGATTAAAAAAGCTCAACAAGCTGATAAAAAAGGCTGGCTCTGTTCTGGGGACTCCTCTGGAACCTCTGGAGATCATTGTGGAAAGACGGATTCTTCATAAAATGAAGAACATTATGGAGAACTCTGAGCATCCTCTTCATGAGACTGTCCTACAACAACAGAGTGTCTTCAGTCAGAGGCTTCTTCAGATCTGCTGTAAGACGGAGCGCTACAGGAGATCCTTCCTGCCCAGAGCCATCAGCATCTACAACGGCTCTTTGAGGAAACCTTCATAATATGAGCTATAACATTTAATTTCCCTTTGGGATTAATAAAGTATTTTTTAATTGAATTGAATTGAATTATAGAATCAAACCTGAATCGAATTCAAAGCTTTCTTGGTCGTAACTGTATCCCTGAACAGGGCAAAAGGGGGAACAAAACATGGGTGTACACATAGGTGGGAGTGGTTGTTTTGTGTGGCAATAAGTGTAGTTCACCCTGAAAGCTTTCCTAGCAACTCCAAAATATGCATTTAGGAAAACATTTGAACTACCTTTGCCAAAGGCTTCAGATTTTAAGTTCTTCCTTGGTTTCTATAAATCAAGACAGCCCTCTAAATTTCATCAAGAGTTGTAAGTAAGTAAAACCTCATTTATATTTTTAAGATGTAAAAAATCAAAAAGTGCTTCATACAACTCATACAACAGCCCAAGAGCCATTACTCCTGAAAAACAAAATAATGCAAAGCAGATTTGAACATAATCCATCCATTCAAGTCCAGAGACCTGGGCCACTGAACAGAAGGCCCTGGCTTCTTTTGTTTTCAACTTGTTATGGGGAACCATCAGCGTGCCCTGGTCACTGGACCTCAGGGAGCTGCCAAGAACATAATGGGTGCAGAAGTCCTCCAAGATAACTTTGTGCCTGTCTGTGAAGAGCTCATTAAAAGTCAGTAAGAAAACCTTAAATTGCAATCTGAAACGCACCAGAAGCCAGTGTAGTTGCATCCTAACTGCTCCCATCACTGATGCTAACAAGCTCAAACTGAGTTAGTTGTTGATATCTCTGTTTTTTTTTTTGCAATTTTTTCCATTTCTTATAAATAGTCTGTTGTTGTTTATGCACAAATATACATGCACATGTTTTACATTTTCTTAAATTATCCTACTCATTTGTACATTTCTTTCCATCCGAGTATGCTTTTTTGATAACTGTAAAGTATTTTTTTGTCTTTTGCTGTAAATGTGCCCTTACTGCTCAGTCTCTAATTTTTATTTTTTTTGGTTTTAAATTGGGCTGCACAGTAGTGCATTTAGTAGCACTGTTGCCCTGCAGCAAGGCGGTCCTGAGTTCGACTTTCTGTATGGAGTTTGCATGTTCTCCCTGTGCATGTATGGGTTCTCTCCAGCTACTCCGGCTTCCTCCACAGTCCAAAAAGATAACTGTTAGGTTAATTGGTTTCTCTAAATTGCCCTTAGGCGTGAATGAATGTGTGCGTTGTTGTTTGTCCTGTGTGTGTGTCTGTGTTGCCTTGCGATTGACTGGTGACCTGTCCAGGGTGTGCCCCGCCTCTCGCCCATAGACTGCTGGAAATAGGCACCAGTTTCCCCGCAAACCACTATGGAAGAAGTGGTAGAAAATGAATGACTGGTTTTACTGGATGACCGCATTCTTTCATTTGGTACCCCTGAATTTTCTCAGTGAGGGACAATGTAGGATATTTCTATTCTATTCTATTCTATTGTATTGGAATCCTGGCAGGATTTTTAAAAATTTCAACCGTTCTAGGAAGGTTTTACTAATGCCTGGTTTACACTGCAGGATTTTCAAATTCCTTGAGGGACCCCACACGTGACAATAAAAAATCATAGTTATTACAGGTTCGGTCCTTCAGTGTGTTATGTACAGTCACACGGCAAATACAACACACACAAACAGATTGCACTCATACACATTCAGATTTCAGACAGGAAATCTCGCAAAACGTCTCAAGATAAAACGTGAGTTCAGAGTAATTCCCTACTGTGTTTCTGCCAGAATGCATGAAGGAGGCGACGCCTGCAAGCTAGCAGGCAGTCATTGTACTCTGTCCACAAGTTTCAAAGAAAAATAATCCTTTCTTCTGAAGCTGTGCTGCTTTAATTTCCCATTTTGATATTTGCTTTTGATTTTCTACTTACAGCAAAAACTGTGCCCTTTTTAAAACATCTACATGCTACATACAGAACACTTTATTCTTTACTTTATTTCTTGAAAATTTCAGAAATGATCTGTGAAATGAAGGCCTGCATGGTGACGCAGTTGGTAGCCCTGTTGCCTTGAAGCAAGAAGGTCCTTGGTTTGACACTTGGCCAGGGGTATTTCTGCATGGAGTTTGCATGTTCTCCCTGTGCGTGGGTGGGTTCTCTCCGGGTACTACGGCTTCCTCCCACAGTCCAATGACATGCCTGTTATGTTAACTGGGCTCTCTAAATTGCCCTTAGGTGTGTGAATGAGTGTGTGCTTGTTGTTTGTTTGTTGCCCTGCAATGAACTGGTGACCTGTACCCCTCCTCTCGTCTGTAGACTGCTGGAGTTAGGCACCAGCTTTAATTTGTACACTAGATGGAAGAAGTGTAGAAAATGACTGACTGACTGATCTGTGAAAAGAAAACTTTGAGGTACCTTTGCATGTGAATGTCCCTTGGATAATAATTATGTTGTGTAGAAGAAACTAAATTCAAATGTGATTCACACTTTTCTGTTTAATACCAATCAGAGTATTATTTATGATATTCTCACTGAAATGATGTAATGTAAATGACTAAAACAATGTCTTGCAGCAGGGTATTTGGCTCATGCTCTTTAGAGATAATTCTATTGGGCCAAGCCTGGAGAGTCGTGACAACCTCTGCATGGGTCCAAAAGACTTTCCCTATTCTGAAGGTCCTCAGGGAAGGACTGACTGCCTTTATTTGTTATCAGAATCAGCTGGCCTCTGACATAATTGGAAGACATACTTCCGAGAGATGTGAAGCTGAGTTGGAAAAAGAGGAGGAAAAAATGTATAATTCCTGAGCATCCTTTAGAAAAACAGATAAGCAGAGAAAGTTACATGAAAGTTAGCGAATGACAGAATAACAGGAGGGATAAATGGCTCAGAGGATATTTTTCTTAATGTTTCATAGAAACATGTCTTTTGTGTCCTGTATATAAATGATGTTGGAACTGACATCAAGATATGAAACAGAAAACAGAGAAAAATTAATTTGATTGTGAGTGTCAATTACAATATGAACAGAGATAGAATGGCAGTGTCCAGCACAGAAAGGTTGTTTGCAACAAACCCAACGGCACCAGCAGCTCACACAAGAACATCGTGCTGTGCTGTTGGACAGACATCAAAGGCAGAGGCCTCGGATAGTTTCTCTGTCACACTGAGTGACCCAGCAGCAATTCACTTCCTCCATATGTACATACACAACTCAGTATCTATAAGCCTCATGCACACTCAAACACACTTGGATTTCTGCTGATTCACTGCGCAAACTGGATATTGTGACATTTAACTAAGTTTCTCATTCATTTACTGTAAGTCATCACCCAGACACTGTTTCACAGTTGCAGACTGGAATCTGTCACAATTGTCATGATGTTTCGTCTGTAAGACTTTCAAATATGTTTCTCCCAGTGGAACCCTGCCCCCCCCCACCCTCCTGTCCAAACAAAACATGTGGAATTAATTTCCATTGTGTTTGTAACAGAAACTAAAACTAGGTTTGTATAAGTGAGAAGTCAAGCCACAGAACCCATGGGGAGAACATGCAAACTCCATGCAGAAAGACCCCAGGCTGGGAATCGAACCCAGGACCTTCTTGCTACAAGGCAACAGTGCTACCAACTGCACCACTGTGCAGCCCAGCAGTAACCCAATAAAGTGCAAATTATTCTCAAAACTGGGGACAAATATTGACCAAAACACATTCCACCCCTTTATATTGGCCAAGAATGAGCAAAACTAAATGTCTGACATTTCATTTAATGTTTTTTAGTTAAGGAACAGGCCTGTTATATACCCTACAGGCATTTTGAACTTCCCTATTAGAACTCAGTTTAACTCAGGCATGAAACAGAGAAAGCAAAAAACACCACCCTCTCAGTGTTGTTCAAATACAAATAAAAAGGCTAGTGGAACAACTTGGATCATGTTGTTTCCCCTTTCTGATGAATTTATTAGCAGTAACATAATGAAAACCGCAAGGTCAATTTAAGTTTTGTAGAAAGTGACTGAAAACCATACATTTATTTTTCCACTGTGGAGGCTCCGTCATTGACACTTTATGGGTTATAATATATTTTTATGCTATATGTAAGTTTTAAAGGCTGTGTCTGAGGACACTAGTGTGTTTACTCCCAGTCTAACTATAGAAACACACAAGCTTTAGGACATGTCTCTGTCTGGCAGGTCAGACAAACACTTGACCAAATGCTGTCACTATAAACCTCAGGATTAAATAAATGCAAATCAAACCAAAACAGCACATCCACCCTCACATCAACTCCCACCCAGCTTCAGATCTTTTTATAAACCAATTTTTCCCCAAGTGTTTCATGACAACATACAGTAAGCATACATACAACTTGAAACTCTAGTCTTGTCAGATCATGCTTTTAATTAAACAAGAAGAGCTGGGGCGGGCTGCACTGTGGCGCAGTTGATGGCCGTATTGGTAGCAAGAAGGTCCTGGGTTCAACTCCCGTCCGGGGGTCTTTCTGCATGGAGTTTGCATGTTCTCCCTGTGCATGTAGGTATAGAAAATGGATGGAGCTGGGGTTTGAAAGACCTGGAAGTCAAAATCATTGCTCTTATATTAAACACAGAGGAGAATGCTATGATCTGTTAGGGACCAAACCTGTCTTACATAAACAGCATTTGACCAAATAGTGCTTGTAGCTACTTGATCTTCATTCTGTTTTGTAACATTTTATAGAATTTCATCAGTCTTCTATATTTTTAGGAAACATTTTTAAAGTTTTAAATTAGAGATAAACCAAGAAAGAGGCCGATTTAGAGACTGACAGGACATCATCGGTGATGATTTAATCTTCCTGTAATCAGTAAAGGAAAATATATTCCTTACTTTTACATACAAATGGACTTTAATTACAGTCCATTCTTAATAACAAAAAATGGTATGATATAAGCTCACCCTTTGCAGCACTAACAACTTTAATTCTTCTGGAAAGACTGACGAAAGGGTTTCTCATGGCAATCTTTGGTAATTCTTCCAAAAGCACATCTGTGTAATGAGACGGTGATGTTGGACAAGAAGGCTTGGCTCACAGTCTCTACTCTAATTCATCCCAAAGGTGTTCTTTTTTTAGACAATTTTATGCTCAACACTATGGAAACTAAACACCCTGCAATGTATCAGTATGACTCCACACAAGACCACAAATAAGTGAGTTTGGTGTGGAAGAGCTTGACTGGGGTGTCCAGAGCCCTAACATAATCTTATTCTTATCTAAAACTCTTGAGAAAATAGTTGCTAATCAAATGTGTGAGCATTTACACAGCAATGACCTGTATGAAGAGTTTCAGTCAGGCTTCAGAGCTCATCATAGCACTGAAACAGCTCTGCTGAAAGTCACTAATGATATTCTTATGGCCTCAGATAATGGACTTGTGTCTGTACTGGTTCTGTTAGATCTCAGTGCTGCATTTGATACAGTCGACCATAATATTCTCTTAAAAAGGCTGTAATATGCTGTAGGGATCAGGGGAACAGCGCTAGGCTGGTTTAAATCTTATTTGTCTGACAGATTCCAGTTTGTTCATGTAAATGATAAATCATCTTTAAACTCCAGGGTTAATTGTGGAGTACCACAGGGCTCAGTACTTGGGCCGATTCTCTTTACTATATATATGCTTCCAATAGGTCAAATTATCAGGCAGCATAGGATACATTTTCACTGTTACGCTGATGATACTCAGCTTTACTTCCATAAATCCTGATGAGCCCAACCAGTTAGACTACAAGCATGTCTTGAAGATATAAAAGGTTGGATGACTTTAAATTTTTTGCTTCCAAATTCAGACAAGACTGAAGTTGTCATCTTTGGACCGGAGTCTTTAAAAAAGAAACTGCTTAGTCAATCACTTAACCTGGATGGCATTAAATTGACCTCCGGTAATAAAGTAAAAAAACCTTGGTGTTACTTTTGACCAGGACATGTCATTTAAATCCCATATTAAACAGGTTTCTAGGATTTCCTTCTTTCATCTCTGGAACATTGACAAAATTAGAAATATCCCGTCCAGGAGTGACGCTGAAAAACTAGTCCATGCATTTGTTACTTCAAGGCTGGACTATTGTAATTCGTTACTATCAGGATGTCCACAAAATGCAGTTAAAAGCCTTCAGCTGATTCAAAATGCTGCAGCAAGAGTTCTGATGAAAATTAAAAAGAGAGATCATATTTCTCCTATTTTAGCTTCCCTTCATTGGCTTAAATTTAGAATATAATTAAAAATTCTCCTCCTCACATATAAAACCCTTAATGATCTAGCTCCGTCATACATCAGAGCTGATTGTTCCATATGTTCCTAACAGAGCACTTCGTTCTCAGACTGCAGGTTTACTGGTGGTTGCTAGAGTCTCTAGAAGTAGAATGGAAGGCAGATCTTTTAGTTATCAGGCTCCTCTCCTGTGGAACCAGCTCCTGGTTTTGGTCCGTGAGGCAGACACCCTGTCTACTTTTAAGGCTAGGCTTAAAACTTTCCTTTTTGATAAAGCTTATAGTTAGAGTGGCTTAGTTTATCAGGGAAGGAGCCTTCCTCCCTCCCTGTTGGATGGAGTAAGGGGGAGTCAGGTTTAGCCTAAACTGGCTCAGTTATGGTTGTGGTGCAAACACACCCTCCATTTCTGCTACCTGTATGACCCCTTCTCTTTTCCAGTAGTTATAATCAGTCTGACAGAGAGAGGTATCCCAATCATTGTGGTTTTTAGTATAACAATGACCATCAGTGGGACCCTTTGTGGGGTTCCTTGAGACGACATTGTTGTAAATAAGCGCCGTTTAATTAAATAATCTGAACTGAAACTATCTGTGTAGTTATGCTGCTATAGGCTTAGGCTGCTGGAGGACATAATGACCACTTTCACCCTCTTCGCTACATTCTCACACTACTCTCCAATTTTGCATTATTTGCTGTTATTTTAGCTTTTAACTTTGTTCTCTCTTTTCTCTTCCTAGAATCTACACCTGGCCTGACTGTGTCTACCAGTGACACCTTTCTGGAGGGGGGCATCGTCCAAGCTTCTGCTGGCAACAACTTAATGCTCACCCTGTCTTTTAGTGTTTAACCCTTTCTCTCTCCTAGACATGGCGATTGACTGAGAAATACTGAAACTAATTATATGTGCTCTCTTTCAGACTCTAACCTTGAAAACTGGCTCAGAGTTTATCTGCTCTTTCTTTCTAGGTGAAACGACTAAAGGAGCTACATCCATTAACATTTACTTTTCCTTCCCATAGAAAGTACTCCTGGATCAGTGCTTCTTTGTTCTCTTTGTGTCTCTGCTCTGTTCTCTCTAAATCCCAGTCGGTCGTGGCAGATGGCCGCTCAAATTGGAAAAAAAACTTTTTTTCTAATTTGAATAAATAACTAACTCTGACTGCACTGTTCAATGGTTAGGACTAATTGGAATGTATGTACCTGACTTTTGTGAAGTGCCTTGAGACAACATGTGTTGTGAATTGGCACTATATAAATAAACTGAATTGAATTGAATCTGTATTTCTGTAATGTGAAATTAAATGCATTGGTTTGAAAATTGATGTCATTAAATTGAAACTGAATTTAGTGGTATTAAACTTAATTGCTTTATTTTATTTTATTAAAAATTCTGTTTGACTACTTTTACTTTCTGTTAAATAATTAAATTTCAGTCCCAAAACCAAGTTTTTTTGTGTCGCATACAAAAAAACCTGGAGTCATTCAGTTATTGCTAAAAACCTGGTGAGTATTCAGCAATAACCTTTCTTCCCACACTTGTTGTATTTTCCAATAGGCCTCTTTCCTTACAAAAGAAATGTCTCACCTCAATTGAAACCAGAAACATTATCAAGGCTAACAGACTCTTTTTCAAGTCTCAGCATCAGAATTTACCATTACACGAGCTGCAACACGAAATCCAAAAGCATAACAAATCATTCCTTCAAAGGAGTTTTGGAAGTCAAATCTACTGTACATGCTGCTGTTGAAAGGACACTGCCTGCTGAGCGAAAAAACCCATTTCAACTTCAAATAATCAGCAGAAACGTACAGAGGAGATCAAACATTTGAATCAAAGTAACGAGACTTCAAAAACTGGCTGCAGGGACAAATTAATTATGGGAAAGCATAATCTTATAAAGGAATATCCCAAGTTTGTTTAAAAATGTCCTTCTACATTTTTTATCACTTAACACATATCTTGTTATGATACATGTTATTCTATCTAGGATCTCAGTGTGGATCTTCTTACATTTGCTGTGCATTATTGAATGCTTTGAAAAAAAAAAATAGAACTATTAAACTTTTTTCACATTAAAACCACAAACCTCAATGTGTTTTGTTGGGATTTTATGTGATAAATCAACACAGGTTTACAGTTTCACTTCTTGATTATATTGAAATCTTACGCATTATTTTTTAGAGGTTAACCTTTAAAAGCCTATCCAGGGACTGGGCCTGTGCATGAGCATTTGGCTAGAGTGTCAGTTTTTTTTATTTTTTTGAGACAGCTGATCGTTTAAAGGGTTTTTATTTTTGTGCAGCAATGCTATTCGGTTATGGCAGAAACTCTCAGGGACCGGGTCAGCCCCGCCTTCTAGGAAAGAGAAGTAGTGGTGAGATAGTTGGCCAGAAGCAGAGCAGAATTGAAAGAGTGAATGGTTGCTTATGGTGAGAATGGAGTTTAGGTCCAGGAAGGTGTCAGGTCCAGGAGGCGACTTGTTTTTCTTGTTGATTTAGGTGTGGTTCGTTAGAGGGCGGACAGGGTTTTTGGCTTGGGCTCGGAAGCTTGGAGTGTGACTCAGATCCGGAGACATGGAATCCGGGGAGGTTTCAACCTGAGCTTGGCCATGGAGGAAGACGGCCCGAGAACAGCATTCAGGTAACCGAGGCACCTTAAAAGTCAAGTTAGAGATGTTTTCACAGGAGGTACCACTAAGGTTGACACTCAGCTGACACTTAACCCTGATTGGAACCAGCTGATCGACTGATCTGCAGCCTCCTTCTTTTAAGTTTCCAGATGAGCCTGATTGCTCACCAGGTGTGAGAGAGCGCAGCTGCTCTGTCCACCCTTCAAATGAACCTGCTAGGAGAAAAGAGCAGCAAAACAAGACTGCACAACCTGAAACCTGACATAGGGGACCTATAGAAACGACAACGGTTTCATATAAATGCAACATTGTTTTATGTTTTGCCTGTGCTCAAATAAATTTTAAATAAAAAAACGTATTATTTGCAAAAACACATTGAATTGCAATTACAGCTGCAAGTCTATTGGGCTCTTTCTTTAAAATACATACAACATCTATACTATTTCTGACCAGCTTCTCTCCCTGCAAAAACGTCAGTATGCAGCATGATGCAGCCACCACCATGTTTCATTGTCTTTGTGGTCAACTTGCAAGACAGAGTTTTGCATGTAGGCTAAAAACTTTACTTCTGGTGTCCATTCATCTACATCTTTGCTGTGTTCCCAACATTGTTTGTAGCAAATGTAATATCTTGTCATTTGTTTGTTCTTAAGAATATGTTTCTTTTGCCAGTCTTCTATAAAGGTTGGATTTTTGAAGTATCTTACTATTCAACAGTTTCTACTAACCTGAAGTGAACCAACATTTTCCTTTCAATTCACAATAACACACTAGATTTTGCAGCTCCATATACACAAAAAACACTGAAGTGAAAGATAGGTTTCACTAATAAAACCAAATCACAAAGACTAAGACCATGATTTTACATTTAAAATGTCCAGAAAACAAGGCAGAGGATGTGGAAGGTAGATTATAGGTTTTCGTAGGGAGGAAGACAAACTGGTGGAGAGTGGAACAAAAGATTAATTAAAAGAAAAAGAAAACTATTACTGAAGTTGAATAGTGAGGAAGGTGGTTGAGCAGAGCACTGTGAAAGTTTAACCAAGCTTTAGGCACGTTGGGCAATGAGGTCAGATGTAGGTTCCCTGACAATTACTTCTCCAATTTAACACATGGCCTAAATCTACTTTATGGCAAGCACATGCTCACTGCTTGAGCTCTTTGCTGCATGTTCCTGTGATGAGAGATTGCCTGCTTTGCTTTTTTTTTTTTTTTACAGTCCAAGGCTAACCAGAGGGGCCGCATTTCTTAAAGATGACTGGACAGCAAATTTAATCCTCAGACGGGGTGAGAAGCTTAAGATTATGTGCCATATCAACCAAGGATATGAGCCTGTCTGGGTTTGACGTCTTGACCAATCACAGCCCAAGGCAGAGGATCAAATGCACAGAGGACACCTAAACACCAATACAGCATCATTTTCTTATTCTTTTCTTATTCATACTCTTTGATCCTGACTTTGCTCATTCATCTAATAAACAGCCCAAGAGTACAAAACTAGCGGCATGTAAATAGAAGTGTTGAATTGAAAATGCCAGCTCCAGCTATCAGCACATTCTGCAGCTTGTGAAATGTTAAGCAGAAAAAAAAACATATTCAATGTAACAGAAACTGCCCTTTAGCAACATAATCAGTAGAACACAAAAGAAGCAGATGTGTCTAGTTGGATTTTACTGCCCTCTAGTGTTTAAGTTATTTTGTGAAAATCGTGTTCCTGTTGGCTGTAAAGTAGGAGAATGTTCATGCAATGCTCTGTCTCAGAGGTCTGCAACTCTGGTCGGCATGTTTTAGGTGTTACCCGGCTGCCTGACCCAAATGAATGGATAATTCACATGCTTCTGCAGCACTTGTTGGCATGCTGAGGAGATAATGCAATCACTGGATCAGTTGTGCTGAAGCAGAGACACATCTAAAACATGTAGAACAGTGAGCCCTGAGAAACAGGTTTGGGGACCACATATTTATCATTAAGAGAAAGTACACCCCGAGTCAGTTTTGAGACTTTAATGTATAAATCTTCTGATCTTTAACAGATTCTAAAACTACTTAAATTTAGATTCAAGTGTATAAAACCACACCATCTCATTAGTTAGCAAATAAAGTCAAATGGGAAAATTTGTGAGAAACTAATATGTACAAATGTTGCAAAACTCTGGAATGTTAAAGGGATTAGCTTTGTTTTTATCATGCACAATATGTACAGTGCAACCAAAAGTATAAAAAAAAAAAATCTGAAAATGATGGCATGCATTTGAATTCAGCCTCCTTGAATCATTATTTTGCGGCATGTACAACTGCAAGTCTTTTGGGGTATGTCTCTACAAGTTGTGCACATTCTTCTTTGCACATTAGTTCAAGCTCAGTCAGATTGTGTGAAGAGCATTTGTTAACAGCTGCTTTTAAGTCTTGCCAAAGATTATTAACTAGATTTTGATATAGACATTAACTGAATCATTTTAGCACAGGAATATGCTTGCATCTAGTCCATTCCATTGTTCTTTCTCTATTTTTAGGGTTGTTTTCCTTTTGGAAGGTGAACCTGCACCCCAGTCCCAAACCTCTACAACCTTCAACAAATTTTATTCCAGTCCTGTATTTATTCCTGTCCTGTGCTCTGTGAGATTCTAATTCTGATTTAAACGTCTCCAAGACCTTATCCCTGACCTGTCTACTGTGCTACCTGGTCCCATGATGCTGTTTGTTCACTATTGTTCTTAACAAACCACTCTGAGGCCTTCACAGAACAACTGTATTTATAATGAGATTAAGTCATTTTCATGTGTTGCGTGAAATTGACAAATGTACAGTTATATTCAGTAAATTAGAATATACATGCCAATGAGGCTCATTTGGTTGAAGTACCTTTTGAAAATAATAACGTTTAAGCAGGTATTAAAGATACTTTTCATTAAACCCACATTTCTGCATTAAAATGAGTTTTTATTGTTCTGGTGTAAAATTATAATCTTAGATGTTGGGTTTTCTTCTGCTCTAAGCAAAAAACCATCATAATTAACAGAAATAAAGGCTTGAAAACATCAGTCAGTGTGTAAATGATCCATATTATGTGTTTCACTTAGTCAATTGAGTTACTGAAATAAATAAAGTTTTCAGTAATATTCTAATTTTATGAATGGGTCTGTAATTCGTTGGCACAGCCATGCTGACATTTTTTCTAAATTTAATGCATGAAGATTTCAACTCCAATACAGCAGAGTGTGGTATGAACTGCTGCTATTACTAATCTACCACTGTGACTACCTTCGACCATTTACATAACGAACTTTAGCTCTCGATGTCATCCTTTTCAGCCTGTACCCATCCTGGCCAGTCTTTTAGGTCTGCTTTAGTCATTTAATGCTCATTGCCATTAACCTAACTCCTATTTTGTGTTTAGTTTGTTTCCTTTCTTGTTTTGTTCTGTTTGCACGTATTTATTTATTTTTTTGGATCCCCATTAGCTGTCATAAGCTTGACAGCTTCTCTTCCTGTGGTCCTTTCTACAGACCGTTTACATAATACAATATCAATACATATGTATGATAAAACCAAATTAGAACCAACTCAAAATTCAAATGAACTAAACCAAAAAGCAATCATTTTACAAACATCACCTAAGACTATGAAAACAAAAACTTTCTAAGGAATTTCTTAAAAGAGACTTTTCCAGATGCTTCAATAACTGCCAGGGATAATTTATTCCATATAGTTACAGCTCTAAAGAAAATTGATCTACAAACTGCTTCAGTCCTGGGTCTTAGACGGACCAAATGGCCCATGAAAGGCTTGTCTTGTGGAATAAATGTGTTGATCACTTACATAACGTAAGCACCCATGTAAATAAGAAATTTGTCTGCTATGGCATATATTTCTAAAGAAGCATAATAAATTATACTTGAGTCTTTCTTCTACCCTGAACCATGAGAGATGTTCATGAAGAGCAGCTGAGCTCTGTCTCCAGTCAAATGGACAACAACCCAGTGCCAATCTAGCAGCTTTATTCTGTGTAGTCTGAAGTTTAAACAGGTGTTTTGGATGACCCAGACCACACCACAGAACAGTAATCCAGGTGGGATAATACCAACGACTGAACCACCAGGACTCTGGAAGCAGGGGTCAGAAGTGAGCTACATCTCTTTATACAAGACACATTTCTACCCATTTTCTATACAATTGAACTGATGTGCTTCTCCCATGACAGCTGTTCATCAACTATTACTCCGAGGAGTTTTACCTCCTGCACTTTAGGAGAAGAAGAACTCCCATTGAAAAATACAGACTGACATCTACAGGTTAAGTAACTTCTTATCCAGTTTAGTGGTGTGTAAGAGAAACTATATGCAGGCAGTTTCTCTAGTAACAGGTCATTATCTACTAAGTCAAAAGCAGCACTAAAATCTAGAAAAACTGCACCCACTGTCATTCTGCCACCGATCAATCATCTCTGCCAATGCAGTACTAGTTGAGTGATTTTCCTTATATCCATGCTGTGATTCAAAATTTAATTCATTTACGTTTAAATATTTGAAGATCTGTACGAAAACTTCTTTTTCTATTAGTTTGCTCAGGATGGGAAGGATACTAATTGGCCTACTATTTACTGCTGAGAAGCCATCACTTTTATTCTTCAGGAGAGGAATTATTTTTGGCAGATTTCCATGCCAGTGAAAAGATTCCTTTTGTCATATTTAGGGTGAATATGTGACACACTGGAACAGCCATGTTACTTGCTGCTAATTTCAGTAATCTACCATCCACCTCATCTACTCCTGATGGTTTGTAATCATTCAGATTATAAATAATTTTTTCCATTTCTCCAGGACTCAACAGATGACACTTGAAATTACAATTTTTACCCCTCGTTATTGAGTCCTTGATTATTTTAGATGAGGTGCCATAACTCCTGTAATTTTCAATTTCTTGTCAAACCTATCAATTTTATTAGCAAAAAAGTTACTAAAATAAGTTGTTTATATTTAATATTTACATTTCATTGCTCAATTCTGATATCTTTGTAAGCAAAGAGTACAATGCATCTACATATAGTGCATTTGAAGCTGGTGGCCTATAAATATAGCCTACAATTATTGGTCTAATATGAGAAATATGAACCTCCAAACACAGGAATTCAATATCAAAATCCATTAGGTCAGCTCTAACCTTAGCTGGTATGTGGCTTTGTATGTAAATAGCCACACCACCCCTGAACAGATATTAATCACATCTAAAAATATTATAATCTGTCATTGCTACAAACTTATCCATAACTAATTGGTCCAAATGTGTCTCTGACATAGCCAAAACGTTTATTTTTTCATTACAACTAAAAGTAGCAATTTCATGAACTTTGTTTCTCAAATTTTGGATATTTATATGGGCAATTCTAATCCCCTTTTTTGGTAGCTTTGGCTGCATGTTTAAAACATACAAACTCTGACCACATATGGATCACATTCCTCTTAATCTCTGCTTCTATGCTTCCCAATCAAGCGGTCGTAGCTGATCACAGCATAGTCTCTCCATGCTCTCGCCTCCTTTAGTGCAAGTAAAAGCTCTGCTCTTCTTCTTCTTACTCTTTTAGAGAAGTCCTCGCTGATGTAGATAGGGGAGCTCTTCAGCTGAGATCTAGCATGGCTCAGGATCAGTTATTTGTCTTTAAAGTGCAGCAGTTTTACAACAAAAGATCTTGGTCTATCATTTTTACTTTTAAACTTCCCATTTCTGTGGGTACGTTCAATCTCCACTGGAGCATCTACTTTGAGCTTTTTAGTAATCAGCTCTCTTACTTGAACTTCAGTCTCCTCCCAAGTTTCTTCTGCCTTATCCGGACCAAGTCCATTGACCACAAAGTTATTTCTTCTAGACTGATTTTCCAAGTAGTCTAGTTGCTCATCACATCCATTCATAGACACAAGAGGTCTGTGATCATTGACTTGTTTGTTAATATCACTTAAATCAGCCTGCTGTGTCAGCATTTGTTTCTGTAAGTTGTCAATATATTTCTGTGAGTAATTTAAACTCACCTTAAGCTCTTTTAACTCTCCCTCAAAGGAGTCCACTCTCTTACTGACAGAGTCCAGAACCATTTGACAAAACTTACTGAAGGCACTCTCCTGCCTCTTAAGCAGGTCCTCATAGACCTCCTTTTGATGATCCAACATCTCCTTTACAGTCTCCATTGTGACATACACCTGCTCCTCATTGTTGGTTACTCTGTTTCTACTCTTACTGTGAGTTGCCATGGTGTAGCCTCCAAACAGGCAGGTAACTTCAAGCAGAATTAGCAGCAGCAGCTTTCAGCAGGAGTTCGTCAGCAGTAGAGGCCTTCAGCAGCAGCAGTGTTAGCAGCAGTAGCAGTGTTAGCAGTGCTAACTCATGTATTCAGTCTTAAAATGTTTAAACCTTCCCATTAGATGTTGGTTTGTTGATTATAGCTGATTCTTTTTTTTTTTTTTAGCTAACATCATTCAGATTATTTCACCCCCTTTTTGTGATTCTCTCATTTTTCCCCCTACATTTACTTGCATAACAACCCCACAAGTCTTCTACAGTTGTTCTGCCTTTTTTTTGGTCCATTGAAGTTGGTCCTGATTTATAATGAAAGAGCAAATCCTGAAGCAAGTGGCTTTTTAGACAGAGATAAGAAGTGTTGGATTGTTGTTGAAAGAACTTCTTATTTAGTCACACTGCATGTTTGGTTTAAAGCTGGAGTTGTACTGTGTATTCCATTTTTATTAAAAAGTTAAAATGTTCCAAATTCTCAGGTTGTTGCAACTTTAAAAATCAAAGGTTTCTCACAAAATCCAACCTCAAAATCCAATATGGGTGCAACGTTTAAAACACTGTGAAAGTAGCTGCAGTAAACTGTCTATTTGCAACTCTGACAATTTCTGACTATTTCTCATGAAACCTTTCACCCACATGATACTGTAGTAGAGCCTAAGTTAGTGAACACACTCCTTCACAGCTTAAAAACACAAAACGCAAAGAAATGCTCTGGTATTAGCAAGCATTTCTAATAGTTAGCTTGTCTCTGAGAAGATAATTTAGTGGTTTTCTGACCTAAAACTCAGAAATGGCTGAGTTGGGTTTGATGTCACTACCAGATCTATGTTATGAATTCAGAGATAAGTGAGTAGCCGCCAGCACTTTTTGATAGTTTAATGTTTTCCATTTTAGCTTGAAGTTGGACTTCTTGGCGTTGGTTCTGTCTGAAGCAACGCTCTTTGTTCATCAAAATTTCCTCTTTGTACCACTGGTGGCAATCCAAGTACCACAAGTGAGGCTTGTGTCGCCAAAACATAAATTTGTCAGGAAATACTTTGAAGGCTATACAGTAAATTAACCCTTTTGCTCACCAAATCCAAATCCTTTTTAGAAGTTCCTTGCCAAGGATAAGATTTACTGAGGGAGAAAACAACACAGCTCTTTAAACCACAAGTAGGAATCTGTGGATGCAAAGTAAAACACTGTGGATGGAAGGCTGATAGTGATTAACATTCCTTCATAATTTGTATTTTTTTCTGAAGAGTGATTAAAGAAAATATACCATCATCTGGGCTTTCCAAAATTGTTTAAATGCAGAATAATTTTATTGTATGTAAATTTAAATGGACAAATAAATAAAAAAATTAAATAAGTCAAACAATCTACACAAAATACACTCATTCTCATTAATCTGGAGGCAAATAGCAATAACTCAATTCAATTCAATTCAAAAATACTTTATTAATCCCAAAGGGAAATTAAATGTTGTTGTAGCTCATTATGAAGGTTTCTTCAAAGAGCCGTTGTAGATGCTGATGGCTCTGGGCAGGAAGGATCTCCTGTAGCGCTCCGTCTTACAGCAGATCTGAAGAAGCCTCTGACTGAAGACACTCTGTTGTTGTAGGACAGTCTCATGAAGAGGATGCTCAGAGTTCTCCATAATGTTCTTCATTTTATGAAGAATCCTTCTTTCCACAATGATCTCCAGAGGTTCCAGAGGAGTCCCCAGAACAGAGGCAGCCTTTTTTATCAGCTTGTTGAGCTTTTTTAAGTCCCCGGCTCGGATGCTGCTTCCCCAGCAGATGGTGGCAGAAGAGATCACACTCTCCACAACAGACTTATAGAAGATATGCAGCATCTTGCTGCAAACACCAAAGGACCTAAGCTTCCTCAAGAAGTACAGTCTGCTCTGTCCCTTCTTGTAGATGGCTTCACAGTTGCATCTCCACTCTAGTCTGTTGTCCAGGTGAACACCGAGGTATTTATACTCCTCCACGACCTCCACTTCTTCTCCCATGATGGAAATAGTTTTTGACTTATTCCTGTTTCTCTTAAAATCTACAATCATCTACTTTGTTTTAGTCACGTTCAAAATGAGATGATTGTTTCCACACCCTGTACTCAGCTTCTTGTCCATCTCTGATCCACCCCACGACTGCAGAATCATCTGAGTATTTCTGCAGATGACAGGAGTCTGTCTTGTCCTGGAAGTCTGAGGTGTACAGAGTGAAAAGGAATGGTGAGAGTACCGTCCCCTGTGGTGCTCCTGTGCTGCTGACTACCTGGTTAGACTCATAACCCTTCAGTCTCACAAACTGTGGTCTGTTTGTCAGGTAGTCTTTGATCCAGGAGATTGTTGAGGCCTCCACCTGAGTCTTCTGGAGTTTCTGACAAAGCAAATGAGGTTGGATTGTATTAAATGCACTGGAGAAATCAAAGAACATGATCCTCACAGTGCTGCTGGCTTTGTCCAGATGACAGTGGGTTTGTTGAAGCAGGTGTATGATGGCATCTTCAACTCCAACTCCACAGCGATAAGCAAACTGAAGGGGGTCCTGATGGTTTACTGTTTGCTTACTCAGGTGGGCCAACAGGAGTCTCTCTAGGACCTTCATGATGTGAGATGTCAGGGCAACAGGTCTATAGTCATTGAGGACTGATGGGTGAGTTTTCTTTGGTACCGGAACAAGACAGGAGGTCTTCCACAACACCGGAACCTTCTTCTGGGCCAGGCTAAGGTTGAAGAGGTGCTGCAGAATCCCACAGAGCTGCTCTGCAAAGGCCTTCAACACTCTAAGGATAACTGTGGCAATTACTAATTGACCTAAAACAGAAAAAACAAATGTTTGGTCTCTTTTAATGTCAGACAAAAAGGGAAAAAGGTTTTTTGTTTTTTATGTAGAAATCTGGTTTCAACTAGTTCAGTTTATTTGTTTACTTATACATCCTTTTACAGTTGAGACATAAGTTTGCCCAACTTTTTGTTGGGCAATGCCTTCCTTGGAAGGTATTACATTGGCAGCAAAGCCTCCACTCTCACCCATATTATAATATTTTAAAATGGTGTTTCATACAGTATTTTTGTTCAAGTTCATTAAAAATGGCTGCATTTTCTGTGATGGACAAAGGTAGGGTTTGTATTTGGTCATTCTGAGGACTCTTCTCATAACTTATCCTTTGGAGATCAGTCAAATACAAGTAGAACTGCCCGGTTAAATTATGAATCTTCTCAATTTTTCATACAGATTCTATATATTGGAACCTTTCCAAAAATAACCACTTTCCTAAATGTCCTTCAACATCTCAGAGTTTGGCATGGTGAAATAACCTTTAAAAATGACTTAGACTTAAGTTTCATCCAAATTATTACATTTGAGCACATTCTGGGTTTCATGTTGAACACCTGTCATTAACTAAATGGGTCTCTATAGAAAAGTACAGCTTTTCTCAAGTTTGCTTACTCATAGATTCAAATCAATAAATAACATTTGGCCCTAATGTTGGGTGTTAGTTGCTTAGAGTTTTAAATCGTAACAAATATGTTACACTTAATTCAAGCCATTTAAGCTGAGCCTTTACCATTTTGCAGCTTAAAATAAAATGTGGGCACATGTTTCACATTGTGGCAGATTTTGAAAACATGCCACTCGTAACACAAAACATCCACTATCCTACTTTCAGTGACCTAGTTTAGTCAGCTGTGGGACTCTGTCTGTAAAAAGCAATTCCCCTCTAATCAATGTTTTATAAACTGCCTGCATCATTTGGCATGGTGCAATCTTCATGCCCAAAGACTTAATTTCTGCCAGAACAAGTTAAAACAGAACCTGGTTTATCATCTAAAAAAGTAGAGCTGCCAAAGTTAAAACTCTCAACATGTATTCATTACCTGGAATCAGTTTGTGATTTAAGCTTCACCTATTATTATACTAAGTAATACCCTTTTCCAGTATATACAGTGTGTCTCTGCTTTAAGCTATGTGGGATACCCTCCAGTCTACTTTAAACTGAAATTATCTGCAGAAACAGCTGATCAATAAAGTAAACATTTATTTTTAGAGCTTTAAAGTGAGATAACCGGATAACTGATGGTTGCACCATATTTTATAAAGGATTTTTTTTTTGAATTCCTGAAAAGTCCTTTAAATGTCTCTATTCACTGGCTGTTAGAGACACACTCATCGGCCACTTTGTTATATACACCTTGCTGCCCTATATCTTTGTGCCATAGTCCGTCTATTCTTCTCTGATGTCTGACATCAACAAGGCATCATCCACACAGCTGCAAATCACTGGATATTTTATCTTTTTTCAGACTATTCACTGTAAAGCCAAGACATTATTATGGGTGAACATCCCAGGAGATCAGCAGTTTCTGAAACACACACGTCAGCACATCTGGCACCAGTAACCATGCCATGTTAAAACTAACTTAAATCCTCTTTCTTCCCCATTTTGATGCTTAGTTGAACTTCAGCAAGTTGTGTTTACTGCTTAAAGATGGCCAAATGCACTGAGTTGTTGCCAAATGATAGGCTAAATTGCTGTTTGAGTAGCTGTTGAACATGTGTATTTAATTAATTGCAGCTATTTGTATTTTTTGCAGCTAAAATGTTGATAGAATGAGGAGTAATTTTTATTGTATTTTATTCATTTGGTTCTAACTTATTTGGATAAACTCGCTTAATTTCTCTTTGGTTTGCAAACACTAACAGGAAAAGAAAAAGGTTTCAATGATGAAAACCAGTAACAAAGATCAGCTTTTAGGAATTAATTAACTTTTTGCAGGCAATAAAAACTCAGGATAGTTTCCATTTTCTTATCAGATTCTTTTTCCTTTTAAACATACATTGATGCATACATTGATGCATACATTATACATACCAGTCCTGCAGGCAAAGCACCCAAAAATTAAGATGACAAAACTTTCACCGCCTGGTAATGTCACAGTTCCTTCTCACAAAACATAAAAGATGTTTTTTCCACTAAAGATTCAAAGCAACAAAGCCTGCCAGGTGTTTTTTCCATTCCTTCTTCAAACACATCCTAAAGTGTGTATCCACATTGTGTCGTTTTCTTACATTTTTCATTTCAAATTCTTTCTACACTCTCTAATGCCAACATATTAGGACTAATACCAGGCCCTGTCAGTGTTTGTGTTCTCTTCTTTCAGAACCATAACCTTGACTGGCCTTAGTAATGTGTACAGAATGAAGATTTGCTTTGTTCTGAATGCTGAACAATACATTGAGATTTCTTTACTTCTGAGTTTTCCCTGTAATTTTTTATACTGCCTTCACAGAAGTGTAACTGAACTTTGCCAAGGGCCCTGATACAAAACTTTATAAAAGCAACAGTTTTGTTGCTGGTTTCAGTGTGAGTTGAAAAAACCCTGTCAATTTCATCCCAAAAAGTCTGGAATATCAGATCACAACCAGAACCACATTTTCACTCTGTTATGGTACATCTATGGAGTCCCTGTATCCAGAAAAGCTCTACGTTTATTTTCTGTTGCAAAGTATTGATGTAGGATTTGTGAAAGTAACCCGATGTTGTAGTAATTGACAAAAAAGTTTCCCAATGTAATTCTTTACATTTTTTGTTATATTAGACAATGATCCTTGAATCGGTTTGACAACTTTGGTAAATCAAATTGTGTGCAAAATGACAAAGTAGCAGTAGTCACTGCTGCGGTCAATGCGTCTGTGCAGAAGTCTGAGCTGCATTATATTGCAAAACCAGCTGTGCAATAAGGACGGTTACACAGACAAATCTTTCTTCAAACCTGAAGATTTTAACTTTTGCTGAAACTATCCTAAAAAGAGGACAAGCCACCCTTTTCCGGTCGAGAACCATGGCCTCGGACTTGGAGGAGCTGATCTTCATCCCAGCCGCTTCACACTCAGCTGCGAACCGCCCCAGTGCATGCTGTAGGTCTTGGCTAGAGGGGGCCAGCAGGACCACATCATCTGCAAAAAGAAGAGACGAAATCCTCTGGTCCCCACACCAGACCCCCTCCGGCCCTTGGCTGCACCTAGAAATCCTGTCCATAAAAGTTATGAACAGGACCGGTGACAAAGGGCAGCCCTGCCGGAGTCCAACATGCACCGGGAACAGGTCCGACTTAGTGCCAGCAATGCGAACCAAACTCCTGCTCCGCTTGTACAGAGACCGGATGGCCCCTAGTAAAGGGCCCCCGATTCAGTCAGTCAGTCATTTTCTACCACTTATTCCATAGTGGGTCGTGGGGAAGCTGGTGCCTGTCTCCAGCAGTCTATGGGCAAGAGGCAGGGTACACCCTGGACAGGTCGCCGGTCCATCGCAGGGCAACACATATACAACCATACACAAACTCATTCATACACCTAAGGACAATTTAGAGTGACCAATTAACCTAACTGGCATGTCTTTGGACTGTGGGAGGAAGCCAGAGTACCCGGTGAGAACCCACGCATGCACGGGGAGAACATGCAAACTCCATGCAGAAAGACCCCCAGCCGGAAATCGAACCCAGGACCTTCTTGCTGCAAGGCAACAGTGCTACCAACTGCGCCACCGTGCAGCCGGCCCCCGATTCATCAGTGTTAAAATGCTGGTGTTAGGCTTTTTCAGAGTGAAGCGTTGATGTATTGGTGTTGATTTTGGTAGTATCAACTCTCCACTAATGAACCATTGTGTTGGTGTCAAATCACGGAGTTGACGGTATTTAACACTAATGAGTGTTAAATACCGCAAATTTAACACCCTCAAAGTTAAAATGAACACTTTCCCAGGGTTTATATGGGAACCACTGGCAAAGTGTTAAATTAACACTTTTTATTTAGTTAAAATTATTAACACTAGGCAGTGTTGCTTAACAAACTCTTACAGTGTTAAATATTAACACTACAGGATGACTTAAAATTATTAACACTGTGACAGTGTTGTCAAATAAACTCTTACAGTGTTAAATATTAACCCTAAACTCACCCTAACCCCTAACCCCTAACCCTAAACCTAACACCCGCTACACGACCGAGGATGTTTAGAAAAAACATTTAAAATTAATTGGCTACATAACCTAAATTGTTCAAAACTATATTTTAGAGAGAAATTTAGTTTAACGTTGACCCACGATGTCTTAACATGACATGAAATAAACGCTAACGTTCGGGTAGGTCTGCTTAAAGTTAGCAAAAAACGGCAACAAAAACTTGTTATAAATGCCAATAAATTTTAATCTGTCCCCATATTTAGAAACGAGTCAGCATAAACACATTTTAATAAAAGTAGCAATGGCACAATGACTAATTTGTGAAATTTTACTCACCAGTCTCTCCATCTCATGCGCCATGCCATGTGAGTGTGAGAAAATGGCTGCTGACAAATTCCTTCACGGGGGGTACCTGTCCAAGTACCCGGATGTTCAAAGTGTCACTCATTAGTGTTAAATACCGTCAACTCCGTGATTTGACACCAACACTCTTATGTTTCATTAGTGGAGAGTTGATACTACCAAAATTAACACCAATACATCAACACTTCACTCTGAAAAAGCCTAACACCAGCATTTTAACACTGATGAATTTGCTGTGCAGGAGTCCCACAAGCCAACCACAGCCGTTAGGACTCCTTCTTCAGATTGACACCTTACTGCCGGTGTCCACCACCGGGTTCGGGGATTGCCGCCGCGACAGGCACCACAGACCTTACGGCCACAGCTACGGGCGGCAGAAGTGACAATAGATGCGGAGAACATGGTCCACTTCAGGTTGGAGGGGAGTTCCTGCCTCAGGTGGAGGAGTTTAAGTATTGTTCACAAGTGAGGGAAGAATGGAGCGGGAAATCGACAGACGGATCAGTGCGGGTGCCACAGTAATGGGGGCGCTGTGCCGGTCCGTTGTGGTGAAGAGAGAGCTGAGCCGAAAAGCGAAGCTCTCAATTTACCGGTCGGTCTACGTTCCTACCCTCAACTATGGTCATGAACTTTGGGTCATGACCGAAAGAACGAGATCCCGGATACAAGCAGCTGAAATGAGCTTCCTCCGTAGGGTGGCCGGGCACTCCCTTAGAGATAGGGTGAAGAGCTCGGCCATCCGGGAGGGGCTCGGAGTAGAGCCGCTGCTCCTCCACATCAAGAGGAGCCAGTTGAGGTGGCTCGGGCATCTGTACCGGATGCCTCCTGGACGCCTTCCTCGGGAGGTGTTCCAGGCACGTCCCACCGGGAGGAGGCCCAGGGGTCGGCCCAGGACACGCTGGAGGGACTATGTCTCTCGGCTGGCCTGGGAACGCCTTGGGCTCCCCCCGGTGCTGGAGGGGGTGTCTGGGGAGAGGGACGTCTGGGCGTCTCTGCTGAGTCTGCTGCCCCCGCGACCCGGTCCCAGATAAAGCGGAAGACGACGAGTACGAGTATCCTAAAATGTTTTTAAACGTATTAAATAAATGCCTCATTTATTAAAGGTTAACAGGCAAACTGATTTAGAAAATAGCTTTTAAGAACTGCTGAAAGAAGTGGCACGCATTGATTGGTGTTTAAAAATCTGACTTATGTCACATGACAAAATTAGCGCCAATACATTTCTTAAATGACTTGTTTGTTTCCTTTCTAGGCTTGTATTGTGTATGTATTCATAAGAAAACATGCTTGTTAACTTCAATATTTCTTTATCATCTTCATTGCAATATTGAAGATTCGACCATCCAAATCTAAACTTAAAAAAGGGAACTCTAAATATTAAAAATATATATATATTGTTTCTTTATTAGATTTTTGTTAAGCCAGAGAACACTTCAGTGTTCTCTGACTATATTGCTCTGATTTGCTCCTACTTCAACATTACACTACTACAGGTTTAATTTTAAGGGCACATGTCATCATCATACCATAAAGCCCCAAATTTGTCCTGCAAGGCAAAGCATGTATCGAAAATGAATGGATGGTTCTTATGCCAGTTCCTGTACCATTTTTTGGTAGTGGATATTTTTGTCTACAATGACTTTAAAGGGTATTAAAATTAACTAACCCTTGAGGGCTAGTCATGTTTTCTTAATTTTAATGTTGTTACTAAATGGGGTTGGTAAATTTATTTTGTTACTCTTTTTATTATGTGTCCTTTTAGTTTGTAAGGCATGCAGAGGTTTCAATTAGTGCAATACTTCATATTTTCCACCAGATGGCAGACTACTCCCAACATAGTATGCAATTCTGTGCTTCACCCAACCAAACTGTGGCAGCCTTTGCTGCCTGAGGACATCATTACACACTCAATAAAGCAATAGTAAGTCATTTTCTCTGCTAAATTGATCCCTCTGCTCCCCTACAATATGTGCTGTGATATATTTTTTCTGCAGCAGAAACAGCCCTACACTTCTGAGTACAATTATCTTGTTGCCGTGTTCTTGCGTTACCATCCATCTGTTCACAGCAAGCAGTACACTTGTTGGTCGGTGGCCGAGGTCAGCGGTGGCATCATTCCGGAGCATCAGCGTGGTGGTAATGACACTGTGTTGGTTTGCACCAGAGCTTGGGAAACATGCTTATGCAGGGCAAGAACACGGCACACACAGCGGCCCAATCCCAAATGGTTTTGAAAGAGATATAGAAATTGACAAACTGCTATCAAACACAGTGGGGGCTTGATAAGATTATGGCTGTGTCTACTGTATGAGTTGAAAACACAGAGTCTCCTGCTCTCACTGACACGCACAGTCACACACATGCAAAATGACCAACGAATGATGTCTGTTTTGGTAAACAAGCACAATAACGGCCATCATATTTACTGCTTTAAACTTATGTAGATAAAGTTGGAAGCAAATACAAAACAAATGCTGAAACACACGTCTGCATGTTCAGATATATGCAACGGTGTTCACAGTCTTGAACCTTTTTACATTTTCTAGTCAGATGACACTACAGTTAAACTTTTTTTTTTTTGTTCCTACTGTAAAACACGGTGGTGGCACCATCTTTCCAATTGAATGCTTTTCTTCAGCAACGAAATGGAAGCTGGTCACAGTTGATTGGAAGTTTGATAGAACAAAATACAGGCAAGCCCTGGGAAAGAAAACAAACTGTTAGAAGCCGCAAAGGATCCAAGACTGGGGTCAGAAATTCGCCTTCCAGCAGGACAATCACCCTAAAAACATAGCCAGATCTACATTGGAACCTTTTAGATCAAACTTTGTGTTCTAAATACATTTAATTATGGGATTGCAACGTGACAAAACCGAACCGGACAGTATAGTCAGAACCACAAGCAGGCATTTAAATAAACCGTGCCAACCTTAGCAGAAGCAACCCGGATGCGCTTTTGTTTCCACAAATTAGCACATCTTATCACAGTTCAGAGTTGGTGCACAACTTTCTCTCTCAGCCACTCCTTGGGCTGTCAGCACGACAAGGTGGAGCTTGGACGGCGGCACATGTTTCAAGCATGCTCTGCAAGCTTCCCTCCCTCTCTGTCTCTTGCACTCACTCTGATAAGCTGGAGGAGAAAGAAGGCGGGACCAGTTTCTGCAAACAGTGACGATTTTTTACCAATAACAGGGCTTTTCACACCCCCTCGGTCTCCCTCCCTCCCCTTTTCGCTCCCTCCTTCGTATCTCTCGGCACGCCAACCAAAGCAAAAAAAAAAAAAAAAAAAAAAAAAAAAAAAGTTCAGGGAACACTTTGATAAGCAGCAAGCAGCTTCTGGGTTTTGCTTACAAGAGGACTCCCGCTGAATCGGTGCGAAGAGTGTTTGCCTATTTTTCTGCCACTGTAAGCAAAACATTGCAGCAGCGTCGGCCCTGAAGAAATAAGCTATAACACTGGAGCACCACAGGAGGGGAGTCTCAGGGACAGAAGCAGGCAGAGTGGCACAGCGTGACTGAACTTCTCAGGAGGAGCTCATCCTCACATTCAGCCTCACCGGCCCAGGTGTGGGGCCAGGGTGACACACTAGAGCATCCCTGAACGTCTTCCACTTTGTCCTCACATCAGTTTCTGTCATTCCTGCACCTGCTTCCTTTTCTCACTCACCTGCCCACCAAGATGTCAGATGAAGACTGCCGCTCGCCCATAGGTCTGGACTGCTGCAGCTGTTGCCTGGACCTGGCCCACGGCTGCGATGACTCCCTGTCCGGCAGCCCGTCTCTGTCCGCGGGGGCTCTGCCACCAAGCCCGACCAGCCCCAGCGTGAACCACTTCCGCCAGCTCCGCAACCAGCTGATGTACCAGAACTTAAACACGGACAAGCTGAACAACATCATGAGGCAGGACTCCCTGGAGTCGGTGGTGAGGGACCCTTGCTTTCTGCTCAATGAGGGCATCTGCAACAGCAACATTGACCAGACTATGCTGTCCATTTTACTCTTCTTTCACAGGTATGTTTAATCATCTGATATGACAGAAACATACTTAACCAATAAGTCAGCGACTGTATCTCAATCTTTTTTCACAATAGAACATTTAAATTTGTACTAAAATTCATTCTTTATGGTCCTTCAAGAGAAAAGTTTTTAAAAAGTTAGCCTCGTCATCTGTTGATTTGTGCATCAAATCAAATCAGAATATTAAAACTAAGCTGCAGTCAATTCCTAATATTCAGATTTACTAAACACATTTTACATAACATCTAAAATAATAAATATGAAAAAAGATCCGACTTGAATGCCTGCTGAACTTCTTTCCTGCCATTGCACATCCACATGGAAACATATATGAACAAGGCTGACAAATCTGGGATTTTACTTTGAACTTCACATGTTTACATGGCATTAATGTTGCTTACACTACCTCAAAAAGAAACCCATTTGCTGAGACAAGCAATTAGTTGCCATGAATTCATTTAAACAATATTTTATTGCTTGACGTCAATTAAAACTGTCTCATCTCCCTCCTAGACCATGTTTATTACACATTTATTAAACCTCATAATTGAATTGTTCGAAGGGAATTGTCCTACTAAGTCTTAGCAATTTAAAGTTTGATTAGATCAGAGAATAAAGCAAATGTTATTTCAGTTTTTTTCTAATGTGCTAGAATTTTCGGTGTTGTTTCAGTGTTTATCCTTAAAGTCAGACTGATGTAATTTCAGAGAGGAAAACCAGTATGTGCAGGAACCATCTGACACCTCATATAAACAACATGCATAAATCAGCATGTGAGACACAAACTCATTAGGGGCGATTATTAAACAATGAATGGTGTTTTTATTGTCTTTATTGCACCTCTAAATAACCAATTAACATTGGATGTTGTTTTAGGGACATGACTTACATGAATGAACATTTACTCTGGGTGTACAATTAACAGAGAGGCTAATATTGCATTGTTTTCCCGAGTCACAACTAATAACTAATATAATAACAAATAAATCTATAGAAAATGTATTAAAAACACAAAAACAAAAGAAAATAACTTCTTTTTATCATAATAAGATATCATATCAACCCTGATTTGTTCGTCTTGACTGGTCAGATTAAATCTATAAAAATGTGTCTTCTGATCAAACATTTTGACTTGACTATGGAAAACATTTACTGTCATTAATTCAGTTGTTAGGAGGTGTTAACATAACATAACATAACAGTTATGTTCTCTGGCTAAGAGCCAAAGCCATAACTGCAGATTATCCATGCAAATTAAACTTTAACCAGCCTTTACTGTCCTATATATTGTAGGCTTGTCCTTATGTCTTTGGTTTATGATCTATATTGCATGAGTACAGACCACACAGAAGACATGTAACCATTTATTGTACTGAGCTTTTATTGAGCATTTATTGGGCTGTACGTTTATTAATATTACAGTTTGTCTTAGTCTCTAGCAGTCACCATTTTCATTTACTACATGCTAAGGGAGTCACAAATAACAATATTGATAGTTATACTTCAGCAAAACCTGGATAATGTTTGCACTTATTGAATATGAGCAAGTGGTAGTTGCAGCAGTCAGAAAACCTTCAGACATAAATAAAACAACACTTACAGGAATTTGCTGGGAGGACATGTTTGCATGTTTGGTGTTTGAGGGAAAGCCAAGAAGTCCAGATTGGACCTAGATTTGTGATTCAACACAACAGAGCCAAACTAAATTTGTCATTTATCTTAGGACTACTGCTGGCTGCAATAACAAGGCATTTTGATGGACTAAAGTTCCATCATGTGACAAGCTGTAGTGCTGCAGGAATGATATAGAGACTGACTATGGGATTTTTTTCTTTAATAAACAGTAAAACCACAAAGGAGGGAAAACTTCCAAAACAGCAGCACTGTGTGTCAAAGACTTCATGAAAGTCTCCTCATGAACGCTCCAAACAGGAATTTACTCCCTTCACACAGCACTTACAGAGAAATAGGACAGCAGTCTGTCATCAGCATATTATGTAATGCAAAGGTATGAGGAATTCCACTTTCCAGTCTCAAACTTTGTCATTGTAAGGAGGGAAAACCTGAACTATGTGTGAAAATGTTTGGTAGTGATGGGTTTGAAATAACAATGAGCTGTTCGAACAGAGCAGGCAAAATGGTGCATAATTTACATGAGGATGAAATATAACTTTAATCTCCTGCTGGTCCACTGACTGAATTTTCCAGCACTGTTGGGAAAATGGGGATAAATGGCTTTTACGTCTTTAGGAGAGGGTTGGGAGTCACAGACACAGATTGTGTTCTTTGTATTTAAAATTGCTCAGAAAACAGCAGAAGAGGGAATAGGAGAGTCATCATTTCTGATTGGGTTTGAGTCTTAGTTATGATGAAACAATTTCTCTGTTTACTGTTAAAGTAAAATCACAATCTCTTTGAACAGGGAACCGTTTTCCCCTTTAGCTTGAGTTTACTGCTGGGTTTGGTCAGGTAACATCAGAGCATGACCTAACCATCTCACAGAGGAGTAAGGACATGATCAGTCTATTTCAGATTTCCTCTCAGGCTTTAGGACAACACTTTGTGCTTCAAATATAAACTACGCAAACAAAGTTTTTGGGATGATGGGCTTGCAGTGCCCTCTATGTTTATTGGCAAACACTCAACACAAAATCAACTCGCTTTAAACTGTATAAAATAAACATACCAAAAGCAATTTTATGCATACTTTTTAAGTAAAGCTGCACTGAGGATTTTTTCTAATCATTGATGTCCTTATAAATAAAACAAATAAAACACAGCAATGATTTATCTCACCCACTGTTCAAGATGGGAAAGACAAGAGAAGATGCCATTCCCATAAAGCAGATTTATTCTCAAGTAAGGACATGGCTACAAGGAGAAGTTACTGGTTTAAACCCGCCTGTTTCTACAGTCAGAGCAATAAAGCCTAAAACAACTGGAACAACTGTGATAAACAAGCCTGGATGAGATCCCCAGTTTATTTTGCCACCATGCATGGTGAAGAAGGAGTTGAAAACAATTTCCAGAGCTCAGTATTAGACAGTATTTTGTTCAATCGGAGCTTGTGTTACTGCAAGTAAAGATTCCTTTATTTTAAGACTTTTTATACGTCTTTATCAGGTGTGCCAATAAATGTGGAGGAGGCTGAAAGTCGTGGGTAATTTATCCATCCAAAACGTTCATATCATTTCCCATTAAGCAATCTGTGACATCCTGAAATTGAAGTGTATCCAATCTTTAAAGATATTTTTTCTGCCACTAGAGGCCTTTATTTTTTATTTTTCAACACTAGGCAGACAGGAAAGAGGGGCAGAGAGAGGGGGAGACATTAGGCAAAGGTGGCTGGGTCCAGGACTCAAACCTGGTGGTCGCGCGCTTAACCCCTACACCACCAGCACAGTGTCCGTGTATCCAATCTTTATTATATTTTTCAGTAAACAATACTTCCCCATTGCTATTACATTGCTGTAAATACCTTCTTAATCAAAGGTGTGCCCAAACAGTGGCCAGTTTAGGTAATTTATACACAAGTCACATCTGAAAATGTCTCTTATCAGTGAAACTTGACCCCACTATGACTCCTCTGTCTGCATTCAGGGGTTATAATTTGCATGGATGCTGAAACTGACATATGGAAAACCCATGCAGGGCTCACTGTGTACTTTCCCATGGTTTGTACAGTGTGGCTGCTTCACGGGCCATTATTTGAATTTAGCTTATATATTAACTAGTAAAAACTAAACATTTGTTAATTGTGCCCACGGCGCCTTCTTTTGCAGATCACCTTGTTGAAAATCTCAAAACAGTCCAGAATCCCATTCCAGATCATGCCTACATAATGCAAAATACATTTCCAGGCACATGCATATCCTCATCCAAAACAAACGACATGTATTGCACGCTGAAACATGCAGAAAGATCAGAGCATAACTATTGCACCACTTAAAGCATTTGAAAATCAAATCCCTTTTTCCAATATTACAAAAACATTCTTGTGCAAGAGCGATGTAATCATGAATCCTGCAAAGACACAGCGCAATGCAGTGTCTGGGAGGGGAAATGCTTTTCCCAGGACTGTAATTAACTACCCCTGGATTGCCCGCATGAAAGGCTTATTTGCAAAACATAATAACCCATAAAAGATTCCCAATTACATATTTTGATCTGTGCTTTGTTGTGAAAGAAAAACCGCAAAGAAAATGCATTACTTGTAAGACAAAGAAAAAAAGTTTCTTTCATAACAGTCTAAAGAGAAATTGACAGCATTATTATGACTTGTGGGTGGCAAGACTGAAGGATTATTAAATTAAATTACTGACAAACGATTAAATATGATTTATATTACCCATTGTGCATTACCTAAGCCTTTTTTTAGTTTTCCATTGCAGTGAGATAACAGTTGATATTCCATCCATCCATTTTCTAGACAGCTGGTGCCTATTTCCAGCGGTATATGGATGAGAGGCGGGGTACACCCTGGACAGGTTGCCAGTCCATTGCAGGGCAACACAGAGACACACAGGATAAATAATTATCCACACACTCAGCAGCACCCAAAGGTGCTTACCAACTGCACCACAATGCAGCCCCACAGTTGATATTCTTCATACATATTATCATCAGGAATGCACCACATAGTGCCATCACTATCGGAATTGGTCAATGTTTGACATTTTTTTAAATCATTTTTTACTTATCATTGTGATAAGTGAAGCTGTGACGGTATTAATAAAACACCATAACACCAATATTAAAATCAGATATCAATGTCGGCCCAAATTTTATGAGAAAATTTCAACATTAAAATCTGTTTTTAAAGAATTATTATTCTTGTGAAAAAATATGAAATGGTATATTATATGAAACATTAGTTTTCACCATCATCAGGTAGTAAAAGTACAACCACCTCTCTCTTCTGTGGACCCCAGAAATGGCACGCAGAAATTCCCTGAAAACATACAATGTTAATGTTTATTTAAATAGTAATAAGAAAACATGTAAAATAATACTTAAGTTACAGCATTTTCTAAAAATAATTCCTCTAATATCTTATGCATAAAAAAATAGCCATCTTACCTCACATGTGCCTTTGTACATAAATCCTGCTCCTTTTGAGTTGATATAACTGATACATTTATGCTCACGTGAGGTCACATAACCTCAGTATTTTAACCCACACCCTCTTAAATGTATACAATATGTAAATTGCACATCTTTGATGGCCTTCTCTTATACATCCTGTTAAATGTCTGAATCCCCAGATACAGAACCTACAAAAAGTAAAAAGTCTGCTATTTTCCTGGTCCTGCATGACATACAGCTAGTTTCATTTTGTTCATTGGGTATTGGGTTGGAATAAAAGGTACCTTCAGCCAATAAAAACAGATTTAGTCACATTCTGGGCTGAGGCATTAAAGTCTAAATTGAAGTCTTTAATGACACCTGGCTTTTGAGTTGATGCCTGGAGCTGAGTGCAAGTACATTCTGGTCCTTTTTACACTTTATTTTTTTGCGCTTGTTGAGGAAAAGTTCTAGTTGTTGGAGCATCCATGTCTGAAAAACACTTGTAGAGGGTAATAAGGCCAAATATATCAGGGTGAAAGACAAATAAAAGCCACGAAGAGTAATGCCAGGATGGAGAGTTAGAGATTCAAAACGAGTCAGGCTGTCAGACAAGAGGCTGGAAATAAGACAAAACATAGTCCGGACTCACTAAAAATAGTGTGGTGTTGATAGTAAGCTGAGCTAAGATAGAGACAGACTGCTGATGTTTGTGGTATAAATCAAACGGAGTGCCAAAGTGAAAGGAAGTCCCTTTCTTTGTGATGTCAGGAAGTGAAAACTCATGAAAGGTTTTTTGTTCTCTCCTTCCTGACTTTCCTCTAGAATAAACTTTTTGTGCTAAAGAAGACACATTCAGGGACCACTTCCAAGTATAAAAGACTACATTAACACCTTAGTGTATATCTGTATGCCTTTGAAACACATTGAAACATTTAGCTTGTTACTGGAGGATCAGTTTAAAAATGAATGAACAATAATTACTTTTTAATGGGGATTTTATTGCCTTGTTGTGCTCTGACTTTGTGAAGAACATGTCCTTGGTGTACTGCCAGAGGATTCCAGGAGCCACCTTCACAAAGTCGGTACACCAGTTTGTAAGTGTTTTAGACTGTCTGTGATTACTTTAATGAAATCCTTAATTGTGATCCTCTTGTGCAGACAGAGAAGAGTGTGTGTGTCAACACGTAAAATGGACTGTCACGCCCTGAACCACAAGTTCATGCAATCTGCACTGTGCAGCCCTTTCTTAAACAACACTACTGCTGCTTCATGTTCAGTTGGTCCTAGCAACATTACAAACATTAGAAATGTAGTAGATTGCTGTTAGATATATATTCCTTCTTTTTGTGCACTTTGTTTGGATTGTTATTTAGGATAGTTACACAGCAGATTATTGGGCCCATTTGTTGTGTGGTTGAGGATTCTTATTAAGGTTTTTTTTGTGTTTTTTTATGCTTTGTATCTTATCTTATATTTTCTCTTGCATAATAAATTAACACATGACAGTGGTCACCTATATCCACACTCTTCTTCTTGATCAACTGGAAGCTACATTGATCCTTGTAAAAGAAAAAAAAAAGAAATAATTAATTTAAAATTTATTTTTATTTTTTGGGGATGTTTCTCTTTCTGTATTATTTAATCAGGAAACGAGATCAAGATTTATAATTGGTTTAATTCATCCCTTTGAGTAACTTTGCCATTTCCTCCCTTGCTGCTTTACAATACTACCCTTATAACTGAAACCATGGCAAATAGGTTTGTTGTTCATTTATTTTAAGACTTTCTATGCGTCATGGAAATACATTTTCATAAAACTGCTGAGATCTCACCTATATTTTAATTTCATTTTATATTATCTAAAACCCTTGTATTGCACTCTATTCCAATTTTGTTTTCGTTCATATCTACACTTGCACCAGCGGACTCTTGACAGATTATCACCCCTTGTCAAACCAAAATAACTCTGAACAAACAGTGTGTGATAAATCTCAAGGCTCTGTGTTAGACTCTATCAAGAGCATATGAGCAGTGTAAAAACATATATACAGTGCCTTGCGAAAGTATTCGGCCCCCTTGAACTTTTCAACTTCTTGCCACATTTCAGACTTCAAACATAAAGATATAAAATTCTATTTTTTTGTGAAGAATAAGCAACAAGTGGGAAACAATCGTGAAGTGGAATGAAATTTATTGGATGTGTCAAACTTTTTTAACAAATAAAAAACTGAAAAGTGGGGCGTGCAATATTATTCAGCCCCCTTGCGTTAATACTTTGTAGCGCCACCCTTTGCTGCAATTACAGCTGCAAGTTGCTTGGGGAATGTCTCTATCAGTTTTTCACATCGAGAGACTGAAATTCTTGCCCATTCTTCCTTGCAAAACAGCTCGAGCTCAGTGAGGTTGGATGGAGAGTGTTCGTCTTCAGCTCTTTTCACAGATTCTCGATTGGATTCAGGTCTGAACTTTGACTTGGCCCTTCCAACACCTGGATACATTTATTTGTGAACCATTCCATTGTAGATTTGGCTTTATGTTTTGGATCATTGTCTTGTTGGAAGATAAATCTCCGTCCCAGTCTCAGGTCTCTTGCAGACTCCAACAGGTTTTCTTTCAGAATGGTCCTGTATTTGGCCCCATCCATCTTCCCATCAATTTTGACCATCTTCAGTGTCCCTGCTGACGAAAAGCAGGCCCAAACCATGATGCTGCCACCACCATGTTTGACAGTGGGGATGGTGTGTTCAGGGTGATGAGCTGTGTTGCTTTTACGCCAAACATATTGTTTTGTGGCCAAACAGTTTGATTTTGGTTTCATCTGACCAGAGCACCTTCTTCCACATGTTTGGTGTGTCTCCCAGGTGGCTTGTGGCAAACTTTAAACGAGACTTTTTATGGATATCTTTGAGAAATGGCTTTCTTCTTGCCACTCTTCCATAAAGGCCAGATTTGTTCAGTGTACGACTGATTGTTGTCCTATGGACAGACTCTCCCACCTCAGCTGTAGATCTCTGCAGTTCATCCAGAGTGATCATGGGCCTCTTGGCTGCATCTCTGATCAGTCTTCTCCTTGTTCGAGATGAAAGTTTAGAGGGACGGCCGGGTCTTGGTAGATTTGCAGTGGTCTGATACTCCTTCCATTTCAATATGATTACTTGCACAGTGCTCCTTGGGATGTTTAAAGCTTGGGAAATCTTTTTGTATCCAAATCCGGCTTTAAACGTCTCCACAACAGTATCTCGGACCTGCCTGGTGTGTTCCTTGGTCTTCATGATGCTCTATGCGCTTTGAACAGAACCCTGAGACTATCACAGAGCAGGTGCATTTATACGGAGACTTGATTACACACAGGTGTATTCTATTTATCATCATCAGTCATTTGGGACAACATTGGATCATTCAGAGATCCTCACTGAAATTCTGGAGTGAGTTTGCTGCACTGAAATTAAAGGGGCCAAATAATATTGCACGCCACACTTTTCAGTTTTTTATTTGTTAAACAAGTTTGACACATCCAATAAATTTCATTCCACTTCACGATTGTGTCCCACTTGTTGTTGATTCTTCACAACAAAATTAGAATTTTATATCTTTATGTTTGAAGCCTGAAATGTGGCAAGAGGTTGAAAAGTTCAAGGGGGCCGAATACTTTTGCAAGGCACTGTATATATTATTTCTATGTATCCTAGCAAATACATAAAAAATATAGATGCAAGTATTTTCTTTGCCTCAAATGTAAGACAAGACTTGGACAGCTTGTGCTGTAAGAATAATAAAATCTTGTTTTTTTAAATAAATATCTGTTAGTGTGTTCTCTGTGTATGGATCAGTTAAGGTTTAGTGCAATTACCATATTTCAGGGCTTCCAAGTAAATATGACAAACGTCCTTCCAAAAGTTGGCCCGATAGCGGGAATCAAATTGTTGAGATGATTTGAAACATAGCATAGAGACACTCCTGAATACATCTACCTTATGCAGAGCTGACCTGAAGCATTATTGGCACATCACAACAACAGATTCCATCTAAGCTCTTTTGTCCCGGGCGAAGATACTGAATGTACCAGAGGTGGATTAGACATCTATAAGTAACACATTAGTCATTGAAATCACATCCTCAAGATCAGTTTGCGCAGAGAAGCGATTAGGAACTATGAGAAGTAGTCGATGACAGCCTCTTTCCAAACCGTTAAATTTAAATGCATCAAAGCTCAACTTTAAATGGAGCTACAAGCTGTAATTTCTCAAAAGCTCACCATGTCCAGGTCAATTCTCCATGACTGAGCAGACACAACCAACCAGGTTCAAACACAAAGGGAGGCATTAAGGAGAACAAGATATGAGGTTGTAGGACAAAAGAAATTGGGCATCCACTGCATCAGAAATGTGACATTGTTCGTAGGCACTGACTCTCTGGTATTTTGTTGTGTAATGTAAGGAGCAGGATTCCCTTGAGGCTCCCAGAAGTATGCTTCCTGCTTACTGCCAACTCTAGAACGGTTTATAGAACTCTGTCAACTGCAAACAAAGCCTGTTTTAACCTGGAATATGAATTTTGGTGATATATGGGGACATATGCAGGCATGAATATAATAGGTTCTGCAGAATATAGGCCAGAACATTTTAGCCCGCCTCTGCCTACACAGTTAAATGGGTAACATTAAAGTTTGTGACAGAATGAAATTCGAGATCCCCCAATCCGAGTTGTGTGTTGTGTGTTCAAAATTTCCTGTTTTTGTGACCTGCCAATACTAACTATAGCAAATTAAAATTTCTCTTCAACACCTATATTACACAGTATGTCCCTGCAATACATGGTTTTACTATTATTGTTGTTAAATAAAGACAAAGAGACTGAGATATACAAAATGCTGCCAACATCTGCAAATACAGCATAATCCATTACAGACAGAATGAAAGCTAAAAAAAAAACAGAGCAGTTAAGGCTTCATGTTATTGCTGAACATCTTTCTCTCTTTTTAACAGCCTGAACGGACTTCAGACATGTCCTGACGTCATTTTTAAAAACCTCATGAAAATACTGAAAATAGCTAGATTTGAGTCTTCTTACCTCCATAACAGCTACTACACTGAAGAGTGTTTCTATCATATACTTAGCATATCTGTGTCAGTGGTCGCTAGTGTGACCTGGTAGCGATTCAGTATGGTGGGTTCGCTGATCTGAAAAAGATTGGATTTTTGGTTTCCAACTGGCCGTTATTGAGACAGGACCCATCAAGCTGAAAGTTGGTCACCAGCAGATTTTTTAGTGCATCTCTAAATGAATAAGTTTGACAAAGAAAACATGCATTAAGAATATGTCCGTGGGTTTTATAGTAAGTGTCTTTGTCTTGGTAATCTATACTGGAAATTCCCATGACTCACTTGACTGATTGTGCAAAAAACAAACAAACAAACAAAAAAAACAATAACAATGTTAATAATGCTTGTGATGAAATATTGTTGTAATAAATATCAGTTGTCCGTAACCTAAAGAGATTGCCAACATTTATTTAATGTAACCACTGAAGCTGTATATTTGCTGCATAATTATCACCTCTAATAAAAATGTTGGGAAATCCTTCAGGAAGAGAAAATAAGAATGAGTATCTGTACTGAAAGCAATTCTTGTATTAGTTTTAAAAAGTCCAATTTGTAAGCACTGGTAAATAGAAGTAGATAATTAGAGATAAAAAAATCTACTTAGTCTTTGAAATAAGACATAATTCTCTGATTCATAGAGATATTTTTTATCCACAATGTTTCTACACCTGTGCTTATCATTGCCAAATATCATGCCCTTTTCCCTCTCATGTTTTGCTCTAGTCTGCATCTCTTTATCTAAGTTCCAGTTGGCAGTTGTTGGAATTATGTAAGTGTGCAGAGAGGAGGTGGTGATGTGGTGGGGTGGAGCGACCGTGGCTGGTGCTCCCTGCTTTATCTTTCTGGACCATGACTGTGGCACCTAATTAGATAATAAGCGAGCCTGTCAACAAACACTCCTTCACATGCAGCCCAACACAAGTCAGTGTAGTCATCCTGTTTCTATTTATATGGATATACTGTGTTTAGTTTAGAAAATAAGAAGGGATGGCCTCTCATATTGCAGAACATACAGTGCTGTGCAGAAATATTCACACCCCTTGAACCTTTTCACATTTTCTCACATTACAACCACAAACTTCAATATATTCTATTAGAATTTCTAGTTATAGACCACAATGAAGTAGCTCATAATTGTGAATTGGAAAGATAGACGATTTTTAAAGATTAAGATTTTCAATTAAAATTATGCTTTTGCCAATCAGCTGTATGTAATCTGAGAATGAATTACTTACAGTTGGACTATTTACAAATTAGCTAACTTTCAAAAGGTACTTGTTGTACTGAATTTTATTTAGGGGCTTATTTAGGGGACTAAATATTAAATGCTTGCCACAGTTTCCAAAAAAAAAAAAAAATTATAAATACTGTATATAATTTTTCTTCCTCAAAACATTTACGCCTTACATTATGCTGGTTTATCATGTGAAATCACAACATAATACATTCAAGTTTGTGCTTATAATGTGACAAAGCACTTTTAAATGATATCTGCATAACAGGCTCATGTATTGCTTTTATTAGCAGGGGTATCCCAGTTGTTTTCTGACTTTGTATTATTAGTGATCTATTCACTTTCCTGGGTACTGTTTGCCAACCTAAAGAAAGGCTGAAGTGTAGAACAGTCGCTCAACAGTGGGATAAAATGTCTTCTTATGAGCATTGAGCGCTTCAGCAGGTACATAAGGAACACATAAATATGTTGCTTTTACAGTAGAAGGAAACCTTGAAAATCTTCTGTAAAAGCTTGAATTCTTTGTGCACCTAGTTAAGGTAATGCAGTCAATATTGTCCACTAAAAAATGTGTTTCTAAATACTGTGATAACTATGCTTTTTTTGTTGTTGAAACACTGGCATTCCCAGACTTTGAGAATAATTCCGATGCGTGCTCCGTCTGTTTTTCTTTCTGTTGGACGTCTGTTTTATAATCCCAAGTGTTTTCATCCCGCATTGCATCAGTTTTTTTTTTTTTTTGTTTAACCACAGTAGCCAGCTCTACACAATGCACCCAGACGGTGCTTTTGTGGAGCAGGTCTGAGCCAGGCCTATCATTAGCCTATCATATTCTCCCTGGGTTTTATTCGCATGCAGGTTTGGGTACATGATGTACTCTCAGTGCACACAAACAGACACACACACACAAAGAGGGAGAGAAAGAGGGAGAGAGAGGTACAAATGCTTAGCAAATAAAGACCCACTGTAGCTATGTTTAGATTAACTACATGAAAGACCACAGAAATTCATGTGGCTTCATTAAGAAATAAAAATAACGACATAAACAGAAAACAACCTGTTCCAATATAATTTTTTGCCTTTAGGACCTTGTAGCCAGCAATTAGGCAAATTAAAGCAATGTCACCCCAAAATATAAGTAACCTTTGCAGCTTCTTAGGACCCCCTCCTAGCATTGGAGCTACAAAAACACTTAAATTTACACAAAACCAGTTGACAAATTCACTAATTGTACAGATCTTGAGAAAAACCTTATAGTTTGAAATTTATGTAAATATAGTCATAATATGACTACATATCTAGTTAACATGACAATATAGCTAGTTTATTGGAGCTGAAAAAAAAAAAAAACCTTATGCACCCTGCAGCTGTTTGCAAATAAATCAGTCAGTAATTGTCCTACATTACTGTTTCACTCCTAGTTAGAAGCCCAAGCACAAGTGTTTGTCATGTTTTAACCTAATTAAAAGAATGACATTATGTTCTTTAGCATAAAGTTACATCCAAAATCCCTTTTTATAATTGCTGACCTGTTTTTTGCTTTTGCTGTTTTCACTTGTATTTTGACTATTTGTCTTTGGTTATGAGCTCCAAGTCTTTGAGGTTAGAAGATCTTACTATCATCTTAAACTTTAGTTCTGATTAGAGATTCAATTTGGAATTCTGGCTGGGCCACTCCAAACAAATTGGAGGGGTATGTAGAATTTTGGCTTAACGGTATAATATAACAGCACATTTGTTGTGAGTCAAATACCTTGTTGCTGATAGGCTTCAATTTGTGGAGATAAAATTCAATTGTCAACTATTTTATGGACCTGCTTTCAAAGAGAGTTTTAAAGAATAAATCTGACAATAACATTTTGAAAATATTTAAAATATGCACTCTTTTCCAAGAGCTATTAATTGATACAGTAATGTGATGTTGACCGATAAAACACAATAAAGTCCACATTTTGAAACCATTTGTATTAATGCAGAATGCAAAAAGGGTTGAATGGATGTCAGTAGTGCAAATTGTAGTTTGCCCCTTTAAATGAAATTTATCTTAGGGCCTCCTACATTGTTGAGCCATCTCTGCTGATGCCACAACTCATTTCTTAGAATAACAGCACATCTCGGAACTTCATCAGGTTTTGAACCTTTTTTCCAGGACTCAGAATTTGCCACACCAAACCCAGTCCCATGTTCTATTTTTAAGGTTACAGGGCGTCTGCAGTTTGGCAACTCTGACGAAATTTCTGTGTTGGTAAACAGCTTTAAATTCTTGAGGTGGAGGTTCAATTCAGGGAATCCTGAGTTTACCCAAACAAGACTTTTCCTGTGGTGCAATGCCTAAAACAGTAATGCGTTTGGTAATAAAATGGAGAACATCATTTTGGGCAGGGAGCCCACCTCTGCTTAAGTTAAGCATCACAAAGTTAAATAGGCACAAGTGTTGTTTTCATTTTTCTTCCTGAAGAATAAATAGCTATATACAAAGGATGTTTGAAAGCAAAAGTAAACAGGATTTATGTTGAAATATCTCACATCTGACATGCAGCATACACAGAACTTCTGGGAAAACTCTTCATTAAATTGCGTAATGCTGATAGATTGAGAAAAAGGTAAACAACCTATGCACCTCACCCAGGTGTGAAGCTGGGAAACTGGGGAACATGTTCTGCAATCTGCTTCCTCTGTGGTGCAATTGGTTTGTTTCATTAAGCCGGCAATACATTTCTTTTTCTTATTCAAGAAAGCTCGTTACCCTGTTTTATACACCACAAACTTGGCAGATGTTGAATAACATTTAGCTGACATTGCCAGTTAAGGTTACAGTATGCATGCCCTTTATTAAAACTGGCTAGCAGATCTCCATGAACCATCAAACTCTGGGTTTAAACAATAGAGTTTCCTGTTTTGCTTTGGTAATTCCAAATATCCAAAATCTGTTGTGTATGAGTTCCTGCACTCCTGAAAAGGTTTCTCACCAAGAAAAAAGGAAAAACTAGAATAAAATAGAGGGGAAGTTTGTGCAGGGTAAAGGTGAGAAAATATTAGTTGACAGGTAGGCCTGTTAAGTCTAGCCCAGCTTTATTTTTTTCTGGGAGCCTTTCTGGGAAACAGAATGCTGTGAAGGAACATATTTGCCAAGTTTGAGAGAGTCTGTGATTGTTTCTGGCTGTTTGACAGAGGAAGAAATAAGAGTGAAAGAGAGTGGGAGGCACCAGCCAAGTCAAATGAGCGAAAATAACAAGAAGCATCCTGTCCATGACCTCACTTTTGTCTGTTTCACTCTCCAGCAAGGAGCGGTTTAGACTGGTTGGATCTGATGGGACTCCCTCTCCTGGCCCTTTCTGCCATTCTGCCACCATCAGGGACAATTAGCACCAGCAACATTAAATGCCCTCCTTCTGCATTCTTTCCAGTATGGTGTCACGGAAATGAGTGACTCAGGGATTCATCGTTATGTTTGCACGCTTTGTTGTGTGCACAATCTGGGATTAGGCGAAACAGAAGTCTTGCATAGGGCATGTCGATGCTTCTTGAACAAAGAAGGTCGGATGTAGCCAGGCTGTTGTAAAGAGGGGAAGGTTGGCTATTTCGCTCTTACTTTACACTACTTTTTCTCACATGGACCCAGATTCCATCTAGGCTGCCACCCACATCCCTGACACAAGGCTTTCAGGGGCCTACAATGCACACAAAGACCTATTTATTACCAGCCTGAATGTAAGGTGTCGCATAACGGGATGCCTCGGAAGGAAGGAGAGACAGAGAAAGAGTGAGCGAAGGTCGTTTATGTAACACGTAAGGTTGCAACCTTTCAGTACTTGTTGAAGTTGGTTGTGGTCAAGTGGTTTCCGTGTGTCAGTGGGAGGATCTTATGCTGTGGAAGAGCCTGAGCCAAACAGGAAGACCAGCATCTACACCCTTGTCTTACTGAAACTGCATGATCACAGCTGTATGTCTAGCACAAGTCAATCACAACATGTCAGAAGAACTGTCAGAAGAACAGGTTCCATATTTATAATAACCAGCAGTTTATATTCAGTGTTTCAGTAATTTTCCCGGACTGTCAAAGCCCCTTATGTTTATAGGAATCCAGCAGGAAATCATGATCATATGCTGCTGAAGTCTTTCCCTCTTTCCCCTCCACCATCTATTTACATGTTAGTTCCACACACTTGCTTCATCTGACCTTTGAGTCCAAACTGATCCATCATCCTTAGGCTTGTTTAACTTTCATCTGAGCAATACTGTTCTGCAAGCTGCTCTCGTATGCCAGGTCATGGTGTGGGAGTAAAACAGTACACATACCGAAGAGGAGGTTACTAAACTCTGCTTTTTGTGTTCAACGTTTACAAAAATTCTGAAATGTTCAGTCAAAGTGCAGAGAAAAAACATGTTTAGCTTGAAGCCCTTTGAATATCAGTGTAGGAATATGAGTTGCATTGTTGAGCTGCACAAAGCTCAAGATGGCAAAAATAACCTGAAAGATGGGCTTTAAAACCAAACCTGAAGAAAGCAAATATCGATGGAAACAGTGCTTTACAAATGTTCTCATACCCCTTAGACTTTTGTCATGCGTTTCCTCTGGACAGGAAAACACTCCACAAATGTAACCTTCATTGAAATGTGATGTAGTTGGACACAGCAAATAAAACCTAAAAATTCCATCACTATGGTGAGACATGGTGGTGGCAGTATCATGCTGTAGGGATGCTTTTCTCCAGCAGGACAGCAACTCTAAACGTACAGATAGAGGTTTAATGGAAAGGTTTAGATCAACACATAGTCAATTGACAGTTAATTGATTATTTAACAATTTTGGGGGTGATATTTTCTCAAGTAGAGCCGAATTGGTTTAGATGACTTTTTTTCCTGTAATAGATTACATCATCATTTCCACTGATTTTTGTATTTACTTGGGTTATCCTTATCTGTCAGGAACATTGGATCGATGATCTGAAACATTTAAGTGTGGAAAAAAAAACAACAACAGAAGAAAAGGCTAAATTCAGTCTCTTAGAAAAGACCATAAGGTTAATAAATTGTTTAACATGCATGTTTCACTTTTTGAACTGAATACCTGAAATAAATAAAGTTTTTAATTCTATATACATTTATTGAGAATGGTCTAGACAAAGTCTAGACTAGACAATGACCTAAAATCGAGCATCTATGGCAAAGGTGGAAAATTGCTGATGCTTTGATGCTTTCCTGTCTAATTAGAATTAGCTTAAGATATTTTATTTAAAAACAAATCTGAAAATATGTGCTCTATAGATGTGTAAACCTGGTAGAAACATACTCCATAAACATCACAGCTGTAATCACAAAGAAAGGTGGTTCAACAAAACAATACTGGGTTCTGATATGGCCCATATGTTTTTACATCAGTGCTTAGAGGGTCATTTCACAGTTTTCTTAAGGAATTTGGACTGAACTTGCGCATCAACAGTTTAAACTGTAAACACACACACAAAAAGTCCTCTCATTTTGGCATCAAGACAACCTCAGATTGAGACAAGCATGTAAACACTATAAACACAGGTCCAACCTGGACTCAATTATTCAACACTTATCCCAGATTCTTCAAAACATCATTGGGGCTTGTGAAACATTTGGAGAAACTTTAGTTAAATAAAAAGTTAAATACCTACATTTCTCATTAAATTATGTGACAGTGCAGAAGAAGAGGCTTGCCCTGGGTGGCATACATCCAGGAATCACCAAAGCTAAAAGATATTGGCTCAGGGTACTTCATACAAATGCACTCCACATATTTCTAAGACATTTCGGGCAAACTAAACACCCAATGAATCGGCCTGACCCTTACTTTGAATATTCTGGTTGTTATGCTGCTTCTGAAGTTATTATTAATAATGCACAGCCTTTTTCAATCTTTTTGTTGATAAACTGATGTTAAAAGAAATCAAATGTGGGCACACAAAAAAACCCTACTGCTTCAGCAATCACTCTATGAGGATTGTATTGGATTAGGACGACCCATGGTTAAATGTTCTGACCCTCCAACCGTGAATGATCTGTAGGTGTGCTGCAATGGCCAAGTGTTCCCAAGGCTGTCCTGTTCTCACCTGAGGTTACACAACAAATGCACATAAAAACATGCCGAATGTGTTTGCAAAACAACGCTTCCTTAGTTTTGTTTATGATATTGTCTATTGAGGAGCCAGCTTGAATGAAAGTTTTGTTATTTGAACCATGTTTTTTACAAAGGCTTTTTGGTGTTTCTTCTGTTTTTGTTCTCAGGCTCACTTTCTGGTGGTTTGGAGGACTTATTGTAGCTCATATCAATAGGAAAAAAGTATTTCTAATTCCTTATCAGTTAAGAAGCATAAAACAGAAAACCTGCTCAAATTTAAATGTTTCATAAGGAGGAGACATCAGATGTAGACAATGCATTTCTTGTCCTCTGAGAGTTTTTCTTACAGTAATTAGTGACAGAAAATTTAAGTTTTTTGTACCCAAAAGAGCCTCTTTAAGCACCTCTTGAGAGGCAATTCATTTTCGGAGAGCCTTTCCTTTCCTTCTTGCATTAGCATCATCTTCATGCAAAACATTTTATTGAAACAAATTGAGACTAATGTAACTGGTCAAATTAGACACTCAGCTGGGCGTTAGCATTTAAAATGCTACTGGTGGCATCATTATGCTTTGGAGATGCTTTTCTTCAGCAGGGGACAAGAAAGTTATTCATGGTTGATGGGAAAATAGATGTACTAGATGTGCTAAATACAAGGCAATGCTGGAAGAACACCTGTTAGAGACTGCATAAGACTTGAGACTTTGGAAGAGGTTGCAGCAGCTTCCAGCAGGACAGTGACCTTTTACATACAGACAGAGCTACAATGGAAAGGTTTGGATCAAAGTGCATTCATATGTTAGACATATGGATACGCCTAAATCCGAATGAGAGCCTCTGGCAGGACATGACAATTGACATTCATAGATGCTTTAGATGTACGTTGACTGAGCTGGAGCTACAGGGGTTGGACAATGAAACTGAAACACCTGGTTTTAGACCACAATAATTTATTAGTATGGTGTAGGGCCTCTTTTTGCAGCCAATACAGCGTCAATTCGTCTTGAGAATGACATATACAAGTCCTGCACAGTGGTCAGAGGGATTTTAAGCCATTCTTCTTGCAGGATAGTGGCCAGGTCATTACGTGATACTGGTGGAGGAAAACGTTTCCTGACTTGCTCCTCCAAAACACCCGAAAGTGGCTCAATAATAAAAGATCTAAAAAATCTAAAAGATAATCTGGTGACTGTGCAGGCCATGGGAGATGTTCAACTTCACTTTCATGTTCATCAAACCAATCTTTCACCAGTCTTGCTGTGTGTATTGGTGCATTGTCATCCTGATACACGGCACCGCCTTCAGGATACAATGTTTGAACCATTGGATGCACATGGTCCTCAAGAATGGTTCGGTAGTCCTTGGCAGTGACGCGCCCATCTAGCACAAGTATTGGGCCAAGGGAATGCCATGATATGGCAGCCAAAACCATCACTGATCCACCCCCATGCTTCACTCTGGGCATGCAACAGTCTGGGTGGTACGCTTCTTTGGGGCTTCTCCACACCGTAACTCTCCCAGATGTGGGGAAAACAATAAAGGTGGACTCATCAGAGAACAATACATGTTTCACATTGTCCACAGCCCAAGAATTGCGCTCCTTGCACCATTGAAACCAACGTTTGGCATTGACATGAGTGACCAAAGGTTTGGCTATAGCAATCCGGCCGTGTATATTAACCCTGTGGAGCTCCCGACGGACAGTTCTGGTGGAAACAGGAGAGTTGAGGTGAACATTTAATTCTGCCGTGATTTGGGCAGCTGTGGTTTTATGTTTTTTGGATACAATCCAGGTTAGCACCCGAACATCCCTTTCAGACAGCTTCCTCTTGTGTCCACAGTTAATCCTGTTGGATGTGGTTCGTCCTTCTTGATGGTATGTTGACATTACCCTGGATACCGTGGCTCTTGATACATCACAAAGACTTGCTGTCTTGGTCACAGATGCGCCAGCAAGACTGTCATTTTAGTGTGGGAGGTTTCATGGCTAAATTGGACCAGCCTGGTAGCTAGTCTTCATTGATTGCACAATGCACCAGTAAGAACAGAGTGTGAAGGTTCAATTAGCAGGGTAAGAGCACAGTTTTGCTCAAAATATTGAAATGCACACAACATTATGGGTGACATACCAGAGTTCAAAAGAGGACAAATTGTTGGTGCACGGTGTTTCAGTTTCATTGTCCAACCCCTGTATTTTACACAGAAGAATGAGACAAATTTCAATCTCTAGATGTGTAAAGTTAGTAGACACATATTGCACAAGACTTGCATATAACTTCAAAATAGTCACTTAGGTGGCTGAAAACAAATGCATGTCATGCTTTTCAGATTATTAATTGTAAAAACCTTTGAAAACAAAATATAATTTTCCTTCCACTTCACAAGTATGCACTCCTGCATATTTGCCTTCACTTAAAATCTACAAAATCTACACTGATGTTGGTGATTGTAATGTTGCATAGTTTTAGCAGTGTGAGTACTTTTTAAGCCACCGTATATATTTTTATTATAAATTACTTTTTGAAGAAAGTATACGTCAGCGCTGCAGAATCTCAGTTATGTCACTTGTTTGTTTCCCAGCGGGGCCACTTGTGAGTTTCCCACATTGTCTACAATTATAATGGTAATTAATGGGAATAAAATGGAGTAATTGTTCAAACTCTTGGCCTCCAGTGATAGTCTAAACTGTCTGTGACACCTGTTTCCACAAAACACATTGAGACATCCAGCGGGACAGATTAAAGACTTAGATTCCTCTTATCATCTTGATCCCAGGATAAGAGGCTAACATGTTTTGCAGATGTCTGCACAGTTACTCTAAAGTATCATTATCAAGCATGCTCAAGAATGCTTGCTTGGTACAAATGGAACATAGTTGTCATGCGGTAAAATTATTGTGCCCCTCCGGATTTAAGTGTTTTAATTCTGGACCAGCCAAAAGATAGGATAGGATGTAATAAAATTGTGCCACTGCACACATTTTCTTCCTGAAGAGAAGAACTGCTAAGATATTTTTTGCTGATTGTGCTGACTCCATGTCAAAATTCATATTTCAAGAGCCTATATCTTTTCATTTTTATGTCAACCAAGCAGCATGACCCCTTTCACCCTCAAGGTAACCGATTTTTTTTTTTTTTTTTTTTGGTAGCTTACCTAAAGAACTGGGAGTACAGCCAACATCTTGTATCAGAGGAAACACTGTCTAACAACAACTGTAAAAGCCCTTACCCCCTCCCTCCTTCTGTCTCCTCCTCATCTTTTCTCTTCCTCATTTTTTGCTTTTTCCTGTTTTGGTGTTTGGTCATGCTATGCTCAGACAGCTCTCCTCAGTTGGGTGAACTGTGCTCTGAAGAGAAGTGATACACTGGATTGACGTCTGTTGTCTGCCCCATGCAAGTGTTCGCTTCTCTTGACTTGAGAGATGATTCGAGATCTAAGCAAACGTTAAGAAATACACATTAATGGTTGTGTTGGCCTGCAGTTGAACGGTGTTCTTATTAGCAAATACAGGAAATATATGCTCAGAGTGGCGCTGGATGTGATGAAAAGCTTGCAAAGCTTGCAACATTTATTTGCAATCAAGCTGTGTGTTAAAAATATAAGCAATTTATGTAATTCACTAATTAACACATGCACAGATGTACATACAGACTTCATTATCTACATTTGATTTTTTTTATCCACTAGATTGGACAAACAACTACAAGTTCATGCATGCCTTTGGGAACACAAAGTTGCTCCTCTCTTACTTTCTAACACCAGGGTAGCAGGGCATGACCGGGCAGCCTCGTTGCGTGTTTACCTTAAATCTGGAACACAGCCCCGACATGGTACACTTGCAGAGTAAATACTGTACAAATATCTAAGTTCATTGTCCACAAGGCCTTTCTGTTTCACCCTAACCCCTCCTACCTTGTGTTCGCTCATGCACAAGCCTAACACTTTTGAGTATTTTCCATGGCACAATAGCAACACCTGTGCCAAAAATAGGCGGGGATTGAACGGCGAGCAGCAATTAGGAATATGACGAGACAGGTCAGAAACAGGATAATTATCTAGAGACACAGTCAGGGTTCCTGAAGCGTGCCTCTCAGAGAGGCTTTATTGCACAGTGACAACGAGGACAGTCGTGCAGACAGAGAGAAAGGAGAGAGGAGCAGTGAGACAGACTTGACAAAAGAGCAGCACAGTTGAGACAGCTGGACAAATGGCTGTGCACAAGGTGGCAGGCAAGGCACAGCTGAATGGCAATCAGAAGCAGCACATTTTCAAATTGATTAAAAGATGTTTGAAAGTAAATAATATTGAAAAGAACAAGAGGAGCACACTTCGTACTAATCTACAAGAGTTTGCTTTGGAAAGGTTGGTGGCTTCCTTCCAGGCATTGCATTGTTTTTCCACCTCTGTAACCAGACTGTAATTACAGTCTAACAACAAAGAAAACCCTGCCATTAAAGACAGCTAGTAACATATAGGCAAGAAAGCAAAGACTGTGACTTATGATTGCACACATGCATGCATATCTGTGTGTATGTGGATAATTCGGGAGTTACTAAAGAACATGTCAAAGGTGTGATTTTGTTTTAGTTCCTTAAATTTTGATATAGTTCCCCAAAACAGCCTAACTGACTTTGGTTTGGTTTAAGTTCATGAGCACATCAATTATATTGACAAAGAGAGGCTGATGTGAACCAACCTTTTTAAAAGGCTCTATATTATTTGATTTAATAAATTTCATGCAAATCATTTGGGGGGTTTCAATAATCTAGTAAATAAATAATTGTTTAAACAGTTATGCATGTCATCAGTTCATCATAATAAAAAAAAATAATCCATACAAACTATGTATATTTATTTAAATAATCATTTATTAAATATATGACTAAAGAAGTAAATGTTAAGATATTACAGGTTAGATCAATATTGATTTAATTATTTCATATTTCTGTGATGGACTATACCTGTGCTGTAGTTCATCATTAAATAATAAATAAACTTGGGTTTCTCAAACAGAGTAAACAGTCAAATTCAAACCAATCAACTCTACAGCAATGATAGCAACACCCATTGTTTTTGAAGGGCAAATGTAATAGATAAGATCTGTTTATGATATGATGCAACAAAGGATCATAAAAAGAATTAAATAAAAATTAGTATTTAAATAATCGTGCTTTTACATTTAAAAGATACGAGTTTAAGGACTTCATTTTTTAAAATATTTTTAAAATTATGTATTTATGTATTTTAATGTATTTATGTTTTTAAATGATCACCAATATAAATATTTATTACATGATTAAAGTGCAACACCATTTAGGTTGGAGGAAGGAATGATTGATTAGTGGCTAACAAAAAGGCTGTCACATATTTTGTTTTATTGGGTGCAGTAATTGCATGTAGTGTTTAAGCCTGGCATGTTTCTTTTGCAACATGCGCTTGAACTATTTCAGTGTCGAAGCCAAGAACAACCCTGGATGAGCATATATTCTGGTGTGCAGTGCATGCCTGACCTTGTGGGCTTCTCCCACTCCTATGTTCTCCATATTTGTAATTTCCACATTTTAGTGCTGCACAGTATATACAGGGGTTGGATAATGAAACTGAAACACCTGTCATTTTAGTGTGGGAGGTTTCATGGCTAAATTGGACCAGCCTGGTAGCCAGTCTTCATTGATTGCACATTGCACCAGTAAGAGCAGAGTGTGAAGGTTCAATTAGCAGGGTAAGAGCACAGTTTTGCTCAAAATATTGAAATGCACACAACATTATGGGTGACATACCAGAGTTCAAAAGAGGACAAATTCTTGGTGCACGTCTAGCTGGCGCATCTGTGACCAAGACAGCAAGTCTTTGTGATGTATCAAGAGCCACGGTATCCAGGGTAATGTCAGCATACCACCAAGAAGGACGAACCACATCCAACAGGATTAACTGTGGACACAAGAGGAAGCTGTCTGAAAGGGATGTTCGGGTGCTAACCCGGATTGTATCCAAAAAACATAAAACCACGGCTGCCCAAATCACAGCAGAATTAAATGTGCACCTCAACTCTCCTGTTTCCACCAGAACTGTCCGTCAGGAGCTCCACAGGGTCAATATACACGGCCGGGCTGCTATAGCCAAACCTTTGGTCACTCATGCCAATGCCAAACGTCGGTTTCAATGGTGCAAGGAGCGCAAATCTTGGGCTGTGGACAATGTGAAACATGTATTGTTCTCTGATGAGTCCACCTTTATTGTTTTCCCCACATCTGGGAGAGTTACGGTGTGGAGAAGCCCCAAAGAAGCGTACCACCCAGACTGTTGCATGCCCAGAGTGAAGCATGGGGGTGGATCAGTGATGGTTTTGGCTGCCATATCATGGCATTCCCTTGGCCCAATACTTGTGCTAGATGGGCGCGTCACTGCCAAGGACTACCGAACCATTCTTGAGGACCATGTGCATCCAATGGTTCAAACATTGTATCCTGAAGGCGGTGCCGTGTATCAGGATGACAATGCACCAATACACACAGCAAGACTGGTGAAAGATTGGTTTGATGAACATGAAAGTGAAGTTGAACATCTCCCATGGCCTGCACAGTCACCAGATCTAAATATTATTGAGCTACTTTGGGGTGTTTTGGAGGAGCGAGTCAGGAAACGTTTTCCTCCACCAGTATCACGTAGTGACCTGGCCACTATCCTGCAAGAAGAATGGCTTAAAATCCCTCTGACCTCTGTGCAGGACTTGTATATGTCATTCCCAAGATGAATTGACGCTGTATTGACCGCAAAAGGAGGCCCTACACCATACTAATAAATTATTGTGGTCTAAAACCAGGTGTTTCAGTTTCATTGTCCAACCCCTGTATGTTCCTTCACCATTAACAAACAGTTGCATTTCTTGTGATTTCCTGATGTTTTTATTCACCTCGATGTGTCAGCGTCAAACCAAGATGCTGCCATCATGATTTGACGCTCATACATCAAAGCAAAGATCTCTGTGATTTCTGCATGGAGATAAGGCGACAGCTTTTTGGCTCCCAAATGCTGCTTACGTGAGGAACTGCCAGTCTTCAAAACAATAAGAGACGCTTACGCAAATTTTTTAACTCGAGGGCCAAATCTGATAAGAATTTTACGTCAGACACAGCTTTCACTGCAACTGATTTTTCAAGTATGACTACTGTCTTGTTGTTTTTTTGTAATTGTTTTTAAATTGACTGACATGAGAGAAAAACATTTCCAGAAGCCATTTTCCTTTATTCACACTTCTAGTGCTTTTAATCATTATATCTCCAATAATATATTTTTGGGATGTTTATTGCAATACAAAAAAAGCTCGGTTTTGGGAAGAGTGAAAACTGTTTTTAAGCAGAGATGAAGCAGAATGTGGTGTGCGTGTTTGCATTCATATGTATGTCTGAGCTTTGTATCACTATGTATCACTGATCTTTAATATCCATTCATGTGTATGTTCCTTTCCTTGCACGCATGTATGTCTTTGTGTCGTAATGTGTCCTTGTCCTTTTGCCTGCGTGAATTGTGGGGAATCTCTTGCTGACATCCACGCATGGATGCACACCTTCACTTCCACTGAGCTTTGACTGATTAGTGTACCTGTACGACGTGTGCGTGCAGAACTCACAGAAGAGTGTTCCCTGTTTCAAAAGTGAACTTTGCACCCTCTGTGTACACGGTGGAGGTGAACCGATTTAGCCTGAGCCTACAATGACCGGGATGGTGGAGCATGTTTACTCGGTTCTCTGTGGGTTTTAGATGAGCCAAGATATATCTACAGAGTTTGTCCTGTGTGTTGTGAGCGATTGTGAGCTCAGGTGCTACTTCAAGTGCAGGTATTTCCTGTATGGTCAAAGAAAGAGAAGTTTAAAGAATTGCAAATTAGACTCAAATAAATGACAGAATACAAGTTGAAAGTTGTTGTATAATTGTTCTTCATAGATCAAAGGTTTTCCATCAGCTAAAAATATTACTACCGTGTTCAATGGAGAAACTTGTCCCAACACTAATGCTATCTACAGTTACAACTATATCCTATTTGTTAGTAAAGATGCCGCATGAAAAAACTAACGTGCTTTGGCCTAATGGCTCAGAGCTGATTCTGATGAGGATGCAATAAATACATGATTCCACATTTAAAGTGAGTGACCACCTTCAGCCATCTTCCTGTCTGAATGAAGTAAGTTCAAAACAGGAAAAACAAGAAGGTTTCATACGTTGGAGTCTAGAATTACTGGGAAAAATATTATTCAGATGAATCTGAGGCTCGGTTCACACTCAGGTTGCCAAAACATTTTTAATTTCAAAATTTCATACTCAGACGAGTACAAAATATGAACCCTGAAACTGAATAGTAGTCCGGTATTACTAGTCTTAGGATCTGTGTGTTCCTTAAATCATCATACACACTGCTGAAAATGGCTTTTAATGTTTAAAACTTAGTATAGAGCCTTTTTACTGTTTCTGTGACCTCTGAACCAACTTAGTTCAGCTCTATTTCAAAATCAGTGTTCTATGACTTGACAAATAAAACCCAGAATATCATAAACTATAATTAGGTTCTCTATAGCACAATTTTTTAACTTTGGTATATTGGTTTAGTGGTTTGTTTAGCATTTAACCAGACGGCTTGTAAGAACAACGGGTCGAGTTCAACCTGAATATAAAGTTGTCTAGTGTGGTTTGCTTTTGAGTGAGCATTCAGTCAGTCTGCTGGGTAAAATGTTCAAAATCAGGGTTCGACATGGCATTCAAAAGGAAAGCATGTAATTAATTTATAAATAAATGTAAAAACACTGCATTTACTACATATTTTTAGATGTTTATCCTTTAGAAAATGAAAGAACGAAAAAAGCCTGGAAAATCAAAAATCTTTCCCTACTTGGTTTTCTTTTTTCTCATGCTTTTTTAGACCTGGAAAATGATAAGAGCAAATTCAGACTTTTCAAGCTGTGCAGGAACCCTGCTTTTTGCCATAATCTGCTGTCTTAGTACGTATTTAGTACTATAAAATCTTGGTAGTCACTCCTGTCACACAGTATGACACAATATATCAGACTGCTTGATTTGTTGCTGCGGCAGGTTCAAATATTGTTTTCCAGTCTCATCCTGAAATTGTGCAAATCCTAAAATGTGCTTCAAGGATTCATGCTGAGCAAACCTGAACTTCTCATTGACGTGTGCAGATTGTTTGGGACTATCAGCTCAATAGCATATCAAAATGGAGGCAACAAGTTGATTAAATCAATGATTATAATTGACTGACTCCCACTGTTAAGTCCGAGTTCGAAGAACTGTCTGAAAAGTGACTTGCATGAGTTTGTTTTACAAAAGAAACTGTTGTAAAACGAACAAACTGTAATCAGATATTCACCTAAACAATGTAGATAATATAATTCAGAAACAGAGCGAGGCAGTAGATTATTGGTACATTCATTCTATTTGCAGCTTAGCATGTTACAAAAGAAGGCTTGATTAAATGACTAGTACGGTCTGTATAACATATGGAGCAAAATAATAAAAGCCTTATGATTGTCAATTCATCATAATCCACAAAGTTATGTCTTTTAGACAAAAAGAACATGAGCTCTAGTCACGTTTTCATAAATAATAAGCATCTCCATTAAGACGGATATTATTTCTCTCCAGCTAGTTTTTAAAATAATAAGTAAATGCATTTGTAGCCACATTCATATGATTTAGAAACCGCACCTAGGTGGGCGACAGCTGGACACACATTTAAGTTTGTCTTTTAAAGAAGACTGCTCTAAATAAACATGTTTCCTTCTAAGAGTCTGCACATCTGTCCCTGTCCCTGTTTGTCTCACGCTGTCCCCTGCCAGTGGGGAACTCTCACCATGCAGACAGGCTGAGGAAATATTGCAATCATCATGTTCTCCCAGGCCTCAGCTTTCCTCTCTGTCTAAGTGAAATCCTCACTGCACCTCTGCGTTCAGATCCGATCAGCCCGACGGTTTTTAATCTTTGCTGTTCGCTGAGAAGGAGAGAGGTGCTGAATAGGCTTGGGCCTTTGTACTACCTCACAGCGACACTATGTTATTATCAGGGTCCCTGGTGACAGAAAGCAAAAATGTCTTTTCATGGTGAATAGTTTCAAAAACACTTTATGGCTTGCCTGAGTTAATGAATGCTTGTTTATGCAAAACCAGCTTAGCTTTATTTATGGGTTTAGTACATAGCTTCAAGATTAAACGCAAATAAGTGGTCCGATCTCCCAAAGAATACATAAAACGGTCCATCACTACATATTAAAGGGTAATTTTCCAAATTGAAAATCTTTCGGTTTTGTACTCACAAATAAAGGGACCAGTGCACAGAGTGAAAATAATTGCATCAAAAAAGATTCTGCCTGGAATGCTTCTGCATCCAGGCCCCTGGACCTAATTGACTTTTATTGAATAAATTAAGATAATTAATTAGGAAAGAACAGAAGCTTAGATAAAGTCTGATGGTGAATGTCAATAAGAAACAAGCCATGATGGCATTTAGAGAATTGTAGATTGGATTGTTGCAGGGACAACAGTAAAAGAGCGGATTTAAATTGACTTGCAAAATTTTAAAAATTAGCAACACATGTATAAAATAAGGATATTTGGACCAACAACAACATTTTCTGGAACAATTCCCTAAAACAAATAAGATAAGTTTATAAGCAGGTAGGATCAGTCCTCATCAGGCTGTCACTGCTAAATAACTTTACAAACAGTTTACAAAACGACCTAGAATCTGCTTTTGCTTTGTCATTGGAATTTAAAATGTAAAGTTTAAGAGGTAATACAATTAATTTCAACATGTATAAAGTTTTGTTTTCGCTTTAGCAAACCTCTGATATCCACTTCTGAGTATTTTAGCTTTCTATAACATGATGTGATCTTTTTAATGAAAATCCTCTCCATACATTCACTTGATAAATTATATGTTGACCTGTCATCTTTATTGAGATTTAGAGCTCCACTTGTTTGATCTGAGATATTCCTGCGGTCTTGTAACACATTTTGTGTGGCTTGTAAAGATCTGTCTGATGAAACATCCTCAGGCCAATATGTGTAACGGTAGAAGGAGCCATAACTGTTTACTGATACCAGTGACTTGTCCTACACAGGCATGTCACTTGTCTTATAGCTGACTTGCAAGACAAAATGGACAAGATTTTGAGCACCAGCTGAATGAAACTCATGCAAAAAGATTTTATAGAAAATCTAAAAAAATTCAAAACCTCCAATTACATTCGTTATTTTCAAAAATGTGAGCTTGTTCAACCTAGGATGACCGCTAGTGACTCGTGTCAAATTATCCATGGGAACTTAGTCGCCACTTCATCGTCATCTCACAGGTGACAATGGATTAGCTTCAAGGCCCAGCGGAGGTGCCTGCAGGAGTCTGTGGGAACGACTCAGTGTTTGGATGACACTGACAGCGAGAGTTTGCAGGGTGCCTATCATCCAGTTAACTCCAGATCTTGCTGACAAAGTGGGACGTGCATGAGCAGGCCACGCAGGCATACAAGCTTACGGCAAGCACCGTGCATCAGCGTCCACACTGGAAAACAAAAACAGAACTAAGCACATAATCGCACGCCAGGGTGCAGCTCATCGAGGGCCTGAGTTCCTCCAGTGTTGTTCCAGTTGTTGGTGACTTGGGTCACACAGCTGCAAACTCAGCCAAATACATGACAAGAAAAAAAATTAAGAACAGACATGATGGGAAAAAAAATAGCCCAAGAAAAGATATATAGGAAAATACATGCGGGAGAGAGAAAAAATAGCTTTTGTTTAAAAAACATCATCAAGAGATCTTTTTTGTTGAAGGCATTTGGTTAAATATACTTTAAAAGCTAGTATATGCATCAGGATTCCAAATTTTAGTAAAAAAAACAAAATGCAGCTCCCGGCTTTACTTGTAATTACTCTGTGATATCCAACCAATGATAGAATTTGCAATAGAGGACCTGGTGGTTAGGAGTTGGCAGCATGTAGCCGATTGGTTTTCTTCTTAATTAGTTTTTGTACATTATTCAGTTTAAAAGAACCATTGCTCCAATGATAGATGCATGCAGTGTGTGTTGTCTAATGTCAACATTGCTTAAACAGGATGTAGATACCTCTACACCAACTCTGACAGCAGAGGTGTACAGTACACAAAGTATCCATGGACAGATAAATAAACAGATGTCTCTGAACTCAGTACCGTTTTATTTTGGGAAGTGAGTCGGACATGCAAAGTGTCAGCCTTTGAACCTCAAGATGTTCAGAACCCAATGTAATTTCGGATACACACTCTTGCATTAAATTTAGGTATAAAACTAAATTTTATTGTTATTTTGCGATTTTTTTCAATGCAGCTTTAGAGTAGAAAGGAGAATTGGACCCATACTGTTTAAAACTTAGTCTTACAAGAAATAATCCATGATAAGTTAAAAGACAGACCCCCTATTGAGCAATTTGAGTTCACTTAACTGGACTGGAACTATACTGGGTTTCATCACCAAGTTTTAAGGTTGTATATGTGTATGTGTGTGCGTGTGTGTATGTGTGTTTGTGTGCTTTCATGTTCATATGTCCCCATTAAAAGACAGAGGGGGATCCTATGAGCTATACATAAGAGAACATAATAGCTTATCTTTTGGGGACAATTTCAACTTTGGTTATGAATGTTGCTTGATAAGTTTAAGACAAGAATTCTTTACCTAAGGGCTTAGCCCCACATCGAAAATGTCACGGTAAATTTAACTGGAGTAAATTTAACTGGAGTATTGTGCCCGATAGGACACAAGGTAAATCTTTATGTTATGGCCTAAAAACGCTTGACTTCTGCTGAATCGTACCCTGATGCCCGATGCTAAAATGCCCCAGGCTTGTTAGCTCCAATCTACTGAGCACAGCACCATTTGGCACATTTTCTGCTTGTCCCTTCTTTTAGTTCCAGAAAAACTTCCTTTTTGCTAAAGGTAATAATAAATTACATTAATGCATGGTAAGCCAGGCAATAATGTGGAATTAAAGGACAACTGAATTAGGTATAAACTGCTATTGGAAATGATATGAATATTGGTTAGAAAATTACCAGAAATGCACATAGGCTGTTCCACACGGTGCTGTGAGGAATATAAGAATAACACTTAACACAAAAAGTACCTGATGTAACTTATACATCTATACATACTATTTTCACAGTGTTAAACCCTTTACTTTAGTGGACATTAATTATTAATATACCGTAAGCAACATCAGATATTAAAAAATGCACTATGTATATGGCTAAATGGTTGCCTTATAGCAAATAAAATAATGACTAGAACTATCACACAACTTTCATAGCAAAGGTCCTGCAGAGTTTTAAACTTCAACGTTTGCTAACTGTATGTAGACTGTTATAGCCATGTTATTTTTTCTCTTATCCTCTACAACAGCAATACATTTACAAATTTTGTTACGATTTATTTTAATGAAGAAAAGAACACATTTTGCCACTGCTTGTTTTAAGTTGTTGAGTTGATAGGTCCTTTAGTGACCAGAGAACGGGCCTCTAGTCATGGGAAACCGCTACCATTCACTAAGCTTGCCTAAATAGTAGAAATGCCTTTTGTCTCCTTCGTCCCTCCCATTAAAATCTGATCTTAATGATTTCTGTACTGCAAATAACTGAACAAATCAACGGGAGTTCACCACTCTTATTAAAAGACTAAACTGAATTCAAAAGTTTCAAATTCTGTCTAGTTGTATTTAATTGTTTTTGATATAATAAATATTAACTAAAGTTCAATATGATTGGTTACTCTACAAAAACAAAGACAAAAAACAATTAATAATAGTTTCACTCTGAACTGAGAGAACCTGAAATTCAGCAAGTACAAGGAAGTAAACAATTTCGCTCTGCTTACATGAGTGTACACACTATGTGAAGCTTTTGTATCTATGAAGCCCTGGTGTCTGAATGTAGGATGATCTATGTTTTTTTTAATAATGATTTCTTTATTTATTAGGTATAGATTAAAACATTTCTATTTGATGCTTCTGGAAATCTGTGAGATTTGCGTGACGGTCGACAGAAAATCCGGTTTTACAGTACGTGACAACCATTAACACCAGACGTCTCTGCGCTGTAGATGTCAAATGTCAAAACATTCTTGCCAGCAGACAGGATTAAGCTTAAAATGAGATGTGAGATGTTTATGCAGAGCTGTCAAACTGGAAAGAGGCATGCAATTTGTCAAGTTAAGAGTAGCTTAGTTATGCTGTTCGTACCTTTTTTTCCAAAAGCAGTGACTCTCCAAACAAATATATCCCTGGTGACAAAAGAGGATTAATGTATGAGGCAAACCCAGAATTTTGAGGGATTTCTTTAACACAGCATTCATAATAAGAAATGTTACATAAGGAACAATTAGACTCATTTATCTGTCTCGGCTTGCTTTTGCAAGCTAACAGATTTCAATATGTCAGCCGTTGTTTGACCAATTCCGGAATCTCAGAAGGCTCTCAAGACGCTTCCAATGTTTATAAGCATTTTGGGTGACCTGTAATACCACTATTAAAATACATTACAGACACTGGCATGACCATTGCTTTCTGAAGGTGCAATTTGAGAAAGTAATTTCCTTTGTCTGCCTGGAAGAGACATTTCAGGATAGCACACGTAAAACAACTGTCCCCATTTTTGGAAACTGTAATTTTCGTTGTGACGCTAGGACTATTGTATTCCTCTATACTTGGGTCAAATCATGCAAGTATCAGTCTGAGCATGGCACTCACAGTCATGGCTGCAGAGCCAGCAGTATCGTCATTGCTCAATTGCCTCTTTGTGCCCTGAGAACAAAGTTGCTGGGTACAAACACTTGCGGAACTGTGTGAAAAAAGTCAACATTCTCTTGCAGCCTTAACAACCACTTTATTCTGACACCACGATGGGACAGTCTCAGACGTGTCCCACTGGAGTTAGCTCTTCTGGAGCAAGGCCACCCTCTCCTAGGATTGTGACGCCTCTTCAGGTGATCGAGCCACCTCAGAGATTCTTTTACTACCATCCGCATTTTCCTTTCAGCTTTCCAGACAGAACTGTAAGCTACTCGCCCCCATACTCACCGAGTCTCTTCAAGAGGCCTGATCGCCGGTAAGTGAGTGTAGCAGAGGATGGGGAAAAAATTTGTCTTGTATCTAACAGGAGATTTGGTTCCATAACAGTGAAAGAGTGCAGTTCAAAGACAGATGAACTGCGGAAGACAGGGAATTTGTCATTGGCTGAAAGATCTTGAGTTGTGGATAGATGTTTGTTGTCTTATTTTCCCTAAAACAACATGGATTTTGTCCAGTTAAATAGATTACTCATTTTCTGGGGTCTATGTTTGTTGTGAACCCAAAGCAGAAAAACATTAGCACAGTTTAATTGTGTGTAGTCATATCGCTGATGTAAAGTCTTCCAGTGTTATTGCATATCTAATACCAGGTACATTGTTGTACCCTGTCACACTATTGGGTACGTACTTTTTGTTTCAATGAGACCTGAAAACACAATGCCAAAGCACAATATTACTTTGTCTTATTACTTAACCCAGTGGAACTCCCAATTTGATCACCAGATAAGCCAAGCTGTCATACATTTTGTGGGACAGCTGAAATATTCCACCACAATAGTGATACAGCTCTCACGCACCATGCATATAGCAAATGTACGACATTGCTAGAGAATCAATGCAATTGCAACCTGAATATTGCATCTATGACTAAATAACAGTATAATATGAAATAATGAGTTAAAATAACGGTGATATAAAGACAAAACAAACCCAGTCCTGTATTTGCAAAACACTGTTAATTGTAGGGCCCTTGATTTCAGCACAGATGCACTATTCAGAACGTGAGTGCATCAAAAGAATTATACATACAGTAGTTCAAATAGGTGACTGGATGTGATGTTCCACAAAATCTGCTTCATTTGCCTCACATTTGGACCCACGTAACACACATTTCTTAAACAGGTTTTAAGGATACTAATGAACGTTGAATCCTGTACAAAGTCCTTAATCATTTCCAAATTTCCACTCATGCTGCATTAAAAAAACAGACATGCACATCATGTGTTTTTATCTATGCAGCATTGTTAGCAAAGGACATTGAATCGCAAAGCCTGTACTATCATAATTCACCAAATACCTTGCATTTTCCACACAACACATTACACAAGGGAATATTATTTCTAATGGAATTGAAAATATTGACAGTTTGTTCAATTTAATAAAACATCTCATTAGAAAGACTCAAACTACAAGCCTTCTTGTTATTCGTTGCTCAGGAGACAGAAGGAGATGTAATGTCTGCCTCTGGGTGTCCTGGTGTGTGGAGACCATTTAGTATTCACTGTTTGTAGCCAGTGTTGTTGCCCACATGGACAGCTACCTTTGAGATCGACTTCCTTTGAGATAGCCTCTGGCTGCAACCTGTGGTGGTTATGCACATTAGTGAATCACACTTTTACAAGACCACACATTGCAAACTCATAGAAACGGAGAGGAAAATAACCAAAAAGCAAGACTGAAACAATGTGCCTGTTTTTATTTATTTGCTTATATCCTCTGTTGATTTAACAGTTTGCATTTCTGGCACTTACTGATGCGTACATCTTGAAATGTATGTGTCAAAACCCAGTTGCTTGTAGCAAGAGCGTTGGCAGCATGATTTATTCTATTTCTTTTTCAGCCATTATTGCAGATGAACAGTATTATATAACATGTTTGGCTCTGGACATTTGATGGGAACTGTGGTCTGGCTGTAGTGTGACTCACTAAATAAAACTGGCATGCATCAAACATGAACAGGCACCAAGCGTTCATCGGAAATATGAGCCATTTCAGCTTTTAAGACGAGAACAAACTTATGTCTATGTGGGAAATAAACTGTTTAGAAACAGGCTGCTGGAAAACTAAATTAAGCTGTTTATATGTTGAAAAACATATTCTTGTCAATATTTGTTTCAGTACTGTTCTGAAACTTGGCAAAGCAAGGAAATTTGTTTATGCACTCTTCTTATTGCTCACAACGTATGCAATATGTATATTACATGATTTAGAGTGCTTCCCGTTGACTGACTCTCAGCCCAGCTAGAGGCATTCACTGTGACTCCTGCCAAAAAGGCCTTACACATGAATTCATGTTCTTTGAACTTTCTCAGTTTTGTCATGTTACAACCAAACACTTTAATTAAATGTATTTGCTTTTCGACCGAAACAAAGTAGATCATAATTTTGAAGCAGAAGTAAAATATTATATGGTTTAAGATGTTTTTCATAAATACAAATCTGAAAAGTGTTGTCTACATTTATGTTCCATTTCTTTTATTCTGTTCCCCCTAAATAAAATCTCATGCAGTTGACTGCTTTAAGACGTAGTCTAAGCATTAATAGAGTCAACCTGTTTGTAATTTATTCTGGCCATAAATACAGCTGTCCTGTGAAGGACACAGAGGCTTGTTATAATATTTGTGAGTAAAACGTTACAAAAACCAAGGAACACAAAAGACTGGTATGGGAGTTGTGGAGAAGTTAAAAGAAGGCCCGGATGTGGCCGGTCACATGAACTTACAGGCCAGGCAAGGAGAACATTAATCAGAGAAGTAGTCAAGAGGTCCATGTAACTCTGGAGGAGCTACAGAGGTTTACTGCTCAAATAGAAGAATTTGCTGATAGGTCAACTTCACAAAGCCGGCTTTTATGGAAGAGTGTAGCAGTTCGCAGTTTGCCGCAATTTAGGTGAGGGGCACAACAAGCACTTTAAGGTGGTCTGATAAGACCAAAACCCAATTGGTTGCCATGCATGCAAATGCTATGTGTGCTTACAAAAAAACACCGCATCATCCTGAACGCATCATCCACATTGTGGAATATGGTGGTGGCAGGATCAAACTGTAGAGATACTTTTCTTTAGCATGACAAGGAAACTGGTCAGAGTTGATAGGAAAGTGGATGGAGCTGAACATACAGTGTTAAAATGGCTCACAGTCAAAGCCTAGACATAAATACAACTGAGAACCTGTCACAAGACTGAAAATATGATGTTCACAGTAACTCTCCATCAAATCTGACCGAGTTTGAGCTGTTTTGTAAAGAGAAAGGGGCAAAAATGTCAGTCTCTTGACGTCTAGAGTTGGGAGAGACATACCCCAAAAGACCTGCAGCCATAATTGAGCAAAAGGTGGGTTGAACAAAGTACTGATTCAGAAAGCTGAATGCATATGCACAACACCCTTTTCAGAATTGTATTTGTAAAAAAAATAAGAGCATAGTTCGTTTGCTTTCTACTTCACAATTATGCATTATTTTGTGTTGGTTTATCCCTCTAAGATAGATTAAAGTTCAAGGGGTATGAATATTTCTGGGAATGTATTTTATTTTCTTTGGCTTTACTACTGATTCATTTAACCAAATATCAAATTAAACTATATAAAAAAGTACCTGATGGGGTGTGATCGTATACGAATCAAAATGGAAGACTCCCAGAGTTGGATGAAGAACCTGCTCCAAGGAAAAATTCCATAGAGGTTACTGAATAACTTGGAATGTTCTGGTACCTTGTGGAATAGAAGAGAATGTTTTGCCCAGTGCTGTTCCAAAAAAAAAAAAAATGTTTCCGGCTACTCAGTGGTACAGTATCAGTAAACTGCACTTACAAACGAGTACACAGTGATAGCTGAGAGGTGTTAGGCAATGACATTAAAGATGTTAAACTTTGCATAGAGTATAAACATCTAATAACACATTCGGGTGCAGCTTGATGTAAAGAAATATGCTGACATTTTGTGTGCTTTACCGGCATGTGCTGCTGCCCACAATCTGTTTATTACAGAAAAGACTTAGTACAATTGCATCACATGTGGTAACGGATTCAAAATGCTTCCAGCAGTGCAAAAGGTCATGCAATAGAAAGCAGGGGTCATTGAGTGATTTTTTATACGATCAGTGATTGGTTATTTATACTTTACACCATTATAGGGGTGTTGGCTGCAGACATAATGACCTACATTACTTAAATATTCTTGTTGTGCACATTAGAAACATAATTCCAGGAGCATGACACAAAAACCTGATAAAATGAATCTATTAATAGTATGTAAGAATGAAAAACAAGTTGGAATTCATTGCAAAATGGTGATTGGAAAAACCCACAAGCAAAAAAAAAAAGAAAAGCAAGCTTTGTTATGGATTTACTGTGTAACCTACTTTCTCACCACTAGAGGGTGTTCGAGATCAGACACATAGGAAATTTACCAAACTATAGGATGGAAAAATACCTAAATAAAGTGTACTTGTTCAAGTGCTCAGATAGTGTATGACATTCCGTTATACCTTGGACGTCTGTGATTTATAGGACTAATTCTGGGAACAATATGTTATTTTCATTCTTGTGCCCCAAGATATCAAGTTGTCAGGGACCCACTGATAACAGAAACCTGCACAATGTGAGTCAATAACATGATAACAAGAAGCTTACAAGAGCAAATCAGTGTAAATCTAATGAAGTAAAATATAAACCTCTTTCCAATAAAGACCAGGATCTGATTTACAATTCACGTAAAAATTCGATTAGAATAAAAAAAAAAAACATAATGCATGCGACATTTGATCAAAACAAGCGTAAGAGCACCGTGTTTACGTATATGCAAAACTTTATCTTGTAACAGTGGGTTGGTTAGAAATGGTGCACATATCGGTCTGTGGCTTAACTGCATCTGCACTCGAAAAAGGACAGAAGTTCAGAAGCGGGGCACTTGCGATGGTGCGTTCAAAGACTAATTTCAACAGTCGTTCCTCTGGAGGTTGTTTTGACTTCTAGTGAAAGCCGTGCTTCTAAATGACTGCTTAGATATGTGTATATTGTACATTGTAAATTGTAAATTTGTATATTCTGTAATGCAAAAACAGAACAAAAGAGCAAAGTGTACCGGAGGCAAATTCCTTGTTTGTATGTACGAACTTGGCAATAAAGCTGATTCTGATTCTGAAGTGTTACATAATAAACGTGATTACGCATTGGATGCATATCCCGAATTTCGCTGCAAACTGCGATTATGTCTTTCATTTGGCACTCGAATCAATAACATCTGAAAAGTTTCTGAAAACATTAAAAACAGACAAATGCTACAAATCCACGAGTAACATGCAAAATGCTTATAACGTATCTTTATGTGACATTGAACCTTTTCACACTGCATAAAGAGTTCTCATTTAGTTTCTTTTTCTATTGTAAACTTGACAACTAATCATTAGAAAAGATCATTACTGTAAACATCCTCATAAACAGCTATATACAAATCAAAAGACACCACGGTGAATTAGACACTGTACAGAACAAACTGTACCATGTTGCATTAGATAAAAGCAGAGCAGGGGGTGTATTTATCAGAACCCAAAAATATTGCTCATTAGTGATTTTTATTCCCCTGATAGCCCTAGAAGGCAACAGCAGCTCTGGCTCCTCCTCCTCCTCCCCCTCCCTCCGGCTCTCAACCAATTAGAATAATATATGCGAGCGTCACGAAATCAGCCTTATAAATACAGGCCGGGGGCAGAAATAGCAACAGACAGTCGCTCGTACGAACCGGCGAAGCTTGACATTTAACCCTTGACACAGCACTGAGCTCTTAGGCTTTAGCAAGAGCAAGAGGAGTCAGTGCATCGCTACTAACTCGACGAACCAAACCGAATCCTTACTTACTGACTCACTTCGGTGACCGACCAAGTCGCAATCGTGGCGAGAAGGATCATCCAAACGAGTGTGGTCTTCAACATGAGCACGGAGATGTTCGCTAAGACGCCGATGGAGGTGGCTGTCTACCAGCTGCACAACTTCTCCATCTCTTTCTTCTCCTCGCTGCTCGGAGGAGACGTCGTTTCGGTCAAACTTGACAACAGGTATACTTGTCGATTAGGCAGCTTTGTGCTTGAATGTGGCGTTTCTAAACCAAACCGAGGAGAGCTTACTGACCGAACTCTGTTTATGGTTGCAAACATTAGCTTTTTAACGACCAGCTTGGCTTCTATTTACATGTTCCCATCAGCTGGCGTTGTTTATTCTGCTGTGCGCTTATTGCATTGCGATCCGTTTGCAAAGGGCTACAAACTTCAAGCCTTCTCATATAACAACAGCGATCTCTTTTCCTTTCTGTTCTGTCGGCGTTTTGTTTCGCTGTCTGATAGGTGTGACGTCTGGAGGGAGCAGTGCATGTGAAAGTCAACAGTGTATGTGTTTATGGGCTGTTAATTTATGGTTCTTTCTTCTTGTTTGCAGTGCCTCTGGTGCTAGCGTGGTGGCCATTGACAACAAGATCGAGCAGGCTATGGTAAGCAGAGAAAGCACACCAAACACAACTAATGCATGCAACAAAGGTTATACAGTGGGCTCATGCATCTTTTAGCTCAAACCATAGTGGCAGGCCTATACACGGCACGGCATAACAATGCATTCAGTGTGACCTCTGTATGACTTGTAAATGGAGAATTCATCCATCACATCGGATGGGTTGTTTGTGCCTGTGAGTAAGCTTGAGACCTTTTTTGCTAGAATGATTCCTGGAACAGTTGGAATCCCTGGCATCTGTATGAAGCCATTTCCAAAACTAATTATGGGTAAAAGCAGTGGGAAGCCCCCTGCTGTGAGCAACAGGCACAAGCTGCTGCATGTTTGCGTTACATCTCGGAGTTAAAAACAAGTGGTAGGCGCAAAACAATTCAAAGGAAAAAAAAAAAAAAAAGTTTTGTAGCATGCAAACTCAACTGTAATTATACCCTGCATTAAAAGCTGAGTTGTAAACTTTGCCTGTCACTTTGCGGCTGGTGCACCTGAATTGCATGCATCAGTTTTGCAACAGATTAGTCTTACAAGATGAACTTTTTTTCGGATATTTTGAGACTGATCCGTTTCCTGTTTTTTGAAATGACAGGATCTTGTCAAGAACCACCTGATGTATGCGGTGCGTGAGGAGGTGGAGATCCTCAAGGAGCAGATCAAGGAGCTGGCGGAGAAGAACAACCAGCTTGAGAGGGAGAACTACCTGCTCAAGAACCTGGCCAGTCCGGAGCAGTTGGAGACGTTCCAGTCCCGCATCCCGACAGATGTGCTTTTGGACAATCAGAATGTCCAGGTGACCCCAGAGCCACAGCAACAGAACCAGCAGCAGAGCTGTAGCCCCAGCACTGGCTCTGCTGTGTAAGTGGCTCTGTCTTGGGGCGGGCAGAGCCACTTTCTCTTTTCCAGTCGTGGACCTCGTTTTTGAACGTAAGCGTTACTAAATCGCCGCCAGCGAGACTCCTTCGGGACAGTGAAGAAGAATCATCGGTGCTGTAAATGATTGATGGGACACAAATGAACTGTTGATACTGATAAGCACAAAACCAGAATTAGAGACTCTCTAAAACTGGTGCCATGTCAGGCCCATCCTGTGTACCGTCCAGCTCTTTGTCATAGTCTCTCTTGGTAGGCATGAGTGTTAAGCATAGAGAGTGCAGACTAGCCTAGACAGAGGGTGGGGGATTTCCCTCCCTGGCCAAACTCTTCCAACGAAACACCGTCCTTTTTTTCCGCTGTGGGGGAAGAGGGGGTGAGGAGGTGTTGATTGGGCTTGCCCTGCAGGCGCTAACCTGGAAAGTGCTGGGACTTTGCTCCCTCATGACCCAGAGGAGACCGATCCGGGGCAGTCCTCCAAGTCTCAACAACAACAGCATTATTTGTGTGGATTCAACTTATCTCAAAAATACTTTAAAGGACTTCCAGCCACACACTTCAGACACATAAGGACCTTTGATCTACCTACCGTGTATCTCTGCCGTGTTCCTATCCATCTTGAGCATGACAAGAAAAATACACAGGATAAGCTAAGGCTAAAGAGGTGGAGGTCAATGCAGTGTACTCCATCAGAGCTGATGAACTGCAGCAGTAAACTAACCAGTATACTGTAATATCTCATAAAACGTGTAGACTTGTATTGTTTGCTGTCGGGGCTTGCTGCTTATGGGGGACAACTAATTCTGCTATATCTTCTTTTTTTTTTGTTTTTTTGTGTCATTCAGAACAAAAATCAGTTGTTTTGTACAATAGGAGCAGTGTACTAGGCTTTCAGAAACTTTCTTTGTTACAGGTCCGTCCATATCTGCTATTTTTGTTTTCCTTACTCGCAGGAAAACTGCAATGTAAATGGAGATGAAATGTCTTTCAGGTAAACACTGTTAGGATAGTTTGCAGGCAGACAGCTGCGTTTCTAGCAGCCTATGCACTCCTGATTTTTATTTTTTTGTCTTTTTATTTTTATTTTTTTGTAAGTAGTGCCGTCCAGTATCTGGCCTATTTCATTATTCAGATGGCAACTTGAAAACAATGGCACGACAACAGTGCCTGTATGTGACGATCGCATTTCTGACGAGGCTTCAGTTGTTGTCGTTTTTTCCAGCTACCAAAGACTGTTTTTCACACGGCAACGAAAGCAAACCAAATGAGGACCATGTGTAAAACTTCACAGGAAGAAGTCTTCTTTGTAGCTAGTGCTAAATTCTGTTTTTTTTTGTTTTTGTAAAATTGACTATGTTGTTGATGTAAAGTATCCTCACAGTTGACCGCTGTGGTTTTTGGATACGACTGCACACTTGCAATAAACCTTATGTTTACATAATAAATCCTATTGGTCTTTGGCTCATAATTCTGGCAGAATGTCACAATGATATGATAAACTTATGAACTGCTAACAAATTCATTGTCATAAAAACTAAATGGGTTTAAATTTCAGTTTTTATAAGGTTACATTTAAAGATTTATCTATTTACTTATGTTTTCTATTAATTTATTCTAATAGGGTAAGACATTAAATCCACTAAAATCCCCCTAACCTTTATGTCTGAGTAAACATTTTAAATATTCTAACAGTGTCCTTCGAAATTTGTAAGCAGTCATCCCAGAAGGTTTTTCTCTTAAAGATCTGCTGAAAGGTGAACCTTTCCCAGTTTTAAATCTTTCACAGCCTATAACAGTTTTTTATAAACTAACCCTGCTTTAAACTTCTCGACACCTTCATCCCTGAGAGGTCTGCTGTCTTCTTTGGTCGTCTTGTTACCGTTTGCTTACTAATGTTCTCTGACAAGCCGAACAAATGTATTTATGCTGATTTTAAATCATACACGGATTAACTTTATGTAACTTTAGAAGACAGTTGCACTGGACTTTATTTGGGGATATCAGATTAAAAGAGAAATGCCATCCTTTCTGAATATTTTCTTTAAAAAGATTTGAGAACCAGGTATATTCAGTGTATATTCAACTCAAAGCACAATTTTCTGTTTTTTTTTCCACATAACATCTTAACAAAATACACTGAAGTTTGGATTTGTGACAGTATATGAAAAGGTTCAAGGGCTATGAATACTTTTACTGGGCACTGTAGCGCAGTTAGCAGTTAGGCACAAGGCTCCGGCTGCACAAATAAGCAATTCAAAGTAGTCTCCTCATATTTGGAGAAGATGGATCTTGTACTCTTAGTCCTTGTTTATAATCATTAAGTGTTTCCCCGCCCCAAACTCAAAAACAGCACAACCACTAATGATAGTGAAGTAATAATAGCTAGTTTGCCTTCGGCCTGGAATCTGCCAGAGGAGGGAAAAAACACTTTGTACTAGTAGCATTTTCCCTTCAGACGAGCTGGCAGCCTGTGTGTAACCAGATATGTTGTGGCTTCCCTGATGTGAAGACTGGACTCACATCCATCTATTGCTGAAAACAAGTCATCTCAGCTCTGGCCTGAAATTCATCACCTCCGGTTAAAATCTGTGCTTCCCTCCAGGTGTTCTGTGACAGAATAACTGAGCGTTGAGCTGATGGTCCAGATCGATGTGTCCTTTAGCCGTTTTCTGAATTTCATTAGAGGCAAGATAGGTGTGCAGTTTTAAATGACAGCTAAATTAATAATTTAACAAAGAGGAAATGGTCAGGTCTTTATTGGCTGTTTCACACAAAATTATTCTGGTCAGTCTATCAATAAAAAAGGCTTTTGGGTTATTTACAGAAAGCAGTGCTCCAGTTTAATCACATTCATTTTAATAGCAAAAACAACCTTCCACCACAAAGGTAAAAATTCAATCTGGCTGTAGGTCCAGCATGCCAATAAAAGTAGAGGCCTAGGAAAAGCCTGAAGACAATTAGGACTGTGGCTTCAGCTAGTACTTTGTTTGCTCACTTCTTCAATTTTAGGACTGGTTCTGAAACAGCTCATTTTAACTTCTCAGAAACAGGTTCAGACAGATGTGCAAAAATACTTTGAAGAAATCCCTAGAAATCTGGCCAGCCTTAACTCTTACCACAATACTCAAAATTAAATAGAGCTTTCCAAAATATCAAATGTTTACTCACTCTTGTATAGATCATACCAGGTTATAACATCGTGATAACAGGGCATTGCATCATGTGCGCACATGTGTCACAATACAAGCACAAACTTCAATGAATTATTTGGCGATTCTGTTACAGACCAACATAGAGTAACAAATAACTGTGAAGTGGAAGATACATAATAGATGGTTTTTAATTTTATGAAATCTGAAAAGTGGGGTATGCAAACAATAAGTATGACACAACTGCAAAGCTGTAGAGAAATGTCCATTCTCCTAAAATGGCAGGCCAGTTAAAGAGAGCACTAGTCAGAAAAGACACCAATAGAAGCTCATGGGAACTCTGGAGGAGCTGCAGAGATCCACTGCTCAGGTGGAAGAATCTTTTAACAGAAAAACTACTAGTTGATTACTTTACAAATCTAGCCTTTATAGAAGACTGACAAGAAAAAAGCCATAAGAAGTGCCGTTTACAGTTCCGGCTAAGCTGTGCAGGCGAAAAGGAAACCTGGAAGAAGTTGCTATGGTCAAATGGCATCACCCTAAACATACAATGCCAGCAGTAAAACATTGTGGTAGCACCATCATGCTATGGGGACTCTTTTATGAGGTTCAGAGTTGATGGGAAGATGAATGAAGCTAAATACAGGGTAATCCTGTAAAAACATCTGAGACTTCAAAAGTCTTGAAACTGGGGCAGAGGTTCTACTTCCAGGGGACAAGGACAGGTTGGTTTAGATGAAGGCTTAAAAGGTTTTGTATAAAGAAGCTTTCCACTCACTCTGACTGACTCTAGATGTAAAAAACCTGGAGAGGCATACCCCAAAAGACTGCTTTCTATACCTGCAGCAAAAGGGGATTCCATCATTTATTGACTCAGGATAGCTGAATACAAACAATACATTGATGTTTCTTGCTGGTATGTGTAAAAATGTGAGAAAAGGGCTATGAATACTTTTGCAAGACATCGTATTCTTTTGTTATTACAGCTTAAACTCATTTTAAAAGAATGCAGAAACCTAAGTCTTCATTACATAAAGTTTAAATTTAAAAGCTCTGTTAACTTGAGCTTTAGACCACATTAAACCAGGCAGCCAAAACAGTACTTTTTTGCTGAATTACTGAAGTTATGCAACACACACACACACACACACACATGCATTCTGAATACACATCTGCTTCAGAAGAAATTTAGGGTAGGTGCAGGGAAAGGCAAACTGCCTCACTGTGATTGGGTTTGCATGCAGGGGAATCATTTGGTCAAACTGTTTTCCATGCACAATATGCGTGCTATGCAAACATCAACTTATCCAGCATGAAAATGTTAACATCAAGAGTAAACTAAACAATTGTTAAATAGTTATTGTTACACTTCCTCCACCTGAAAATGTGCAGTCTATTCCAGGCAAGATGAATAAGCCATTCCCGAAAAAGTAGCTCAGAAGAGATTGAACATGGTTGTGTAATATGGAAAAAAACTAAAACTGGTTTTCGATCTGCTACACAAAAAACGTCAAGGATGCAACAGCTTATACAAAGCAAACAACTTTATTGACACCTCTCGTCAAAGTGGCCGTCATGGCCGATCCTGAAAAACAGAAATAGAAAACAAATGATGAACAAATTTATTCAGAGATTTGTTCCAAATGGTTCCCATTTTGTGTAGGTATGAGAGTCATAGAAGTGTTTACCCAGCTTTGTTTATTTATGCAATCTTTTTCTGCGTGCCTGTGTGTCACTAACGGTTTCTCATGAAAGAAAAGTCGAACAGCAAAAAAGCAAGTAGGCTGGTAGTCTTGAATCACACATATTTAAATTAACCCAGTGCTTTGTAATATCTATTTTGAGAATGAGAGGGCTAAAGGTCAGATTTGTGGCTGGATTTCCATAAACATTATCTTCATCATTTCTGTGGAATGATGAAAAGATTCTCACCATGAGAATCCTGAACAGGCCTGGTAAAACCTAGGCTCAAAAACCTAAGGGGCACAATGTGATGCAGGTTGCCCTTCACAGTTAAGGTGCAATGTTTCACTTTTATGCAACAACCAAATAAATGTTATATAAAGATATAAAGTGATTGAAACATAAATTGAATCTAAGATGTTACATATACACAATATACCACTGAAAGGGCTGAATGGCTTCAAAGATATGGAAACCAAAATAAATATATTGTCACAAAAGAATTAGTTGTGTTCGGATTTTTCTGGCTGAATGAGGTCCCTTTAACAAATATGTGCTTAAGAGCCATGTGAATGTGGAATGTCGTACACTGATCTAATTTAGGGATTTTAGGAGTTTTGATAATGTATTCACATCCCTTGATATTTTTTACACATTTTGTCCAAGTACAACTACAAACATCAATGTATTTTGTAAGATATTTATGTCACTGAGCAACACAAATAATTGTGATGTGGAATGAAAATGATACATGGTTTCCAAACAATTTTACAGCAAAAATATTGAAGTTTGTGGTTGTAGCTTGACATATTGTGAAAATTGCAAAGGGCATGAATGGTTTTGAATTATATTCTCAACCTTATAGTGTGCTATTAAATAATATGTGTGTTGTGCTTTTGTTTCAAACAATTATTATGAAGTTATTTGTTTTTTTCAAACTCTGTCATTTGTATCCACACTGATCAAAGCCACTGCAGGAATTCTGTCAGGTCAGGACATAATAGTCGAATAGACAAAAGGTCCTGAGCCATTGGTTTCGGATTTAAACTGATGCCTCGGTTCATGGCACGGCTGCTCAGCAAGATTCCTCGGATAATTTAAAGCCCCCACAGACACTCGCCTCTAACATGTGACACGTTTAAGATCATAGAAGAGATGGTTACATAACATGACTGATACAGAGTAGGTATATATTTCAGATGTGAAAAAAGATGCAATTTTTGAAGATGGAACACTTGTCAAACTTGATGATGGCACAATATGAGCATCAGAAATGAACTCAGTGCATATAGACTGTGAGGCATGGGTTGTGAAGCGTTATGTAACTCACCCCCGGCTGTGCACCAAGTATGGGACTTCTCTGGTAAGCATTTTTTTAATTGCTGCTCCAGTTTTGTGCCTAGCAAAGCTTCCAATGGGCTGGAAGTAAGTAAACAGGGCTGAATTTTGGGAAAAGTTAGCAGTTAGACATGTTTTTCAAGAGGAGGAAGAGTAATTTCTCAAACAGTAATGCTAACTGTTATTAATTAAAATGCTTTAAAGTTATCCTGTAGATAGGAAAAGATGATTCCAGGTCACCGTGTTCCTTAAAAATTATAGAAATTAAATAGGATTTAATTTTGACACAGACGTAGAAGCAAAATATATTTCAAACCATCAACATGCGATGGAAAAAAAAACAAAAACAAAAACAATAATAAACCGATTTTTTTGAGAATTGCCACACTGAAGCAAATAATGGCATCAGTTTACTGTACTAATTAATGCTGGTAATTTGCTTATTTGGGGATGATCTGCTTGTTTTAGATAAAGATAAAGTGGAAGTTAAGTTTAGATAGATAGTTTACAATAACTTGTCTCATTGACAATTTCCACACATTTACACATGGGAAAATTTGTTGGAATCCTTTACAAAATGTGTTAAAATAATTTCTGCTTTCATGGCAGTAGCATATCTCACACAGATTGTTTTAAATCCTGCATTTAATTTGAGTACATTTACTTAGTGAGGAAAATGTCATGTTAAGCACATCCGGAGTCTTGGGTCCTCTCTATTGTTCATTTACCTTTAGCTCAACCCAGGGGTTTCCACTAGAAGTTACACCTGTGGTCTGAGAAGACCATACAAGAAGGCTGACTTTGTGTTGATTTGGCGTTAAGGTTTGGAGCAGTATCCTGTTAAAGATCCGTCTTCAGTTTACTCTTAAGGTCCACTAGATTTTTACCTAAAATATCCTGCTATTTAATACAATCTATTACATCACACACTCTTACAACATTTTCAGGAAAAAGAAAAAGGGCCACATTATCACTTCCACCTTACCCAGCAATGGATGTGAGTAGCTTCTCCATATACAGTACATCCTTTGTTTCATACCAAACCAGCCGTGTGTGTTTGTTGCCAAAAAGCTAAAACTTTGTTCTATTTCACCAAAGTGCATGGCTTCAGTTTCAATCCCAAAAGAGGTTTGTAAGCTCCACGTGTTTACATTTGTGATGGTGGGACAGTAGAGGCCTATTTCTGGCATCACTCGCAAACAACTTGTAGCTGTGTAAATTGCATCTCATACTTGTTATGAAGACTTTGTGACTCCAAGATGGTGTGCTAAAGTTCTTCGGTGACTTTTCGGTGAGCTCTACCAACCTTTCACTTTGCATTATATCAAGATAAATATCGGTATTTTGGTTAGTATATGCAAGCCTCTGTGTAAAATGTTTTGATGAAAAATCTGCAGATTTTAATTTAATACTTCTATCCTATCTATCCTTCTATCCTGCAAAATGTCATAAATGGTGAATGCACCTGAAGGCTAACAGTAAGACTGATCAGATGCAATGCTAACATGTTAATGATAAGGCAGGTACAAGGAAAAGATTGCTTTAACAAACATTTGACACTTTAATTTTGTCAAAGCATGAGAAGTTAAGGTGTGACTAATAATGACTTGGACTTATTAAATGGCAGTTATGCAAAATATTAGGGTCCTGAAGTGGCTTACATAACTGCAATTAAGTCATTTTCCATTCATCTTGAACTGCACCTTTATGTTTGCTGCTGGGTCATGTCACAATTCTGAGAAGTTTTAATAAGCTCACTGATGAAGATGTTTAGGATGTTGAAGCACTAACCTTGCAGAGGCTTTCTTTTTGCAAGATTTAGAGTCTTGGTCTGAATCAGGAGGAGCTGGGAAACAAAACACAGTCTATAAAGCGGAATGACGGTTCTGTCTTGTTATTTAGCCAATGTCTGCAAACATTTTTATGCAACAAACCACGGTGAAGCTCGAAAAAGTCACTGAAGAAACAATTAGTGTTACTCTTTATCAAAGTCACACATTTTCCCCTTCTTATTAATAAGAAAAGCTGCAGAATTCAGTGAAGCACAGCCAGATAAAAAAATACATTGATTTTATACAAGATACACTTTGTTTTTTGTTTTTACATAACTGTATTTTACATAACTGACTCCAGGCAGCTTTCTTAAAAAAAAAGCCGAGTCACCTTAACTTACTCAAATATGTTTCAAAACAGGCCTGAGCTACTGTTACAGATCTGTGCCAGACAGAAAGTGGTTCAACAGGCTGCAGTCAGACAACACCTTGTACAGAAACAAACATGTCTCTTTGCACCTTTGGGTCTCATCACTGACGCGTTTGACAAGTTCATGTCCTTTGGAACAGGAGGCAGCTTGCCTGATGCCAAAGCCTTACACAGTCGGACAATTCCTCACAGAAATATGTGGTATTATAAAACAAACGCACAGGTAGCCTGGCATGCCTAAGCTAAGACCGTTTTTACAACTTATAACACAGTTCGGTTGCATTTTTGCTACTTTATTCTTACACCCAAACAAAGCAGCAGACACTGGCATGGTAACAGATAAATCGTCCATATTTAAATAGGTCTGACTTTAAAAATAACAGTATTTTAGCTTAGTGTATTAACTGCATGTTTAACTTTGTTTAACTTAACAACGTTAAATCCAGGTAAGAGGAGCCAACGTCACTGATTAAAGACAATAACAGCAACATTTATCTGAATACCTCTTAAATGAGGCCTAATACTCACACCTGATCTTGCTACTGTGTTGGGAGGTCACCTGCTTTGAGCACCTTTTGGATGGCAGAACATCATGTTCTTCAGTGGTTTATTGCCTTCCTGTGGTTTTCCAGGTTTGTGAACTTTATGAGGATTGCTTAACAGCCATTTAACCCATTCCCAGTTGCACAAAGCAATTGCAGACCAGAAAAGATTGTCAATGAGCCAAATCTATGTGCTTCTTAATTGGCAGATAAACTCCTCGGCTATGTTTTCCTTCAATTCCAACAGAGGCCACCCCATAAACTTGCGTGCTTTGCACTGTTGCTGGAATTCACTGGCTGTTACAGAAGACGAAAGAAAAGGAATAGGTTTGGCGACTCTACCTTATGTAACTGTTTTAGAACAGTCAGAATTAGGGGTTTCTTATTTCTCGGGGAAGGCCCTTATCAGGTACATGCTGTTTATTTTTCAGTTCCCAAACTTAAGATTATAGTATCTTCAGATTTAAAAATAACACAACCTTATGTATATCTGAAGCCCAGCTGCTTCAAACATTGACCCAATGAGACACAAATGAAGCTTTTGCCCTGCTGACTGAATGACAATATAAGACAGAAGGAGATCTGCTTTGCTGAGCTTTTGGATTGTTTAAAGGATAGTTAAAGTTTTTGAAGTGAGGTTCTGTGAAGGTATTTTTAGTTATAGTTCTTGTACTTGTAGTAGATAGATACCATATTGCAGTCAGTATGTAGAAAAGTGTGGCAATAACAAGCGGTGGAATGTTAGACCCCAGTTTAGCTGATTTTAACTATTTCAACCTCAGACTGAACAGATTCATATCCATTAGTTACCACAATATTTCAGGAGATATTAGGGCCTAATTCATACCTCTCAGCCTGCTCTACTGTTCGTTCAACTGCAAATTACCTGTGGTGTATATTTCTTTGTCTTTATCTGGACACTAAGGTCCACAAGGACTCTCAATGGCCGGATTATTGTGACTCTGCTGAGAAAATATTTCCTTTGAAAGGGTGGTGCCAAACATATAACAGTCAGAGAGTCGGATCATGAGCAGAAGAAGAAAAACACCAACAACAACAATGCTTGTTTTCAAGAGATACAGAGTGGTGAGATTTCCTTTTTTTGATAACTTATCTCTCAGCAAACACATGGGTACAAAAACTATATTGACATCCTTTTGAAAGATCACTTTCTTCTATCTTCTTATGAAGGGGGACCCCACCCCAGTCTGCCAGTCCAGAGGCACTGTCCCCGACCACCACGCAATGTTGAAGAGGCCCTCAACAAGTACGAGTACTTTATTCTTTCTTTTCGGTTCTTGTCTTCTCGTGTCTTCTGAGTGTACAATACCGTACTGACTGTATAATATTACACCTATGAGCCTGTACTGAAAACTATATATCTCTGAGTGAAACTCTGTGGTTCAACTGAAATAAAAAACTGTATGAATATGGGTGGGCTATAACCATCGGCAACGTCTGAAAGTCTAACCTTCAATGATGTGGGGAGAGGTATGTTAAGGCCTTAGCTGTCTTCATTTTTACAAGAGACTGTTCTAAAGTTTGATTCAGCATCAAGCCGTCCACTGATGATATTCAATAGCTGATTCTGAGTATGCTGGGGTAATTTGTTGTAGACCTAGAAAAACACAAAATGTATCACTTTTTTTGTTGATGAACAGCTTGTCAGAGATTTCACAATTTAACACTGCGCTTGGTGGACTTAGATTGACAAGTCACAGCTCATCAGGCAAGTTGATACAGCTGGCAGCATAAACTAAATTAACTGGTACCATTAAAGCTTTTGGCTGAGAAAACAGCATAATATTTAACAGTGGCCTCTTTTAAAAGTGTATGTGCTTCATATCTGCTAACAAAGCATTGTATTTCTTAGATATGAACATTTTTTCAGTTTGAGTTATTTGAAATTGTTTAAATGAGATAACTAGCTCACCGAGCTCTGAGAATTTCTTTATATTTCTGCATACTCATACTTGATAAGACATTATAGTATATGTGTACTAAAGATAAGTGAACTATTAGTGATATTTTTCTCAAAACTTAAAAAAAAGTCCCTTTAACTTTGCATTTAACTGACATTTAAACATCTCTTGTTTGGGAGGATTATTTGTGTATTTAGTTCAGTCTTCCTCAAACAGGATGACTAACAGGCAAAAACCCTCTTTTGCCAATGAGCTTCTTTTGTCTCTCAGACCTCCATTGTGTGCTGATCTGGGCAACTCCATCCTGCCCAGTGTTGTATTTTACAACAGGGAGCACTGCCCTTTTTTGATGAGCATAATTATGCATTTGCGTCAAAAATTAATGCTTTAAAATGGATTCTTTAGACGTTAGAGAATGTGTAATGTTAGAGAAATGAGTCACTGTAATTGACTGTGAAATTCCTAGAATTATAGATACAGTAAGATAGACATTAAGAAAAAAGCCCTGGATTATTGCTAGATTAGTGGATTAGTTAATTTTATGGAGGCTGTTATATTCACTTTTGGACCTCCTTTTCTTTCTATGTTAAATCACTAACATCACTTACATCACTTTGTTTAGGTATATTAACAGTAATCTACTGTGGATTAGTAAAATGTCAGATGGATATACAAATCTGAGCAACCTTATGCAATGAAAAGCAGTTACGTTACTGTTAAATCATGACACATTTTACGGTCAGATCCACAAGTAAAACCAGTCACACGCAACACCACGTGCACGAAAACACATAATGCTCCCTCTGGTTCTGTGTTTCACATGATCCTTAACAGCAATTAAAGTGTTATTTTACTGCCAAACACAGCTGAGAACCTGTGGTCCTCAGAAACAAAAAATATCATTGATATAAAGTCCCTTATCAGGTGATAAGCTTGTCTGGTGATTGTATAAGTGTATACTAAGCAAGAAAAACAGTGCCTTGCAAAAGTATTGAACTTTTGCACATTTAAAATCGGAAACTGTAATAAATTATGAGAATTTTATGTGAGACGGGTACTTAATACATATGCATGCCACACTTTTAAGATTTTTATTTGTAAAACATAGATAAAACATGTTTCATTTTACTTCCACTTTACAATTACGCACAACTTTGTGTTTGTGTATAATATAAAATCCAAAATAAAACAGACTGATGTTTGTTTTTGTAATGTGACAAACTGTGGGAAAACTTTACTTTTGCAAATGTCCATTGGGTTTTCAGTGTTTTAAGCACATAAAATTAAATAAAGTTTAACAAAATCATTTACCTGTCAGAATCAGATGTGTACCGCCTTTTCGGTCTGTAAATCATTTGTTTTGAACTTCAATTTGCAGAGGAGACATATCTATAAACACCATTCCAGCTGCTTGGTTTCAGATAACTGACACCCTGACAGAAAGAAGGCCGTACTCCTGACAGCTTGTCAACATGTGAGACATTCAATACCCAGTTTATGAGGACACTGACAGGTTTGTAGACATCAGACCTACATCTTAATGCATGAAGTAAGTACATGCTGTACTTCATTGTACAGTCCAAATATAGTAAAATACAGCCTTTCCCTGCAAAATGAGATTTTTCTAACATGTGCTTTAGGTGGTATGTAGGCATCGCACAAAGCAAACATGTGAGGAGCAACTTCTTTATAGCTTTATCTGGTAAAAACATACCTCTTTGAAAGGAGACAATAGAAGCACTGCTGATGTGATTGTGCGTTATTGCGTCTCAATGAGGAATTGACTGTCAATTCCACATTGAGGATAATTTCTTTTACAATGCTTTACAATTTTGTTTTAAGTAGCTCCTAAACACAATAACGATAGATATTTATTTGAAACCAAACCAACCAAAACAGTACTGACAGAGTTCCAAAATACTGATTTTGTTGTTACTTAAAATAAAAAGTTTGGTATTTGTATGAGTCTAGTTTCCATATTTATTTATCTGATTCATTCATTTGTAGTTCAGTTTTACTTTTGTCTTCAAATTGTTGTGATTAATGCACAAAAGGCTAGTTATGTGCACTAACCTTGGCTTGCACTTTCCACTCCTTTTAATCCAGATAGACTAGTTTTGCTGATTTGATATAAAAAAAACAAAAAATAGAAAATTTCATTCTTATAGTATTCTGTTGATTTTTTCCTCAGTCAACTCTACTTTAACCTTCTGTTTACATCTGGAGAACAAGTAACAAATAAGTTCAACAACTCTAAACAATTGAAAAGACACATTAAGATTTATTGGGTATTTTTTCTCACTTGTTGGTTCATTTAAATACATTAATTTATTTCTATGGATCCAGATTTGAGCGTAATGCCCAGGTTTTTCACATAATTGAGTCCAAGGCTTTCTAAAACCTTAATGTCATTAATTTGGTTTATATGTTCAGAAAGAACCAGAGAACAACTAAGGCTCAAGCTGAGCATGGGTGTTGCAACAGGGTAATGATCTCAAACGCACTTCAAACTGGTTTTGAAATGGATAAAGGAAACAAAGTTCTGAAATGGCAACAACGTCAACACTAATGCAATTTTTAGACAATTTCAAACTCATATACATAGGAGAAAACCAGTTTAAGTGAACTTAACTAATTATGATAAGCAGAGCAATGAAGTAGCAGTTATGCAAAGACCTTGTTGAATGCCGCAAAAAATAAGTAGGTTTTCTGTAAGCTTAATTAAATATTTGAGCCTGTATGTATAATTTTGACCAAGGAGTCAAAACATTTTGACTTTTCTTGCTTATTCATGCCACTGTGAATGTAAAGAACTAAAAAGACATGAAAATTATAATTTAGAAAATGGATTGCCTATTTATGAGTTGTCATAGGTGCATTTTCACCAGACAACATTATATAAATGTTAAAATTAAGTTCTTGCACCATGAACTGTTGTGTTAGATATAATGCACCAGGCAAACAGTGACAGGCCAGAACTTGTTTTCTATATGTAGTTTGCATGTTCTCGGGTGAAAGAAACATTCAGATCAAACAAACACACTCCCTGATAGCCAGTCAGGGACAAAAACGAGTTCACAGGCTTTTAGTCTGCAGAAATATGGTGGACGGTGAAATGAAAAGCATAATAAATCACATCCAATTATGTGCATCCTTCATGAGAAACTATGAAAACAAAAACAAACTCCAGGTAAAGCTTGAAATAAGATTGCTAATATTTGGTTTAATACAGAATCTCTGCCACCTGAGAGAGCTCTGTGTTTGCTGGGAACAAGTTGGATCTGGATGACCCTGTGTGGATTAGCTGTCCAAACACATGTTTACCTTTCTGCATAATCACTGAGCCTTTTAACCCAGAGGTCTCATTTAACCTCTCTGAGCCTGCAAAATGCCACATCAGCATATTCAGTGACTCCAAAGTTATGAAGTCATATGTTACATCCAATCAGCCATCAAAATGGGCCGAGACAACGAGTTATTTTGCATCTATACCTCAGGCAGTGGACATATTTTTCTTGCATGAGTGTTTCTGTCAAATCTTTTCTACTACAACCATTCAGATTATGTTCATTAAAACAGGGCAGATTAGATGTTCAAAATAGAAGGAGAGATCTGCATTTAAACAGATTCAAAGGGGGAAACAAGAAACATTATAAAAAAAACAATTACACATGATTTGTGAGACATCGACAGGTAGATTTTTTGTGAAGGACTGAAGTTTAATACATGAACCTGTTTCTAAGAACACAGCCTCATTTGCACAGACAGACTGCCCAGTGGCTGTTGCCAGGTGGGTCACTGGCCTCGGTGTTTATCATGTGCTTGGATTAAGCCGGTGCCAAGATGAGCAGGATTGCATTTATTTTAAACGGTAACTGTGGCCCGAACAATCAGACAGAATTATTCCTCATCCTTCTACTATTATAGTTTACATATTGTTTATACATTTGGATTTTTTTCTTTTTCTTTTATATTTTACTTGTTTTAATCAAGGTATTTTATAATGTTGTTATCTTATAATTATTGCTGCATCGTATTGTGAGTAAAAAGCCTAACCAAGGACAAGGGTTGCAATTCCGACACTGTCAACAAATTGGTAATATTGGTAATACCTTTTACAATCATCTGATTGTTTTTCCCTGGTAAATAAACCAATAAATAATAATAAGCAAAATGAATAAACCTGGGATATGTTTGTGGCACTCAGCGGACTTTGATTTGTGGTCCATCCGGTTAGCACTACTGTCGATCAACTAATATCCCCTTAATATCTTCCATTTTCGAAACACTTGTGTATTATACATTTAATATTTTGATTAGCATTGAAGTTTGTCCTTGCTTTTGCAGCTTAGCTTAGGCATATAAAGACTGTAAAAACAGCTAGGGTACTTCTAAAGCACTAGTTTATTCAGCATCACAGGTTTTGTTTTACATGATTTCTACTGATTTATTCCGCAAGAAAAAGACAGAAATACCTTGGGGTGGCTGTGCATTTGAAGTGACAACATTCAGTCCCTAAGACGTGAGATGCTTGTGTTCCCTGTAGCTTCATTCATGGTTTTCAGATTGGACAAGGTGCTAAGCTGCACATACGGTATTTAGCATATGAACCACATTTAACAGCCCCGCAAGACAGAATGAAGGCTGTGGTCTTTATTTAGAATCACAGTCATCTCACATCATGTGATATTACCAACAACACAGCAGTGTAGTTTAGCTTGTCGAACACAAATCATACAAAGCACTGCCACAATAAAGAGGAGCAGCTCAAAATTACTTATATGCTTTAATTAGTAACAAAGATCCAGGATTGTGTTACAGAGCATGTAAACAAGTGATATAAATCTTACTTAGAGAGAAAAAAACTTTTCATCATAGTTTTATGGTAATTATTGGGGTCATATTTTAAGTGCGTTAGTTAAACACCACAGCTAAAATCCTGCAGCACTGACATGTTTTCACATGAACAGCCACCTGTCAGATTGTAGACAACTTGATCAAATATCAAATTATGCTTGAGGGGACTCCTTCAGATGTGACAACCGATTATTTGAAAGCACTGCATGATTGAACTTTAGGATCAGCTTTAGGATCTAAAAATCAGAACCACCAGTTCTACTGGGAAAAAAATGCTACTTGTTCACCCGTGAGACAAAAGTAGCATGAAATAGTCTGGGGGTCTCATGTATTTTATAAACTATAATAATGAGATTACATTATTATAGCTTATTACATCAGCTGAGGCTTTGATGATTTAGTCTTTGTCTCATATGTCTAAAAGTAGAGATATTTCTTTCTAATGTGTTTTGTTGTTCTAACATCTCACCCATTTTCTTCCCTTCTGCAAAAACATAAAATATCCTTTTTGCTTATTGGCCCAACGTCTTTGATCCAGCTGCCAAAATGCCACCATGACTGCTCTGAAATAGAGAAAAGCATTCAAAACAGCCCTACACACAGTCAGTGACTCCAGAGAGAAAACATTTTGGGGGCAGGACTTTGAAATCAGCAACTCTTATAGAGCCAATCAGAAGTCAACATGTGGTGCGGCCAAGCCTCTGTTGCATAACTCTGAGGCAGACCAAGATCAGTGCAGGGACTGTCTCGCTTTGCAGACTCAACAGTCTTCACACGCAACACTCTCCAGCCACAGGTTTATGTACACACGCAACATGTGTGTGTGTGCTAAAGTTTGTGGGCTGACTTTGCCCTGATCGCCCTGATTTCATCAACTACTCGTAATAAATAATTTTGTTTTAAAAAATATTTTTAAGCTGGCGGTGTCTAACTTTTTAGTTTATTGACATATGGATAAAGTTATCTTAGGACTCTATAAAGGTAAAAAACTTTAAAAAATGGTTTATGTTGCTTACTGGCCAGTGAGGCAAATTTGGCCCCCCAGCACAGGTGGTTGATGCATATGAAGACTTTTTTATTATTAATTAAGGCAAAATGTGCTTTTAATGAACTTATTAAACCTGGCTAAATACAGCAAGTGCTTCTGCTTTTACTGTTGAGACCACAATGGACCACATTTTTTTATTATTATATTTGTTTGGACCATGAGTACTTTTGACATGATGATTTTGGCCCATGTGACAAAAGATCTGGACACCACTACCATCAGAGGATGGGTACACCAGTGTCATGAAGGGATAGACATGGTCAGCAACAATCCTCAGATAGGCTGTTGCATTTAAATGAAGCTTAATTGGTACTAAAGGACCGAAAGCATTCCAAGAAAATATCCTCGCATCATCACACCACCATCCACACCAATCTTAACCACTTATTCAAGGAACGATGCATACATTTCATGTTGCTTAGGGCAAATTCTGAACCTAATATCTGAATGTCACAGCTGAATTTGAGACACATCTGACCAACCAATGTTTTTTCAATCTGTCTGATATTGGTGAGCTTTAGTTTCCTGTTCTTAGCTGACAGGAGTTACACTCAGTGGGGTCTTCTGCTCCTGTAGCCCATCTGCTTCAAGGTAAAAGGTGTTGGGCATTAAGAGATGGTATTTTGCATACCTTAGTGGTGCATTTTCATCTGCAGAACCCCAACTTACTGGATATTTTCTCTTTTTCAGACTATTCTTTATAAACCTCGAGAGATGGCTTTGTGTGAAATCCACAAAGATCAGTTTTCTTGTCCTTCATATAATCTGCACTTCTACGAACTGAGTTATACGGGATGCCTTCTTAACTGATTACTCTTGTGAAATACATATAATGTGTGTGACTTTACATACTTATACACATGATGAGCTGCTTTATCAAACAATAACAATCAGTTATTTGTAATTTATTCATGGTAGAGGTTAAATCCATGGATGCTGAAGGCAGATACAGGGAACATTGTGTTACCTCCAGGAATACATGTAAATTCCATAGTATAAGAATGAACTTCTAGTCAGACCATCAAGATGAAGAGAAAATACAGTTTAAAAAAATACTGCTGACATTTCAATCCTTTTCTTGCAACACAGTGTGATGATAGAGATATAAAAATAACAACAAGATTTCAAAAAATGTTTTAACTCTTTACAATTTCTGTGAGGAATCTAAGCCTGGACCTTAGAGAACAATTTGTTTTCTTGTTGATGGTTTTCCAGGCTGATTGTTTCACCCCCAAAAAACAAAGCAAAGACCATGTCAGGTTTGGAGTAAAAACACAGGAAGCGGTTGGCTGTGCAGAGAAAACAACATATGGAAAAATACAATGGTCGTTCTCTATGGGGCAAGGTTTACATGGCCAAAAAGGTCAAGGAAAAGTCATTGCTCCTACTTCTTTGTCCCCGAGGCCCTTAATAGTCAAGGAAAACTTTTATCCTTCAATCCAGTTTTAACCTAGAATATTTAAACATATGTAAATTAATGCAAATGTGTGACTGACTTCGAGTTGGTTGCATAAACTGAAGTAGCTGCAAGAAATTTCCTAAATTTACTGGCTTATTCAACATAAATACATAAGGTGCTGTAATAAAAGTGCACACCAGGACACTTTATAGAGTTATGAGATCACAGTGCTCATCAAACTTCAGTTGCTCCATATCCCTGTCATATCCTATTACCTGAGCCGTCTACTAAAAATGTTTTTTCTCAATGTCGCAGAGATTCAAATAAACCAAGGAAATGTCTTGAAATCCTTCTAGCTTTTCCTGCTGCTGCCTCAGCTGCAGTGTGTGATTCACAAAGCACTATTCAGGTCTGACGCTGCGTTTTTCAGGAGTTTCCTGAGGGAAAGCTGCATCCTGGCTCACGGACAAGACAAACACGCTCACTCTCTCTTCTTCAGCCACAGGGACTTGTGGGCCTGAAACTCAGAAAGGAAGGATCACTGACCTACTTCACTGTCATTTCCTCTCAGCTGTCAAAGCACTGCTAGGGTTCTAAAGAATGGGTTACATTCCCTATATCACTGGAAAAAGGCCTCAATGGGCTTAGGGCTCAGCTGTTTGCTGAATAAGAAGAAAATTGAACAAATTACCTTTAACTTCATCTCAGCAAAAGTAGGTAATAATGTAAAAAAATGCAAGACTCATGTAAACTTGTCAGCCTTCTGTATAGAAGTGTCTTGCAAAAATATCCACAGCCCTTGACCTTATTCACATGGTATTACATTATAACCACAAATCGCAATGTATTTTATTGGGATCTTATGTAATACACCAGCACAAAGTAGTGCATAATTGTGAAGCGGAACTAAAAAAAGACACATGATTTTCAAATTTATTTAGCAAATAATGGAAAAAGCTTTTTTTGCATTTGAATTCATCATCCTATTCTCTTAGAAAAATACTTCAGATCTACCAACTAAATATAGGATTAAATTTTGGGATCTCAGTATAACTACAACTGTTCTGTCTTCTAACAGGTTTGTTGAAGAACATTAGGGAACAGCCTCATGAAGACCAAAAAGACAGCAGACAGGTCAGAGATAAAACTGTGGAGAATCTCTAAAGCAGGATGGGGTTATGAAACAATGTCGTCAGTTGTGGTCATCTCACAAAGCCATATTCAATCTTTCATCTGAAAATCGAGACAGTAATGGCACAATTACAAACCTAACAAGTGAGTGCACTCCAGCTAAATTTACTAGCTGAGCAAGGACAGCATTAATCTGTGAAGCAGCCAGGATTCTCATGGTAACTCTGGAGGAGCTGTAAAGGTCCACACTCATGAAAGACTAGCTAGAGGAAATTACTGTACACAATGAAACACATTTATTTTTAGGTGTTTCTATCCAGAATCACGTTTTTGCAGCTGAAATTGACTTTTACTCCATTTATTGACTGTTCCTTCAGTTAAAAGAATGTTGGGTATGTTAGGTAATAGTGGTGTTTGTTAAATATTGTGTTCTCCTCTGAAGAAGTGTTACATCTTTAGAAGTGATATGATGTTAAAATCAAAAGATTTTGAGCTTTGATTACCATACAAAGAGTATATGATGCAATAGAGCTGTCTAAAGGTAAATGGGAGAGAGATAAAAGGTGTGTCACAATGTGTCCTGCTTGTTTGTTTCATTCCTTGAATGTTTTCCGGGAATTCTTGATCATTATAGAGAAAAGAGTTATTTGCTTACTAACAGTTAGATCATTCAGTCAGTTGGTTGTTTCAGATTCAGAGAATCCACAGGAATTATCCCCATTCAGCCTTTTGAAGGACAGTGTTTACTAACTTGCCTAACTATACTAACAAAATTCAAGAGTAAACATAAAGAGTATATATGATTAATTAGAAATAATATTTGCAAACACAATGTTAAGTACTGATGGATAACTTCAGGATTACACATTGAGGGTTTGGCCTGTGGTATTTTCTTCCATCAAATTCCAATTATTATGCAGGTTTTTCCAAACATTAGACATATTTCCCTTTGCGCCCCATTTTTTGTCCTTTCCAAGTGGATATCTTGTTGTCTTTCAACTATATTGCTGTCTTATTATATAACACTAAATTACTCTGCACTTGATATTATAAATATATACATACTAGAAATTATGAATCCAAACCGAAGCCCTGGATGAATTTTAAACCTTCTGGTTTGGGTTCATGGCACGTGTGAGTCTGTGGTGTTAAATCAACTGACCTACATTCACATGTTGCATGTTAACATCTATCTAATCTTATTTGGTTTGTTTTTCTGGGTCATGTGAACTACAGAGAGCAGATCTTTTTAGTGACCTTCATTGGGTTAAATATGTTACACATACAATGTGGTTAAGGTGCTAATTTTTTTTATTCACTAAACATTTTCACTAAAAAAGAAGGAAGAACAAGATTTATTATTATTTGTCTCATTACAATTTCTTATGTCCTTTATCCTTTTGTTCTTGTTAAACTTTAGCAGGAGTTGGATTAAGACTTGCTGCTTGGCCAATAGTGCCCTCTCAGACAACCATAATCTGTCCGGAGCAGATGTCAGCTTGTCTCTTGTCTCATGAGACCTTGTCTGGGCAGTTGTACAGAGTGCGGACATACATTTAATACTCTTCATTTTCTTAAAGGTAAAGCTTTACGATATGTATGTGGGCTTAAACAGAGTGAATCTTTTGTTTGCAAATCAGGCAGGCCGAATCCTTTCCTGTTTTTAAATCTTCTCTTAAAATACAATTTCTCTTTGGCATTAACTCAGTTTGAGATGTTGGCTTTTCAGGTGAGGAATTCAGTTTCAGAGACCTTGTGCTAAAACAGAGCTAACGTCTCTAGCAACTGGTGGTGGATGAAGTATTTTGACGTACAAATACACAACATATTCACTTTTGGTGTGTCTGATAATTAATGACTAACACCTTAGTCAGACAACTTTTATGGCTTGAGCTTCATTGTGGTTGATGTTGTACATGCTTAAACAACTTTATTCCTGATATTTGTATTCCTGAGGATTGGAGCAACGTTTACCTGAGCTAAACCCTACACAATTATTGCCAAATGTTGCAAACTTCACCAGTGCACAAATATGAAAGCAAGATAAACATGTTTACAGAGGAGTACTCTTTATTTTGTGCCCATATAAGGACAGCTTCTCTCTTTGTTTTTAATTGGAGAAAGATCCAAAAAATAACTTAATTTCAAAGGTATTCTCAAAAGACATCTGCAGTAAATTTACTGTGGTAGATGCATAACAAATGTCACCATAAAAAGCAGAAACATTACGGTTTTAATTTGAGAGAAAATCCTTGGAGAGTTTTATATTTCTCTTTAAATTATTTTACTGGCTATGGAGAGTAAAACAACAGATGCTAACAGATGACACCCCCAGCTATCAAAGTTTGAAAGCGCTAAACACACTGACAGGCATTCCATTTATATACCCATAAAACCAGTCAATGAAAGCAGCTGGTTACTGAAAGAAAGCTGTTTTAATGAGCCTCGGATCCAGCGTGAGCAGGGTGGATTTGTTTGCAGCTTAAATCTCAGCCTTACTGAAGCTGCAATTTCTAATCCACTTTAAAGCCGTTTTACAAGTCACCAATAACTAATCTAAATTAAGAGTTGGATTTAAACACACACACATAGCTGTGAGAAAGAAATCCTCATGAGAACTGCTGGTCTGGGAGCTTCAGTTTGATGCATTGTCCAAACTACTGCACTCACAGTGTGCACAAACAGACAATCTCATCCTTCAAGAAAATGACATTGCATGTTACCAATTCAGTCTATGTAAGAGTGCTTTCATAAAACAACAGTGGTGTCATTGTTTAATGCAACTGCATCATTGGGATGCGCTACTGATGTCAAATTCTGGTGAAACAGTCCAAATGTGTAAGAAAAATGAGTCACAGACGAATAAAGGGTCTAACACTGCTTTGTTTTGACAAACGGATTAAAAAAGGGAACAACGCGCAAACTAAAAGAAATGCTTTGAACATTATAAAATCAAAAGAGATTCTGTTGCAAAACCACTGTGGGAAACTAATTGAAATCAATTTTAGATCAGAGGAAATTAAAAAAAATAACTGATTTAGGTCAGTGGAATTCAGTAAAAACTTTATTTTTATCCTGTTCAGAGAGGCCATAAACTACTTTATTTGCTACAAGAAACATTGTCTTTATTCATAGGTCTTATGTGTTCAAGTAACACGGGTTGTGCTGAGGGCCAGCCTCAGTTGTAAGTGAATTCAAGTTTCCTTTGAACCCCCAGGTCAACAGGGACCATAAGAAGCTGCAAAGTTCAAACAGGACAGGTTGAAAATGCACCAGTTATACACTTATAAGAACCTTCAGAGATACAAAGTAATGTTAACTGACTTAATTTAAAATTAATTTTTTCACTTTTGTTTGCCTGGAAATCATATCATGTACACAGTTAGTAAGTAAATGATTGTTATTTTTCCTGCTTGTGCACACTGGACATTACATATTGACATATAAATACAAAATAAAACCTTGTTTGCCCACCATAGCCTTCTAAAACATTAAACATACCCTCTATATAATAACGTTTTTCCGTTTTAAATAGTTTGTCTAGCAGCTCTGTAAATGCAAGTTTCATAATTATTTTGCTACTGTGGGCAAATGAGGTGAAACTGGTAAAAACAACTCATACTGTGGTGATGGCTTATCTACAGGTCCTTCTCAAAAAATTAGCATATTGTGATAAAGTTCATTATTTTCCATAATGTCATGATGAAAATTTAACATTCATATATTTTAGATTCATTGCACACTAACTGAAATATTTCAGGTCTTTTATTGTCTTAATACGGATGATTTTGGCATACAGCTCATGAAAACCCAAAATTCCTATCTCACAAAATTAGCATATCATTAAAAGGGTCTCTAAACGAGCTATGAACCTAATCATCTGAATCAACGAGTTAACTCTAAACACCTGCAAAAGATTCCTGAGGCCTTTAAAACTCCCAGCCTGGTTCATCACTCAAAACCCCAATCATGGGTAAGACTGCTGACCTGACTGCTGTCCAGAAGGCCACTATTGACACCCTCAAGCAAGAGGGTAAGACACAGAAAGAAATTTCTGAACAAATAGGCTGTTCCCAGAGTGCTGTATCAAGGCACCTAAGTGGGAAGTCTGTGGGAAGGAAAAAGTGTGGCAGAAAACGCTGCACAACGAGAAGAGGTGACCGGACCCTGAGGAAGATTGTGGAGAAGGGCCGATTCCAGACCTTGGGGGACCTGCGGAAGCAGTGGACTGAGTCTGGAGTAGAAACATCCAGAGCCACTGTGCACAGGCGTGTGCAGGAAATGGGCTACAGGTGCCGCATTCCCCAGTCCTGGGCTACAGAGAAGCAGCACTGGACTGTTGCTCAGTGGTCCAAAGTACTTTTTTCGGATGAAAGCAAATTCTGCATGTCATTCGGAAATCAAGGTGCCAGAGTCTGGAGGAAGACTGGGGAGAAGGAAATGCCAAAATGCCAGAAGTCCAGTGTCAAGTACCCACAGTCAGTGATGGTCTGGGGTGCCGTGTCAGCTGCTGGTGTTGGTCCACTGTGTTTTATCAAGGGCAGGGTCAATGCAGCTAGCTATCAGGAGATTTTAGAGCACTTCATGCTTCCATCTGCTGAAAAGCTTTATGGAGATGAAGATTTCATTTTTCAGCATGACCTGGCACCTGCTCACAGTGCCAAAACCACTGGTATATGGTTTACTGACCATGGTATCACTGTGCTCAATTGGCCTGCCAACTCTCCTGACCTGAACCCCATACAGAATCTGTGGGATATTGTGAAGAGAACGTTGAGAGACTCAAGACCCAACACTCTGGATGAGCTAAAGGCCGCTATCGAAGCATCCTGGGCCTCCATAAGACCTTAGTGCCACAGGCTGATTGCCTCCATGCCACGCCGCATATAAGCAGTCATTTCTGCAAAAGGATTCCCGACCAAGTATTGAGTGCATAACTGTACATGATTATTTGAAGGTTGACGTTTTTTGTATTAAAAACACTTTTCTTTTATTGGTCGGATGAAATATGCTAATTTTGTGAGATAGGAATTTTGGGTTTTCATGAGCTGTATGCCAAAATCATCCGTATTAAGACAATAAAAGACCTGAAATATTTCAGTTAGTGTGCATTGAATCTAAAATATATGAATGTTAAATTTTCATCATTACATTATAGAAAATAATTAACTTTATCACAATATGCTAATTTTTTGAGAAGGACCTGTATATTTTTCCTGTCTTATCATATTTGGGCTGATATATTTAAATGTGCTCTTTATTTCTAATTGCTATTTATTTTAATAATATACTTACCTATACTGATGTGATTGCCAAGCAAAATACATTTAGTCACACAGTCAATTTAATTCATTATTTGCTCAGTGGTTAACTGTAAACACGTTGTATCATATGCAAACTACAAACATGATTGAGTTTGGACACAGTGGTCAGTGGTGCTGTGGTGGCTGGTGGGATTAGGTGGAGGTGGCTTCCCAAAATAAGTTCTCTTTAATAATTGATTCCATTTGACAAACCTTGTTGATATCAGTCAGCCAGTCATTCTGGTGTTTACCCTCTGATCTGCCGCCTTTTGAGAAGTTTGATTATATCAGTGGGCAGTCACTGCCTAGGATGATCTAACAAGTACCAGCTCTGGATAAGCTGTATAAGCAGACACAAGTGTGCTGAATCAATGAAAAGCACATTGCAAATGGAAAAGTCACATTCAACAAATATGAATAATGGTAAAGCTGTCAATAGAAACACAATAGCCTCTTCACCAAAATCACCTGTTCAGTTGCTTGTTCACACAAATAGCAAATCAGCCAAAATTTGCATTTCCTTTTCATTAATAATGTGCATAATTTTGTGCATTTAGGCACTTAGGTGTGATGAACATGGCGTGGTTGTTGGTGCCAATACAAGTTGTTCTTAACTACTGATCTGAAAAGCATGGTCCGAAAAAACAGAAAACATCCAGTGTCTGGTAGTTGTGTGAATGAAAATGCACTACTAAAGTATGTGTAATACAGTGGCGAATGCTGGTCTTTCAAGGATGGGAAGCTCAATTTCAAGATTGCTGATTCGCTCATTTGGCTATCAATCAAAAAGGGATTGAGCCTCAGACAGATCATCCAATCATCATGCAGAAGCTGAGCGTCCGGGCCAGCCGAGGCCAGCCCACTGCCCCGTAGACCCCCAGAGACGCTGAGCGTCCGATGGGCGGGACAAAGCCCAGCATTTTTGCTTCGCCATTGAACACACTGTTTAAAGTACTGTGAAGCTGCGGGAATGAGTGAGAGGAAAGCCGCGTCGTTACCAGTGTTAGGAAGCTGATTCTGAACAAAAGTTGAGCGCGTTGTAGCGCATATTTAGTCAATGACATGTACACACAACAGTTTATATTTGATCACTTATTTTTTGACATTTTAGGGGAAGCTGAGCTTCCCTTGCCATCTTGGAGCATTCACCACTGCTGGTATACCACCTTTGAATAACAAGTTGAACTTAGAAGCTGTTGGGCTACAACAGCAGAAAACCACACTGAATGCAACATCGTCAGCTAAGAAAAGAAAACTGAGGTTCCAATTCCCACAGGGTCACTAAAACTGGACACTAATAGATTGGAAAAACATTGCCTGTAATAATAAGTCCCATGATGGATCCATCCTGTCTTGAATAACAGTACAGGCTGGTGTTAGTCGTGTAATAGTGTGAGGGACATTTCTTTGGACACTTTGGGCCCTTTAGTACCAACTGAGCTTTGTTTAAAAGCCACAACTTAAATGAGTATTTTTGTAGTCCATGTCCATATCTTCAGGACAAAGGTTCACCCATCTTCTGATGGCTACTTTGAGCAGAAAAATTCACCATGTCACAAAACTCCAATCAACTCAAACTAGATTGATGAATGTGACAATGAGGAAAGTTTCCAACACAATTCCTGCTTTGAAGAACGTACTTCTGAATGAAAAGTGGAGTACAACCAACTACAAGCATGGTACATATTAAAGCGACTGTTAGTTGTATGTCTAAACAACTGTGACAGTATCATTTCTAGAATAAAGCAAGTCAGCCTAAAGTTTCAAACAACTTTACTTCTCTGTTTGGGTTGCAGAGACACTTAAAATAATACAGCTATTATACCCGATACGCTAATAATAACAGTATAACATTTGGCTGTCTTGCTGTGCTTTCATTTCATTTCTCCTCAGGAGGTTTCAGGAATCAGATTGTGAAAAAAAAAATGATGACAATGAAAGAAAGAAAAACACTGTTGGTCTCATGTGTCTTTAGAAACAAGTCAGTGTGTTATTTTTGCTTCATATTTTCCAAAACAAAATTATTCAGTAACAATATATTCAGTGCTGTGTGTTGAACACGTTTTTCATTGTGATGCAACACCTGACGAACGGAAAATCCATTCATGGCAGAGGAGAGCATCCAAAACATCCTGCCGGGGAGCAGATCTGTTAAGTAAGGCAGAATCAACAATCTTTAGGGAAAAACAACAGTCTGTAATTTTTGGAAGTTCTTCAAGTTAATTCTACTCCTCATTATTTTGTATTTACGTGTCCTGTTCAGCAGAGTAGCACTCAACAGAATTGCTGTCTGAGTGCCAAGAAAAGCCCCACAGATTTACTTTCACAAGTATATAGAGACATGAATGAAAAGGAAAGCAAAAAAGCAAGAAAGAGAGGGAAGTCGAGGAAAACGGAAAAGGGGAGAGAAAGAGAAAAGAATAGAGGACAGAAAGAAGGGTCAAGAGAATAAGATAACACCATACAAGACAGCTTCTACACCTGCAGAAACATATATAACAACAGCAATGTTACTGAAAAGTGCACCGTACCAATGAATGCAAGTTGCATGTGGTAGTGATTATGGCTCAGTATAGAAAATCTGTGTATCTGTTAACACCTGAATCCAAACACCTGTGGGTGTAAGTGTGAACATGCTTGTGTAAGGTTTCTCCATAAAAATATGCAATAGCAAGTGTGAGGAGCCACAGACCTGTGCCCTGGAGCCAAGACAGACATGAAGGAGATCTGAGACACAGACATCCAAAGGCCCTCCAAAGCACAGGAACCCCGGGAGGACCACTGCCAGGACTACCGCAACCCTCCCAGAGAAAAGCAGAGGGAAGCCCCAGGGAGCTGCAGCAACGGGCCCACAGGCCCCACAGGCAGCCGTCTACACTGTAGCAGATCCAGCCATGGATCCAGACACCTGAGACCCCGGAGCATATTACCCCTCAAGCAGAGGCCCAACAGAGCCAGGGGACCAAGGCCCCGGGAAGCAGCCCTATGGGAGTGAGCTGGCACACACCAAAGCATCTAGACCCGGACACCAAACACCACCAATACACCAGCGGGCAGAGACACCAGCCACTGGCGGGGAGTGTGGCGGGGAGGAAATAGGTCCTATGTTTGATGAAGGGCTTAAGCTGATCCAGGAGAGGGTGACCCAGACCCCGACCCTAGCCCCCAAAGACCCCTGTCCCCATCTGGAGAGGTGGTCATGCAGAAAAAAGGGGCCTGCCCAGTCCAAACGAGCCTGCCAACCAGAGCCACCCCAGGACAAAGCAGTCCCAACCCCCAATTAATTCAGATCTCAATCCCATGAGACCCCCCAACCCCAATGAACCCCAACATGAATTTCCCCACAAGGCCACCCCCAACCAGGACACAGATATCGAACACATTCCCCCGGGCCCAAATGCCACGTATCCTCTCCCCACAGGGGCAAACCCCCACAGACGATTTTTATAACCTGTTCTGTAAGATGTTTCTTCAATGTTTGTAAAACAAAACAGTAGTGATAATACTGGATTAGGAAGGCTAAAATCAGAAGTGGAATTGAAACAGTGTTTTTGAAATGAGGAAAATAAGCTATAATGTATTTAATATTCACCAAAGATCAACTGATTGATGCACAACTGGTTTCAAGTGATACAGAATGTACAATTTTTATTTTGTCCAGTTCATTCATCATTTCCCATGCAGACCACATGCAGATTCCCTGCAACAGCACACAGGCAGACTCCTTCCAGGCCCCTCTCTGTATTTAGACAGCTGCACACATCATCCTGCTCTTAACTATACTTTAGGGTTATATTAGATTAAATAAACCCAAATCCTATTGCATAACACGTACATGAGCATAAACACAATTTAAACCAAGTTTTATTTATAATAGCTCAAGTGTAGTAATAAAGATAATCTTTCAATGAGCCTAAATGAAATTACAGTTTCTTGCCAAAGTGAGTTTTTTTTTTTTCCCACGTACTTGGGACAATAGCCACCATGCACTCTGTGCGAATGGACTTTTAGCAGCTTTTCTGTTGAAAGAAGCTGTGCCAGGACTCCTAATGACACATCTGTGCTGAGTTGGATTTCTATGGCTGACCAGGTCATGACCCATTTTCTCCATTTACTTCTTTGTTTCTCTATTAAACGCCTGGGAAAAAACTGTAGAATAAATCCACATAAATCCGTGGTATACCATACAGCAGCTAAAACCTCCTACCCTCTCAGCCCATGAAGTAACAAACCAAGCCCCAAGGCTCAAGAACATCTATTCTGGGACAACACTGTGTTGCTGTCATGAGCAGGGGAGGAATTTCTTCGTCACATTTTGTCTGCTGATTATGGGTTTCCCTCTGTCGCTGTTTCCATAGAGTTGAAAGCAAACTCTCTCACAAACACTGTCGGCGACAGTAATGTGAGAAATGAAAGGAAACAAGGACTCATCCCATTTTTAGACAGGATTCTCTTAATAGCCAACCCTAGGAAAGATCTGGTGTTTTAGTGTCTCACGCTAAAACTGGGTGTGGATGAAGCAGGAATAAAACAGCACCATGGGCGTGTTTTGTCCCATGATGCTTTTCCCTCACCGTGTTTCCTTCTCCTTTTTGTCCTCTTGACAGCAGAAAAATGTAGAAATGATCAAACTACATAACCTTAACCAAGAATGATCTAAGGCAAAAGCATCAATTACACATGGCTCTAAAGAGGACTATCACTATTACAGGGCTTTTGCAAATACAAAATTCACCCTCTAAAATACACAATGGTTGGACCCCTCCCCCTATCCCTTGGCACTTTGTACAGGTAATGGTTAAAAATATCCCACTGAGAAAAAGGAACCTCCTTTAAAAACCTGATGCATCAGCAGTTCTTACTAATTCTTTGTATGTAAACAAATGAGATTTATTCATCTTAGCATGTGTTGTCCAAACAGTTATCACTCCTGCAACAGGTATCACCATCCACAGCTGTCTATGCCTTTTCAGGAAAAACAAAAACATACCAAATGTATCCTGGTGAACATAAATCTGCTTTAAATGTTTTATCATGTGTTGCCAATATAACAAAAAATATATTATATTGTATGTGGTTCCTCCAAAATAGTACACTTCATCCATCCATTCACTCGTCATCTATACGTGCTTGTCCTTGTTGGGGGACGGGCTGGTGCCAGTGTCCAGTGATCATTGGGTGAGAGGTGGGGCACACCCTGGACAAATCACCAGTCCATCACAAAATAGTAGACTTTTAATTGTATTTTTAAGTATACTGATGTATGCTGATGAATAGTTTGAATACGAGTACAGTAGCGTGTCAACATTTTGTTATATACTTAGGATATTTTCAGCCTAAGATAATACTACATCAGAGTATGTCAAACTAGACGTTAAAGTGGTGTTTGTGTTTATGTTATCATATATTTAAAAACATATAATATACAATCATTTTCCCTTTTTAATATTTAGAAAAACTGAAAATTACTACATAATAAGCTACATAATAAAATGACTGTCGTGATGGCAAATTGTATTTGTGATAAATAATAGTTATCAGTGATACCAATGTGGTATATTGTAACACTCCAAACTATAAATAAAAATTATTTGTTTTCCATTCAAGACATGTTAACTGAAAACTATTTCATATTTGTGAGTGAATTTTTAAGTTCAGTCCCTAATCCAACACTCTGCAATCTGTAGATCGAGAGCCACATGTGCCTCTTTATGTTATCCAGGGTGGCTCATCACAATTTCAATTAAAAAACTTATATAGAACTGAGCAGTGTTTTTTAATATAAAGGTACTTTAAATGGGCTAGTTTTGGTAGTTTTTGTGTATTCATGCATTATCTGCATAGAGTTTCTGCACTAGATTGGCACTAATGGAAAAATATATATTTTTTGACATTCGACTGGCAATTGTGCTTTTTTAAAACTCTGTAAACATCGAATGTTCGATTTGAAAAATTTATTTATTCTCTTTTGTAAAGGTTTGGTTGGATTTCTAAATGTAAAACCTAAAAATAGAAATAAAATTGTTGTTCTTTACCTATAAAAAACAATTTTATACATAACATGGATCTTGACAAATTTTATTTACTGGAGCAAGAGGTAAGATGGCTCTTTGGATTGTAAAGGTAATAAGCTTAAGTTCTTGTGTGGTTTATGCAGATTCCGCCTACATGATGTTAAATGTTAGATCTGGAAGGCTGAATACAGCAGCAAGTGAGCTGCAAAAACTGTGACTGTTGAAGCACGTACTTGATTCATAAATACACAATGGGTTTGAAATGAATCCAAGCCCTCAACCCCCCTTTGCTTTACCACAGTTCCTAGCATGATTTAGTACCTGTGTGAGGTAAAATAGATGTTAGAACCAAGATCAAATTCACTCATAGACACAAACCTTCCTGCCCTTCTTCCATCTGTAAGTATGTTTAATGGGCACACTATTTTGGAGTAATTACAGCCCTAATCATGCAGAATAATGTAATGACGCTGGTAATGTAATGACCAGCATCAATATGTGATTTTAATCTATAAATCAACCAAGAAACCAATCAGTTCACTGTCCTATCCATGCCTCAGTTACACCATCTAAACATCTACACAATCTGCTTGTGTAAATTAGTCTCAGCACATTAGCACTTTGATAAGCAAATGTTTTGTTAATCAAAATGTTTATTTGCAGATTGGATCCCATAATTAGTTTTCATCATGCAGCTGGTGTAATAACAAGGCGTGACCTGCAAGCAAATCTGAAATATTAAAGCCCATACAGCTGATATTGTATTGTAAAAAGTTAAATAAAACTCTGGCATCTTGGCCAAGAACGTGTATTTCTTTTTGTATGTCACAGGTGTGAAACTGCAGTTCTTAGGGGCAGGTGTCCTGCACTTTTTAAGTGTATCTGTGGTTCAACACATCTGAATTTACTCATGGGGTAGGAAAGATCTCTAAAATTTAACTACATGCTGATAAGATATATTAGCCATTTGATTCAGATGTGTTGGACCATAGAAATCGTCAGCACATACAAGTAAAGCAAAAATGTTTTTGATTCAGCCATTAGGTTAAGAGTATTATATTACGAGGCAGCTCACTGTTTAGCTCAAACAAGAGTTAGTAGATGCAGAGCAGCATGAAATGTTTTATATGTTGAGTAACAGCTTCATAAGTTGTCAATTTAAGTTTGCGAAATGACAGCAGAAATTGGCCCCAAACAAAGCAAAATGGCATTTTATTAACTAAATAAAAATATCTTTGGTGGTTACCTTAGTTATGCAATGGGCACACTTGTCAAAGGGCATGGCCTTGGGCAGGCTTTTTCCAGTGTGTTTGACTGCTTGTCTGACTGCAAACAGATGGCAAAGCAAACATGCCAGGATGATCTCCTGCCCTAAACACACAACGGGATAATTTGGCTGGAGAAAATACAAGCTTTGAAGGGAGGCTGCACTTAAAAGTGCTTTCAGATTTGGAGGAAAAGGTGCGTTGTTAGGTAATGGCACCAAAACAAACTGAAAGATGACTGCTAAATGGTCACCTTCCAGAAAGTGCTACCTTTTTTTTATCCGGTTCTCCATCATGCACAATGATTACTGTAATGAAGTAATGCAATGTGTGGAATAAGTAAGGCGGCAGCAGAAAGCAAACAAAGCAAGCTGGTACATAATTTAAAGCTCAAAGATGTAAAAAGGACAAATCAAATCAATTTAAATTTAAAAAGCAAGTTTGAAAACAACCAAGGCTGAACCAAGTGTTGTGCAAAAAAAAAAAAAAAAACAATAAAAAAATAAAAGACATTAAAACCATCAGGAAAGTATATCCAATACATATAAATACATACAATATAAAAAGTCAGTAAAAAAAAACAAAAAACAAGATGACATTAAGATAAGGCCCAAGTGAAACATGTACATTTTGAACAAAATTGAACCTATGATGGATCCTTGAGGAACTAACTGGGGTGGTTGAGGAAAAGAAATTTCCAGTTTCAACAGTGAAAGATCTTCCAGATAATTAAGATATAATCACTGAAGATGAACAGCCCTTATCCCAACCAGATACTTGGGTTGATGTAAGAGGATATTGTAGTGAATCGTATAATAGATACACCAAAATCTAACAAAATATAAATACCACACTTTCTACTCTTTACAGAGAGCAGCATGTCACTGCAGAGCATTTATAAAGCAGATTTGGTACTACAATGGGCCCTGAACCCTGCCTGGAATTTCTCCATAATATTGATGTTGTTTCAATAAGACAGAACTTGTGAAAAAAAACATGTTCTCTTGAACTTTAGAAAGAAATGGCAGAATAGAGAGAAGGTAATCAAACATTAATTGTCAAGAATCAGCTTTTATTGTTTGGGGTTGAAGGTCTGGATTGTTGTGTGTTTAAAATAGGTTGTGGCATTTTCTTTAGCAAAAATGCTTTTTGTAATCAAAGTACAAACAATGCAGCTACACATGTCTTGGGATGTAAATATGTGAAAAAAAAAATATGTGAAACATCAAAGAATAACTTCCTCAACCAAGTTAGACTACACTGTTCAGACAAGCTTACTAGACAACAAAACCAAATTATTTTGTGTAAGATAAAATATTTCCCAAAACTGCCTAGGAGCTCCCTTGGAATTGCCTGCTATTTGTCACCAGTTTGATCCACTTTTTATCTATGTAACACCAAAAAACAGCATGAGTCATCTCGGGGTGCTTTATCAGGCAAAGATCTTATGATTATAAAGCACCAAAGCCTCCCTTTGAGCAAATTCCCAGTGACAGTATTGAGGATAAAATCAGATAGACCACCTGCTGTGTTTCTACTTGTTTTACTCATGAGACACCACATGGCCTCTGCCTCTACATGAGGCACAGTGACAGTCCAACAAGTGCTTATGGTAAACACAGAGCGGTGTCTTAGGGAAAAAGGGGACTCATGCTGGCAGAGTTCAGCAGTATGTGTTTCAAGTCTCGCAGAAGCAGCTTTGCAAGAGCAAGAACAAAATGTGATTTGTTGACCTGTGTATTTAAGAGCGTGCTCCCCAGTCATGTCTAATGTTGTTGAAAGTGTTCCTAGTGCTAGTCACTGATGATGTGTTTTCAACTCCATCTGAAAATGTTTACCCCATTCAGCTCTGCTGACTGATATTCAGTGCTAAGTTTGCATTTGCAACATTGCGTATCTATGGTTCTTGTGTTGTTTGGTATTTGTCAGTTATTTGGTCACTGTTATGCCGGTTCAGGAATCACTCTTTACTTTATGATGAAATACCAGAAAAACTGAATCATCCATAGACCTTGTCATAGTTTAGGCAAACCACAGTATTTGCACATAGAACCACACAGTGTAACTGTAGCTAAGTAACAGTGGTTACACTAGAAACAGTGACACAATGAGAATGAGGATGGATCAGTTGTTTTCATACTTGTTCTGTTAGTATGCAGAGAAAGGCTGAGCTGCTTTCAGCATTAGTCATACATAGCCTGATAACCAACAGCAATGACACCACATTACATTACTCTATGGTAACTGCATAAACACAAGGCAGCCTGGGGTGACAGCGCAAATAGAAGGAGACACCTTTGTTTACTAAGAAAGAGTACAAGGTAGACGACCTCCAAGAAACTAGCTCTCTTCCTGTGAATGTAGCATCTGATTATCATACCACTTCCACATCCTGAGATAGAAATTCACAGGACTGTTATTCCTACGCTTATCTCTGTTCCCAAACTCCACCAGTCTCTGGTGCAATGAACTTTGTGTGTTTTTATGTTTTTTGAATCTCACCTGTCTTGTTGCTTTGGCTTTCTTGATTGTTCTTCAGTGCCACACATTGCTTTTTGCCCCTTGCATTCTTTTTATTCATATGCTTCTTTTCTTTAAAAGTTTCCCTACAGAACAGCTTTTCAAATGCACTCTGAATATCTAACACGTTGTCTTTTATTGAGTTGACAAATGTGCCCTCTACCTATTCAGTCCTATTTAGAGAAAAAGTTACTTTTAACAGCCTAAGAAAAGGCTTTCAAACATATGAAATTTGATAAGTTTATTAATCAATATATTTGACATCTAACAGATACTGATTTATTTTACTGCCCATGGTGGCATAATTTTGTTATCTATAGGACTTTACCTGGCAAACTATGGTAACACTCATTTTACACAATCCAGAATCGAACAGCGTGAAAGTTGCCTTCATCAGCTGTTGAAGATGGTGCTATCATCATGGTCTACAAACAGCAATCCATCTGAGAAGGTTACACCTGCTCAGTGGTTTTTCTATTTATAACAAAAGAGTAAGACCGCCTTTTATCCACACTGCTAAAATCGTAGCAACTCAAATTGCCCCTAAGTAGCGGATGAAAGATGCTTAAAGAGAAACGAGACATGTCCCGAGGGGAACTACAGAGCTCCATATGTGGAATAGTTTGTAACATGTTTGGAGTAAGATAGATTGTTTTATGTTTGAACAAAGAAGGCCCCACAAGAGGCTCTGTACTATGAAATGTCAGATTTTGTTGGCCAATAATCTAATTTGCTTTTTGCATTCCCGTTTTTTTTTTAAATACCTAAAAATACTTAACGACAGATGGGAATCAAGAAAACCATGCTGTCACGCTTTAACAGGAGCTTTCTAATAGATGTTTTGTTTGATAAGAGATTAATGACAAGACTCTACATTACAGGTTTCTCTGTAATTTCAATTTTCTGCCTCTCAAACTGGCAAAAGAGAAACTAGTAGATGAACAGAAAATGTAAACATATGTACCTTTAAGTGTTGTTATTTATTGAGGCTTAAAGGTGAAAACTAATGGTACAAAACATTTTCAACCTATATAAGACTACTGACAGAAGGGCTCAGAGATCACCTGCAGCCTTTATTGTAGAAAAGCTAAATTAGTCTGACTGTAGATAGATGTTTCCAGTGTGTTGAAGAACTGAATAAATTTTCTTCTTCCCACAATCTGTTCCATGATCTACACATAGAAACCTTTCTAAGTCTCTCAGTTCAGTTTGTTTGATTCCCCTCAATACATGATTTCACAAAAGTTGCTCCTTCTATTTCAGATTTATGTGGAATGCTTTGCTCATGTAAGTTTTCTCAAAAAAACTTTTGTCCCTCCTTTTAAAGCACCTTGTTGCCTTTCTGTTGTCAAGGTGAAGAAGCAGGTATTAGTCATCTCCTGGTTCCCTCCCACTGATTTCAGAAACAGTGTTCAAAAAAATGTATTTATCTTTATCTGGGAGCTAGTTGTATTCTGTGGTATGTCTTTCTTACCTAACCTAGATTCTGTCACTGACACACCTGCACATTCTAAACTGTAGGGTAAGTTTGAGGTGAATAAACTTTTAGAGTGCAGTCCCTTTCAGTGTTTCTGATCACCTCCTCAGATCCCTACATTTGCTATAGTTCCATCCATCCATTTTCCATACCAACTTAATCTTGTATGGATTGATGACAAATGGGTATTGGATTGGATCTCAACATTTATGTGGCCTTAAGGCAGAAAGTGGCATGTGTTGAGCTCACTGAGGGAGTAAGTGGTGAACCACGTTTTCCATACCAGGGTATTAAGAAGTACAGCACCAAGGAAGCAAAGCTTTGTAAATATGAAGCTAGAATGGAGAAGTTTTATGTGCCAAATTTCAGTGCTACTGGTAATAAGATGTATTGGTCTCATGTTCAACATCATTGATAGCTATCCCTGGTATTGAGTCAGGTAGATAAACAAATTAGAAAAACTACAATCCAGAGAACAGTGTGGGGTTTGTGAACAACCTCTGTTTACACCTCGACTGGCAACTTTCTGCTTTATTGGGAGCAGTTGGACAGATATCCTGTGTTTTTTGGGATGCCCAAACAAGCTTCACAGCACACTTCAGTCAAAGTGTCAGTCCAAGTTTGACCACATCTTAGTGGTGGCTCGACAAAGGTGTTTGCACCTTCATGCCAATGTGCCATCTGTACTCCAAAGCTGCTGTTGGACAGCATACACAAAACAAGAGAATCTGCCATTAAGGTAGTCAATATTACAATTGCATGTTCTGAATATTCCCATAGATATGGCAGTCTAAAGATCACTAGAAGTATAGCGATACAATCAGCTCTTCAGTGGATACAACAACCACTGTGTTCTGGCAAAAACAAAACAACAGATTTGAAAAAAGTTTTGGGAAAGTTAAGAATCCAAATGATTTTTGCTTTTACATAAAATGGGTTTAAAAACAAGAAACTCTAAAGAAAATACACTGCTCAAAAAATAAACACTTAAACAACACAATATAACTTCAAGTAAATCAAACTTCTGTGAAGCAACACTGATTGACAATCAATTTCACATGCTGTTGTTCAAATGAAATAGACAACAGGGGGAAATCTTTGGCGATTAGCAAGACACTCAATTAAGGAGTAGTTCTGCAGGTGGGGACCAAAGACCACTTCTCAGTACCTAAGCTTTCTGGCTGATGTTTTGGTCATTTTTGAATGTTGGTGGTGCTTTCACACTCGTGGTAGCATGAGACGGACTCTACAACCCACACAAGTGGCTCAGGTAGTGCAGCTCATCCAGGATGGCACATCAATGTGAGCTGTGGCAAGAAGGTTTGCTGTGTCTGTCAGCGTAGTGTCCAGAGCCTGGAGGCGCTACCAGGAGACAGACCAGTACACCAGGAGACGGGGAGGAGGCCATTGGAGGGCAACAACCCAGCAGTAGGATCGCTACCTGTGCCTTTGTGCAAGGAGGAACAGGAGGAGCACCGCCAGAGCCCTGCAAAATGACCTCCAGCAGGCCACCAATGTGCATGTGTCTGCACAAACGGTTAGAAACCGACTCCATCAGGATGGTATGAGGGCCTGACGTCCACAAATGGGGGTTGTGCTCACAGCCCAACGCCGTGCAGGAAGCTTGACATTTGCCATAGAACACCAGGATTGGCAAATTCACCACTGGCGCCCTGTGCACTTCACAGATGAAAGCAGCTTCACACTGAGCACATGTGACAGATGTAACAGAGTCTGGAGACACCGTGGAGAGCGATCTGCTGCCTGCAACATCCTTCAGCACGACCGGTTAGGCAGTGGGTCAGTAATGGTGTGGGTTGGCATTTCTTGGAGGGCTGCATGGCCCTCCATGTGCTCGCCAGAGGTAGCCTGACTGCCATTAGGTACCGAGATGAGATCCTCAGACCCCTTGTGAGACCATATGCTGGTGCGGTTGGCCCTGTGTTCCTCCTAATGCAGGACAATACTACACCTCATGTGGCTGGAGTGTGTCAGCAGTTCCTGCAAGATGAAGACATTGAAGCTATGGACTGGCCCGCCCGTTCCGCAGACCTGAATCTGATTGAGCACATCTGGGACATCATGTCTCGCTCCATCCACCAACGTCATGTTGCACCACAGACTGTCCAGGAGTTGGCAGATGCTTTAGTCCAGGTCTGGGAGGAGATCCCTCACGAGACCATCCACCGTCTCATCAGGAGCATGCCCAGGCGTTGTAGGGAGGTCTTACAGGCACGTGGAGGCCACACACTGAGCCTCATATTGACTTGTTTTAAGGACGTTACATCAAAGTTGGATCAGCCTGCACTGTGTTTTTCCACTTTAATTTTGTGTGTGACTCCAAATCCAGGCCTCCACTGGTTAATAAATTTGATTTCCATTGATGATTTATGCGGGATTTTGTTGTCAGCACATTCAACTTTGTACAGAACAAAGTATTCAATGGGAATATTTCAGTCATTCAGATCTAGGATGTGTTATTTGAGTGTTCCCTTTATTTTTTTGAGCAGTGTATATCTATCCATCCATCCATCCATCCATCCATCCATCCATCCATCCCTTTTGACTTTGTCTATTTGGAATCTGAAGCACAGCCACAGAAACAATTTAAAAGTACTCAGGGCTACTTTGATGCTTATTCAACTGTTATTGCTAAACCTGAAGTGCAGCCTTTGTTAGCCAACTCTCAAAGCAACAGGTAAACAACTCGACAAGTTTGACATGTCTTAATTCAAAACAAGAGTCTCAAAGACTGATACAGCGTGTCAAGCTTAAAGCATTCACCTACTTTTCCAAACCACATAATAGCTTGAACTTTGTGAATCTTTGTTGAGAAATACCATGGCATTTTTAATCTTTGGCAAAATGTTGTGTCAGTACACCCCTCCTAGACTTACTGAAGAAGTCTGAGAACAATGACCTCAATCACCTCCAACCATCAGGCAAATCACAAATAGCAGTGGGACCTAAAAGCTACTTACTTGATTAGGTAGGCCAAAAGCAGGGCTGTAATGATGTTAGATGCTAACATAACAGGTCTGTAATTACTTAAGTCAGAGAAATATGATTTTTTTGTGTTGTGTAAGGTGAAAACAGAGTTATGTTTGGACAATAAACTTTGCTGCAGGAATCAGTCTGAAGAAACACTAGCCAAACATGACAGAGATAAAATCAAAGGACGATATATATTTGTTAAAAATCACAGGTCTATCCTGCTGAGAGAGGGAATATTTTTCTTCAACAAGCTTCCTCTTTCTGTTCTGCCAGACAAAATGTCTTGGCAATTGTTTAATCTCAGAAGACAATTTGAAAGCTAAAGATTATGACAACCCACGGAGCTCAGCAGCTGTTTTTCATCTACATCCTGTTTACTTTCTCTTCATATTTGATATCTAGCCATGGAAGCTTCTGGAAACACCTACCCCTCTGCTCCGCAGGAGCGGACGGTCACAGTGGGAACTGTTAGCAGCACACCTATTGTCACAGTGGCTCTAACCTGACCTTATAAGGCCATACTCATTTTGCCTCTCCACCCTGATGTGAAAGGATAACAGAAATACAGAAGGTTAGAGGAAAAAACAAGGACAGACACAGGCAGGATTAAATTGGTAAAGAAAAGTGGCGTGTGCATAAATGGGGAAAAACTCGCAAAACAGCAGTCACATGGTGGGTAAACAGAGGAAACCCCCCTCAGTCTGAGTCACCATCAGGAAGGGAGCCAGACAGCCTTTTGAGCTTCAATCCTCCACAGCCCCTCCCCTGTACTCTTAAATATATTCTGACTGTCTAGGCACTAAAAAGTTAAAATGTTTAGTGGATTTTGTAGAGATGTGAAAAACTAATGGAAACATTTATTTACAAACCAGTTTTGTTTTCAGTCTGACTCGTTGAATGCAACCTGGGATATTTCCTCTCTATTAAAACACACTTATCTCACTCATAAGCTGTTTGTTTGTTGTTCTTTGCTGTGGTACACTGTTGCCAGGGTAACATTCAGTTTATAGAAACAGGGCAAGAAGAGGAAATGACACAAATAAGTCCTTCAGAGACAAGATGTGACTTTCTAAACTGACAGACAAAACAGGCATAGTGTAAAAGTTATAAAATAGTGAGGAAGCTCCCTGTCTTTTATTTCCATCAAATGCATCAAGTTATTTTGCAGGAAATGACTTGCTCAGAACAAGACAAGGATCCTCTTTTACCCAGTGCACACTGGAATGAAAAGTGCTGAGCCCTGCCCTTCTCACATTGACCAAACTCGGTAGAAAAACAAAAGCCGTGTAAAATGATTTGCTGTTGAAGATGTCATACCACCCTGTCGTCACTGCGGGTAAGCCAGAAGTGCAGTTTCTAAACTGGATGCATTATGTCATGTATACCACGTCTATATTTGGCGATTAAAGAAACACAACTGGGTTGTTAATGACCCTGTTAATGCAAGTAGGTGGGAAAAGAGTTTCATTCATGAGCTTGCTCCACACACACTCTTCAGACCTAAAATGACCCTTTTCATCAGCACACACTGCAAGAATGTTCAACGGTGCATTTAAGGTGTACGACTTTACCCCTGAGGAAAATTTAGACTCCTGTTGCAAAAACACCCGATCTAGAAAATTAACTTTGATGTTTTTATTTACATTGAAATGCAAATGTAAATGCTGTTTCACAAAGGTGTAAAAATAAACTGCTATAAATATCAGTTGCGTATTTAAAAAATTTAGAATGGTGAATATAAATATAAGATTAATTGCTGTCATTTGAGTTATGTTGTATGATATATAATAGATTATTTTCGTACAACCTTTTCCATCTATAGCACAGTCCGTGTTAATTTTATCTTAAGGAGGACGAGAAAAAATGTTTGTTGAAGGACAAGGAGTATTTGGGTCTCTGTAATTTATTTTTCCAGTGGTGACTTCACCTCAACAGTATGGCCTTGTCTTACCCTTGGTATCAACATTTCCTTCAATTACTTGAATCACCCAATTATGACATTCAAGCACTTCTATTTTTGGGCCCCTATTTCCACCAATTTACCAGCTTGCAGACATCTGTGTATATGTGAGCTTGTTAATATGGAAAAAGGAAAAAAGAAGTACTGTACCAATGCACGGCATGATTTTTGGTGGCCTATATTCTAGTTAAAGCATAGTTATTTAAAAACGTTTGCTACTGTGGCAAGAACACAGAGTTTACTCAAAGTTTACAGTCTGGATTCAATTTGCTTACTTGTAGCTGCCAGGGTGTTTAAATGCCAAGCCACGGCTGAAAATGTGGGTCAAACTCAACACCTTGTGAATGAAAGGACAGGATTCATTAAATCTGCTATGGATGCTTGTAGGAGTAGATATTTTTTTACACTGCTTGGTGGCAGTTAAAATGCTGGAAAAAACCCAAACTCATGAGACAAACGCTTATTGTTTAAGGTTGATGACTTGACATTAACTGGAGACAGCATATTTCTAACAGTTTGCAGTCATTATCATTTGCCAGATTTATAAAACAAAGATAAAGCACAGGGGAAGACTTACACTGACTTACATCCAATTAATTTCTGTTGGTTCAGAAGTGAAAATAGCACTAAATTGTTTATTTTCCAAACTCTCCATTTTGTCAGTTATGGTAGCATTTGTTATTCTGACCAATGTTTCTTTGTGAAACTGACTTTACCAAGGTTTATGTTATGTTTATGACATGGCAACTTGGCAGTTGAATCATCTTGACAGATGGTTGCTGGCTGACAAAATCAGAGCTGGACTAGCCCCAATCCTGCTAGCAGAGCTCTGAATGAAGTAATGCTGAAGTTGTGCTCCTTTTTCCCTCACGGGATGTTATAGCATACAAACACAAACATTAATGCCCATTGATAGATGACATAACACATGCTAACCACCCAAACTAATTATTGTATATAAACAATGTTTGTTTACTTATTTATTTTCCTGAATAGGTTGAGCAGGTAGCATCTTAACTGCTGGTTTCAAGAGTCAACACATTTTCCATTTGAACAGCTGCAGAGAATAATTCCAAAAATATGAACCTATTACCCTTTAAAAATACAAGACAACTCTAGAATTTTCACCGGTACAAAATGACCACAAATTCAAAAGTAAGAGATAGCAAAGAGGTGAAAAGACCAGTAACTGCGCTTTGCTGTTGCTCCTTTTTAAGTGGGTGGTCGAAAGCAAAAAGGTTTGGGTATTTTTGTGCTAATCATCTTAAAGAAGCCACAAGCTTTAAAAATGTGACAGGGTTAAGAATGATTGTTTTTTTGCTATGCAAAAACAGAGTTCAAATAGGCCCACTTAAACTGCTTATATTCCAATTGCTGTAAAGACAGCTGGTTTTTGAGGACCCAAATTGCAGTAAGACAAAGGGATACGCATGGCTGAGGGAAGATTTAATGAGAAAAAAAAACTAGAGGAAACACAGGAACCGGGTCAAAAGCAGCAGTAGAATCCAACAGCGAATGACAGAAACTGAAGGACTTAAATACTGGGGAGGATGATTTCTGAACAAGGAGCAGGTGGTTGTTTAAAAACAAGATGCAAATACTTGCTAACATTTTGTAGCAAAAAACATTTGATAACAAGAAAAAGTTGTTGAAAACAACTTTAATATATAAAATACAGTAAAGGTTCTTATACAGAAGTTTAACAAAAGGACGAGTACGAGCTGACTCGTGTTTTTGATCCTTTTAAACATACATGTAATTTTTACACTTTGATAAATAAAGGCATAACACACACACCTGATCAGATTTGCAGCCCCAAGCAGCATCAGAAATTCAGCGAAATATTTTCTAAACTGTTTGGGTTGAAAACTTCATTGCTCACCACTGCTTATTGAAAGAAACTCTTGTAGTTATCAATATTCGTTTATCTGAAGGTTATTTTGGTCTGTCCTTTTTCTTTGCCTCTGCTGGACAGGCGTGGTAAGGCGTATTCATCACTTCCTGTTGTCGCTGTTGCACTCGATGGATTGTTTGGTGAATGAAGGCTCTCTCGCTTGATCTTATTTCTCTCTACTGTGATACCTCTTACTTGTTCTAATACTTAAGCACATTAAAACACATACTTTCTGTTGCTGCTTTTAACGTTTGGGGACTCTCTGTGTCTTACACGTTTTTTTCTAGTAGTGGTAAGGGGTTGCTAGCTTATTGTTAGCTTTAGCTCCAACATGGCTACCCGTTCTGCTGTTTCTCTCTCTGAGTCTCCTCCTCTCTCCTGCTCTCTGTGTCAGATGTTCAGTTACTCCTCTGCCTCCTTTAGTGATAACGGTACGTGTAATAAATATAGCATTTTTGTAGCTTTGGAGGCGAGGTGTCGGAATTGGAGGCCCGGCTCCGCGCTGTTGAAAAACCAGCAGATAGCCGAGGCCCCTTAGCCAGCACAGAGCCACCGAGGGTAGCTCCCCGTAGCAGTCCTTCAGCAGAGCCCACGCAGCCGGGGCCTCGGGCCGGCTGGGTGACGGTACGTAGAAAGCATAGTCCTAGATCCCAGCCCACGGGTCACTACTAACCTGTCTGCGTTTATAACAGACTTTCCCCACTCAGCGACACAGTCGCTGAAAAGCCAACTCTGGTAATTGGCAGCTCCATAGTCAGAAACGTGGCACTAGAGACACCAGCGACCATAGTCAAATACCTGCCAGGGGCCAGAATGGGCAACATCAAATCCTACCTGAAACTGCTGGCTAAGGCTAAGCGTTAATACAGTAAGATTGTGATTCACGCTGGCGGTAATGACACCCGGTTCCGTCAATCGGAGGTCACCAAAGTTAGTGTTGCTTCGGTGTGTAATTTTGCCAAAACAATGTCGGACTCCGTAATTTTCTCTGGTACCCTCCCCGATCTGACCAGTGATGACATGTTTAGCCGCATGCTGTCATTCAACCGCTGGCTGTCTAGGTGGTGTCCAGAAAACGATGTGGGCTTCATTGATAATTGGCGAACATTTTGGGGAAAACCTGGTCTGATCTGGAGAGACGGCATCCATCCCACTTTGGATGGAGCAGCTCTTCTTTCTAGGAATCTGGCCGAATTTATTAGTTCTCCAAACCTCTGACAACTCAGGGTTCAGACCAGGAAGCAGGGTTGTAGTTTAACACTCCTCTCTGCAGCTTCTGTACTGCTACCCACCCATCACCCTATTAAGACAGTGTCTCGCCCACGGCCAAAATTGAATAGATTAATAAATAATCTAAAAGGAGGAAATCAGGAAAATCTCATAAATTAAACACAACTCTAAAAAGAAAAAAAAACAATTATATGTGGCTTACTGAACATAAGATTTCTCTCTTCAAAGACTGCTAGTTAGTAACCTGATTTGTGACAATCAGATTGATTTATTTTGCTTCACAGAGACCTGGCTGCAGCAAGAGGATCATGTTACTATAAATGAGTCAACTCCTACTAATTATTTAAGTTTTCACATTCCTCGAAATACTGGGCGAGGAGGAGTAGCAACCATCTTTCAGTCTGATTTATTGATTAGTCCCAGACCAATTAATAGCTACAACTCTTTTGAATATTTAATCCTTAGTTTTCCTCATCCAAATTGCAAAGCACTAAAACCACTTCTGTTTGTTGTTTTGTACCGTCCACCACGCCCTTACTCAAAATTTTTAGATCAGTTTTCAGACCTTTTATCTGATTTAGTGTTAAGTACAGATAAGGTTATTATAGTGGGGGATTTTAACATTCATGTTGACACTGAAAGTGATACCTTAAATATAGCCTTTAATGGTATCTTAGACTCAATTGGCTTTGCTCAAAACATTAACAAACCTACCCACCTTTGTCTTCATTCTCTGGACCTTGTGCTGATATATGGCATTGGGTGTAAAGACATAACAATATTTTCTCATAACCCTGTTCTGTCTGACCATTTTCTAATAACCTTTGAGTTTAATTTAACAGAGTGCTCCACACCTGAAAGAAAATTTCATTATAGTAGATCATTATCAGACAATGCTGTAACAACCTTTAAAGAATCTTTTCCTCTTTTGATTTCCTCATTATCATGGAAAAACACCGTGGAGGGCAATAATTTTGTTTCTTCCCCTTCACAAATTGATTCTCTTGTTCATAGTGTTACTTCATCATTGCGTGGTGCAGTAGACAATGCAGCCCCCTTGAAAAAGAAGGTAATTATTCATAGGAGGCTGGCTCCCTGGTTTAATTTAGAGCTGCGTACTTTAAAGCACAATGTTAGAAAATTGGAGAGAAAATGGCACTCTACACACCTAGAGGATTCCTACTTAATCTGGAAAAATAGCCTACTGTTGTATAAAAAGACACTTCGCCATGCAAGAACAGCTTATTTCTCATCATTAATAGAAGAGAACAAGAATAATCCTAGGTTTATCTTTAGTACAGTTGCTTAACTTACACAAAGTCATAGCTCTGTTGAGCCATCCATTCCCTTAGCTCTCAGCAGTCATGACTTTATGGGATTCTTCATAAATAAAATTGATTCTATTAAAAATAAAATCTTTGACATACTCCCGAAGATGATTACTTCATCCTCAGCAAGTGAGACAACATTGGAAGTAACTGTAGAACCTGATTTGTGTTTGGACTGTTTTGATCCTGTGGAGCTTCCTGAGTTATCAGAAATATTGGCTTCATCTAAACCTTCAACTTGTATGTTAGACCCAATCCCAACCAAATTATTTAAGGAAGTGTTCCCTCTGATTACCAGCCCCATTTTAGATATGATTCATTTATCCTTAGTAATTGGATATGTACCACAAGCTTTTAAGGTAGCTGTAATTAAATCTTTGCTTAAGAAACCTTCGCTTGATCAAGATGACTTGAAAAATTACAGACGTATATTCAATCTTCCATTCTTATCAAAAATTCTTGAGAAAATAGTTGCTGATCAAATGTGTGAGCATTTACACAGCAATGACCTGTTTGAAGAGTTTCAGTCAGGATTCCGAGCTCATCATAGCACTGAAACAGCTCTGTTGAAAGTCACTAATGATATTCTTATGGCCTCAGATAATGGACTTGTGTCTGTTCTTGTCCTGTTAGATCTCAGTGCTGCATTTAATACAGTCGATCACAACATTCTCTTAGAAAGGCTGGAATATGCTGTAGGGACCAGGGGAACAGTGCTAGGCTGGTTTAAATCTGATTTGTCTGACAGATTCCAGTTTGTTCATGTAAATGATAAATCATCTTTAAACTCCAGGGTTAATTGTGGAGTACCACAGGGTTCAGTACTTGGGCCAATTCTCTTTACTATATATATATGCTTCCAATAGGTAAAATTATCAGGCAGCATAGAATACATTTTCACAGTTACACTGCTGACACTCTTTACTTTACTTTGCCTTACTTATCCAAGAATCATGACCAGCCAGTTACAGAGCCTTGCGAAAGTATTCGGCCCCCTTGAACTTTTCAACCTTTTGCTATAGTTCAGGCTTCAAACATAAAGATATAAAATTCAACTTTTTTGTGAAGAATCAACAACAAGTGGGACACAATCGTGAAGTTGAATGAAATTTATTGGATGTGTCAAACCTTTTTAACAAATAAAAAACTGAAAAGTGGGGCGTGCAATATTATTCGGCCCCCTTGTGTTAATACTTTGTAGCGCCACCCTTTGCTGCAATTACAGCTGCAAGTCGCTATGGGTATGTCTCTATCAGTTTTGCACATCGAGAGACTGAAATTCTTGCCCATTCTTCCTTGCAAAACAGCTCGAGCTCAGTGAGGTTGAATGGAGAGCGTACGTGAACAGTAGTGTTCAGCTCTTTCCACAGATTCTCGATTGGATTCAGGTCTGGACTTTGACTTGGCCATTCCAACACCTGGATACGTTTATTTGTGAACCATTCCATTGTAGATTTGGCTTTATGTTTTAGATCATTGTCTTGTTGGAAGATACATCTCCGGCCCAGTCTCAGGTCTCTTGCAGACTCCAACAGGTTGTCTTCCAGAATGGTCCAGTATTTGGCCCCATCTATCTTCCCATCAATATTCACCATCTTCCCTGTCCCTACTGACGAAAAGCAGGCCCAAATCATGATGCTGCCACCACCATGTTTGACAGTGGGGATGGTGTGTTCAGGGTGATGAGCTGTGCTGTTTTTACGCCAAACATATCATTTTACATTGTGGCCAAACAGTTCGATTTTGGTTTCATCTGACCAGAGCACCTTCTTCCACATGTTTGGTGTGTCTCCCAGGTGGCTTGTGGCAAACTTTAAACAAGACTTTTTATGGATATCTTTGAGAAATGGCTTTCTTCTTGCCACTCTTCCATAAAGGCCAGATTTGTGCAATGTATGACTGATTGTTGTCCTATGGACAGACTCTCCCACCTCAGCTGTAGATCTCTGGTGCTCATCCAGAGTGATCATGGGCCTCTTGGCTGCATCTCTGATCAGTCTTCTCCTTGTTCGAGATGAAAGTTTAGAGGGACGGCTGGGTCTTGGTAGAGTTGCTGTGGTCTGATACTCCTTCCATTTCAATATGATTGCTTGCACAGTGCTCCTTGGGATGTTTAAAGCTTGGGAAATCTTTTTGTATCCAAATCCAGCTTTAAACGTCTCCACAGTATCTCGGACCTGCCTGGTGTGTTCCTTGGTCTTCATGATGCTCTCTGCGCTTTGAACAGAACCTTGAGACTATCACAGAGCAGGTGCATTTATGCAGAGACTTGATTACACACAGGTGGATTCTATTTATCATCATCAGTCATTTGGGACAACATTGGATCATTCAGAGATCCTCACTGAACCTCTGGAGTGAGTTTGCTGCACTGAAAGTAAAGGGGCCGAATAATATTGCACGCCCCACTTTTCAGTTTTTTATTTGTTAAAAACGTTTGACACATCCAATAAATTTCATTTCACTTCACAATTGTGTCCCACTTGTTGTTGATTCTTTACAAAAAATTTGAATTTGATATCTTTATTTTTGAAGCCTGAACTGTGGCAAAAGGTTGAAAAGTTCCCGGGGGCCGAATACTTTCCCAAGGCACTGTAGATAGACTACAAGCATGTCTTGAAGACATAAAAACTTGGATGACTTTACATTTTCAGCTTCTAAATTCAGACAAGACAGAAGTTCTTGTCTTTGGATTGGAGTCTTTAAAAAAGAAACTGCTTAGTCAATCAATTAACCTGGATGGCATTAAATTGACCTCCGATAATAAAGTAAAAAACCTTGGTGTTATTTTTGACCAGGACATGTAATTTAAATCCCATATTAAACGGGTTTCTAGGATTTCCTTCTTTCATCTCAAGAACATTGCCAAAATTAGAAATATCCTATCCTGGAGTGACGCTGAAAAACTAGTCCATGCATTTGTTACTTCAAGGCTGGACTATTGTAATTCTTTACTCTCAGGATGTCCACAAAATGCAGTTAAAAGCCTTCAGCTCATTCAAAATGCTGCAGCAAGAGTTCTGATGAAAATTAAAAAGATAGATCATATTTCCCCAATTTTAGATTCCCTTCATTGGCTCCCTGTTAAATCCAGAATAGAATTTAAAATTCTCCTCCTCACATATAAAGCCCTTAATGATCAAGCTCCATCAAAAATCAGAGATCTGATTGTTCCATACGTTCCTAACAGAGCACTTCGTTCTCAGACTGCAGGTTTACTGGTGGTTCCTAGAGTCTCTAGAAGTAGAATGGGAGGCAGATCTTTTAGTTATCAGGCTCCTCTCCTGTGGAACCAGCTCCTGGTTTTGGTCAGTGAGGCAGACACCCTGTCTACTTTTAAGGCTAGGCTTAAAACTTTCCTTTTAGATAAAGCTTATAGTTAGAGTTGCTTAGTTTATCCTGAGCTATCTTCCTTATTTTTTACCTCCGTCTTCTTCCCTCCCTGTTGGATGGAGTAAGGGGGAGTCAGGTTTAGCCTAAACCAGCACAGTTATAGTTGAGGTGCAAACACACCCTCCATTTCTGCTACATGTATGACCCACTCTCTTTTCCAATGGTTATGGTCAATCTGACAGAGAGAGGTATCCCAGTCGTTGTGGTTTTTAGTATAACAATGGCCATCAGTGGGCTCTAGATGGACAAACGTCTACTTTTAAGGCTAGGCTTAAAACTTTCCTTTTTAATAAAGCTTATAGTTAGAGTGGCTTAGGTTATCCTGAGCTATCTCTGTAGTTATGCTGCTATAGGCTAAGGCTGCTGGAGGACATAATGACCACTTTCACCCTCTTTGCTACATTCTCACACTACTCTCCAATTTTGCATTATTTGCTGTTATTTCAGCTTTTAACTTTGTTCTCTCTCTTTTCTCTTCCTAGAAGCTACACCTGGCCTGACTCTGTGTCTACCTGTGACACCTTTCTGGAGAGGGGCATCGTCCAAGCTTCTGCTGGCAACAGCTTAATACTCACCCTCTACCGATGATCCACATGGCCCTGTCTTTCAGTGTTTAACCCTTTCTCTCCTAGACATGGCAATTGACTGAGCTTTTACTGTGACTAACTCTATGTGCTCTCTTTCAGACTAACCTGGAAAACTGGCTCAGAGTTTATCTGTCCTTTCTTTCTAGATGAAACAACTAAAGGAGCTACATCCATTAACATTTACTTTTCCTTCCCATAGAAAGTACTCCTGGATCAGTGCTTCTTTGTTCTCTTTGTGTTTCTGCGCTGTTCTCTCAAACCCCCAGTCGGTCGTGGCAGAAGGCCGCTCACACTGAGCCTGGTTATGCTGGAGGTTTCTTCCTGTTAAAGGGGAGATTTTCCTCTCCACCGTCGCTTCATGCATGCTCAGTATGAGGGATTGCTGCAAAGTCAATGCCAGTGACTGTCCACTGTCTCTACATGCTCATCCGGGAGGAGGGAATGCTGCAAGTCACTGACTGGATGCAATCTGCTGGGTTTCCTTATACAGAAAAACTTTTCACCCAATTTGAATAAATAACTGAATCTGACTGCACTGTTCAATGATTAGGATTAATTGGAATGTATGTACCTGACTGTTGTGAAGTGCCTTGAGATGACATGTGTTGTGAATTGCCGCTATATAAATAAACTGAATTGAATTTTTCTCACCCGTAGACCGCTGGAGATAGGCACCAGCTTCCCCGCGACCCACTATGGAATAAGCAGTAGAAAATGACTGACTGAATTGAATTTTACATTCACCACACTAGCCACTGAGACTTGCACGCAAAGCATATTTTTGCTGTGGAAGCCCTCTCTGATGTTAGTTTTAAACCCTGTGTTCAAATGAAGCCATTATTCATATAGTTCAAGATGAACAAGTCTGTCAGGATTTGAGGCACTATACCAAAGCTATGCTTCATCTTCCTCTGAGGGCTAAATCCCTTAAGACACAAAAATCTTTTGTATGAGCTTGAAGCTCTGTCTTCTGAAACATTTCATGCCCTTATTTGTGGCCCAATGTTGTGAGACGAGAAAGACTGAAATAACAGTCGTGATGCTTATGTGAATAGGAATAAATGTGAGAAAAATAAAGTAAAATTAAAAAGATGTTTGTATGTTGACTAGAAAAGTCAAAGCTTTCAAGACAAGAATTAACAATAGCTGGGCTCATTGAAAGTGAGCCTCAAAGTATATTTACAGAAGAGATGAAGAAATGCTGATAGATATCAAAGGAACCTGTCCACTTCCGTCCTTTATCATCTAGATAAAAAGGGCTTTGAATCATCGACTAGCAATCTGTTCAGCATCTCCATAGTTAGTCTGCAGGAAGCCTGTAATATTTAAGATTTTTAATCTCTAGTTCAAAATGTGTTCAGTGATCCTCTTTAGGTAAATGGCAAATACAACTGTTTAGAGAAGCAGCCCACCCATTCTGTCTGACTCAGCAGGACCCAATGCACAAAACAAGCGGTGAACAAGATGTATGGGAGTAGGCAAGGAGGAAATCTGTTTTTCATCAGTGGGAATTTTATTTAGGGGAAGAGGCACAAGCTATTATTAGAAAAATGTCCAAGGAAATAACAGCATTGGCATTTAAAAGAATTGTTGCAAACAGGACATATCCAAAAACATAACGTCAATATTGCCATTCAATTAATGTTTTTTTTCCTCCATACTTTATCATATTCTTGATCCTTCTGTATGAGTTTCTGTTGCCCACGTTGGTGCCCCTGGTAAAGATGTTTACAAAAGTATTAAAATAGTTTGTTGTTGTGAAAGCCATGTGAGCCCCAGATGCCATTCATTGCTGTTTTCCTCCAAGAATGAGCTTTGGAAAGTTTTTTAACTCTCTTACCAAACTCTTCATTGTGCGTGTTGGTGAGATAAACCAGGCTCTTCATGCAGCCTTCTTTGTCACAGTTCCATTTTTTCACTTTTTAATCATTGTTCTGACCACATAAATGGTCAAATTTCTTAATTTTTCTAGCATTTGAAGATCATCTGCCTTGAATCCATTGCACATTGTGAGACATCAAATATCAAACAGGACTTCAGCTTTTTCTATAGTGTGCTAGTAACTCCTGTCACACTGAGTAATGGAAGATGCTAGACTGTACGACTAGTTTCTGTTCTCAGACAGATTCAACAGGCAACAAACATAAATGGCCAGCAATTATGGGTGTTAATGCACTGAAAAGAAGGAGATGAGGTTGAGGAAAAGGAGACAGGCGTGAAAAAGTTCCCAGCTGGGCAAAGTGGACAAAAATCAGAGAGCAGTGGCAGCGGAAAATTTCTAACAACACTTGTCAAAGTTTCCCTTTAGTCGGGGGTAGTGTTAAATCAGTGGTTGACGACCAACCACCAGTTCAAGCTCACAACTAGAGACTTCCTTTTACTATGAAAGATTTTATGTAGGACAGCTGATAGACACTCAGTGTGTTTATTGTGAGAGATTATGCTACTTAAAAAACATGTATTTTTTAAAGCCTTTTACACATTTATGATGGGTGCCAATAAATAAAGTGTGCTGTACAGGCACCAGTGCCTAAAATATTAAAAACAGGTTCTAAGATTAAGAAACAGCCGTCATGACCGACACCATCAGCAAATAAAGAAATAAAGATATCTTTGAAAATTTGTCAGAGTAACTCAGATTAGAGTTCTAGTGAAATACAAATATGAAAAGACTATTTTAACATATTAAAAACCCAGAATGATCAGAGACAGGTTTTAAGAAAAAACCTCGATGTTTTTGTCATATGTCATTGTAAAGCTAAGACAGTTAAGTTTTGATAATTTGATTTATTAGTTTTTATGAATTTGAAAATTTGAAGCAAAACAGAATAAAATAGGTCACAGGAAAATGTGCTTGGCACAGTGGCATCACACGTCTGTAGTTCAGGGGGCTGAAAAGCTGCTTGAAGGAGGATGTCAGTTTGGCAGATTTACTAAAGTGACGTGGAGGATGAAAGGAAGGTGCAGAGGGAAAGAGGAGGGGTGAGATAGACGAAAAGCAAACAGACTGAGAGAGAGGGGCTGGTTTCAGCACCAGCAAGTCATCTATCTTTGGCTGTGCTCGCGCCCCAGCTGTTGCTGGTTCAAAGTACGGTCACTGGCAGAGAACCAGCCAAAAGGCTGTGAAAAACACTCACACAACCGCTTCATATGCGGAGGGAAGTGAAAAAGAAACAGAATGTCTTTGGCACAAATCAGAGTCTCAGGCTCGAACTCAGCATCACAAAGCTTGGACATCAAAGTAGCCACAATATCTAACTCAAATTAAAGTGATGAGCAGAGGGAGGGTGTTGCTAATGTTTATTTTGACAGCATGGAGTAAGGAACAAGTTAATCACAATGAAGCTTGCAGTAAAGAACGTGCTGCTGTAAGAAGGTATTTTGTTTTGTCTGAGGTATAAGCTACATCCTATCAGTCAAATCTGCAGCAAATGCAAGAAACAGACAACACATGGAAAGCCATGAATTAAACATCACTCAGGAAAAATGCTTAATTGCACTACAAAGTATCATTTCAAATTTCAAAAAATATTTTGGAAATCAAAATGTACAGGTTTGCATCTATATTAGATTTTGTTCAATACAGAACAAGCATGTGTTTATAGAGTGTGAAGTGCATGTTCAACCATCCATGTGTCCTCTGAAGGTGTGCAGACAGCCTTGTGAGCTGAACAGTATACACACATTTATCCAAGTGTGGCAATTACCTTGTAAGGACTTACACTCTAAGACCCTGAACGTGACTGTGCCCTTCTAGCTGCTGGTATTGTTTGTCATCTCCAGGCCAGCTCTGATACAGTGTACTGTTTAGTTCCTTGGAGACTGTTGAGATGAGGAAAATTAGACATCAGGAGCAGGTTAATGCTGGTTTTAGGGTGTGGCAGTCAGTAGATGAAGACTGATGAGGGTGGATTGAACCAAAGAGAGATGTGATACTGGAGTTTTACCATGGGTAAAGTAGTTTTAAATTCTTGCTGGTACTTAGGGGCGGAGCTATATATGCATGCACACATATATATATATATACAGGTCCTTCTCAAAAAATTAGCATATTGTGATGAAGTTCATTATTTTCCATAATGTCATGATGAAAATTTAACATTCATATATTTTAGATTCATTGCACACTAACTGAAATATTTCAGGTCTTTTATTGTCTTAATACGGATGATTGTGGCATACAGCTCATGAAAACCCAAAATTCCTATCTCACAAAATTAGCATATCATTAAAAGGCTCTCTAAACGAGCTATGAACCTCATCATCTGAATCAACGAGTTAACTCTAAACACCTGCAAAAGATTCCTGAGGCCTTTAAAACTCCCAGCCTGGTTCATCACTCAAAACCCCAATCATGGGTAAGACTGCCGACCTGACTGCTGTCCAGAAGGCCACTATTGACACCCTCAAGCAAGAGGGTAAGACACAGAAAGACATTTCTGAATGAATAGGCTGTTCCCAGAGTGCTGTATCAAGGCACCTCAGTGGGAAGTCTGTGGGAAGGAAAAAGTGTGGCAGAAAACGCTGCACAATGAGAAGAGGTGACCGGACCCTGAGGAAGATTGTGGAGAAGTGCCGATTCCAGACCTTGGGGGACCTGCGGAAACAGTGGACTGAGTCTGGAGTAGAAACATCCAGAGCCACCGTGCACAGGTGTGTGCAGGAAATGGGCTACAGGTGCCGCATTCCCCAGTCCTGGGCTACAGAGAAGCAGCACTGGACTGTTGCTCAGTGGTCCAAAGTACTTTTTTCGGATGAAAGCAAATTCTGCATGTCATTCGGAAATCAAGGTGCCAGAGTCTGGAGGAAGACTGGGGAGAAGGAAATGCCAAAATGCCAGAAGTCCAGTGTCAAGTACCCACAGTCAGTGATGGTCCGGGGTGCCGTGTCAGCTGCTGGTGTTGGTCCACTGTGTTTTATCAAGGGCAGGGTCAATGCAGCTAGCTATCAGGAGATTTTGGAGCACTTCATGCTTCCATCTGCTGAAAAGCTTTACGGAGATGAAGATTTCATTTTTCAGCACGACCTGGCACCTGCTCACAGTGCCAAAACCACTGGTAAATGGTTTACTGACCATTGTATCACTGTGCTCAATTGGCCTGCCAACTCCCCTGACCTGAACCCCATAGAGAATCTGTGGGATATTGTGAAGAGAACGTTGAGAGACTAAAGACCCAACACTCTGGATGAGCTAAAGGCCGCTATCGAAGCATCCATGCCTCCATAAGACCTCAGTGCCACAGGCTGATTGCCTCCATGCCACACCGCATTGAAGCAGTCATTTCTGCAAAAGGATTCCCGACCAAGTATTGAGTGCATAACTGTACATGATTATTTGAAGGTTGACGTTTTTTGTATTAAAAACACTTTTCTTTTATTGGTCGGATGAACTATGCTAATTTTGTGAGATAGGAATTTTGGGTTTTCATGAGCTGTATGCCAAAATCATCCGTATTAAGACAATAAAAGACCTGAAATATTTCAGTTAGTGTGCAATGAATCTAAAATATATGAATGTTAAATTTTCATCATTACATTATAGAAAATAATGAACTTTATCACAATATGCTAATTTTTTGAGAAGGACCTGTATATATATATATATATATATATATATATTTCAATTGTTAAAGAACTGCCATGTATGAAACAATGATAAACCATTTTCTGATGCATAACTTTTCATCTTCAGTTTCTGTCTTTTCTTTTGAACAAATAAGTTATTGTTCTCTGCATTGTGGTCAAGTTTTGATTTTATTTAAATTAAAAAAATTGAAAGTTCGGTTGTTTTTGCAGATTTTATTTAAAAGTCTGTAGATGGTAAGTGATTTATTGTTCGTCCTAATGCAAGCGGCATTTTATTTATGTCTGTGCACCACCTGTGTAAAATCTCCCAGTCCATTAAATCAAAGGCACCAATCTCCTTGGCAACCGCTCTGTTTTGGAGGTAAGCGCACGTGCGCTCTCGTGTAGTGTATATGAAATCTCTGGTCATAAGCTGTGTTTTCCAGCAGTACTTGTGTTGTTGTAATTCAGCAAAATAACATGAAACACAACTAGTTATTCCCTCTTTGCTTTTAACTGGGGTATTTTGCAGCGAGCAGACAGACATTAAATGTAGCGGTGCTCGTTTTAGAGGCTGGCCGTTCACTAAAACCTCGAGGTCTGAGGGGAGAGAAGCAAAGCAAGAGCATTGAAGCTCCAGCATAGCAGAACAGTTCAGAAACTATTTGGAATGAGGGGAAAATAACTATATTTATAAACAGATTAAGTCGTGTTTTCAACTGCTTATTGGAAGAGGATCTGATCTTTTTTGTGTGCTCGTGAATTTTTGCAGCCGTAACTGGTTCTGGATGACGGCCTCAAAGCAGACAGCCGTTCTCTCCTCTTCCCGGCACTGCGTACCGGCGCAGAATCTTTTAGTGGTATGCAGTACCGGACCGTACCGGCCAGTGTTGCCAGGTGTACAATAATTATCGTGTTTGTACGATAATTTTGCTCTCTGTAAAAAAGGCCAAAAAAAAAACAAGGCCAAATGTACGATAATTTGACCATTCCGTGAATGTGTGGTTGTAATCAGTTGTCATCAGCCTATCGCCAAAGTCTGTCAGAGTTTTTTTGTGAACCTTGAAGGCATCTGCATCCAGATTCGGAAACAAATGCTGGAAATTCCAGCCAATCGTGCTTTTCTAAATGTGACCTACGTGTGACGTGATGCGTTGGCCTCAGAACAACGGCCATGATTGGCTGAATAGTCCACTGCGCCCGCCCATGATTGAGGAAAAGAAAGAAAGAAAAGAAGAAGCAGAGCCCGGCACTGTAGGGCTGCAGCTGTTGATAAATCCATTCTGTACTGACGCCACAAAGCTGCGAGTGCCTGTTAGACGCTATTCAACACATCAACAGACTTGTTATTTTGGTTATGACGAGTGTACGATAATTTCCTTCAAAATACGATAATTTTATGTCTCTAGTACGATAATCCTACATTTCTCACCTGGCAACACTGGTACCGGCTCACTTTCACTCCTGGGTGTGAGACCTGCTTCCTGCAGCAACCCTTTCAATCTTGATTAATAGCTGAGGTCCACAGAAGCAAAGCTGTGCTTGTTAATTATAGCCAAATAACGTCATAAGCTAGCTGCATTCTCTTCGTTTGCTTAGCTTTCCCTGAAGAGGAGGTTGTTCATTGGAAATGCTGAACTACTTGAATTATGCATCAAACAGTGCATTTCATACCCCTAATTAAGTGTTTAGATTCTTCAGCAAAATTGGGTCACCAACGGTTGTCACATTTCCACCAAAAATTATAGTGTTTTTATAAAAATGTTCCGCCACAAATAAACACAAAGCAGAGATGCTAACCCTAGGTTGAGACTCGAAGTTGAGTTTCAGTTAGGTCACAAAACAAACAAACAAACAACAACTTTAGATTTGAGTCAGATCTGTGCTCTAAAGACCTGTGACTTGACTTAGACTTGTGGTCGGAGATGTGACTCTTTGCATAGGACAAACAATCTTTATCATATGCAATCAGGAGGGAAAACAAGCCAGTATGTACGTTTCTGCACATATTTTGTTGTGCAAGGATTTGATTAACTATTAGCTGGAAATGTTCACAGGGACACTGCAGCTTTACATCTGCCTTAGAGACATCTCTTAAACTGAACCTCTTGTTAGATTACTTTAGTTTGCTCTCAAAACCCTTATTAACTAATCTCTGCCTTTCTATTGTAGGGAAGCAACAGCAACATTACAAGATGATATCCAAATTGCAGCTCTTCCTGTTATGTTCATTAAGAATTTAGCCATTCTCACTTTTTTGCTCCCCACACTGCACCTTACTCATTATGGTGTAATTTGTAGTACATTTGAACATCTTCACTATTTAGACTTAACAACAAAAGGTTTAAATGTAGATCTAAAGCCTAGTTTATCAATATTTTTAGAAATTCTATTCCTCCAAAGCTTTGATAGTGCTGTATATTGAGGAGTGAATAATATAAACACAGGGATTAAGAGATGTCAGTTAAGTTATATGGGAAAATAAAAAGTACTTTGTTTTATTTATTTTGAAATTCAACATTGTTATTTTTATCCAAAGATGAATACCTATCAACATTTCTAATAGAATAAATAATGCACTTTATACATTTTCAAATGATATAAGGCAACCTTTAACGTTTTGTTTTGCATGCTAAATTAAATGGTAAAAGAAAAAGGTTAATTGCTGATAATATAAAAAAAATTTATTGTTAAATGCCAATGTGTTGAATTAGGTCTAGGGACAAACAAGACACTAAAGAAAATCCTAACCTACAGTATACAGCTCTAGATGTCATTCAGCTGATTAGAAAATGTTAATTTCAGTCATTAGAAACTTAAAACTTGGCTTGGATTTCTCCTTCAAAGAGTGTCAGTCCCACTTTTAGGGAGAATGTCACAAAGTTGCTCAAAACTGTGAAGAGGAGAAAAATTGGATACTATTTTGAAAGTATTTGACAAATAAAACACTGAAAAGTGAGGTACACATTTGTATTAAGTCCTGTTTAATTTGATACCTCTAAATAAAATTGAAGTGCAACCAATTGTCTGTAGATGTCATCAAATTGTCCTGATAAGGCAGTATATGTCTGTTAGAAAACATTAGTGAACAAACAACATCAGGCAGACCAAGGTACACACCAGAAAAAAATATAATCAGAAATTACTCTGTGGAGATGTTTAAAGAGCTATTCAGTCAGTCATCTAAAAATGGAGAGAGCACAGCACAACTGTAATCCTATCAAGATATTACCATCCACCTAAACCGACAAGCCAAGTAGGGAAAGCATTTATCAAAGGAGCAACAAAGATGGCCATGGTACCTCTGGAGGGGCTACAGAAATCCATAGCTTGGTGGGAGAATCTGTCGAAAGGGTGATTATCAGTCATGCACTCCCCCCCAAAAAGAAAACCATAACAAGCACTGATTAAAGTGTGCCAGAGGTTATGTAAGGGACACAACAAAGATGTGCAAGAAGGTGCTATGATCAAATTAGACAAATTTGAACATTATGTGGTTGGCAGAAAACAAACACTGCATCGAACTGAAATAGCTATTTCTACTGCGAAAAGCAGTGGTGACAGCATGATGCTGTGGGCATGCAGAACAGGACTGGTAAGAGTTGATGGCAACTTGAACGAAAATGTCTCAGAGACTGTAAAAGACATGCGAGTGGGATAGAATTTAACCTTCCAGCACCACAATGACACTACACATAAACATACAGCCAGAGCTACAATGGAGTGGAATGGCTCACAATTCAATCACCTTCATGTGTGGGTTACTGTTCACAGACACTTCTGACGGGGTTTGAGCTATGAAGAATGCTAAGACGAATGATCAAAATGTGAAAACTTGGTGGCGACATACTGAAAATAACTTACAGCCGTCAGTGTTCTACAAAGGTTTTTTCTCTTAGGGACTAATCACATTTTTTAGATATTTATTTGTAAAAGAAAAAACAAAAATTAAAACATGTATAGTTCCACTCATTATTAGGGATAACTTTTTATTGGTCTATCAAACCTCATGACTTACATTAAGGTTTGTGGTAATAACATTAGAAAATGCAGAAAAGTATAAGTGGTATAGAATTTCAATTTTCAATGTCTTCTATGTTATTTTCACAATACAATTCAGCAAAGCAAAATTGTTTTTATCATGCTTTTACCATGTGAGCTATCTGATCTGATTACACAAAAAAAAAGAAAAAGATTTTTGTTGTTTTTTTATTTCCACATCAGTGAAGCTTTTAATGCACCCCACCACTTGCTTTGAGGTCAGTTGATACAACATACCTGCAATCCAAATGAGCATGGTTGTACAGTTACAGATGAATAGTTATTAGGCATCATGCAATACGATGTGTGAAATGACCATGAACACCTCGGTTAATGCTGTCAATGAGAATTACATCCACATATTTAATTGTCTAATACCTGCCTTTTGCAATGAACAACACCCTCTGACAGAGCTCCAAGTTTTCTACTTAATTAATTCTGAGATCATTTTTTATCTCACAACACTGACTCGGTTATAGACATAATGATCAACTTCTTTCATAAATGTGTCTTCTCATATATTGTTCATATTGTGGGGTTTCTAAGTGTGAACAAACCCACTAAGTGTTGCACAAAAGAAGCAAATGTTCAAAGTACAAGGAAATAATAACTGGGACCTGCCCTTTCACTTCCTTGAATAGAAATGATCTGATTAGCAACAGCACCATCAAAAAGCTGCTGTACAAACAGAACAGCATATGAGTGCCAAGATGATCAAGATTAACTGTGTATAGAATATAGTTTTGCAACATTATAATCCAGAAAAACATCAAACATACAACGGGCTAAAATCATGCTTCTCAAGCATTACAACCAAAAAAGGTAAAGCTTGAGAACCATCTAGCAGAACATGGTCAATGCAGAATGCCTTGCAAAGGTTTAATATGCTTTGCTTTAATTTTCACAAACACAAACCTTAATTTGTTTTTGGAGGAGTTTATGTTCTGACTGTATGCTTAGAGTTGTTGTCCTGTTGGAAACTGTCTCAAGTCTTTTGCAGCCTCTAACAGGTTTTCTGTCTGGATTGCCCTGCGTTTAGGTCCAGCCATCTAATCATCTGCTCTAACCAGCTACCCTGTCCTTGGTGAAATAAGTATCTCTCCCAGCATTATGCTGCCACCATGTTTTACAGCAAGAACACATGGGAGTAAAGGGGGCTGAATAAAAATGCACCTAATAACTTGTAAATATTTATATGTAAAAAAAAATAAACAATCTTCAAACCATGCATTCTTTTACTTCCACTTCAAGATTACTACAACCTTATGTTGGTCCGTAATGTAAATTTCCAATAATAATATTTATTGAAGTCTGTGTTTACAATGCGACAAAATGTGAAATAGAATCAAAAGATGTGAATATTGTTGAAGGTCTTGTTACAAAAGTGACAAAATTGTGCTGCAGAATTTATGACTTTAAAGAAGCAAAAATAAAGTTTCATTTTGTGTGATTATAAAATATATTTTGGAATGAACAGTTAGTGCTGAAACACAACACGCCCTTATGAGAGGAAAATGCATAGGGCTTCTTACTGTGCATGACGCACTGTGTTTCCCAGCCTAGCTCAAAGGGAGCTGAAGAGGTACAGTGAGTCATATTTCTGCTTATCAGATTAACAGCCCCATGCTGCGTTGTGCATATGTGTGTGTGAGAGGTCAGCCTGCATAGTGTGATTGTGTGACTGCATGTAGTGTGCATGATGCGCCTTTGGCTCAGGAAGGAGTCGTTCCAGTGCCATTCCCGGGCCTTTTCCTGCTGATGCTGGGATTTTGGCAGCAAAACCATCCAACTTCCTGTCCTCAGCTTTGGGCAGTCAGCTATAAAAGGCTTCATGATTACACCTGCCAGCGTTCTACAGGAGGTCTCATGGGGATCGAAATATGGAAGTTTTCCCCCACATTTTATCGTCTTGCATTGTAGGCTTACCCAGAATGGAACAATGGGCTGGGATGCTTAATGAAACAATGTTTTCTGGGTTTTTATGTGAAGTAAACTTAAGGTAATGCTGGATTTGTAAGAGAATGAAGTACCATTATTATCTACATGAAAAAAGAAGAATTAAAGGAACCGATACGCAAGAGTAAAGACTTTTTTGATAGGCCAAATACAGAAATCCTGCTGTGTCAACATGTGTGTCAGGGTTGTGGGTTTGGTGGCAGGACCAAAATGCAGAACATGGTGAGTAGGTCGCATGTTAGTAGATGCAGTTTATTTTTAATATGAAGGTAACTGATTCACAGTTAGGTATGCAGAGTACAAAGTTCAGGCAGGTAATCCAAACATTAGTTCAGGAGGCAAACAGAAACAGAACCACAAGGAGGAAATTTGGGAAGACAACTAGGGAAGCGACGTGACATAACATAAGGAACCAGCGAGGGGTATTGCAAACAAACCAGTTAATAGACAGAGGTAGTTGGAGTATGGACCAATGAGGGAGGAAGGCAGGTAATCAGATGGAAGTGGTAACAGGTGCACAGGCCAGGTGAAGGGAATTGAGGAATTAGGTTGCTATGGTAACTAATGTGAGACAGAGGCATGGGTGAAACTAAACTAGACATAACATACAAATGAAAACACACTCGAGGGTAATAAATCTAGAAGCTAGAAAGGAAAAATATAAATAAAAAACTCTAGGAGGAACTAAACCAGAGGACATGGGGAAAAGCTAGACTCAGGGAATAACCAACCGAGTAACAACAAAGGGGTCTAAGGCCAAAGGGGAAAAATAACTAATAAACTAGAAGAAGAATGCAGCAAGAATAAATAAACCTAACTAACAGTAAACAAGCACAGAAACACTAACTGAGAAACTAAAAAGAAAAACCAAAGAAGAAAAATAACCAAAGAGAATTGTAAACAATTCTAAGGAATAAATAAACGAGAATGCGACCACCAAGGAAACTATGGGTGAGGGGAGAAAGAACTACTAAAACTAGGGGGCAGGAGAGAGAACAAAACTAACATCAGGATAACAGAAGGAATAAACAAACATAACTACTAAGCCCAAAGGAATAGAAACTCCTAACTGAAAGTAAACAAACACAAAACCAGAACAAAGTCCAAAATGGCAGATCCTGACAATGTGCCCATTTCTATTTGATTGGAGAAAGACATTCTGTCACATCACTCTGACAGGAATAAACAAGCCCTGGCTTAATAGACAGTCTCCTACCTCTAAACCCTTATTAAGTCTGACCCGCTCATGGATTAAGTCGCGGATACAGACAGCTAACAACCCTTGATGTGTCTGGCAAAATCTGCTCAGCCATTCACAACACTTTATGGCAGGCCACTACTCATGGCCTTCCTCCACAAACTCCTGTAGGGGGACATTTGCTAAATAATTGCTTAGCTTGTACAGACAGAACGAGATGGAGAGAGTGGAACTAGGTGTATAATTCCAACACTTGAAGAAGATGGGGTAATAAGACTGTTATGGTACACTGCATCTTTGTTCATATGAGGTTTTACAATGCAGTATGTGAATTTTGGAATAATAATTATTGACAAAGTGGAAGCCTGACATATGATCCAAGAAATAGAAATGAAACAATGAGGAAACAGACATTAGAAAACAATGGAAAACAGACATTGTACTGACATATTGGCGTTTTATTAGGAGTCCTGAGCTCAGCTGCTCTCTTCTTCTCTCCGGTTTAGCAACACAGTATTTCAAATATGACCAAAGCACTCTTGAGAAGTTAAATCCAAAGAATTTCTTAAGATTTAACTTTAGAAAGGATCAGGGATTCTAGTAAAGACATTTAAGAGTTGCAAACAGATTATGAAGAGTTAAAAGTAATTTCTTTATTCCTATATACCTTGGCAATTATATTATATTATATTATATTATATTATATTATTTATGAAAGCATCTAGAGATGAAATGGTAGTTGCATAAATACATTCACACTCAAAAACTATTTTGCAAGCTATTTTGGGTGTGCGGAAATTCAAAAACTCTTACACAATGGGGAATAGTGATTTCAGTCAGTGGTTGCATTAAGATTGCATGTGGTAAACCCTTTTGCTACAGATGCACTTGTACAAGATGTCAAAAAATCTGAAGGAAATCATCCGTTTTCCAGGAAAGAGGTAACGTTTGGGTCCACCTTAAATCTTGAGAAAATTTACTATGATTTCACAGATAAATGCTCAACCCAACCCAGTTCTTCAGGATAGCTCAGTTAACAACAAATGTAAAACAGATCTACATAGGACACACAGGGATTGTATGAGATAGCCAAAAGCAAAGTAGTACAAACTGTGGGGTGGAAAACAAAATGATGCATGGTTATATGAATTTGTAGAATAAAATTCTAAAAGGTGTCTTGTGCATACATATCAAGTTCCTTTTACTGTAATACTCCTAAATAATATCCAGTGGAATCAGAAAGATTATAGCGAAACTGTAAAAAATATACCACGAAAAGGCCATCCATCTAAACTATTATTCAAGTTTTTTTTTTAAAGGAGGCTAAATATAATTGCATGCCATAATTTTCTGATTTTCTTTGTAAACTTTTTTAAAAACCTTTAATTTTTCTTTCACGTCACAAATACACATTACTTTGTTTTAGTTCGTTCGTTCGTCGTCTTCCGCTTATCCAGGACCGGGTCGCGGGGGCAGCAGACTCAGCAGAGACGCCCAGACGTCCCTCTCTCCAGACACCTTCTCCAGTTCCTCCAGGGGGAGCCCAAGGCGTTCCCAGGCCAGCCGAGAGACATAGTCCCTCCAGCGTGTCCTGGGCCGTCCCCCGGGCCTCCTCCCGGTGGGACGTGCCTGGAACACCTCCCGAGGAAGGCGTCCAGTATAGATGCCCGAGCCACCTCAACTGGCTCCTCTCGATGTGGAGGAGCAGCGGCTCTACTCCGAGCCCCTCCCGGATGGCCGAGCTCCTCACCCTATCTCTAAGGGAGTGCCCGGCCACCCTACGGAGGAAGCTCATTTCAGCCGCTTGTATCCGCGATCTCGTTCTTTCGGTCATGACCCAAAGTTCATGCCCATAGGTGAGGGTAGGAACGTAGACCGACCAGTAAATTGAGAGCTTTGCTTTTCGGCTCAGCTCTCTCTTCACCACAATGGACCGGCACAGCGACCCCATTACTGTGGCAGCCGCACCGATCCGTCTGTCGATCTCCCGCTCCATTCTTCCCTCACTCGTGAACAAGACCCCGAGATACTTAAACTCCTCCACTTGAGGCAGGAACTCCCCTCCAACCTGAAGAGGACAAGCCACCCTTTTCCGGTCGAGTACCATGGCCTTGGACTTGGAGGAGCTGATCCTCATCCCAGCCGCTTCACACTCGGCTGCGAACCGCCACAGCGCATGCTGTAGGTCTTGGCTAGAGGGGGCCAGCAGGACCACGTCATCCGCAAAAAGAAGAGACGAAATCCACTGGTCCCCAAACCAGACCCCCTCCGGCCCTTGGCTGCGTCTAGAAATCCTGTCCATAAAAGTTATGAACAGGACCGGCGACAAAGGGCAGCCCTGCCGGAGTCCAACATGCACCGGGAACAGGTCCGACTTAGTGCCGGCAATGTGGACCAAACTCCTGCTCCGCTCGTACAGGGACCGGATGGCCCCTAATAAAGGGCCCCCGATTCCATACTCCTGGAGCACCCCCCACAGGGCATCACGAGGGACACAGTCGAATGCCTTCTCCAGGTCCACAAAACACATGTGAACCGGTTGGGCAAACTCCCATGAACCCTCGAGCACCCTGTAGAGGGTATAGAGCTGGTCCAGTATTCCACGGCAGGGAGGCTGAGGAGTGTGATCCCCCTGTAGTTGGAACACACCCTCCGGTCCCCCTTCTTATAAAGGGGGACCACCACCCCAGTCTGCCAGTCCAGAGGCACTGTCCCCGACCGCCACGCAATGTTGAAGAGGCGTGTCAACCATGACAGCCCTACAACATCCAGAGACTTGCGATACTCAGGGCGGATCTCATCCACCCCCGAAGCCTTTCCACCGCGGAGCTTTTTAACCACCTCGGTGACTTCAGCCTGGGTGATGAAAGAGTCCAACCCCGAGTCCCCAGCCTCTGTTTCCACCACGGAATGCGTGATGGCAGGATTGAGGAGATCCTCGAAGTACTCCTTCCACTGCCCGATAATGTCCTCAGTCGAGGTCAGCAGTCTCCCGCCCCCACTATAAACAGTGTTGGCAAAGCACTGCTTCCTCCTCCTGAGGCGCCGGACGGTTTGCCAGAATCGCTTCGAGGCCAACCGGTAGTCCTTCTCCATGGCCTCACCGAACTCTTCTCAGGCCCGAGTTTTTGCCTCTGCCACAGCCCGGGCCGCAGCACGCTTGGCCTCACGGTACCCGTCAGCCACCTCAGGAGTCCCACAAGCCAACCACAGCCGATAGGACTCCTTCTTCAGCTTAACAGCATCCCTTACTGCCAGTGTCCACCACCGAGTTCTGGGATTGCCGCCACGACAGGCACCGCAGACCTTACGGCCGCAGCTATGGGCAGCAGCATCGAGAATAGATGCGGAGAACATGGTCCACTCGGACTCTATGTCTCCAACATTCCCCGGGATCTGGTCGAAGCTCTCCCGGAGGTGGGAGTTGAATACATCCCTGGCCGAGGGCTCCGCCAGGCATTCCCAGCAGACCCTCACTATGCGCTTGGGCCTGCCAAGTCTGTCTGGCTTTCTCCTCCTCCAGCAGATCCAACTCACCACCAGGTGATAATCAGTGGACAGCTCAGCCCCTCTCTTCACCCGAGTGTCCAAAACATGCGGCCGAAGGTCTGATGATACAACAACAAAGTTGATCATCGACCTCCTGCCTAGGGTGTCCTGGTGCCAAGTGCACTGATGGACACCCTTATGTTTGAACATGGTGTTCGTTATGGACCGTGACTAGCACAGAAGTCCAATAACAAAACACCACTCGGATTCAGATCGGGAAGGCCATTCCTCCCAATCACGCCTCTCCAGGTATCACTGTCGTTCCCCACGTGGGCGTTGAAGTCCCCCAGCAGAATAATGGAGTCCCCGGGAGGGGCACTATCCAGCACCCCCGACAGGGACGCCAAGAAGGCTGGGTACTCTGCACTACCACTCGGCCCGTAGGCTGAAATGATAGTCAGAGACCTCTCCCCAACCCGAAGGCGCAGGGATACGACCCTCTCATCCACTGGGGTAAACCCCAACACGAGACGGCTGAGCTGGGGGGCAACAAGCAAACCCACACCAGCCCGCCGCCTCTCCCCGTGGGCCACTCCAGAGTAGAAGAGAGTCCAACCCCTCTCAAGGAGATGGGTTCCAGAGCCCACGCTGTGCGTGGAGGCGAGCCCGACTATTTCTAGTCGATATCTCTCGCCCTCCTGCACAAGCTCAAGCTCCTTCCCCCCCAGCGAGGTGACATTCCACGTCCCTAGAGCCAGCCTAAGCATCCGGGGATCGGGTCGCTGAGGTCTCCACCTTCGTCCGCCACCCAATCCTCTTTGCACCGGTCCCTCACGGTTCCCCCTGCAGGTGGTGGGCCCACTGGGGGATGGCCTCGCGTCTCTCGTTCGGGATTGGCCCAGCCGGGTCTCGCGAGGAGCAACCCGGCCACCAGGCGCTCTCCGACGAGTCCCGACCCCAGGCCTGGCTCCAGGGTGGGACCCCGGCTTCGCCGTACCGGGCGACGTCACGTGCCTCGATATTTTGTTCTTCATGAGGGGTTCTTGAACCACTCTTTGTCTGACCCATCACCTAGAGCCTGTTTGCCATGGGAGACCCTACCAGGGGCATTTAGGCCCCAGACAACATAGCCTCTAGGATAATTTGAGCACTCAAACCCCTCCACCACGTTAAGGTGACGGTTCAAGGAGGGGACTTTGTTTTAGTCTGTCAAATAAAATCACAATAAATATATCTGAGTTTGTGGTTCTAATATGACTAATCTAATAATAATAACAATAATAATTAAATAATAATAATTTAAAGGTACAAATACTCTCGCTAAACACTCTATATCTAACAAATATCATCAAAGTTATTTTTATAGAGTCACAGCAAAGTTAAGGAGACAGTCTCATAAGCACATTTGATAGATTAGGGACTTCTGTTTGCCCTGGTGTGAAATTGCTGAAGTTACATAACGTCCCCCAGACAGGTTAAAAAAACAAATGACCAATTACCAGAAAGCAAAAAAAACGTGGTTCCAGGAAAGACTCGTGCAAATGCAGGTGAGAGCACAGGTGGCTTGTCCGTCCCGTATGTTTTTGCAGAACCGATGACTTCAGGAAGGTTTGCTCTAGGAATGTATACTATTCACCTTTGAACATGTTTATACTATATGCAGCCATGCATACATTTTATTTAATTATTAACGGATTATTTTGAAGTTGTAAGTAGTTTAACTTAGTTTAACAGATGAAAACAATTTATAAAGCATGAATGAATAACATTTACTGAAAAGACAATCATCTTTCAACATTTAGGGACTAAGAAAGTTTAATTTTTAATAACATTGACACAAATCTGAAGTACTGTAGCCTAATTTACACTTCTCGCTTGTTCCTTGATGTGCGCACACCTGTTTGTTTCCTGGGGTGTTCCCCTGCGGGTGTGTGCACATTTATGTGCCTCCTTTGTGCTGCCTGCTGTGTTGAGCCGACAGCCAGTTCAGGGAGGGGTAATCCTCAGGTGATGACATCCGAGTCTGCAGTCGCACAGCCATGCAGAGGACACTTTGTTTGCACAGTTTCAAGTGGAGATGAAGTCACATAAAATAACATGAGCATGAGCTGTTAGCAATATTCACGATTAACAAGACTTGTTGGAAAACATGGTATGGTCAAGGCTTGTGGGCCACATTGTTTTATGGAAATGATTTTCCAAAAACACCTCATCTGTTATAGAGACATTATACAAGACAGTTAATTTAAGGAATGTAGGCATTTATACATCCCTAGCCAGATTTCAGTATGTAAATTAAACTTTTTGTACTAGCTGGTAAGTCCAAATTAGTTACTTATGTGGCACAAAAGGGAAATTTAAAGCCATATCTTATTAACCTTTAAAGTGTTGCTAAAAAAAGAATAATCTCTATTCCTTTTATACTGTGTTTATTCTGTTTTATGATGTACTACTACAAACAGCATACACTGTGTTTTTTACCTGCATGCCAAGTGCCTCTTTGACAAATTATACCCTTTTACTTCCCCAGTGGTTGTTCTGCCACAAACACAGTAACAAAAACATTTTATATGGCAGCGGACGAAGGACATTTTCTTTCTGCAGAAGTCTTAATTGGGCTCTCTGGAGGCCAGTAAATGAGGGGGATCATACAATCTGCAATCTACAGAGAGATAGAAGAAATCAAAGGAGAAAGGTTTTGATTTGAGGAGCTCGGTTAGGGAATTGTTATAGGTCAAAATGTTAACAACTGTTTTTATCTGTAGTTCTGTAGCTGCTGTAGCTCTGTTATTATATCTGGGTGGGTATTGAAACATATATTGCCAATAAATTTCAACGAGGTGAGACACTAAACATATGGAAAGGCAAAAACATGAACAGATACATTCATATACTCATAGGCATCACCATACCTATACTATCTTTAAACACCCAGATGTTCTGTACACCTGATGCAGCTGCCCCCTCCTACAAAAAGAGTCATATTTAATACTGAATATTCAATATTATGTGATCGACCAATGCAAAGTAACGTATATTTGTGAAGTAGAATTAAAATTACACATGATTTTCAACACTTAAAAAATACAAATTTGTGTGGCCTGCATATGTATATAATTTACCGTTTACTCTGAAATACCTAAATAAAGTCCAGTGCGACAAATTGCCCTCAGGAGTCTTCCCGTTATTGAATTTCAGAGGTTAAAAAGTGATGTTCTTCTTCAGCAAGGTAAGGGAAGAAGGTCAGAATTAAACAGAAGATGAGTGGAGTGAAATACATGGCAATCCTGGGTGAAAACCTGATAGAGGCCACAAAAGACATAAATGGGGCAGATGTCCACTTTTTTGGAAAATTAGCTAACCTACTGCCAAGTTACAAAGGAGTACTTTAACACATGTGTCTGTCAGAATGGCCCAGTCACAGTCAAACTTTTAAAACTTTGACTCTGACTATTCATAGATACTATCCATCCAGCATTTCTGGGCATGAGCTTTTTTGCAAAGAAGAATAAGCAAGAGGTTCAGTCTCTAGATGAGCAAAGCTGGAGGAGGCACTCCAGAAGAAAGTGGTTCTTCAAAGTATTGACTCAGCAGATTTTTTTTACATACAGTGCTTTGCGAAAGTATTCGGCCCCCTTGAACTTTTCAACCTTTTGCCACAGTTCAGGCTTCAAACATAAAGATATAAAATTCAAATTTTTTGTGAAGAATCAACAAGACGTGGGACACTGAAAATGTATTTACATACACCCAAAATGAAATTTATTGGATGTGTCAAACTTTTTTAACAAATAAAAAGCTGAAAAGTGGGGCTTGCAATATTATTCGGCCCCCTTGCGTTAATACTTTGTAGCGCCACCCTTTGCTGCAATTACAGCTGCAAGTCGCTATGGGTATGTCTCTATCAGTTTTGCACATCAAGAGACTGAAATTCTTGCCCATTCTTCCTTGCAAATCAACTGGAGCTCAGTGAGGTTGGATGGAGAGCGTTCGTGAACAGCAGTCTTCAGCTCTTTCAACAGATTGTCAATTGGATTCAGGTCTGGACTTTGACTTGGCCATTCCAACACCTGGATACGTTTATTTGTGAACCATTCCATTGTAGATTTGACTTTATATTTTGGATCATTGTCTTGTTGGAAGATAAATCTCCGTCCCAGTCTCAGGTCTCTTGCAGACTCCAACAGGTTGTCTTCCAGAATGGTCCTGTATTTGGCCCCATCCATCTTCCCATCAATTGTGACCATCTTCCCTGTCCCTGCTGAAGAAAAGCAGGCCCAAAACATGATGCTGCCACCACCATGTTTGACAGTGGGGATGGTGTGTTCAGGGTGATGAGCTGTGTTGCTTTTACACCAAACATATTGTTTTGCATTGTGGCAAAACAGTTGGATTTTGGTTTCTTCTGACCAGAGCACCTTCTTCCACATGTTTGGTGTGTCTCCCAGGTGGCTTGTGGTAAACTTTAAACAAGACTTTTTATGGATATCTTTGAGAATTGGCTTTCTTCTTACCACTCTTCCATAAAGGCCAGATTTGTGCAGTGTACGACTGATTGCTGTCCTATGGACAGACTCTCCCACCTCAGCTGTAGATCTCTGCAGTTCATCCAGAGTGATCATGGGCCTCTTGGCTGCATCTCTGATCAGTCTTCTCCTTGTTCGAGATGAACGTTTAGAGGAACAGCCGGGTCTTGGTAGATTTGCAGTGGTCTGATACTCCTTCCATTTCAATATGATTGCTTGCACAGTGCTCCTTTTGATGTTTAAAGCTTGGGAAATCTTTTTGTATCTAAATCTGGCTTTAAACTTCTCCACAACAGTATCTCTGACCTGCCTGGTGTGTTCCTTGGTCTTCATGATGCTCTCTGCGCTCTGAACAGAACCCTGAGACTATCACAGAGCAGGTGCATTTATATGGAGACTTGATTACACACAGATGGATTCTATTTATCATCATCAGCCATTTGGGACAACATTGGATCATTCAGAGATCCTCACTGAACTTCTGGAGTGAGTTTGCTGCACTGAAAGTAAAGGGGCCAAATAATATTGCACGCCCCACTTTTCAGTTTGTTATTTGTTAAAAAAGTTTGACACATCCAATAAATTTCATTCCACTTCACGATTGTGTCCCACTTGTTGTTGATTCGTCACAAAACATTAGAATTTTATATCTTTATGTTTGAAGCCTGAAATATGGCAAAAGGTTGAAAAGTTCAAGGGGGCCGAATACTTTCGCAAGGCACTGTATAAAAAACTGTTGTGCATAAGTATTCAGATGCCTATTTAACCTTTTTGCTTCATCTTCACAAATATGCAGTACTTTGTGTTGGTCTGGCGCATGAAATCCCAATAAAAAATATTAACATATTTGTAATTGGAAGGTGCCACAATATGAACATTTAAGTTACAGTGCATTTCGATGAAAAAAGCACAATACACCTCAGAACTTCACCTTCATTTTCTTAAAGTAAAAGATTATTGAATTGATAAATCCCCCATAAAAATGAATATGTACACTGTTTGTTAAAGTCCTACTAAAGTTGTTAAATTATAATGTTGCAATTATTTGTTAAGCACTTCAATCAGTTTCACCCACACTCATTCTGCTGTTATGATGAGACTCAGGCATGCACTGAAAACTAAGCACAAGAATAACTTGCTGTGCTTATATAGTGCCACGAAATGCAGAAGTTCACCACGTGACAATGAGGTGACATCTGTAGATGCTTTCCCATCACGCCCCGCAGATGTGATGTACAGGGTTGAGGAACTAAGGTACATTTTCTGCGACCGTAAACTTCCCCTTTTCTGAGGGAGCAGTGGCGAAATGACCCCAACAAAAAGGGACCCAGCCTTAGGGTGGCTCTTCTTCCTGTGATGAAAATACCACCAGTGGCACAGGTTTAGCTGAGTGATTAAAATGCTGTTATAAGGTGCCACTGCAGATTGCTAGGCACAAGTTAACCAAAACATAGGTTTGGGTGTATGTAAAAAAATAGATTTTGTTTTAATCTAGATTTTTTACTGGTAGATTTAACAACAGCCAGTTCAAACCAAATGGTGAAAGGAATAGTTTACTATTTCATATATTTAATCTTTTTGTCTAACAGCATTACTGAAGCTGATAAACATTAATAGGCTTGAGACAAGGAGAGCTTTTTAAAACAATTCCTAAAATGATGTCCACTTGCAGTAAATCGTTTCCACTGTGGTGTTGCACTAATCACATGACAACCAAGCTGGGTACTAAAGTGAAACTAAATCCATGGGGTTTTCCAGCAACTCTGAGTTCACAAGTCAAAGGTATTACTTGCATGAATGCATTTCTGGGAAAAGGTTTTGCCTCATGCAGACAATCGAGCATTAATAACAAGTTTGGTACCAGAGTTTTTTTTGCAGGCCAAGGAGGTTGAGGTAGTTACTTTGAGCGGCAAAAGACAAAATAATCAAATCACTGAACGAGATGAGGACCTGAAAAACGAAAAAAACACATTTTAAATCACAGTTAATACAACTTCTTCTGGCAGTCTTTGTATGCAATCCTTATTTACAAACCTAAACCTGTTGAAGTTGTGTAAAAAAAGTGTAAAAGTGATCACATCTTTACCGACAAAATTCAAATGACATCTATTGAACGTAAATGTTTAATGGCCATCCTTGGGGCACAAAGCAAAAGCATGAAACTTGGCTGAGCTGAAACTTTCCAGAACATGGGAAGTAGGTTGCAAGAGCTGCCGCCTGCCCCAAGTCTGCTTCCAACTAACACTGATTAAATGTCACTACTTTTTAGCACCACATCAGCAGTAGCCATAATTGCTTTCCCAACCTTTTCCTACAAGAAAATCTCACAAGGATGCATGCGTTTGCCAGCAGCACCTTACTTTCGTTCATTAATTTTCACACCTGGTCTTTGACATTTTATACTGCTGGTGAGCAAAAGTGGAAAGCATATTTCTCAGCAAAGCTGGCCCCAAGAAAATAAGTTAAAACACAAGCAGGCACACTGTGTGACAAAATCAGATGCCTTACATCAGTCAAGAAATCAGATGCAACCTTTCAACTTTTTAGAGAACAGATTCATCTGGTGTTGCATCACTGAACAGACACAGATAACAGGGTAATGTTAGTAGGCCCCCTGCAGGCCTAAAGTTTAAGCAGTTACACTTTCAGGTGACCACAAAGCACCAGGAGAGCAATTAGAAATGTTATGCCCTTGTATTACACTTTTATCACATTTTTTTTTGTTAACAGACACTGAATAGCCTTAAAGATTTAGAACCAGCACAGCCTTAAAATGTGAGGTTCCTATAAAAGACACCATATCATTTAATACCATTCAATTTATCTAGCACCACTTCAAAACACACTTCACAATAAAATGTAAACTCAGTATAACCATGCATAAAGATTCCACATCAGATACATATATTGAAAACTAGTTTGTTATTAGTTTATTTTTAAATTGGTTAAAATGTTTTTTATCTAAGCAGAATGCATCCAGTCAAAGACTAATAGGATATAATGGAACAATCAGATTTCTGATGTATGATGGAGCTTGGTTGTTAATGGCTTTATATGTGAAAAGGGGAATTTGAAATTCTATTTGAGCGCTGTACATTGCTTAATTCTGTTAAGTGTACAGACACTGAGACAGTGAAAAGGATGGTTTGGGTTTATCTCTTTAAAAAACCTTGTACAATTTCAAAGGGGAAAGAACTCATAAGAGCATAGACTCTGCCTTCAAGTCAGGTGACAAAGACCTATGCAGTACAATCAGATGGGACCGAAAAACAGGGATCAAAACGGCAAAAGAGAAGTTCAGAAGGGACATAGAGACACATGTGGAGGTCAATGACTCATGGCGGCTGAGGCAAGGGATTCAGCAGATATCTATCTATCTATCTATCTATCTATCTATCTATCTATCTATCTATCTATCTATCTATCTATCTATCTATCTATCTATCTATCTATCTATCTATCTATCTATCTATCTATCTATCTATCTATCTATCTATCTATCTATCTATCTATCTATCTATCTATCTATCTATCTATCTATCTATCTATCTATCTATCTATCTATCTATCTATCTATCTATCTATCTATCTATCTATCTATCTATCTATCTATCTATCTATCTATCTATCTATCTATCTATCTATCTATCTATCTATCTATCTATCTATCTATCTATCTATCTATCTATCTATCTATCTATCTATCTATCTATCTATCTATCTATCTATCTATCTATCTATCTATCTATCTATCTATCTATCTATCTATCTATCTATCTATCTATCTATCTATCTATCTATCTATCTATCTATCTATCTATCTATCTATCTATCTAGATAATAACATTTTCTTTAAAGGGTGGGGTACGCAGTTACATTAAACTCAGACAGGACAGCATTATGAGGAAATACTCTTAATTGTTCTCACTCAAAGTCATACATCAGCACAAGAGTATGAAGACAGCAGTGAGTTGGTCTGCAGATGTCTTGAGCAAAGCCAATGGAATCTAAGATAGCATATAAGGCTGCACTCAGCATCAACATGAACATTAAAATCCCCCAATATAATGACCTTATCAACACTACAGGTCCTTCTCAAAATATTAGCATATTGTGATAAAGTTCATTATTTTCCATAATGTAATGATGAAAATTTAACATTCATATATTTTAGATTCATGGCACACTAACTGAAATATTTCAGGTCTTTTATTGTCTTAATACGGATGATTTTGGCATACAGCTCATGAAAACCCAAAATTCCTATCTCACAAAATTAGCATATTTCATCCGACCAATAAAAGAAAAGTGTTTTTAATACAAAAAACGTCAACCTTCAAATAATCATGTACAGTTATGCACTCAATACTTGGTCGGGAATCCTTTTGCAGAAATGACTGCTTCAATGCGGCGTGGCATGGAGGCAATCAGCTTGTGGCACTGCTGAGGTCTTATGGAGGCCCAGGATGCTTCGATAGCGGCCTTTAGCTCATCCAGAATGTTGGGTCTTGAGTCTCTCAACGTTCTCTTCACAATATCCCACAGATTCTCTATGGGGTTCAGGTCAGGAGAGTTGGCAGGCCAATTGAGCACAGTGATACCATGGTCAGTAAACCATTTACCAGTGGTTTTGGCACTGTGAGCAGGTGCCAGGTCGTGCTGAAAAATGAAATCTTCATCTCCAAAAAGCTTTTCAGCAGATGGAAGCATGAAGTCCTCCAAAATCTCCTGATAGCTAGCTGCATTGACCCTGCCCTTGACAAAACACAATGGACCAACACCAGCAGCTGACATGGCACCCCAGACCATCACTGACTGTGGGTACTTGACACTGGACTTCTGGCATTTTGGCATTTCCTTCTCCCAAGTCTTCCTCCATACTCTGGCACCTTGATTTCTGAATGACATGCAGAATTTGCTTTCATCGAAAAAAGTACTTTGGACCACTGAGCAACAGTCTAGTGCTGCTTCTCTGTAGCCCAGGTCTGGGGAATGCGGCACCTGTAGCCCATTTCCTGCACACGCCTGTGCACAATGGCTCTGGATGTTTCTACTCCAGACTCAGTCCAATGCTTCCGCAGGTCCCCCAAGGTCTGGAATCGGCCCTTCTCCACAATCTTCCTCAGGGTCCGGTCACCTCTTCTCGTTGTGCAGCGTTTTCTGCCACACTTTTTCCTTCCCACAGACTTCCCACTGAGGTGCCTTGATACAGCACTCTGGGAACAGCCTATTCGTTCAAAAATTTCTTTCTGTGTCTTAAACTCTTGCTTGAGGGTGTCAATAGTGGCCTTCTGGACAGCAGTCAGGTCGGCAGTCTTACCCATGATTGGGGTTTTGAGTGATGAACCAGGCTGGGAGTTTTAAAGGCCTCAGGAATCTTTTGCAAGTGTTTAGAGTTAACTCGTTTATTCAGATGATTAGGTTCATAGCTCGTTTAGAGACCCTTTTAAAGATATGCTAATTTTGTGAGATAGGAATTTTGGGTTTTCATGAGCTGTATGCCAAAATCATCCGTATTAAGACAATAAAAGACCTGAAATATTTCAATCATGGGTAAGACTGCCGACCTGACTGCTGTCCAGAAGGCCACTATTGACACCCTCAAGCAAGAGGGTAAGACACAGAAAGAAATTTCTGAACGAATAGGCTGTTCCCAGAGTGCTGTATCAAGGCACCTCAGTGGGAAGTCTGTGGGAAGGAAAAAGTGTGGCAGAAAACGCTGCACAACGAGAAGAGGTGACCAGACCCTGAGGAAGATTTTGGAGAAGGGCCGATTCCAGACCTTGGGGGACCTGCGGAAACAGTGGACTGAGTCTGGAGTAGAAACATCCAGAGCCACCGTGCACAGGTGTGTGCAGGAAATGGGCTACAGGTGCATTCCCCAGACCTGGGCTACAGAGAAGCAGCACTGGACTGTTGCTCAGTGGTCCAAAGTACTTTTTTCGGATGAAAGCAAATTCTGCATGTCATTCGGAAATCAAGGTGCCAGTGTATGGAGGAAGACTTAGGAGAAGGAAATGCCAAAATGCCAGAAGTCCAGTGTCAAGTACCCACAGTCAGTGATGGTCTGGGGTGCTGTGTCAGCTGCTGGTGTTGGTCCACTGTATTTTATCAAGGGCAGGGTCAATGCAGCTAGCTATCAGGAGATTTTGGAGCACTTCATGCTTCCATCTGCTGAAAAGCTTTTTGGAGATGAAGATTTCATTTTTCAGCACGACCTGGCACCTGCTCACAGTGCCAAAACCACTGGTAAATGGTTTACTGACCATGGTATCACTGTGCTCAATTGGCCTGCCAACTCTCCTGACCTGAACCCCATAGAGAATTCGTGGGATATTGTGAAGAGAACGTTGAGAGACTCAAGACCCAACACTCTGGATGAGCTAAAGGCCGCTATCGAAGCATCCTGGGCCTCCATAAGACCTCAGCTGTGCCACAGGCTGATTGCCTCCATGCCACGCCGCATTGAAGCAGTCATTTCTGCAAAAGGATTCCCGACCAAGTATTGAGTGCATAACTGTACATGATTATTTGAAGGTTGACGTTTTTTGTATTAAAAACACTTTTCTTTTATTGGTCGGATTAAATATGCTACTTTTGTGAGATAGGAATTTTGGGTTTTCATGAACTGTATGCCAAAATCATCCGTATTAAGACAATAAAAGACCTGAAATATTTCAGTTAGTGTGCAATGAATCTAAAATATATGAATGTTAAATTTTCATCATGACATTATGGAAAATAATGAACTTTATCACAATATGCTAATATTTTGAGAAGGACCTGTAAATCAGATAAGAAATCTGAGAACTGATCTAGAAATTGAGAGTAATGCCCTGGTGGATAATACAAAACAACAAACAGAAGTATTTTTAGTTGCAGTTTGGATGAGGAAAACAAACACTTAGATACTTAAAAGAATTGCAGGTATTAGTTGGGATTAATCAATACATTTGATTGAAGGATGGTTGCTGTTTCTCCTCTTCGGCCGGTATTTCGAGGGATGTGAAAATTTGAATAATTAAAAGTAGTTGACTCATTTACACAAACAAAATCCTCCTGCCATAACCTAGATTATGTGAAGCAAAATCAATCAATCTGATTAGTACAAGTCAAGTCAGTAACTAACAAAATCTTTGAAGAGAGAGATCTTTTGTTTAACAAACCACATTTAACTGTTTTATTTTTCTGTTCAAACTGAGTCATATCTATTTTATGAGATTTTCATGATTTGCTCCTTTTAGGTTAGTGTTTATCTATTTGATTTTTGCCATGTGTAAGACGTTGTCTTATTGGGGTAATAGGTAGGTAACAGTACAGAAGCTTCCATGTTCCATGTACATACATCCTCACTTATTACCTATTTATCTATTTATATGTTGTTATTATTCTTGTTCAGTTCACCCATTAAAACTCACTTCATGAACAACATGTTCAGTTTCTTTGCAAGCAGTACAATTAACGAGAGATTCTTGCAGCGGTGATCCCCCTAGAGGTAGATATTTTAGTTGCAGTCTTGGTCATTTCCTACAGGTTTGTCACTGCTGCAAACAAAATGCGTCAGCTATCAAATGTTTCACAACCAGCAACACTTCAGTTACATTAAATGCATTCTTCTAGGTGTGCCTAGGTATAATAATTGTGTGTCAAATCAGATTACACAGGTTACCCTGACACTGGTGTTTTGCACATACAGTATACCCTGATTTAAAGCTTTTGTTGCAATTTTCCTAAAATTTGCATTGTATTAATTATATGGCTCATCAGTGGATATCGGGAAAGTCCTTCAGTCTGTAGCAGTTTATTTTTTGTTGTTTGTTTTGATGCACTTTTAGGCCTTGCATTTATACAGTTTATAGGTTTTCCACTTTTCAGGAACTTTTCTAACAAAGCTGCTTGCAATTTACTGCTCCTATTTCTTTTCTCGCTGTACATGCACCACTGACTACAGTATATATAAGAACTATCCTATGCCTCCTTATTATTTCGATTTTCCTGAGACCACATGCCCCTGTCCTTTCAGATTCACGCTCATTAAACCTGCTGAGAAGGAAAACAGCATGACCTCGCTTGTCCTCAGCACACTCTGTCTCCTTTCTGCAGCATGGCACAATGCCCAGACGGCTGCTGCTTGCGTGCCTCCACTATTTGGGTAGATTTGCATCTGAACTCTAGAGACAACTGGGATAATTCATCACTCATTGTTTATGTGTGTGTGTGCACACATGCAATGGTGTTTTCTCAGTCTTCGCAAAGTCTTCCTCACGATAATTTCTTATTGGGGTTATTTCTCCATGACTCTCCCAAGAGCAATAAACATTTAAATGGAAGAGAAAAGGATTCCCGCACCAACCACACATTTATAGGACCTTACATGTTGATGTTTGTCACCTGTAAATAAATAAACACATAAGCACAATTGTTAAAAAAATTATTGAAAAGGTGCATTTATGACCTATTCATATATTTTATATATTTCATAATGCCTCTGCCAGAAGCTACCCTGTAAACACTGGTAAAATGCTGCTACTCATCATGAAGGTAAAAGCATGACATGTCATCTGTAAAGCTCATGCTGCTGGCTGCCAGCAGTCTGTTATTGTCAGTGTGAGAACAAAGCTTTTCCAGGAAAAAGTAATTCCAAGAGTATACAAAGATATACGGACAATTTATTTTATTTATTTGGTATATGGTTTGAGCCCAGTGAATGTCCCCTACCATGTAACAGGACTCAACAGGATTTAAAAGTATAATTACTCATATATGTAAACATTTTCAAATAGTATGCTAAAAATACAAGTCAGATCTCTAAAAACTGTCTTTTGTGACGTTTACTTTTGAAGGGGTGGTTCTGAGTTTTTGATGTGAGGTTCTGTGAAGTGGTTGGCATCCTTAATCCAAGGTATCAGATCAGGATCCCAATAACTGCAGTTGTAAATCATTGGGGTTGGGAGTCCTCAGCTGCTGATAACTGTCTGTTATTATGTCAGCCACACCCCTAGCAGGACGCACAGACAGTTTGTAACAATCACGACCTGATTTTTTGTGCATGGCTTTGTGCGCATTAGTTTTGTGGATTAAATCCATTTTTGCTAAAATCAAAGCCTTTGTGTCCTCTTACTAAGACATTTAAGTAAAAAATTGAAAAGCTGTCTGTCATGTAGCTGGCTCCTCCTGCTGTCAGTGAGAGGAGAGAAATATTTGTCATGTTTTATTATTTCCAAAGCAAAGTTCTAAGTTTGTAAGTCAGAACATATTTTACTGTAGTTGTTGTCTGCACACAAATAACTGGAACTGAACTAAAATATTACGTTATGTTACGAGATGAATTATCATAAAGTTACATAAAAAAAAATTTAAAAAAAAGAGTATACAAGCTAACATTAGCCTAGCACTAAAGCATTTAAACAGCAGGGGTGAAATGTAGGTTTACTGAAGACTCTATCAGTATGTGTTGAGCAAATGATAAAACTTATGCATGTTTTAGGTCAGTTGTAGTCAGGAAACTAGAACTTTTTAATTGAGTTAACCTGTGTTTGAGAAACAGAATCTGAAAAAGAACAGGATGCTCTGCAGCATCCAGAACTCACTCACATTGGTAAGTGAGTTTTAATACTGAAGAAATGCTCTTATTTTAATGCACTTTGAAGCAACTGAATTTCCAAGCACATACAAGGAATACATTTTATAACCTTTTAATGAAGTGTTAAACTAAAAAGTTTTGGCTGATTGATGGCAATGCAAAAAAATTGTTCGGAACATCCCTAGTAATAGTTCCCTCACCTGTAGTGGACAGATGTTATATTGGTGTAATAATGTAAAAAATGCAGAAAGCCTCAAAGAGGTGGGAAGTTAACAGCTGGTCAGACAAGAGCCACCATTTTGGCTGATGTTAGATATCAAGATTCAGTCAAACTGAAAATATTGTCGAAAACAACGCTATATATTAGCTGAGATTACCGTCTAAAGTATCAAACAAGATCGTTGTTAAGTTTGTAGTTGATTTCTTGGCTGAAGAAAACCCATGTTATTTCACAAAGTAATAATGGCAGAGACTACAGGCTGCATCAGTCCACCCAATCAGCTGATCACAAGTTACCTGGCATAGCTTTCAAGCAACTAAAACACCTGGAAAAGCACAGGGTTGTTTCAGCTTCAGTGCTACTGGACAGATGACATCCTATCTCAAAATATAAAAGTTTGTCACACTGTCAGCAGACTTAGAAGAGACTGACAAGTCCAAGTTGATAAGGCAGATTGCAGAGCTTGCAGCCTGTTCACATAGAACATGTGTCTGGTTCAGCTGAGAAAATAGGAGTAAACTTCACAACAGTTGTGAAAGATATACAATATCCACTAATGTTGTAGACACTAAATACAACAGTAGTGTTGTGTTTAATATCCACACATATCCAGAGGACTTTCACTCTGCAAGCATGGAAGTGCAACTCACTCTATGATGACCATCTGTAATATTTTGTCTTCTACACGTAACCAAACTATTACTAAAAATAACTATAAAGAAACATTTGTTAAAATCAAAGCATTAGCATGTAGAACCAAAACAAAATTACATATAAAAATCTGACATTAAACTAGTCAAACTTTATTAGTTCAATTTACAATTTTCTTGATGTAAGAGCACAATTAGGATTTTCTTCAGCACATAATTCTGCATTTATAATTTAAAGAAATAATTGTCACATGTGATGCACCTGCAATGCCTTGATGTGTAAATTCAGATTTAAATATTTGCATTTAACTTTGTTTTAAAATACAATATTTTGACCTTTGAGTTCTTTTTAGTGGTGTATTATAATAAATGTAATGTTATATAGTCCTCCACTATGGTTTAAATGTCATATGTAGAGTACAAAAAACCTTTGCCACAAAAGTCTAGTTTCTTTTCGCTGTCAACAGATATACAGCTTCCTATTTTAAATTATGTCTTTTTATGTGTGAAGGCAGATGTTGCGTGTGTCTGTGTGTAGGTGGTTTTTTGCCACTTCCTTTTGTGAAAACCAACCAAGGACATCGTGTTCTGAGCACGTCTTGCTTTCGCTTTACAGAGCAGCCGCAGAAAAGCTGATGACAAACATCCAGACAACATGTTTTCTTTGTGAGGCAAGGGAAGGAATCCTTAATAAAGAGCCTCAAGACAACCTAAGACAACTCCACAGTCAACAGCATGTATTGTAGCAACTATCTTTGTGTAACTGTCTTGGTTTGTGGTGACAGTGACGTGTGCACAACAGAAAACCATCGTAGGGCTACTGAAAAATTACAATGGCTTTCCTGATTATGTGTTGTTTCTCACTTGGTATTGTTTACATAGACTGGTTAATTTTTCACAAAATTTTACTGTGCATCTATTTTCCCTGGATGTCTCTGACCTGCATTGCAGCCACAAGGACGGCTGGCACAGAGTGCCTCATGCTGCAGGTTTTTAGAAGATTAGTGATACAGGGAACAAAGGCTGTTGTTTTGGCTGACTGACGAAGCCTTTTATGGGTTTAGCGGTGGCTGCACTGTACATTTGACCTACTGCAGGATAGTTCTGCATGGAGCTGATATTTCATCTGTTTGTTGGTGTTACGACATGCACGTGGAGATAATGTAGCTACAGTATCCTTCCCTAAGATTACACTAACCAAATTGGTATTTGCATAAAATGCTCCCTCTGCATGATCATAAAATGCTGAGAAATTAAACAAAAAATGGGCATTTATATTAGAACTGCACCTGTTATTTCTTCATGTAATGAGCTGCTATACTGTATGAAATGTTCCCAATATTTTCTATACAATTGTATGTTTTTTTGTGTGAACAAAGGCATATTCAGCTGGAAATATAAACATTGGTCTGTGATAAAGGATCTCTTGCCACAGCTTTTTATATTTACGTAGGCCAGTAGGACACATGTGGCAGTTTAAAGAACATGCAGGCATCACACCAGCTCCTCCTCACGTATACACCCACCTGATCCATACACAGTATGATCAAAAACACTGATATAGACACAGACACACAACAAAAAGCTTTTATGTAACATAAACCATTTGTGCTGAATATTTGTGAACTTTTGCTTAAAAGAATATCTTTTGAAAATGACGTGACAGCAGCACCGGGTTGTCGATGTGCATGTATGTGCAAAGATGGATGATGGATGGATGGATGGAAGGGTGGATGGACCAAGACAAAGGGTGAATATGTATGAGGTGGAAGGAAATTATATTAGTTTTCAAAATGTTTTACAAATAAAAATCTGAAAGTATCAAATGCATTTTTCTTCATCTCCCCTGAAACAATACTTTACTGAACCACCTTTCAAAGCAATCAAAGCTAAAAAAGCTTCGCACGTCTATGGATTTGGGTCCTTCTTTCTTCCAATCAGCTTTGACCTGCTTCCCTCTACCTACTGAAGGAAAACATCCCCTCATCATGATGTTACCAACGCCATGTTCTATGGTAGTCATGGCTTGTTTAGGGTTATGTGCAGTGTTTCCACCACATGTAGCATTTTGTATGTAGGTCCAAAAGTTCATATTTGATTCTATCCGACCTGAGCAATTTCTTTCACATGGTTGCTGTGTCCCCTACATGACATATGGCACACTGCAAACTGGACGTCTTCTGGCTTTCTTTCGACAATATCCAGATTTGTGGAGTGTGTGACCAACAGACGCCCTCACAGCAGGCATGCTGGTGCTGATGTACACAATAATGTGTGAATTTTAACAACAAATACAGCAGACCTAAATGATTACAGGTTTAGCTACATAAAAAAGAAAAACTAAGTAAATTGAAGGACATCATATTCTGGGTTTACAGATGACATGGAATATTCTTCAACTGCATTATAAGAGTTAATACAGGAAAAACAAAACATTTGAAACTGACAGAACAGAACTTGTCAGAAATGTGTTTGTTTTACTTGTTATTTATTTCTTATGTTCACTTACAGTTCAGTTTTTAATGTCATAACAACTCTGGGCTTGGTTGCTCTGTTTATAATGAAAAGGACATATCTGTCACAAGCTCTGTGCACGAGTGTGAAATATGTTCCTTCTCTTTGGCCACACTTGGCTGAACAGTTGGCCTCTAAGCTACTTAAAACGGTTGACCTCATGTGAGAAAATAGGGAACGGTGGATGAGACTAGAACAAAATGTCCTAGACAGTCAGGGTTGAAACCAGGTCACAAACTTTGGAGGGAAGGCCTGTGGTTCCTCCTGCTGGATGTTGTATGTATTGTACTTGACAAGAATGGAAGCACAACGCCTCCAGAAGGTGGCTCCACAAAGTTAAATCCCACTTTCTCTTAACATGACTCTTAACTGTCCCAAATGTTTTTAACATAGTGGGTATATAAAGCTGCAATAGAATGTAAGTTACACTGAATGGTATTTAGATTTTCTTTCAATTTTTACTGCTTAGTTGGATAAACAGTAAATTGTTACATTTTTAAGAAGTTTTATTTTTTGCTTTCACATTTGAGAATAAACTCAAAAGTATTATACTCAAAGTTAACTCAAGTTATCATAACATACTATTTTATGATAAAATTAAAAATGTTAATAAAGCCGAATAAAAACACAACTGTATTCCACCTAACAAGCTCATTTACACAGTTAATGCAGATCTTTGCTATGCTTATTGATTAGATCCCCAGACTAACTCAGATCTCATCATCTCAAGATTTTTTAAGTATTTTGAGGTTTTGTTTCTCAACATACCGAGTTCTTTCTACATTTTTTTTCAACATTTTCGAACTTCTTTTTTTCATCTTTTCAAATTTTCTTGAAACAAAATTTTTGTTTGATCTAGAAAATTAGGCTTGTTTTTAGTATTTTGACCTTTTTCTTAACCGTTAAAAGTTATTTGTGATATAGTTAATTGACTTTTTTGTTTGCATTTGCATTTTTTCTTTTATTTACTTTTGTCAGGATTTTGAAACTTTTCTGGAAGATGTATCATAACTTTCTTTTTTTCTTTCTGGTCTTTTTAATTGAAGATGAAAGCCAGTGCTGATGAAAATCGATTAATCCATGAGACTAAACTCAATGGCCACTTGTTTAATTGCTTGTTAACAAAAATACTAAATCAACCATTCACATGGCAGCAGCTCAATGCATTCAGGTATCTCACTGATTAAAGCGAACCTCAGAATTAGAAAGGAAGTATTTAGGTGACTTTGAACATGTTCATTGTTGCTGGACAGGCTGGACTGAGTATTTCAGAAAAGTACTGATCTATTGAAATTTTCATGCATTGCTATGTCTATGGTTTACAGAAACTGGTCTGAAGAACAGAAACACCTAGGCCAATAGAAGCACTGGTTACAGATTGGAAAAAACAATGCCTGGCCAGATGAATCTCAATCTCAAAAACCTTTAGGATGTGCCGAGAGGGGAGATTCCCATAATGAATGTGCAGCCGAACTGCATTATGCTACCATGTCTGTATGGAGATAAAAGGGATGTCTTCTAGTAGAGTGTCAGTCATAACTGAGGTAGCTCAATTTTCTGTTATTAATATGAAAATCTTGGTATGTACTTTGCAGTTGTTGGACAGATTATGCCATTAATCGGGTGTAATGATAGACCAGCATTGGACTGTTGTATTTACTAGTAAAGGGGGCTGCAAAGCAGAAGAAATTAGGATCCTACCTTTACAATAAAAAGCAGAGGGACAAAGTGTGTCACAGGGTACAAACGCTTGACTGCAATTCACATTTATTAAACAGGAGGTGAACTGTTTTTTTTTATAATAAGGTTTAAATTAGAGCATTGTTGGCTTGCAACACATGGTGCAGTAAAAAAAAAAAAAAAAAAAAAAACAGTACAAAATGAAGAGCTGAAAGTGCCAGATCTTATTGGTGAGGAGAGACAAATGACGATGATTAAATGATTAAAACCCAAAAAGATGTTTTTAGCGATCACTAATTGCTTACAGTGTGTATTGTTTCAACAGATGAAAACATTAAAGCTGTTTTTAATGTTTATTATAATATATTAATAACTTCTTGTGTAGACTTTATGTTTACATCCAGTGGCGTAGATTTGGTAAAAGTCTACTCTCCCTGGACTCAGTAATATAAACTCCTTTTTCTCAGCCCCCCAATTAATGTCATGTTCCATAAGATTGCTTGGCCAGATGAAAGAGGCCATACAGCATTTATCTTTAGTAGTTTATGAGACTCATTCTTATGACTGCTTTTTACTACTTATTTTTAAGGCAACAAGTAAAAAAAATAAGGATTTTTTTTCAACTCTCACTCTTGCTTATTGATAAGGATAAAAGAGACTCACTGGCTTCTCCTGTCTGTCGGTTTTTAACAAAGCCCAAGGTTGTTCGGTTAATTTACTTTTCTCTAGTGCTGAATTTAAGTAAACTGCCACTAAAAGTTAATACACAAGTATTCCTGGCTGAAGGGCTTAATTAAGCATTAATGTATTTACTGCAGACTGAAAGCCTGAATCCACCTGACTCATAAATTCATGCAGGTAATTGCCATTAGCAGATTCTTGGACTACAAATTGACTCAATCCATTTTCTAATGGAAATTAAGAATGTAACATAACATTAACTTAAAATGTATAATGAAATGAATTTAATTTTCATATTCAAACAAAGCAAACAATCTGTAAAACACAACCTCCAAACATTCCTTTTTAAACCAGTATTTCAGGGATGCCATACTGAATTAAAAAAGATACATGGTGCAGTTAATATTGTGTTTCAGAACTTGTCACATTTAACTCACTGAAGTAAAGCACAGAGATCAGAGTAAAAACCTTATGGTGATGAGAGAGAGGTCTGCTGAGAGAGTCATTCGCCTTAAATCTCAGCAGCCTGCCTTTCGGCTGTAGATATCCTGATGTTCTCACCATCAGCTGTCAGGATGTTGGCTGTGCTTTATTGATGCTTCATTCCATCCACGTCCTACCTTGACAAGCTGTTCGATTCTCCTCAACACATCCCCGTTGTTGCCTTAGTCCTACTTTTTGGCAGGTATCACAAGTGAAAGAATGTTCATATAGGCACATTGCCTTCAAAAGTGAGCTATGAAAAATGTAAAGAGGCGAGTGACTCTTTTTGAAAAACTGGCTTGGCTGCGAAACGTCATTATGGCACATTTAGGGTTCCTTAGATCACTGACTTGATCAGCCAGAGAACCACTGGACTGTGGCAGTAATTAGATTCTGTATAGGCGTATGTATGACTGACACCTTCAAATCAGGAAAGTTCTAAGTTAAATTCCCTTTTTACATTCAAACTTGTGAAGACTTCAACGTTAAAATACATTGTACAACCTGTTACATATGACAGTCTGTCTTATTGCATGAACACAACTGTGCATACATTGCAGAACCCATTATTTCCCCTCTTCTCTGACCTGCGAATAAAATATCTTCACAGAATTTTTGCAGATATGTGTGCGTGTAAATTCTATTGTGCAATATTACTGAAAAGCATACTCTTATCTCTGATCACGTACTCCTTCAGAGAAGCTTCGCACACAGTGTGCTTTTCTGCCAGAAAAAAATAGATATAATTTTTTTTTTTTTTTGGAGACAGCTCCCACTTGAATTTCAAGATGAAATGCAAACTGAATGCAACGAGATGTGGTTATGATGCAATCGTGAGTCGAGGTTGGTGCGAGCACTGATTCCATTTTTCATTTCAGTGACAAAAAGAAGCTGTGCAAGGTTCAGTTGGTTGCTGAGTCAGGCACATGCAGCGGGTGTTTTGACTCTCTTTAAGATCAGAGACAATTAACAATAGATCACTGATAGTGAATGACATCTGACATATGAACGGTTTTCAGTTCTGGACTTAAAAAATAATTTCAGCCCTACTGTATAAAGTGGGATGAAGATGAACTGACTGAAAATGTGTGGTTTGAGTATGTACAACCCTAATAAACTTCAGCTGCACATCTTCTATGTGCAGCTGAAGTGCAAACCGTTCCTTAAATACCCTTTTGCGTTTTCGCTCTGATTCTTATCTTATAAAACAAGGGGCCCAGGGGAGTTCTGAAGAAACAGTTCAAGATGCAGAAGAAGAAAACTGACAACGGAAATAATCTATTGAATGGCCTGAGATACATGAGGAAGTGGGATTAAACTGTTCCTTCTTTTCACCCAGACACTTTGTGGTGCTGCCATGCACATAGTTTTAGAGAGAGGTTAACAATGGGACTAATTAAGGAATAAAACTATCTGCTAGCACTTTTCGTCTTCCTCTTTGCTCCTGATTTTTTTCCATTCTATGGCTATTTGGCCACTTCTCTGTCAACTCTTAACTCCCCTCTCCCTAAACCCTTTGTTGGCTCCGTGCTCCACTCTAATCTGGCAATTCGTTCCTTCGTAAATTGGCGACTCATTAGGGGAGTGATTATCTCCGTTACACACTGTGTGAATTCAGAGGAAAGACGATAAAAGGTATAGGTTGCTGAGTGCTCTGCGTGTGCAGCATTTAGACTGAAATACAGAGCATATGTTTTGGCTATTTCCTGCTACGTGTAATACAGAGATAATCTGTAACTATGACCGTATGAAAATAGAAAAAGAGAACGAGTTCGGAAAGTGCCAAACTGGCTCAATGTGTGATCAACATTTGTGACTGCTAAGTGTCCAGTAAAAGCCTGGGATGCCCAAAGGTACTTGAAATTCCAAAGGATAGGTTAAGAAATTCATTTGTTGTATTTAACTAATGGTGCTGTCCCACTGTTTCCTATCTTGCCTTGTATATCGTATGTTGAAAAACGCTTGTAACACATTTCTAAATGTGAGGAGCTGAGGAGCTGAATACTGTCATGTCTTTGAGGTATGTGTCCCTATTACTGCAAATATATATATATATATATATATATATATATATATATATATATATAGGCATCTGGGAATTAATTTCCAATGCTTTACTAGTTCCCCCAAGTTGTTACACAGTTATTGGCTGAAATTGAAACAATCAGAAAATAGGTCACTTCAATATCATGCATCTGGTATCCCAAGGTGCGTGAATCTTAGCTACTTATTATCTGCAGCCACAAATCTGCCCCAACAAAGTCCTAATGCCACCAGGGTTGCATATGTGTCCATTTTATGCTAGTTGCATATACATATTCCAAATAAGGATCATTTTGTAAGCACTTATAGCCACTATCTACCAGTAAAGCCATGCCCAGTTATGCCAGTTGTTGTTAATTTTGCATAATATTGCAAGATACTAAGAAATTTTATCATTGGGCCATTGCTGCAATATTTGAGTAGTAGTAAATCTTGTAGCAGTGGCTCGGCTTAGCAGGTGATCAAATGGTTAGTAAGACAATGCTGGACCATTTTTTACTTATGAAAGTGTAGGTCCTACACTTTTGAACCACAAGGCAGACGCTCAATAGTGTGACAGGGATATGGGGAACACCTTCACAATTCTAAAGTTATATTAAGAGCCATTTTAAATTTAATTGAACATTTTTTGCTGCTTTTGTCAAACCTAGGTCCAGATTTCATACAAACTATAGTTGTTTATGCGCAGGTTTATCAATAAGAGCCTTTTTTCCCATGGTTGCTTGTGAACAAAGCATTCAACTATGCTCATCCTTGCCAGCTCCCCCAAGTCTGGAATGATTTTAACAGGCTTAGCTGAAAGTGGGCCCCCAAACGAAATTCTGCAGAGAGCCTCAGATAACCATTGGCAAGCCCTGGCAATGTGTGTAAAGTCTGGAGAAAGCTCAATAATTTAAGAGGTGCAGAGAATCTGGAAAGGACTTACAGAGTTAACAAGAAAGGATTATAAAAAACACGAGTGAACTGAAGATCCAACATGATTGGATTATGATGTTTATTTATAGATTTTCTTCCTGCATAAGTAATGTTTCAATTAAATTAGCAGCTCTCGGATGTAGCCTGGTAATGATGTTCAAATGATAAATTCATGCAGAAATAAGTTATTATGACAAGGTAGTTCATACAGATTAGATTAGATGATTTTTGTTAAACACGTTTATATGGTTGGAAATCTATACAAAGATTGTTTGGATTTAGTTAAAGGACAGAAGGTTATGATTTCCAGTTATATTAGGCATGCATAAACATGTCTAAGCTGAAAGAGAGGACATATTAAAATCATGTTGACAAACTACATGCTAAAATGTAAAGTAAAAACTTTACTCATAAGGAGAATGAGGATTTGCACTAAAAAATAAAACTTTTGAGAGCCATCAACACATTCCCTCTGTGTTAGTTGCCTATTTTATAAGAAATAGTCACGTCATGTCATGGTTGTTAAGACAATTTGTTTTTACCAATATTGATGTGATTGGTTCCAGACCACTTCCTCATTAAGATTTTAAAAAATGAATTACAGTGTGGAGTATTTTAAAAGGTTCTAAGCCTTGATGGGCATCACCTAACACTACCACATGGTGGCACTAAACGGCAGTGCTTGTGCTCTGGCTTGTGAGCTCATTCCTTAGCTCATCATTAGATCTGTATTTACCTCCAGGGAAGCAAACTGAATTCTGCTAATTTGAGGTGGGTGGTGACCTGACGAATGCTCTTGCAGCTTTTCATATGTTCTACACTGCAAATATTCAGTAATTTGATAAAAAATTCTAAAAACAACAGCTATTAAAGCATTTATCTGGTGGTATTTTAAAAGAAACTCAGAACTTAGAAACCAAAAGGAGCAAATACAGGGAATGTGAAGACTATAATATCTGAATCAGGCATAAACTGAATAAAAAGCTTCTGTTTTTTTTAGCTGTAAATGGCTGAGAGTGGCTGTATGAGCAGATAATGATGACATTGTACACGGTTTATTATTATGTTTAAAGTTGACAGTTGAACAGAAAAGCTGCCAACTCTTGAAAGAGAAGCCATTAAATCTAACTGAACCCATTGAGCTTTCACATAAGGCTGGCTGAGCAGTGAAAGAACATAACACTGAGAATAAATGTTCCGCTGTGTTGTTGCTCAGGTAGTTCATTATCCCACCACTATTAGCAAACACTTATGGAAGAGATGAGCGTGGGAGGATATTGTGTCAGTCTCATAAGAAGCAGTCCACTGCTTACAATGAATTAAGCTAATTAATCAAATGCCCCATTAATAGTGTGTTGTTGCTTTCGAAGTGACCAGAATTAAAATGTGCATGACTATCGACGCCCTGAGGACCTTAAGGGGGGAAACTTATGTTCTTTTAATAATCAAATATCTTTTGGTGATAAGAGACTTTTTCATTCCAGCACACTCAGGAGTTTCCTCCCTCGATGCTCACTGTCTGCAAGCTCAACGTAAGGCTGCAATCAATTGCTAATTCACACACAAGTGGACAGGAGTCTTGCAGTCAGGGCAGCAACTCAAAAGCACTAATTCAACAACCGCTCTGGCTGTTTTTATCCCAGGGGCCTGTGCGTAAAGATCTGCACTGACCACACAAACACCGGCCATCGAGATTAATGTCCCCCCGACACAGGACTGGAGTTGCAGATAAAGAGACAAGGATCGATTGCAACTTTATTGATAGGGCTTGGCGAATAAAGATGACATTTGCTCTCTTTAGGTGATCTTTTAATTTGTCATGGTAAGTGAAAATGCATCTCACTCTAGGTGGCGGTGCACTTCAAAAAGTTTTGGAAGAGCCATACAAGGGGTTGGAAACTACAGCAAAACAGTTAAAAAGAAAACTGCAATTAATAAAAAAAGAGAAAAACAAAAACAAAATATATGTAATAAAGAAAGGTAACAGAGGGAAAGGAAAGGGTGGGAAAGAAGAAAGACAACAAATATTGCTGTGCCTACAATATTTGTTTGACCCACCCACTGATTTAACTCTCTCTTTCACTGACATGCAAATCACACATGTACAAAGTCTTTACTGCGTACTTAGAGGAAAAGCCTTGTTGTCTGAATAGCTTTGGTATCAAGTTTGAGTTAAATAAAAGCACAGACCTCCCTCTGAGGCAGTGTATGCCATACAGGGAGCATTGAGCCATCAAGTCAGGCGGCCAGAGGCATTGTTGAGAAATTACACAAGGGGGCTTGTGATTTGGCCTTGGCTTAGCAGTGGAGAAAAGAGAGGGGAAGCTGGGATAGAGCGTTTAGATTTTCAAAGCTCGAAAAAAAAAGAAAAGATTCACACATCCGGGGGGAAGGTTTTCTCCTCGTCTGCAAACAAAAATGTCGTTTATACAGACAATAATGCCTACTTTCCTCTCTGTCATCCTGCACCATTTCAACCTTCTTTCCTCACCATGCAGACGTCCTTACTCCGGGCCCTTTCATCCCTTCTGTTATCAAATCCTTTGTGATCTGGGGCGCAGTGTGGGAGCGGCCCTGCGGATGGCATGCTTTGATTTGAGCAGCTCGCCTCTGAGGACGTGCTTGTCGGAGGCCGGATCAATAGGCAAGGATTCTGCGCACAAAGCTGAGGTGACAGGCAGAGACTGTAAGAAAGGGGAGCGTGACCTTTAGAGAATACCATAAAAAAAAAAAAAAAACATCTTTCTGACACCGGCTAAGTTGACTATGGCACCATGCTGTGCCTGAACTTAGAGATCGTTTATTTTCCTGGACAGTACCAATTCAATGAAAGCAGGGGAGGAAGGTCTGAGATTGGGATTGAGGTGAGAGCAACAGTGCAGGTGATGTTTGGAGGGGACTTAAAGAACACCACCAATTTTGTCTTCTTGTGCCAGCAGATGTGGTTGTTTTTCTTCCCTTTTACTTTCAAGCTCTGTCTCCTTTTTCCTCCTTTACCTTGTTTTGTTTTTTTCCTATAAAGGCTGTTTAGGGAGGCAACTTAAATGCAGTCTTCTCAGGGTTCAAACTAGGTCTGAACACACTCAGCACACATGGTTCCCTGAAGCTTCTTTACATCCAATTCACTATCCAAGTCTGTACAATTACAATGAAGCACTGACAGAAAATCTATGTTTGACTGCTTTAATGATTTTGTTGCTTCTTTCTATTTTTTTTTATCATTTGCAGACCCTTCTCACAGCCTCTGCTACAATCAGTGGAAGTAACATCCTTTTGCCAAAAATGAAATGTGAACATCAGAGTGCAAGTCAATGTAGTCGGGTCTCTTAGAAAGACTTGAATGTAATTTTACAGCCATCATTATTTAACTGCTTATAACCAACAATCTATATTGTGTCAGTTGTATTGGTGAACCAAAAACTTGACATGCAAAATAATTAGGAAGCCTGCCTTTTTCATGACTGAGGCTGAATTTTCAGAAGCATGTAATCTATCTATCTTATACAGCGTTTCATGATTTTTTTTGGGGGTGTTCAGATGGAGTGAGCAAGGTGTGTAAATTCAATCTCTTATTTTTTTCCTTTCTCTGATCCTGGCTGCTTTTTCTGTTTCCGAGCAGCAGGGGGCAGTGTTAAATGAGGTATATCTTATCCAGTGGTGACTTTTTGTCCTCTCAGACTGATGGGGCTACTGCAGTCTTGTCTGGATAAAGACAGAGAGAGTAAGGGGGGGCTACTGCATTGCACAACACAGCGGTGCACCAAGAGGAGGGCTGAAAAGGGAGCCGGTGGATTTGCAACCTTCACCCATTGTTTTACATCTAAATTGTGTTTGGACAAGCCCCACTCTACATGTGTAATTACCACTGGCACTGTTGCTTTTTGCATACAGAAGTTCCGCTTACACTTTAGTCATCAGTATGTCTTTTGTGTTGAGTGTTAGTTATAGGTTTTTGTCTCACTCTTACGCCCTACTCCCATCGGTATGAACTCACTCTTATTATTAGCTCTCAAGGACAAAAAGGGATTCACATGCAGGACTTATTTTCTTTTTTGTGAAATTGCAAAGTGTTAAGTATATTGTTAGATTTATAAATAATTCCACAGGGATTTGCTTTCTACATTTCCTGGTTCTAAGATTTTGGATTGAAAATAACACCCTATCATTGTAATCGCAAATCATTTGATCTCCCTTTTCATCTGGGACAAAAGAAGGAAACGATATCAGCCATGTTCCCTCCAACAGTGAGGTTTGCACTAACAAACCATTCATGGCAAAGATTACATCTTCGAAGAAAATTAACATTCATTGCTACGCAGTTGAGAATTAAATCAATTTCTCTGCTTCCGTCACATCATGTTATCAGCCTTGAGATGGTAAACAGACATTAAGTGCCATCTTCCTTTGCAGTCCAAAGGCGCTCTAACTCACATCATAATGGGCCCTGCCTGCGTGGTAATATTTACAAGGCAGATACATCAATACTCACATGGCCTGGATTTACTAAGGAATCAGTGCTGGCGCACATTTAGCCAGCAGTTAGCAGTGTTGATATAAGACTTTAAAGATGGCAGTGTTTACATTCTTTTTTCAAGATAAATTAAAAAGTATTCAACATAAGATTTGGAAGGGGTTGTGGCAACATTTAGCTACATTAAAGTAATTTATTGAAATCCATCTGAAGAATTAATTCTTGACCTTTCCACTGATTAAAAATGAATCCCTTTTGTAGTATGTAATCTTTATCACATACCAAAAAGAAAGGAGATTTCCGTGAATTTCTAAGATTAACATTTATTTTGAATCCACACTTCAACTCAAAATTATGAGAATCAATGAGCGCTAGTAAGCACTGAAATCAAAAATGTAATTTATTGTTAATCAAACTGATATCTACTCAATAAAAAGTTAATAAAATAAACAAAAAAAACAAGGTCAGACAATTCTAATTATTTTACAAATTAGGAGGATTTCTTGAATGAAAGAATAAACTTAATTACCTCATTAAAAATAAGAGTGGGTCAGCCTTACAGGGAGTCTAAATACAATTTATTTATGGGCTAGTCATAACTTATAATAACTACTTTTTCTTAGTATAAGGAATGATTCATTTAAAGTTTCAGAAACATCTGGACCTATCATCTTGCAGCACCAAAATGCCACAGTAGAACTGAAAAGAATGTCTTACTTTAAACAACATGAGGTGGCTTGGAATCCAGACTGGGTTACCACACAAGCAGCGGGTTGTGTCAGCCTGCAGGTACATTGGGTTAGTTAGTTCTGGTACAGAATAAAAGGGTGTGTGTAATAAAAGGATGTTTTGATTAGACCTATGGTCTGGTGAAGACATTTCAAAAGGAACTAGAAAAATAAGTTATTTTAGGTGAAATGTCAAACCTGAGGTGTTTGTGTGCACTACAATTGGGTTGCTACCACTCTTTCCCTGTATTACTGTTTAGCCATGTGAGGGAGGAGAACTGTTTGCATCATGTCGAAAGTGACCCTAATATGGCCTCATTGCAAACTGATTACACAAGAATTCCTCTGGGTGAAATTAAATATTGTTCCTTCATTTTCAGGCCTTGAGTCACACTGGTGACACATACGGTAACAAACTGAGACAGCTTCAATGGACTCGAAGGGAGGTCTTATGTGTGCTTCCCCTCTCTCGAGTCCTCCATTTGGCCCCCGCCACAAAAAACTATCTTGCTATTTGATGTTCTGCAAAAAGCAATTAGCTGGTCACATTTCCGCATGTAAATGAAATGACTTGTTTCTATGGAACCTGCGGGACCTCAAAGACATATTCCCAGTGCTGGCACGTTTGACACGAGGTCTGCCAGCATTAACATTTGATAAGAAGGGTCGTTTACAACTCCCAGCTGCTTTCTAGCACCAGACAGTGACCTTTCGAACAACAGTAATTTTTACAGACCTTTCAAAAACTTGCACCCTGCCTTGCCCACGCACCGTCTCATCATCTCTAATGATTTCCTTATGTTGTTCATGGCACATGCCGTTTCTTCTCCCTTCACTCAGTCTAACCCACGCCTTTATTCCTCCTGCTTAGTATTTCAATTCAAGCCCCCATTGTTTGGATCATATCTCATGAGGAGGTTATTTATTTATTTGTTTTATTTTATTTTTTTCACAGAGACACATTCTTACCAGGGCTCTATTGGGTTACACAACACGGTGAGTTTTTCTCTTGTTTTTTACTGCCTGCTTTCATATTTTGTTCTTATAAAACCCAACCTCGGAAGTCTCCTCTTGTAATGGAGTAATCATTTTCATCAATGGTCAGTAATCTCTCTGAGCACAATTTGGGCAAGTCGTTTTTATAACATGTTGCCAGTGATTTATGATGATTTATAGAGAACGAGAACTAGTTTAGCCTTGGAAGGGGGAGGGGGAGGATACTGCAGATGGATTCTTTAAAAGGATCAGGTAAATAATACATTATACCTACACAGCTGCAGAGAGTGTTGAAAAAGAACAGGATTGCAGCTAAAATCAGCATTGATTTAACAACCTTGAGAGGCAGAATGTATTGATTCAAAATGGAAACAATATGTATACATGTGGTTTGAAAAAGCAAAGGGATTCATTGTGCGAGTCTAGTTTGTTCTGTTGCGTTTTCTGTTTGCCATGGCAACAAGATGATCACAAGTTTCAATAGTTTGAAAAAAAGTCCTTCAGTCTGAAACCATGTTTAAACTCGGCTGATAAAAAAGTGAAATGTTTTAAGCGGCTTCATATTGGTGTTATAAAACATCCCCCATAAATCTGTCTACTACTGGTATCACATAATGATTGTGATGTACTATAACCCCAACAGCGGGGACATGACATAAACTGCGTGACTGATCCCTGATACTGTTTTATGTCCACCACCTATGAATTTGTCGTGTATATATATATATATATATATATATATATATATATATATATATATATATATATATACATATATATTTATACACACATTTCAAAGTATACCTATTTCAGGTGCAGAGTTTTCAAAGAAATATTTTGGTTTATTTGATAAACTGTGTAAATATTAATATAGAAAACGAATGCTTTGCAATGGCAACTTCAATGATCAGCAGATTACTTTTGCTATTAAGAAAAAAAAAACTTTAATGTCAAAGCTTCTTTATTAAAAACACCACATCAGGTAAAATCAGATATATTTGGTATCCATCTTTTTTTTCCCCTTTACCAATAAATTCTGAGGGCATTCTTTTTAACTTTCTATCTGAGAAAACATTCAAATTAATTTAGTAGGAGCTGAACATCTACAAAGGAAAAATAAGTGTAGACTCAGACTAGATAGAGCCTGATAACAGTATTTTGGATCAATAAAAAAAAAAAAAAACTAAGTGTTAAAAGGAGCAACAATGTTGTTGGTTCCTATTCACTGGCACCAAATTATATTTAGACATTCCCAATTAAATAGTGTAGGTTTCTTTTGTGAAATACTAATAGGTCCAGTCTGGTTTATTTTTAAATTTCCACGAGATGTGATAAGAGTGTAGACCCCAGAATAAAGAGGCAAAAGACCCAAAAGTTCAATTCCATAATGGAAGATAACTTCAAACTGTCCTGTGGGAGTAAAATACAACAGTGAGATAACACAAGAAGAAAGAGAACAAAAGCTGTGAAAACCACAAAGAACAAGTTCTCAATGAGTTTACAGTGACAGTAGTGTGACACTGAGCAAAGAAAATCACCATGAACATATGCTAAAAGAGAAAACAATACAGAAGTGATAATAGGCAAACACAGAGCTGGTGTGTAGGGGCAGCTGATAGGTGGACTAACAGCCTAACTCAGGAAAAACAATCTCAGCTATATACAGACAAAAAGTGAAAGAATCTAATCTCTGTTCCCATTTAGGCCATTTTAATTCAACTTTTTCCAATTCAAAGCAATTCAATTCAACCCCTTTAGAAGTGTTGTACATTTCACGCAAAAGACATGAAGTAAATTCAATGTTCTTTAAAGGTTGATTGTACAAAACATAATTTGCATATACACATAAGTTGTTTTCTGTTTTGTTTTGTTTAGTTTTTCGCACTGTATACATAGGAGCTTTCTTCCATGGGCTTATGGAGCTGTTTAAAACCTTAGATTCATTTTTCATCTGTTGGGTCAGTTACTTTATGATATACATTTACATTCATATTAACTTTGATGTTTAGCCCTAAAATGTTGGGACATGGTGATGACCCCAAGAGGACAGACTATGATGAAATACTAACCCTCGTACTCGTACTCGTCGTCTTCCGCTTTATCCGGGACCGGGTCGCAGGGGCAGCAGACTCAGCAGACTCAGCAGAGACGCCCAGACATCCCTCTCCCCAGACACCTCCTCCAGCGAGAGACATAGTCCCTCCAGCGTGTCCTGGGCCGTCCCCTGGGCCTCCTCCCGGTGGGACGTGCCTGGAACACCACCCAAGGAAGGCATCCAGGAGGCATCCGGTATAGATGCCCAAGCCACCTCAACTGGCTCCTCTCGATGTGGAGGAGTAGCGGCTCTACTCCGAGCCCCTCCCAGATAGCCGAGCTCCTCACCCTATCTCTAAGGGAGTGCCCGGCCACCCTACGGAGGAAGCTCATTTTCGCCGCTTGTATCCGGGATCTAGTTCTTTCGGTCATGACCCAAAGTTCATGGCCATAGGTGAGGGTAGGAACGTAGACCGACCGGTAAATTGAGAGCTTCGCTTTTCGGCTCAGTTCTCTCTTCACCACAACGGACCGGCACAGCGCCCCCATTACTGTGGCAGCCGCCCCGATCCGTCTGTCGATCTCCCGCTCCATTCTTCCCTCACTCGACCCCGAGATACTTAAACTCCTCCACTTGAGGCAGGAACTTCCCTCCAACCCGAAGAGGACAAGCCACCCTTTTCCGGTCGAGAACCATGGCCTCGGACTTGGAGGAGCTGATCTTTATCCCAGCCGCTTCACACTCGGCTGCGAACTGCCCCATGCATGCTGTAGGTCTTGGCTAGAGGGGGCCAGCAGGACCACGTCATCTGCAAAAAGAAGAGAAAAAATCCTCTGGTCCCCAAACCAGACCCCTTCCGGCCCTTGGCTGCATTTAGAAATCCTGTCCATAAAAGTTATGAACAGGACCGTGACAAAGTGCAGCCCTGCCGGAGTCCAACATGCACCGGGAACAGGTCCGACTTAGTGCCGGCAATGCGAACCAAACTCCTGCTCCGCTTGTACAGAGATCGGATGGCCCCTAGTAAAGGGCCCCCGATTCCATACTCCTGGAGCACCCCCCACAGGGCATCACAAGGGACACAGTCGAATGCTTTCTCCAGGTCCACAAAACCCATGTGGACCGGTTGGGCAAACTCCCATGAACCCTCGAGTACTCTGTAGAGGGTATAGAGCTGGTCCAGTGTTCCACGGCCGGGATGAAAACCACACTGCTCCTCCTGAAGCCGGGGTTCGACTATCGGCCGGACTCTCCTCTCCAATACCCTGGCGTAGGCCTTACCAGGGAGGCTGAGGAGTGTGATCCCCCTGTAGTTGGAACACACCCTCCGGTCACCCTTCTTATGTAGGGGGACCACCACCCCAGTCTGCCAATCCAAAGGCACTGCCCCCGCAATGTTGAAGAGGCATGTCAACCATGACAGCCCCACAACATCCAATGGAGCTTTTTAACCACCTCGGTGACTTCAGCCTGGGTGATGAAAGAGTCCAACCCCGAGTCCCTAGCCTCTGTTTCCACCAGGGAATGCGTGATGGCAGGATTGAGGAGATCCTCGAAGTACTCCTTCCACCGGCCGATAATGTCCCCAGTCGAGGTCAGCAGCTCCCCACCCCACTGTAAACAGTGTTGGCGAAGCACTGCTTCCCCCTCCTGAGGCGCTGGACGGGTTGCCAGAATCGCTTCGGGGCCTCACCGAACTACTCCCAGGTCCGGGTTTTTGCTTCCGCCACAGCCCGGGCCGCTGCACGCTTGGCCCCACGGTACCTGTCAGCCGCCTCAGGATTCCCAGAAGCCAACCACAGCCAATAGGACTCCTTCTTCAGCTTGACAGCGTCCCTTACTGCCGGTGTCCACCACCGGGTTCGGGGATTGCCGCCGCGACAGGCACCGCAGACCTTACGGCTGCAGGTACGGGCAGCAGCATCGACAATAGATGCGGAGAACATGGTCCACTCGGACTCTATGTCTCCAACATCCCTTGGAATCTGGTCATAGCTCTCCCGGAGGTGAGAGTTGAATACATCCCTGGCCAAGGGGTTCACCAGACGTTCCCAGCAGACCCTCACTATGCGCTTGGGCCTGCCAAGTCTGTCCGGCTTTCTCCTCCCCCAGCGGATCCAACTCACCACCAGGTTTTTTTTCTTTCTGCTCTCGGTGGAGGAGGATGCTTTTTCTCTGTCTCCCGCACCCCTCCCATATCTGCCCTGCTTCAGCTCTGTCTTGTCTTCTTTTTGGAGCCTCTTTTTGCATATCTTCCAAATTCTGAGTTATGGATTTGGTCAGCTGGTCTCTCAATGCAATTGATCAAATTTTCTCAACGAGAAGACAGGGTGAAGAAGAGCCCAACTTGTCCGGGCTGGACGTTTTTCTCTGGATACACAATGGACTCCAGGCAGAAGTGGAGGATTGTGTGTTTGTCGATAATGTCAGTCGAGGATGTTGAAGATATGTATATAATTGGATGTTTGATATCAGGATTTCTGCTTTTTGGAGTCAGTGGTTACCTGGCATATCGAGAAATTTGGAGAATGTCAGCAGCTGTTCTGGCAATTGTGAGGCTGCCTGGCATGTGTGATGGGATCTTCAGGGCGATCAACACTCAGACTGAGATGTTATGTGAGCTGAATCGCAGACTGGATGTGATCCTTACACAGGATCGCAGGCAGGTTGCGGTTCCTGGACTCAGGGGTGAAATGGGATAAATCTTGGAGAAAGTTGTTCGCTTGGATCTGGCAGAAAGACCAGGAATTTGGCTGTTTGGATTCGCCTTTGAGAAGCACCTGCAAGACTCTCAAGGCTGACAGAAAATTAAGAGTCAGCCTAACCCAAATAATTATTATTTTTCTGAATCTGGCTCCCCTGCACGGCCTTGATGGCTGGCTATCTTCAACTTCTCCTGGAAGTTATGTAAACATGACGCTCTGCTCCCTCTGTCCCCTCCCTTCCCTGAGGACATCTGTGGACCTACTCAGAACTTTGTGGCCGGTTGATGAACATTCCAACATACCATCAAGGACAATGGCCTCTGTGACAGTGCTTCATGGACTTACTTGCACACACTCACTTGCACACACACACACACATGCTCAAGATAAACATATGCACCCCCTCACATCGCCTTCACCGTTCCCAGCATGATATTGTTTTGTAAACTTGTTGCTTCTTTGTGCTGAGGTTTTTTGCAATCTCAAACTGTATCCTGCTAAGGATAAAGTGTGAAATATGATTTTTTTCCTCTACTTACATAATGTGGCCTGTTTTCTCATCTAGCAAGGGCAGCGCCTGTGAGTGGGCAGCAAAGCCTCGGTGACCCGTCCCCCCCTTGTCTTGTGTCATGATGTATGTTTGGATGGGTTGTACTGGAATTTTAATTTCCCCTCGGGGATCAATAAAGTATCTTTGAATTGAATTGAATTGAATTGAATTGAATTAAGGTGGTGATCAGTGGACAGCTCAGCCCCTCTCTTCACCCGAGTGTCCAAAACCTGCGGCCGAAGGTCTGATGGTACGACAACAAAGTCGATCATTGACCTCCTGCCTAGCGTATCCTGGTGCCAAGTACACTGATGGACACCCTTATGTTTGAACATGGTGTTCATTATGGACAATTTTAACTTTAAAAACACACAAACGCAGAACACAACCTGAGCACATGGTGCTGAGCAGATAGCCTGCTAGCACCAAGACAGCTGAGTTCAACACAAACAAAACCAAACTTCATAAAATGAAACATGTTTAGATCATTTCATCCTAAATATCTCTCTATCACTCTGCCCAAACCCTAACCTCGTATCAACTGTGCGGAAGAGGAGTTGCCCGGGCGACGACGAAGTTTGAAGAAAGCTCTGTGATCAAAGGGTTAGCTTCCAGCTAACCTCCGGAGCAGTGGTTGGGGGGCTCGCTCTGTCCGCTGACCACACTGCACGTTAACTGCCGTAACCATGGTGATGCGGTGCCGTTGTCCTCCTTTCAGATCGGGAAACTGCTCCACTCGGCGTCGTAGAGACGGCATCTCTGCTGGGAACTCTCTATAACACAGCTTGTTTCTGTAGGCTCAGTGCATATAATCGATGATCGTATGACACTCTCGGATCCAGTTGAAGAGTTTATGTCTGTTGGCCAGCAAAGAGACATTAGCACACTGGGTCTATCTGTCCAGGTCCCTATGTGACCCGTATAGAAGAGAGTGACTTGTGGGAGAAGTGGGGGTTTTATATGGACAGTGGCATCATGGGAATTTGCTGTCACCCCCAATTCCCAAGTTGTGCCGGAAGTAGGTTAAATGCAATTTATTTTGAAAGTTCCAGAAAAGTTTGTACCGCATCTTTCATGTTGTATCCATGGCTGTGGGTCCTAACAAACCACATGACCATAGATGGGTTGCATAACGAATTTTTACTGCACAACACCCATAAAGGCCGCTCTGGACATACTGGCTTGATTCGTTGTCCCTATCTGTCCTGGGGGCACTGTGAACCATTTCTGCAAAATTTTGCTTGTTTTTAGATGTTAAGAGACATATATGCACATGCTGATGTCAGCGCCCTTAGGTTCTATACCAGGCCCTCTAAAAAAACACTGCTATAAATTCAGATGGCTTTATATGCTGTGAGTCACTAATTCACATGTAAACGGGATTTTATAAGGTGTCTATAAGCAAAAGAACAATATCTTGTTAGAGTGATGTAATTGTTGTCTGTCTTTGTGACTCTACTTGTAAAGAAGCTACCGCAAACAACCTAATTACACATTTCTCATAAATTTATTATTTTCCCCTAAAATATAAAATGGAAATCCCTGTTCTGATCAATATTTTCTACTGAGAGATTAACAGTAAGAAATTTGGGAAGACCTTGTTTTTGTGGAACAAGTAAAACAAATGAAGAAGAATTAAATAAAACTGAGAAAAGTGTCTAAAAATAGATTGAGACACAGCTACTGTGTAAAATACTTTTTGTGTATATTTTTTAGATTGCATAGCTCTAGCTTTAGGTGCAAGAATCTTGAGAGTCAACCTGATGTGCAGGACACGATTTGCTATGAGTCAATTGAACCCTTGGCCTGACTCAAGAGCCCTGCAGAAAGAAAAGACCATGCTGAGGGCTTTGCCTCAGGCTTTTAACACATTGGTAAACATGTTTACCGATGTGTGTAATTTATTGTCAAACAAATACTCCTGGCAAACACAGACAAAACAAGAAACACCACCTTAGTAAGAAATGATCATGAAGACTTCATGTTAAATAATACATAACGCTCATACATAACAAACTTGTATTTGTGTATATTTTCTACCTTTAAAGAGGGCTGGAACACATGCATGACCTCCTGTGGGATTTCCTTCAAATCCCTATGTGATTAAAGTTTGGCATTTTCAGAAAGATGAGCAAAAAGTAGGTGTGCCGAGCAACCTATTCCGACTTGCTTTCATGATCTCTAAGTATATCGTGGAATAAATTGCTCTTCTACTAGACAGCCATGATACATGTAGCCTTGTGATAAGACCAATGAGAGTTAGTGTACCGCCCTGCGCATGGCTTGATAAGTGTGATGTAGAGGGATTTGGAAGGGATTTGGATAGATGTGAGGACTGTATGTAATCTTTCTCACCCTCCTTCAAATGAATCCTTTATTCCTTTAAGCCACATCTGATGGGACCTCACCGGGCACTCAATCAAAACCTCTCGCTTTATTCCTCACTCTGTATGCATACGGAAATTTGCCCTAGCCATCTTTGAACATTAGTAAAATAACCTGCATATACACAGCATAAGATACTGTACCAAAATATGTGAGTTACCGGTTATCTTTCTGTCTTTAAAGTTTCCCTCACATGCACTCAGCCTAGTCATAAACTGCCAGATCATCACTTTCCCTGTGGAGTGACCAATATCACAAATACTGTGCATTCCATCTTCGGTCTCCCTTGTGTGGTCCTTGATCCTGTAACGCCGAAGGAGACTGACTGAATGCAGCTATCCTGCCTCAACCTAATAAACAAGCAAAAAAAGGAATGTGTGGATGTCTTCCAGGGACTGGTTTTGATGATGAAAAGACACACTTGGCTGTGTTTGATATTGTTGGTCTTGCATTTGTCATGGTCCAATTTTTATGTACTGGTTTCAGTTTATAATTTATAAAGTTGGCTACAAACAAAAAGATGGGATATGGTGTTTTTTATTGCATCACAGAAATATTACAAAGACTGTAGGTCTAACTAAGAGTTAGGATTTCAATCAGATTATGCATGTCGACAAAGTACAAGACTTTTAACCTTTTATGCATTTTATTATAAAAAGCTCTCAAATTCAAGGGTACATATTTGTGGTAGTTCCTCCACATATTTCCAGTATATTTCTGCAGTGCATTCATTTTTTTGCAATTTGGTATCAGTTAAATAACATATTATATTGCTATTTTGCAAGAAATGCGTATAAAACTGTGCAATATTTTAAAACATTTTTTAAATTTTAAATCCTTACATTTTTTTGGTATACTGTTTCTATTGTTTAAAGTCCTCTTAATGAGATATTGAAGAAAGTGTTGAAGTGACTGAAGTTTTGGGAGCAGTGTTCACCCTCCCAAGCATGCAGCCAAGGACTGCCAGTCAGCTGTCTCTTACAAGAAAGACATTTTCCCCAGTTCAGAAATATTTTCATTCAGGACAATACAAACATGCATGACATGTGAACTTGAGGAGTGCCATCCATCACACTTATTAGGATAATAAGGTTTTAAAACTACAGTTGACAAGATTAAGCAAGTTAGGTCCCTGAACAAATAGCACGACTAAATATCCAGCTATTATAAGCTTGTTATACTGGTGTTACTCTATAGAGAGCAGAACTTCATAAGATATAAAGCAATAAATACTTGAAAGTTACAACATTTACAGAGTTTTTTTTTTTACTTTTGTCTATGCTTAAAAATGATATACTATAGATATCCATCCATCCATCCATCCATCCATCCATCCATCCATCCATCCATCCATCCATCCATCCATCCATCCATCCATTCATTGTCTTTGCCTGCTTATCCTTGCATTTAGTAGTTATTGTAACTGCAATAATGAATTATATTTTATTTACAACAAGAAGGACAATTGTTTCTAATCTCTGCTAAATAACAGTAGTTAAATCACTTGACATTTTTTGTTGAACTACAGTATTTTTGTCCCAAGTAATCATACCGTAAGTATCTATGGATATAATGATCAACACCTAGTCTGCATGTGAGTGTGCTTACACTTGATGCTGACATTTGTTACCTTGTACATCTGTTCTCCATAAACTGTCTACATTTTGCTACCATTATTTCTCCTCAGTCGTACTGTGCAACAATGCAGCAATTAGATGGATTGTTTTTTGCATTCAGAACATTTTGTGCCTGTGTTTTTGAATTATTGAAGCTCATTGCCTAGTTAATGATGCACTTAGAGATGCTGTTGTTGAGAAAAGATGGTGCAGCGGGCACAAACTTGTTAGCGTGTTTGCCTTCATGCATTATGCAAAACATATGCTGGTCACCAGAACACGCTAATTTATGTGAGGAGGATATGAAAATGTGTTTCTATACCACCCGCAATGTGATTTATCAAGCCTGAAACGGATTGCGGACGCAGTTTCTGCGTTTATATTTAGCACGTTTGAAAGGCCGATGCAAACTGGCACGCAAACATGTCTGCGGTCATTGTGGCGAGAAGCAGGCATAGGTACAGTGACAGACAATGGAGAGAGTGCACATGTCAACATATTTTGACTGTCGGAAAATAAAAAAGTAAAATAGAGATATTATCTGTCCAGTAATGCCATTTTGGGTGCATCCTATGGATGCACTGAGGAGCGCTTCTATACAGCCCAGAAAAGGTGGCGCAGGTTATAGTCGCCTACTGCAAGTTTGTAGCAGGACTGCAGACAATTAAACAAAACACCATGACTTAACCTAAACATTGTAACATATTTCTAAACCAAGAAATTTGAACATCAACACCCACCAGAGATCAGAAAAAGGGACATTGATGGAAAAACCAATAAACAATTTTTTTCTGTCTCTCTTGTTGGGATTGTGAATCTGAGAATATTATTAAATATTTAATATTAATATTTTAATATTTTATCAAATAATATTTCGGTCTGTTAAGGGTTATCCTGTGAATACCAGCCCAGTAAGGTGGTGGTATTAGGACAAAATAGAAAGGTTTGAGCCAAGCTCTGACATTATTGAACAGCAAAACTGCACACACATGGAATGAATTCACACAATTTCTTAAAATACAAGAATTTATTAACAAAAATAAGTCAACTCAAAGTCAAACATATTTCAATCAACAAACTCTTTCCTATACTAAAACAATCCAACTAAACTACCAAGCAGAATTAAAGAATAACGAAGACTAATGGGCTATGTACAATATAAACAAATTGATTAAAGGTGGTTGAAACCATGACCGAAAGAGTGATGCAACATTACCATGCAATGTTTATGTTTGAGAACCAAGGATTATCTTGAAGAATCTGGAAGTGAAGTTAAGTTAGTTATAATTAACTTAAGCAATAATCAGCCTACCTTTAGACAACCATTCACAATGCAAGATCAGATAAATTATTATTTTATTAAAATAATGTTTTAAAGAAAGATCTGCTGAATAAAACCTTTATTTATTTAAGTTGTGCTGGAAGTAGGTTAATACAATTTATTTTGAAAGTTCCAGAAAAGTCCGTACCGCATTTCCGGTTGTAACTCATGGCTGTGGGTCCCAACACTCTTGTACTCAAGTGAGATTTTTATTTATTTTTCTCCCTCAATGTTACTTCACAGGCTCCGTAATAAACACATTTATGTTGGGGGATGGTTGAGAATTGGTGTGTGAAAATCATCTTTTCCAGAATTTATGATTGACATTTAATCTTTTAACTTCAGCTTTTGTTATTTTCATCTTTTCAAATGTTTTAAAAAAGTGCATTATAATATTCCCTATTTTTCTTATTATTATTGGTATTAATATTACCTCCAACTCCATTGCCTCCAAACTTCATCTTCCTTATATGGCCACTTTGCTCTCCCATGATGACAGCCAGCAGCACATGCAAAGTTCTCATTTAAACAGGGTGGTCCTAATTGCTTTTGCACCTGTTATCCAGTGTGCATGCAATCTTTGTAGATCACCTACAACACACCCACTTATACATTTTTTTTTTTTACCAATAACTTTAGCGCTCCTTATTTGAAATCTTTGAAGATCAGATCCTATAGGTATTGTGAGCTCTGTTGTGCATGTGACAGCTTTACACAAAGTATATTCTATGATTCAGGTATTGTGTAAAAAAAAACACAGTTCTTCAAAACTGTTAACACATCCACCTTAACAGAAGAAAGGGCAGCACACGGAGATCATTAATCTGTGTTTAACTTCTTTAAAGCACTCCTTAAAATCTGCTGCATAAACTTATGAACGACAACTGGCTAAAAACACACTTTAATGATTGATGAAAGCTGTACTTTGGTCTCGCTTGCCTTTTTCTGTGCTAGGCTAAAAAGAAATTTTTTTAATAAGCAAAGGAAAAGTGTATCACAGCAATATTATCAAACATTAGCCTCTGAGATACCTTGAATTATCAGAGATGCATAATGGTGAAGCATGATATTAGAAACTTGCCGGCACATACACAAACACACAGAGACCCAGATGAGAATGGTAAAGTTAAATAAGCCTGGGAGTTGGTTCCAATTTTTAATTTTGGTTTATATACTCATCATATGACTTTAAACTAAGCACTGTTGCCTTGTAGCAAGAAGGTCCTGGGTTCGACTCCCAGCCGGGGGTCTTTCTGCATGGAGTTTGCATGTTCTCTCCATGCATGCATGGGTTCTCTCCGGGTACTCCAGCTTCCTCCCACAGTCCAAAGACATGTCTGTTAGGTTAATTGGTCTCTAAGTTCCCCTTAGGTGTGTGAATGAGTGTGTGCTTGGTTGTTGCCCTGCGATGGACTGGCGACCTGTCCAGGGTGTACCCAGCCTCCAGTCCATTCCTCCCGCTTCCCCGTGACCCACTATGGAAAAAACGGTAGAAAATGACTGACTGACTTTAAACTATGATACATATTACATAACACTTCAGATAAAATATTCATGTTAAATGTTAAGTAAGGATATTTAAGCATGTTTAAGCATATGTTTAAGCATAATACAGCATTTCTGTACAATTAAAAACTCACATGTTCACAGAGTTCTTCAACAGGCCAGTGCTACACCTGGCCTGGCTCTGTGTCTACCTGTGACACCTTTCTGGAGAGGAGCATCATTCAAGCTTCTGCTGGCAATAACTTAATGCTCACCCTCTACAGATGATCCACATGGCCCTGTCTTTAGTGTTTAACCCTGTCTCTCTCCTAGACATGGCAATTGACTGAGCTTTTACTGTAACTAACTCTATGTGCTCTCTTTCAGACTAACCTTGAAAACTGGCTCAGAGTTTATCTGTTCTTTCTTTCTAGATGAAACGACTAAAGGAGCTACATCCATTAACATTTACTTTTCCTCCCCATAGAAAGTACTCCTGGATCAGTGCTTCTGTATTCTTTTTGTGTCTCTGCTCTGTTCTCTCAAACCCCCAGTCGGTCGTGGCAGATGGCCGCTCACACTGAACCTGGTTCTGCTAGAGGGTTCTTCCTGTTAAAAGGGAGTTTTTCCTCTCCACTGTCACTACATGCATGCTCAGTATGAGGGATTGCTGCAAAGTCAACGCCAGTAACTGTCCACTGTCTCTACATGCTCATCCAGGAGGAGGGAATGCTGCAAGTCACTGACTGGATGCAATCTGCTGGGTTTCCTTAGATAGAAAAACCTTTTATCCAATTTGAATGAATAATTGAATCTGACTGCACTGTTCAATGGTTAGGATTAATTAGAATGTATGTACCTGACTTTTGTGAAGTGCCTTGAGACAACGTGTTGTAAATTAGCGCTATATGAATAAACTGAATTGAATTTGAATTGAATGACAGGGATGTGTGTTTTGTTTTAAGTAAGCAGTAACCAGATGTCTAAAATTGGGGAAGTAATAAAGGGAACAACACTGATTGACTGTAATAGAAAACTCTTTTCAAAAATGTATTCAGATTACTCTATAAGGCATAAGAGGTTTAAAAAAGGGCACAAAAGGTTAAAAAATAAAATAAAACCCCAAAGCTTAAAGGTTGTCCTCCAGCTATTTTTTAAATCACAATATAACTATAAAGAACTGGAGCAAATAAGATAAACCCATTCTAAAATTTTGATAAGATTGGACAAAAATCAGTATGTCAAAAACTCATTTTTATTTGCATTTTGAGCTGCACTCTAGAAAACACTCATGTCTATCATATTAAAAATTCTGTTGTGGAAGGACAAAACTGTGCTAGCACAGTGAGATGTATGGAGCTGTTAGGAAGTTTTTCATAAGCATTCACAATAAAACATGCTTTTTTGTTTGCTTGCTTCTTTGTTTTGTTGAAAATATGCTAAACCCTTGCGCTGCTGGGTTTTGTGGGAACCTTAAAGAATAAAGTACATATACACAAACCAATAAGTATCTGTCACATCTCCTGAGGAGGAAGCACCACTCTTGAACTATCATTTTCGGTTTTAGCTCAGAGATGGCGCCTAAGTCTACATTACACAGATAAACATGCTGCTACAACACTTGCAGGCAGAAACAACTGCTATTCTCGAACATTAAATAGAAAGGGACAACGGGACAAATTGGCATGGATTCGCAGAGGCAAGACAAGGTAATGCCGTGCTCTTAACCACCCAGACTAACAGTGATGCCACCGTTAGTCAGAGCAGTTCAGAGCTGTATTAAAATTCTCCTTCTCAGTTATAAAGCGCTTATAACAGAGAAGTTATAAGCTCCATCACACATAAGGGGTCTGATTGTTTCATATGTTCCTAGCACTTCATTCCCAGACTGCTGGTTTACTAGAAGTTCCTTGAGTTTCTACATAATGACCACTTTTCCTAACTCTCCAACATTCTCCTCCCACACTCTATTTTTGCGTTACTTTTGTTTAACTTAATGTTCTCTCTACAATTTTTTTTTCTTCTTAGAAGCTACACCTGGCCTGGCTTTGTGTTTAGCTGTGACACCTTCCTTGAGAGGGGCATTGGCTAGGCTACTGCTGCCAATGACTTGGGGCCAAATTGCTTGTCCAAATGACTTGCCTAACCCAATTGCAAACCAAGGTAGGCCCATAATAACATGGTTGTTTAATTAATCATAAATGTGCTTCTTATGGAGCCTATGAAGGAACATTAAGGCAAAAAAATAAAAATAAAAACTCTTGCGCACAAGTGACCAGACAGTTTTTTTTTTTACTAGTTTTTCTCCTAATGTCCCTTTTCTGGTCTCTGATGGCTGTTGATGTTCAGATGTGTTTGCTTATAAATATGCCACAATGTTTAGGTTTAGTCATTGTGTTTTTCATTTTGATTTAATTGCATCAAGATTGTCTCCAGTCCTACTGCAAACATGCAGCAGACAACTATAATCACCTTTTCCGGGGCAATATAGAAGCACTCCCCCGTGTATCCTGACATAATGTCATCCCATAAAGTGATATAATGCTGCAGCTTCAAAATGGCATTGCTGAAAAAGTTTTTATCACTGCTATTTTGTTTCTAACAGTCAAAATATGTTGACATGCACACAAGGTTCTCTCTAACTGTTGTCTGAATTTTACTTTGACTAATTTGAACATAGAGCTTACCTGTGCTTCAAAGATGAAGCCACTAAAGGAGCTACTACTGCCTTTACTTTTCCTTCACTTATAAAGTACTCCTAGATAATAATCATCTTTATTGGTCATTGCACATTATAACAAAATGTGTCCTCTGCATTTAACCCATCCCTTACAGGGAGCAGTGGGCTGCCATTATGCAGCACCCGGGGACCATTCTGGGGCTAAGGGACTCTTGCTCAGGGACCCAGAGTGGTAATCTGTGGGATATGAACCTGGCCCCTTGTGTCCCCTCTGGAACACAAACCTCCTTTTCTAACCACTAAGCCACCACTCCCCAGATGGATGAGTGCTTCTGTGTTCTTTTTATATATATGCGCTGTTCTCTCAAATTTGCTATTTTATTAGACAGAAAACCTTGTAACCTATTTGAATAATAAGTTCAATTTGACTACACTGTTTGATAACTAGAATCACCTGAAACATATGTGACTGACTTGGAATCTCTATGATTCGATTGAATTGACTTTGTAAAGAGTCTTGAGATGATGTGTTGTGAAATAGCGCTGGATGAATAAAATGAATCAAACTGAACTGAATTAATGGAAGGTTATTGAGCAAAATTCCCTATTTGAGTGTTTTTATTCAGCAATTTGTTTGACTATAAATGAATGTTTTATTTTTTCTAGAAAACGCACGGTTTCAAAAGCTGTATAATTGTGATGTCACAATTACACTGGCACCTAGCAACTGAAGCTCCACCCACTTGATTTTCAGTAGAGGATCATGTCTCAATGGTTTTACCTTACACTGGCTACCCTCAAAGGCAGATGTTGTTGGCTGCAAAGACCCACGTGTCCAGGTACATTCTCCCGCTGTCAGATAACAGAGATTCGTGGCTTCATTTTATTTTTGAGGGCAATGTTCCAGTCACATTGCTGAAGACAGTTCTAGTTTGCGTTAATCACTTCACCAGGGACTGCTTTGAGATCTCACATCAGTACACGTCAGGATTTACAGAAAGACTTAGACTGAAGAAAAATTCAGTCACCACTGTTTGTGGCAAATCTGCAGATGGTAGAACATAGTCCATACTGTGAGCAGTGCAGACTCCACGTGCATTGACTGCTTCAAAGTCGCGCGTACCAATTTCCTATATTTCTGGTGACAAATTCCTACATTTCCCACACTTTGTTTTCATGTGTACGAAGTGCTGGGCGGGGCAAGATACAGCTAATTTGCATAAATGTGACAGAGCCCTAAAACAGCTCATTCTGAAAAGAGCTCAAAAAGGGGAAACTGAAGAGGTGAAATCTCATTATCTGAAAATGATTTTGTGCAAAAAATTTAATTAACATCCTTTGTATAGCCTATAGACCTATCCCGAATGTTTAAAAGGAAGTATAATAGGTCACCTTTAAGTAGATTTGTTTAAAACCATTTAATGAATTCTTAATAGAACTGATGACTAAGAAGAGTAATCATGCCCAGATATGGAACACATGCCCCCGAACCCAAATGCCATGAATCCCCTCCCCATAGGGGCATGCCCCCACAGATGAGCTCCACCCCTGAAAATCCAATGAAGACACATCCACACATCGCAGGCTCCACACAGCCCCATTAGCATGAATACATACAGAAATAAATGACTGAATAAAACAATTACCGGACCAGAAAATAGCTAGAAATATATAATAATGCACCATTAAATTCAACAAAATAATAAAACGTTATGATATTATCATATTAGGAAATTATTTAATAATTGATAAATTGATCAAATAAAAATATATATTTCTATTTTAATCCACTAATTTCATTCCATCCACACATTTTTAAGTCATATTTTTTTTGAAAACTCTATATTTTCGTTTTTTATTTAATACAAGTGAACGTTATGCTGTTTTCTTTTTGCTAGCCCTTTTATTTCTTTCAGTTGCTGTACTCATCCCAAGCTGAGTGGTTGAAATTTTAAGTATGGGATTATGCTACTGTTTTAAAAGCAGAATTTATTTTTAGGCTTTTTACACTTTTCTTTCTATTTACATATTTTCTCAGGGTGACAAAAACTGTGGAGTGACCTTTATGAATATTAGAAAAGTAACTACAATAAAAATGAATAAAATATACTTTAAAAGTAAAGCATTAACTTTGAAGTGCTATATAAGTGATCACGATTAAAGTGTCTATATTATTGGGCCACTTTTTAATCACAGTTACAGATCTGGTTTTGGTGGGTTTTGTGTCACAATATGGTGCTGTGAAATGTTTTTCTAGAAAGAGTGCGGTAATTTACCCTTCTTTGATGACAGTATTGATGCAATTAGTAAATTTGGAAAAAAAGGACAATTCATGTTGCATTCGCCACATGTTACAAAGGTGTAGTTGTTAAAAGAGAAAGCCCAGCCTGTAACTCTGACCTGTCCTGATAAGTCAATGTGAGAAGAATTTTAAATGAAAACACACTGTATTGTAGAATTCAAAGTGATTACTAGACTATTTTTTTTATTTGCAATTTGCAATTTTCTATTTTTTTTATCAGGATCTTGTATTTGTAGGAATTAAGTTTTCTATTTAGAGCAGGATTTCATGTTTATTTGAGCTACATCCTGATAATGACTGAATAATAGTTTATTAGGATACTTACAGTGCAAAACTAGGTCAAAACTATAAAAGAAATTAACTCGAGTGTTTTACCTTAGCAATCAGTGCTGTTCATGCGGCTAGCTTTACTACAACTGCAGTCACAACTTGTGTTCTCTATCAGTAGATACTTACCTTAAAGGCTGCCGACATCTCCAAATCCAACAAGCTCAATAAAACACAGTGATTAAATTGCTTTCCTTTTATCTGCTGAAAGTCTCTCTCTCTCTTTCTCAATGTCTGAGTAAACTACAGACATATCTCGACATTTCATAAAAATAATACTTTCATATAATCCAGATTCCATTTAAAAATCTTCTTACATGTTTGTTTCCTCTCATTTAATGATACTGATACTGAAAACAGCTAACTTTGAGTCCTCCTTACTCAGTAACAGCATACACACCCAAGAAGGTTGTTGTCAGCACAACATTGTTATCCGCTTTTGTATGGTGCATTCAATGGTTGGAAAGAAAGATCAGAATTCTTGAGTTTCCAACTGGATGGTCACCTGTCAGGGCAGATTAAGTTGAAAATTTTCTGATTGCGGTTAACAGTTATTTTCTTCTGTGCATCACATAGGCCAATGAAACGGGGCTAAAAATTGGCCTGAAAATGCAGAAAGGTTTGAATTCTGTTCCCAACACTATGTAAGACTACTCAATGTTTGTGTAATATTGTGTGCAAAATGTTTGCTGTCAAAAACAGTAACATTTTGCTGTCTGCAGTTCGACTACCTAGACCTATTTGTCTGCCTTTTTTGAGTATGTCTGTGTAGATGTGTCCGTGTGTTTCGATTTGCTATGTGTACTATAGTGCCTGTGCATGTGTATTTGTTTGTATGTGCGTGTGTGTCTGTGTGTGTGAAATATCTCCTAGTTTAAGTGCAGCTCCATGACTACTACTCCCAGGGCAACAGAGGTGCTAGGAAGGTAGAGAAGACTCAACTACACTGACAACCACCCCCATGACACAGACACACATGCACACCCATACTGAATTGTGAGCAGGAGACTTTTTCTCTCTTTTCTCCTTCTCCTTCTGTAACTCTTTCACTTTCTCTCAGTCTTTCTCTCACTTGTCTCCTCTCCAAGTTCCCCTCAACAACAGCCAGGCCAATTAAGAAATGGCTCTTGAAAGGGTAGCAATTATTCCTTTGCAAGACATAGACGGCTCCTGCTTGCCTCCGCACATTATTATCTTTCTGGTATCCTACAGTGAGGTGCCTGGCCAACCGTTCACCGAAACGCCTTACACTTCTGCCAGCCTCACTGCTTCCTCTCTCTATCTGGCTGTCTGCACTGATGAAGGCCAGATTGCAAAACATGGCAGGCTGAGGCCCAATGGTGAGCGGAGAAACACAAGATAATGGTTGGATAATGGAAGGGAAGCCCTGTTGAGAAAAAAAAATTTTTTTTTTTATATCTTTGCCACCACCCAACCAACCTACATTTACATCTTTTTTTTCTATAATTTTATTTCATGGTTTGTGTCATTTCCCCCCCCACCCCCCCCACCCCCCCCACTGATCATCCTTGCCTGCAACATGCAAATGAGAGACACCACTGTGGGTTTAATGCTAATCAATACTGAGCAAATATTTATTTAAGAAGATGGCTGAATGGTAAAAAAGGGGCCTGACCTACTTGAAATTCATGGAACTACATGTTTTATTCTGAACATTATTCTTGAAATGTGAATACTTGCATGTTTCACAATGTGTACATCACAATATTTTAAAAAATGCATCTACATGCCAACTAGAAACAAAAAAAGAGAATGGGGTGATAACAAAAGTAAAGATAAGTTAGATAACCACTGAGAAAACCAAAATGTGAGGGACTAGGTTCCCTTTAATAAAATGAAATAATCATTCTAGCTGTATAAATAATATAAACCTTTCTCACTATCATTACATAAGGCTTTTGTGTGAAAATTGTACACTGCTGTAACTAGGAAGGAGGTGCAAATGGAAAAAGGCAAAGGCTGTAGATGCCACAGACGTGGGCTCAATGATGGCTCCATCATCTATAAAAGCAGATAAGTAGACACCTAAAGGGCTGGATTAAGAGTCCCAGTGTAAGAAGAGCAGCATGGGACATGTAAAACAGTCTGTTAATATAACTTCAGTCCATCTGAGTCAATCATTCTGGGTATTTGGTGGAGAGAACAATAGCACTATGTTAAGCACTGTTGGTTAAAACAAGAATAATAATTACTTTCACTATTTTTGCAAGAGCTAAAAATATCACAGGGATAACTAAATGTGGAATGACTAATTATCTACATTTATTATGCTATCAATGCATGCATTTTTGCCTTTTCTGTTTCTGCTAGAGCCTTGTAGTTAGAGGTTCCTTAATAAATTGGCAGGAGACCATAATCAGCCAATTTTATCTTGGAGAAAATCCAAAATGTAATCTTTTTCCAACCAATGAATGCACCATACATTAGTGATACCAGGTTGCGCAAACAACACTACTCTTTGGTGCAGATGATATTACTGAGGGGAAAAAAAAAAAAAAGTTATCTATTTTAAGTGTCAGCAAAGTCAAAAGAAGCCAAGAGATGTAAAAAGCTACTTAAAACGGAATTGCATTTTCTACGACATGTTGAGACATTCAGGCTGAGAGAGACCAAGACTTTCAACAAATACAAGGAAAGGTGAACAAAGTACATCAAGGACACTCTGTTTTTTCCTTTGGAGGACAAACCACTTTCTGTTATAGATTGATGGATTTTGAAATGTTGGCAGCTTTATGGAAATCTAGCAAGAATTTTTATTTACTAGCAAACGCAAAGACTGCTGTTCTAGTAAACCTTACTGTGCTAAAAGAAGAGCTAATATTATATACTAGAGACAGTTCAAAATGCCGACTCCATAATAATTTTTTATCTTTTTTTTAAATAAATAAAAAAGTTATGGTAAAAATAATAAAAAAGCAACTGCTTTTTCACATACATGATGTGAAGTCCACTCTGCTTCTCATAAAAATAATTAATCACTGCTTATGGAAGGGGGGCAAAAATAACCATTTTAAATCCTCTTCCTTATAGATTCTTAAAATATAGTTCTTAAAGAGACATCTGAAAACAGTTAAACTTTGAATGTGCAAATCTGCAACATCTCTACTTGTAATATTTCTTCTTCTTTCTTGTGAAGAGAGGAAACATACCCCAGTACACAAACATTTACTGTAATCTACTCTTATATTTGTATTTACATAACCTGCTAACATTATTTATTTTAGAATTTAGCTTTTTATGTTATACTTAGTTTTCTTTTTACTTAAGTATAAGGCTTCTTGACCGGGACCTGAGTCAGAATTCTGTACCTTAACATGTACAGGTCCTTCTCAAAATATTAGCATATTGTGATAAAGTTCATTATTTTCCATAATGTCATGATGAAAATTTAACATTCATATATTTTAGATTTATTGCACACTAACTGAAATATTTCAGGTCTTTTATTGTCTTAATACGGATGATTTTGGTATACAGCTCATGAAAACCCAAAATTCCTATCTCACAAAATTAGCAAATCATTAAAAGGGTCTCTAAACGAGCTATGAACCTAATCATCTAAATCAACGAGTTAACTCTAAACACCTGCAAAAGATTCCTGAGGCCTTTAAAACTCCCAGCCTGGTTCATCACTCAAAACCCCAATCATGGGTAAGACTGCCGACCTGACTGCTGTCCAGAAGGCCACTATTGACACCCTCAAGCAAGAGGGTAAGACACAGAAAGACATTTCTGAACAAATAGGCTGCTCCCAGAGTGCTGTATCAAGGCACCTCAGTGGGAAGTCTGTGGGAAGGAAAAAGTGTGGCAGAAAACGCTGCACAACGAGAAGAGGTGACCGGACCCTGAGGAAGATTGTGGAGAAGGGCCGATTCCAGACCTTGGGGGACCTGCGGAAGCAGTGGACTGAGTCTGGAGTGGAAACATCCAGAGCCACTGTGCACAGGCATGTGCAGGAAATGGGCTACAGGTGCCGCATTCCCCAGGTCAAGCCACTTTTGAACCAGAAACAGCGGCAGAAGCGCCTGACCTGGGCTACAGAGAAGCAGCACTGGACTGTTGCTCAGTGGTCCAAAGTACTTTTTTTGGATGAAAGCAAATTCTGCATGTCATTCGGAAATCAAGGTGCCAGAGTCTGGAGGAAGACTGGGGAGAAGGAAATGCCAAAAGGCCAGAAGTCCAGTGTCAAGTACCCACAGTCAGTGATGGTCTGGGGTGCCGTGTCAGCTGCTGGTGTTGGTCCACTGTGTTTTATCAAGGGCAGGGTCAATGCAGCTAGCTATCAGGAGATTTTGGAGCACTTCATGCTTCCATCTGCTGAAAAGCTTTATGGAGATGAAGATTTCATTTTTCAGCACGACCTGGCACCTGCTCACAGTGCCAAAACCACTGGTAAATGGTTTACTGACCATGGTATCACTGTGCTCAATTGGCCTGCCAACTCTCCTGACCTGAACCCCATAGAGAATCTGTGGGATATTGTGAAGAGAACGTTGAGAGACTCAAGACCCAACACTCTGGATGAGCTAAAGGCCGCTATCGAAGCATCCTGGGCCTCCATAAGACCTCAGCAGTGCCACAGGCTGATTGCCTCCATGCCACGCCGCATTGAAGCAGTCATTTCTGCAAAAGGATTCCCGACCAAGTATTGAGTGCATAACTTTGAAGGTTGATGTTTTTTGTATTAAAAACACTTTTCTTTTATTGGTTGGATGAAATATGCTAATTTTGTGAGATAGGAATTTTGGGTTTTCATGAGCTGTATGCCAAAATCATCTGTATTAAGACATAAAAGACCTGAAATATTTCAGTTAGTGTGCAATGAATCTAAAATATATGAATGTTAAATTTTCATCATGACATTATGGAAAATAATGAACTTTATCACAATATGCTAATATTTTGAGAAGGACCTATATTTTGGTCACAGAAGTGACAATCTAAAGGAATACTGTTTTATAAGTAGTTTGGTATTTGTAATCCTAACATATTCAGAGAGACTAGCAAATATAAATTTAATATCTAGGGTATGGATTTGCCAACTTCCTCTAAAGTGCCATGCACTAATGGATATTTCTTAGCCTGCTAGAGAACAAAAACTACTGATACGGTATTATACATTGAAATATAAGAAGTAAAATCTGCTTATTTGTGAGGGACACTACCATCCCTGAGAATCATTCAACATAAATAGATCTTCTAGTGAAGTCTCAGATAGGCAGCAACCACCAAGAAACTTAAATCTTCTTATATCTACAACACAAGTCTTAGATACCTGACAAGTTCACGTCTGGATAGACCACCAGCCTTATGCGGCTCATGAAACTAGACTATGTCTAAGACCATCAATTGGAGACACTCCAAGATTCCATGTGTCAGAGGTGAGCTAGGCTTCAGCGACACAGACAGAGCACCTGCATAGTACAGCATAAGATAAGATCAAAAAGCTTTATCCCTTAAGTGTTCGTGTGTATGTGCACAGTTGTTTTTCAGTGTTGTCACATGGTAAGCACATACACAATGATGTCATCCACCCTGAGTGAGACCTATTTGTTATGCTTTTAGAATGATGTTTGTGGTTTGGCACTTCTTGAAAAGAGTAACAGTGCTCTTATATTTCCTCCCTCTGTACATAACCGGTCTGGGGACAGATGTCCAAACTCCTGAGATGGGGATTTGTATCCTTTTCCAGCCTGATAAGTATGACCAACTTTTTTTCTTATGAACTCTATGGATATCTTTTTTCATGCCATGATATTCTGACAGTGCCTGTTATTTAAATAAAGCATGACACCCATTCAAACTTGATTATCAGACACTTGATTGAGAATGTGCACGTGTGCATTGGCTTTATAATGAAGTGTAATCTTTTTTTACTGTCTTCATTTGAGAAATTATAAGATTTGCATAGGGATATAATGACCTTTGAAGTAATTCGACACAGATTAACAGATAATTCTATTAACATTCGTCAAAGCTCCCTTCAACAGCTTTATTAAATTAAAATCAGAGAAAAATATACATTTTATAAAGATGTAACATCTTAAAAATATCTCACATTCATGTGAATTACTTTTAATAGACTGGCTGCTCTTTGTACTATCTTTCTCATGATCCACACAACTTGGATTTATTAATTTCCAGCCAGATATGACGTTTGAAGTCCTTTACGTGTTTTCTATAATGTCGGAAATTTGAAAGCCTATGTTTGAGGAAGAGAAGCAGAAGGGGAATGGTTGGGTATGAGACAGTAATTCACTCCTTTTTACCTCAACCCTGACAAATACGCCTTTGTTTTTTTTCCACTCACCTCAGAAGACCTCCTGTTTGGCTGCATCACACTCCCCGAGAGAAATCATCCGAAGGCTGCTTTACTGTAAGTGCCCACACACCTGCACACAGATAGCTCATTCTTACACCTGTCTACGACAGGCGTCTGTAGAAAGGCTTTTCACCTCTAGCCGGCCCCTGTGGCCAAATAAAATCACAGAATGAATGAAAATACCACTTGAGCATGTTTTGCGCTGTTTTTAGAGTTATACAGTTTTGAAAGTTCTTATTTCACAGTTTGCAATGACCTTTCAATGCTACGTATTCCTCTTTGCTGTGATGCTATGTTTGGCTGGAAATGTAATACACAAAACATATGTTTTATTTACACAACTTTGCCATTTGTTTTGTTAGTTTGTAGCTCAATAAACTGATTGATTCTTCTTGCTGTTACAAAAACCAAGTTTTTGAATGAAAGCAGGTTTATTGGACATGTTAGTATACACAGTTTAAAAGAGCACTGGAATGGGAATGAGCCAATCAGACTGAAACAAACAAGTTGGCAGAGAGCAGATGTGTTAAAAGATATACTGTATGTGAACAAAGAGAACAGAAGACAATCAAACAGATGAAAAGACTAAGATCGGGTGTCAAATGCTAAGTGATGATGTAATCAGTATGCAAATTCAAACAAGATATAATCTACAAACATTTAAGTAACTTTGATAGACTTTATCTTGTAAAAAATGATAAACAGTTATAAACAAGTAAGTTCATATCAGAGTGTGTAAAATAAGTCCAGAAGTCATATAAACTGAACTATATACTCAGCCTGTAGCTGCTCTTTCCTATCTTGCAGTGTATGTTAAGCCCAAAATTATTCACACCCTCTGAAATAAGAAATAGGACAAAAAAGAAAAAGAAGAAAAAAATAAACTTTTGAGTTAATTCTACACAGATGAACTGATAATTCTAGGGACATTGCTCAAAGTACCCTTTACCATCTTCATGGAACGCATATCAGAGAAAACAAAAAATCTTCCATAAAGATGTTAATTCTAAATAAACCTCTTAGATTTATGTAAATTATCTTTAGTGAACTATATGCATTTTGTATCATCCTACATGATATGCATTCAAACTATATTTATTAATTTAGAACATGATATGACCTGTGATGGCATTTACCTGATTTCTATAATTTTATTGGAAATGAGAAAGCCTTTGTCTGGGAATGAAAAGAAGCAGAAGGATAATGATTGAGAATGATGCAGTAATTCACTCCTTTTTACTTCAACCCTGACATATATGCCTGTTTTTTTTTCCCATGGTTTTTCACAATTTATGTGGTTTTATTAGCATTTTATTAAAAAAATTACATGTTGATGATTATTTGTATCCTTCTGAATAATCAATGGAAAAAAATCCATAGGCATTTAAGCAATCAACCTTTCATATAATCTCTGACCAGTTTTTGCATGTTTTCATTGCTGTTTAATATTTGGTGATGGGCTTTTGGATTTAACTGTGTATCGGCGCATCAAATATGGCAAATACAAAATAATGTTACACAGGTGTAAACATGAGGAAACAATTTCATGGAACATGTCCTGTAATCTTTTAGAAGTCTGTGTTGCTTTTGATGCTCGCTTGTTTTGTATACCGCATATGTATCGGTGTGAACTGTGCACAATTCACAGTTTTGTTAGGACATGATACTTTACATTTGCAGTTAAGTCACAGTCTCATTTTATTTATTGATTTTACATATTTAAAGATCAGCCAACCTTAGATTAGGGGATTACAATAAAACACTCTATCAGTGCATCAAAGATAATTATTAGCTGAATTGATTTGAAAATAGGTCAGGCTGCCATTATTTCAATGGTTTAGCATATTGAGGTGAGTAAATCTTCGTTAGTGTGGACAGTTGCATGACAAGTAGCATGCAACCGAGTAATGTTATTATTGGGTATTTGCTACAACACTTCCATAGAACCTGAGTAAATTTTGTTGCAATGCTGAAACCTCACAGTGTGTACGGCATCTTAGAGTTGTGACACACCAGCTAAGGAACGTTTTGACATTCAACTATTTAAAATTCATAGGAAGGCAAAAGCATTATTTGCCTTAATTATAGTATCATCCAATACTATTTACAATTAAGCCAGATATAAAATAGTGTGAATCTGTGTGAACCAAGCTTAAGGTTAGTTCTTATAATAAACCAATTACACAATACTGCCAACATGTTTAATGCCTTTTCATGAGGTCAAATTTCTCCTATTTTAGCCTGTGTTAAATTCAGATTAGAATTGAAAAATGTCCTAGATATAAAGCTCTTATTAATCAGGCTCCATCCTATATCTATTTCATAGAAGTTGCTTCTGGCCTCTGATTTCTGTTAAGTGGACACCTTCTTTAAGGGTCCACTCTCTGCGTTACTGCTGCTCATAACTTCATGTTTTTTATGAAATTTCTGTGCTACACAAAGCAATTGAGGGAGGTACTGTGGCACTAACTGTTATGTAATCAGATTTTTTAATCCCATAGGTTTACTACTGGCTCAAAGGTTATTTGTTTAGCTCTGTTTCTTTCCTAGATAAGGCAGATAAACGTAGTTCATGCTGCCATTACCTGTGTACTTATTGTTTAGCATGAAAAATATTCTTGGATAAGTGCTTCTGTGTTTTTTTTGTGCTTCTTCTCAAAGCACTAGTTGGTTTTTCTCACACTGTGCCTGGCTCTACTAGAGGTTCCTTCCTGTTAAAAGGGAGTTCTTCTTTCCACTGTTGCTACAATCTTGTTCAGTATTGATGCATAGTTAACAACTTTGTGCAATTAACTGTTCACTATCACAGATGTTAATTCAGGAGGTCAATGGACTGCTGTAAAGAAACAACATGCAATTGACTGGGTCTCCTAAGATAGAAAACAATTTCTGAATCAGCATAATAAACTGAACTTGACTGCACTCTTAAAAAAACCAGGATCAGCGAGCGCGCAACCCATGTACAGAGGCTACAGTCTTCAAAGCAGTAACCACAGGTTTGAGTTTTGGCCTGTTGACCTTTGCTGCTTGGCTTGCATTCTCTATCCACCCTATTTCCTGTCAGCCAATTTTCTAAATAAACCCACTAGTGCCACAAATTTGAAACTAGGATCTAATTGAAATGCATGTAAATATAATTTTGCCTATGTGATTGGATTAAATTTACTATATAGTTCGATATATAAACTTTATGTTTGTCTTGCAAAGTCCCTTCAGATGACATTTGAATTGGGTAAATGTAAATAAACTGAACTGAACTGAATTTAACAATGATTGCTCAAAAAATGTTCACATAACTGGGTTGAATGAAAAATAACAAAAAAGCCACATGTCCACATGAAAAATAATTAAAAAGCCATTAAGAAAACCTGTATGTTCCTTGAAATGACATCAACAATCTGAAGAACACCTAAAGTAGATCTGCTTAACTAAAATGAGGCATGGTTCAAGACTTTTGCACTGAGCCACACGCTGTAGAGTGCAGAGCAGAAATTCAGAGGCAGCAACTGTCAGCCAGCAGTTTAAATAAATAGGTTCCTCCTGCCCTCTCCAACGAGCCTGCTAATTGTATTTTCTCTTACTTAGTAGCATTTGTTGTGCTCTATCAGTCTTCTCTGGCATATATAAAATGACAGTCTACCTAGTTGACATTGTAAATGGTAATAAGATCAGGCCCCTCCTGTCCTTTGAGGGCAAGAGGTTTGTTCAAACATTTGGCTTTGCCTCATTAAATCTCCTGAAAAATGGGAAGGTAAGATTCAGTCCTCTATTATTTTTGGCTAACTGCCATATCATTTTCAATATGTGAGGACAGGTGGACATTTTTTAACTGGGAATATTGTCAGTTTCTTGTATAGAGACAGAAAACAGGGACAATATCTTTCGGATACTACGATGTCAACATTACAAAATTGTAGAGAATACCAATCAAGTAAAATTTTCCTTTTTTTCTGAGCAGCATATTTAAAGTATTTTCAGTGACATTTGAGGTTTTTTTTCTTTATATTAAGCAAGTGTTTGTGTGACATTTGGAGCTAAGTGTCTACATTTTTCAGAACCTTTTTCCTACCAACACTTTCAGCTAAATTTTTTTATGAACAGAAAACTTCATCTAGTCGAACTCTCTAAATGTTCTCTGGAAAATGAAGTCAGAAAATCCAGACACACGGATGATTTTCATTTGGTAGCTTATTTACGAATGATACATAATGGTGCCGGAAATATCCAGGCCACACTTTTGCTTCTTGTTGTCAAATGTCAATGTATCACTGTGTGAATATAAACGCTTAACATTTAGTGGCAAATAGGGGAAGGTGGACAAGGTATTTGTAGTGCTGACATTTTAGATCAGTGCTCATAATGTGTTCTGGGGAAGCTGTAAAATAGCTAAAGTGTTAGAGGGTCTCAGCGGCTTAGAATACCGCTAAATTAAGGGAGGAAAGCGGACAGGGGAGTAAGGGAGCTGGATAACAGCTGAGGGAAACAAAAAGAGGAAAGTAGGAAGGTGAAGACGAACTGCACTGAGTGCTTCCCTTTTTTCAACTCTTCAGCTAGGAGAGCTACATGAAAAGAGAGTTCCCCTAGAAGAAGAATTGCCATTGTCTTGAGCAGAGACAGTGGTAAATGGTGCGTCATTTTGCAGTAATTTACAAATCGCAGAGTGGAAACAAAATTAGATTAAGTGGGTCTGTTGAAATGGACCTGCTAAACATCACTATTAATTATGTTGCTGTCAGGAGAAAATAATATTTATTTTCATGGGAGAGAGTGAAATCATGCCATAGGTGACTGCTTTGGGTTTTTAGGGGAGTCATTTTTCATGTGCACATGCACATCTGAACGGAACGACAGGGAAACACAGTCATTCAATCAAAGGCCCCTAATGTCTACATTCTTGTTGAGGGCAATAAATGGCTTAACCTGACTTTGGGGTGAGGGGGGACAGCCGCAACCAATGTTGCAATGCCACTGCTGACTTTAATAGGGGAGGAATTGCTTGACATGCTCTGATTGGCGAGATAAATGTTGTGTTCTTTGCAAAAGCTTCATGTGAGCATGTGAATAAATGTTGCCGATAATGGTCAGTGACATGACATTACTCACTTGCACAGGAACTCTCAAAAAATAAGCGGAACTAAACAAATCTGATGAAAATTATTGCCACGTTGTTTACAAAAACTGCAAACGCTCTCATACATTACCATTTTAAACCAAATCACACACTGCATCTCAAAATAAGCTGTACTATAAAAATATAGTGAACTGAAACTGGTTGCCCAACACCTTTATCATCTGAAGTTACACTTGCGTCAGGCTAAAAGTCATAAAGGTCAAAACCACATAAAAGCAGACAATAATCTCATTCATATTGCTGCATCCCTGTTGCAAATGGCGAATACTGAATACTGAAGGACTGTTGGCTTATATAGTGAATATATGCAGATGAATCAGCACTTTAGGTTAGGCAACCTACAATATCACAGTATAATCTCGGTTAAATTGATCAGGATCACAGAGGCCACAGACAAAATGAATAAGATGGCACCTGCACTCTATACTTTAGCTTGTAATTGAACAGTTTCCATTTTAATAATCCACACACAACTATAACATAATCCCACTATAATATGTAAACTCACTGTCCACATGACTTTTATGTTGAATGGCAATGAAGATTCTCAGTCATCCTCTAAATGATGGTCTTGCATGGGGGTAAATGGAAGAATATATTTGAACTGAGGAGCTGATAATGTCTAAACTTGCAATGAGTGTAGTGCCTTTCACGAGCAAGTTCTGATGTCAACATGTTCAGAGTTGCCTTTCCTGCAGCCTCTTCAGATGCACAGTACACACTGCAGTTCCTATTTTAAACATGGGATGTCACTACAGAGAAACCTGCCAGAATGACTGCATCAAGGCAGCATGGCATGGAGTTCATCGGCCTGTGGCATTGCTGAGGTGTTACGGAAGACAATATTGCTTTGATACCGGCATTCATTTAATCTCCACTGGTAGTTGTGGTGTCTCTCATCTTCCTCTTGACAATACTTCATAGTTTCTTAATAGGGTTTAAGTTAGGTCAGGTTCATGGCAAATCCAGCACTGTGATACCATGGTCATTAAAACAGGTATTGATGCTTTAGGTGGTGTGGGCAGGTGCCAAGTCCTGGAAAATGAAACCAGCATCTCCATAAAGCTTGTCAGCAGAGTGATGCATGAAGTGCTCTTAAATGTCCTGGTGGCTTTGGATTTGATAAAACATAGAAGTCCAAGATCAGCACATGACACAGATTTTCACTGACTGTGGAAACTACATACTGGACATAAAGCAACTCGGGTTCTGTGCCTATACACTGTTCCCCCAGACTCTGGGACAGTGATTTCCAAAAGAAACTTACATTATCTGAAAAGAGGAAAACAGAAGCTTCTGACATTGTCTCCACTTTGGTAGTGGCTTAATACGAGCAATGTAATCCATGTCCTGGCTACATCTGTGTGTGGTGGCCCTTAAAGACCTAAATTTAGGTGCAGTCAAAGCCTCGTGAGATAAGGCTCCAGTTATATTGTTCCCACTGTTTGTGTACCTTTTTCTACCAACATTTTTATTGCCACATAACTTTCCTTTAATAGTCTTAGATATAGCACTCAAAACCTATTCTTTAGCAATGTCAGATGAACAAATGTCAAGTCATCAGTCTGACAGAACCTCTCTGTATTAAACATTATTAAAAAATGTTTAATTTGAATTCATATTGAATTTTTTAAACCTGTCTTTTCATTAGCTGTAATCCATATTCTTTGCAAAGAAACAGAAATACAGATGTAAGATACATCACTTTGAATACAAATAATCATTATGATTTATTAATTTGACTTTCTGAATTGAAGCGCTAAAATGAACAGAGATTTTAATGACATTCTACTTGAGGTGCAACTTGTAAACATTCCTTCTGCTTTTAGAATTTGACGAGTGACACTTATGCTGTAACAAGCTTACAGAAATCGAAAAGTGCATGAGCAAATGACTCAACATGCCCCTGCCTGACACTGGCTGACCTATTAGTGTTGTTAACGCCATTCAAGAGGCTAACAATGGCGAGTATAAAATGGGGGAAGCCGTAATTATATCCTGAAAAAATGCCTCCATGTAATCATTTAGGATAATATGGTATATATGTCTGCTCTAAATAAGACTAACATATGTTTTACCAAATAATTCCATTAAAATGATTCCATAATTTTAACAAGTAAAAATAGAAGATCCCCGAACAAGAATATATGTTTCTTGAAGAGAAACAACTTCTTTGGATGTTATGTACGAGTTTATTCTTTGTAACATTTGGCTGCGTGTGATGTATTAATGCCCCCTCCTATATAAGGTTGCAACAAGCATCACAGTCCACCTTACCACACTGCAATCTCTTGTTTGACTTCAATTTTCCTTGTTTTAATCAGAAGAAAAAGACAGGCAGCAGCATGTTAGTCATTATTGTTGGTTCTCATCTAGATATCAATGTGAGAAGCACAAGGATGTTAAATTTATTAAATGAAAACTGAGACTTTTCATATGTCTCAAATGTTTAATTTCCATAATGGGACATGATAAATAAAAACTTTTTGAATTATTTTCCCAATGTAACTGTGAAACTTAACATCATAAAATACACAATAAACCATTTTAAGTTAAATACTACTGTACAAGTCTAATAAAAAATGTTGCTGTGTAAGTCAGGAAAACTAAAAATCTATTTTATTTATGTTTTAGATGTAATAACAGGTGTGTTTAAACATTTTCACCCCTGTTTGCAGTCTATCACAATGCCAGAATCTCATCTAATTAAAATAGAGTCATAGTCTTTAGTTCTGTGATATTCTTCATTTGCACATGCAGACATCTGTTTTGTCTGCATCTCTATGCACACAATAAAGAAACAGGTGGTCAAATATTTTGTACTTTTGCAAAACCTGCCTCATATTTCAATTGCTTCTGCTGTCTTATATATATATATATATATATATATATATATATATATATATATATATATATTGATGTATATTGATGTATATTGATGTAGCTTTTCTTTACATTAGGTCTTCTTTTCGGATTGCTTGGAAGAAACACATGATTTGCTTTGTAGCCTTCACAGGTCCAGCCATTAGACAGCATATTTGTGTAAAAGGGTAAGCCCCTGCCCCACTTCCCATCTGTTTGGCAGGTTGTCCCCAAGTCATTAGGCTTGTGTGTGGGTACCTATTTGGGGTAGCGTTGATGTAGAGTGAGGCAACTCCCCTTTATGCCTGGTACTGACCATTCAGAAGGGTAAAAGTGTGTGTGTGTGTTTGTGTGTGTGTGGGGGGGGGAGGGGGGGGGGGGGGGTCATCTGGCAAGGCAGCACCCCAGGTCAGGCTATCTCAGGAAAGAGCACATCGGCGAGCGCTGCTTGGATGGCTCACTGTCTGTCTCTGCCAGCTTGTCATTTATCACTGCTGAACAGCAACGTCAGGTGGGAGCGTGATTAATTTCACTTTACCATTCTCAGAAATAAGTCCAATAAATCATCCCAAGCTTGGCTTGTGCACAGGCTTTACTTCTTGAGCGATCTGACAAATCTTTACCAGGTCCCAGTGCAATTGCTCAAGCCTCGCTCCTGATGTTATAACAATAGACGTTCTGTGTCAAACAGACACATCATTGATGGGAGAACGTCCAGCAAAGGACACAGAAACACCAAGGAGGGACAGGTAAAGCTGACTGACATACACTGTATGATGTTTATAGCAGTAAAGAAGAAATCTAATCAAACATTATCAGCGTTTTCTCTGTAAATCTAATTGTTACCATCTGTCCTTTCCACATGACTGACAGGTGGAGAAAGACACTAAGACAGGATCAAATGGAACATGCTGATGATGTGCACCTGTCAGCAGAGGCTGTGGATGTAAAAGATTCTAGTTTATTACAGCCGTCACAGAGCACATCACTTCTGATATGTCAGAGGTAATAAGGACACTCTGTTGATAGGTGGCAGGCTGCCAGCATGTCAGCCCGGCTCCCTGTTAGGAAAAGCTTTTCTATTAATATACAGATGTGCTGCTGTTTTGTGAGTGATTTAATTCATCTTTCACAAGACTTCCCCCCTCTCATTTTCACTCACTTTGTCTCTTTATGAAGGCTGACACTGACGAAGCCTTTCACTAAAGTAGAGCAGAATTCATGCAAACGTAAGACCAGATGTGTTTTGACTAACCATACAAAGTGGATGAAAGACAAATAAAACATTCTGAAAATGGTATTAATTACATGTTCAAGCTATTTTTTTTTTTTTTTAAATAAAGGTATAACAGAAATAGGAAATGTCCTAACAAAGTGAAGAGAATAGTGCAGAAGCATGTTACAGACATCGAATTATCTGGCTTTTTTAAGAGAAGAGGATAAGGACTCTGGTTCCTAAAACAATCTGACATATTGTAAATGCTTAATATCTTCTAGTGAGAAGTTAGCAAAATAACTAAAAATCAAAACAAAAGTGGAAGTGGTTTGATATAAGCAACTGTAAAAAATTGAAATAAATGCAAAATATATCTGAACTAAACTTTAGTCATATAGTGTGATCTAGTTTATGCAGAAATGTTATTATTTCTATTTTCAACCTGTACTTTGTACAATCCTATCACTTTACAGCACCAACATGCATTCTTTTAACTTTTAACTAGCTGTGCAGAACTTGGCTAGCTTTTCCCTTCAGACGAGAAGATTGATATTTCACTGAGAAATGTGTGCTTATGGCCCTGTGCCCACAGTTGAAGTCCACCACCCTGGGAGTGCGCTCTATTCAAGTCTTCCTTTGCGTAAATAACTAGAAAGCATTAAGAAAAGCACTGAGTAAATGAATGGTGAGGGACTGACCACGCAGATGAGTTAAATAAAGATTAAGCCCTGAAAGGTTTGTTTACTCTTTTCAGTTGGAAAGGGTTCTTCTTCTCCCATTACATGGCAGTATGGTTTAACTTTTTTTGGTCTCCTGGATGAAAATCAACAATATATAGCTAAAGTCTCCCAGCTGCTACCTCTATATCGCTATCACACTTGCTTCTCTCTTATTGAACTCCAACAAACACAACAAACCCATCACCATTGACAAACCAATCATTCCCCTTTGCCAGCATGGGAACGTAGTCTCTATTTTTAGGTACCACAGCAAAACACAGAGCCGTTTCTTTTGACCTTGACAGTTTTAGTCAACATAATTTAAGCTCCTTGGACACTTTCGTTAAATGTATAGTTCTAACTTGCTCACTGTAGTTCAGCATTTCAAACACTCCTGAGCAGAACACGAATAAAACCTGCTGTCACACTGGCAGTGCTTGCAGGTGTGAAGCTGGCAAGGGATCATGCACTTGCCTCTGTACTACAATTCCTACGTGTTGGCCGAGATGCCAAAATTTGACAGACAGGACGTGCTTGTTATGCTTGTTATGTGCTCCTCTCTGGCAGGAGGAGAGGGAAACAGGATATTTGTTAACAGCAAACTTAATTTTCATCATTTAACAAAGAGCAAGTGAGTTTGTTTAGTTGTGTTATATGAGGTACTTCAGTATTTACAGAGGTGGACAGACTTGTTGCCACACCTGGTATGTAAAAAGCTTTAAATTAAAATAATCGTTTATTAAAGCAGCATAACATCACATGCCAAATTTTTGAAAAATCAAGCCTCTGAGTGAAGTACATTAATTCGATGGTGGAAAAAGTCACCAGCGGCAGAATTGTTGATACAATCATGCTGTTAGAACTTTTTCCATCCATTTAGTCTCACCTGACTAAACCACATTGTTCCAGTTAAAGCCTCAGTAGTGTTCAGCACACTTTACATGTTAACACGTTGAACTATTTTTCTTTGACATGGCTCCCAAACACCATCTTGGCAAATGTATAGTGACTTATGGTTGTTATGCCTACCAAATGACCCCAAGATGTCACTCTTTGCTTCAGTCCTACCTCAGTTTACCACTTAGTGTGTTTGGTGTCAAGATACATATAGGTCCTCATTCACCCATGTGGCCAGTGGCTAAATTAAATTGTCACTGATCAAAAAAGATGATTTGTTTAAATAGCATTTATTATGATTCCAATCAAAGTGCTGATTTTTCTACATTTCTTTGTGTGAGATTATGCAACTGCAATGGAAATGTATTTTAACCCTTTTACAGATCTTTACCAGGTGTGCCAGGAAATATGTCTGCATCTGTAATGGGGTAGATTTCTGCTTTGTGTGCTAAAAGGGTACATTCTTGCACCTCTCTGTTCTACTTTTTTTGTGAGCGTATTTTTATAAGCCTATAATTGATGTGTACATCTCTATGGAAATCACTTATCCTCTAGTGAGGGTTTCCCCCCTTCTTTAACCTCCTGATACCAATATTTTTTAATTAAGTAATGACTTTCAAATGAATCTCAGATCATGTGTGAGGGAAGACACTTATCCTTAAAAGTGTCTTAGTCTTGATGGATTAATTGAGGACGAAGTAGGCCATGTGTCCTGCGCATTAACAATACATCTTTTGCCGTTAGGAAGAGCTGTGATGAAGATGTTAAGAGAGCAGCAGATGATGGTGCAGAATAAAAAAAAAGTTTGAGTGTGTGGGCGTATGTATCCAACACTAATGTTACCTGCAGTTATTGTGACTTTACATGCACATGAGACTGCTATGAAAGAAGTGAGTCCATTTTCAGCTGCTCCCAAATCTATATTCAAACCCAACAATACTGCTCTTGACTCCCCAGCGAGCTCGACAAATGCCACACAATCAGCCCACGACATTTATTCCTGCACTAAACCAAGTGACGCCAATCAATTGGCCCGCACTGTGGTCAGAGCTTCTGTCAAAACGAAATATGGACACAGTTTCTCTTAAGAAAAGAACGAATATAAAAAAGAAATCTTAAGAAAGAGCGGAGGAACTGGTGAATATGACGTGAGCAAAACTAAGGAATTTTTCTTTTCCTCCGGCACAAAAGATCTGAGTGTTTCTACTTTCATTTCCTGATCTTCAGCTTCTCTTTCTCTCACCAGCGTGCGGCGGTGAAGAAGCCAGATTGCATGACTAAATAGTCATGTAGAGCTTACTCTATTTGATATTTATATTCCCATTGAAGTGTTCTTGTTCCAGAAGTTTTAATTGGGTGCTGTTAAATAAATCATCCAGTCTCTTCCTCAACAGATGTGCGAATGAGCATTATGCTGCATAATATCTGTCTGCTTTGCAGGTGTGTCCATGTGCCTCATGTCATTGGTGCATAGGATTAGATGTAACACCTGGACCCCCGGTAAAAGAATAAATAACAAACCGAGAGATGTGACAGCTTTTGAGATGGATTTCTCTTCACTGCAACCTGTCTTGTATGAATGTGTTTGTCATATACAGTTCCAAAAGCTAATGTTGGTATCACTTTTCCAAACCCCTTTTTAGATATCCACTCATTTCCATTTTTTCGAACACATTAGTGTCATGTCTGAAGGAGTAAGCAGATGCTTTTCTGCCTGATGTCTTTCTGTCATGATGACAATGGTGCCAGTAACAGACCACATAACAGATATCGGTTCAGGAGTCACATTAGAGGATATGTATACCTGCAGCCCATGCTTAATTTTCCATGTGATCTGCTTTTTTACAGTTTCTTGGATGGTACTGCAGTTTCCTTTACACCAACAGCAAGCAAAGGAGTAAAGACAATAAACATGTCTTCCTACAGACAAAGAAGAAGGTTTTTGTGTAGTCAAATCAGCCAATTGTGACGTTGAAGAAAAATGCATGGTTGTTAAATTGTTTATAGAAATGGAAATATGAAATGTCACACACCACAAAATGTCACACACAATGGTATCCATTTTTTTCCATTAACCCCACTTCACTTTGATAACCCTAAATAAAAAACAATGCAACCAAATGCAAAGGTCTGCATGGTGGCACTGTTGCCTTGCAGCAAGAAGGTCCTGGGTTCAACTCCTGGCCGGGGTCTCTCTGCAAGCAGTTTGCATGTTCTCCCCGTGCCTGCGTGGGTTCTCTCCGGGTACTCCACTTTCCTCCCACAGTCCAACAGCATGACTGTTAGGTTAATTGGTTTCTCTAAACTGCCCTTGGGTGCGAATGAGTGTATACGTGGTTGTTAGTCCTGTGTGTGTCTGTATTGGACTGCTATGGACTGGCGACCTGTCCAGGATGTACCCTGCCTCCTGCCCATAGACTGCTGGAGATAGGCACCAGCTTGAGAGACCATCTGTTGCAATTTAATCTCTGAGATCCAAGATGGCGCCGCAGATGGTCGCCTCGGCGTGTTGGTGCGCATTGTTTTGTTTTGTTTTTTGCTTTAAAACGGTCTTCTGTGATGGTACCCGGAGCTCTCTCACCAGAGAAGAACTCATGAACATCAGGGCTACTACACCAGATGAGTTATTTCCCACTTTTCTGCCTACTGCTCTGGAATTTTTGGACATTCTGGTCAAAGGTGCGCTCACCTTTGTTCATTCGGTGAAACGCCAGAAGAGAGGGAAACGGGCTGGGGTGCTGGTACGTCTTCGCCAGCGTGGACTACGAACACCGTTACCTGGAATATTTCTCTCTAACGTGCGCTCACTTCCCAACAAAATTGAGGAACTACAACTGCTGTTAGGGAAAAACAGGGACTTTTATTCATCGGCAGTTTTGTGCTTCACGGAGACGTGGCTGTGTGGATTAATACCGGACTCTGTGCTGCAGCTGGCAGGATTCCAGCTCTACAGAGCGGACAGAGACACAGAACTCTCCAGCAAAGCGAAAGGTGGAGGAATCTGTTTTTACCTCAACAGTGGTTGGTGCAACGACATGACAGTGATTCAGCAGCACTGTTCTCCAGACCTGGAAGCCTTCGTCATGAACTGTAAGCCTTTCTATTCCCCCCGTGAGTTTGCTTCGTTCATCCTGGTCGGTGTTTACATCCCGCCGCAAGCTAACGTGCAGGTCGCACAGCGCATGCTCGCCGACCAGATACTGAGTGTGGAGCGGACCAACCCGGACTCCTAAGTAATCGTCGTTGGCGACTTTAACAAAGGTAATCTCACCCACGAACTCCCCAAATATAGACAGTTTATAAAATGTCCGACCAGAGAGGACAACATTCTGGATCACTGTTACACCACCATCAGAGACGCTTATCACGCCGTCCCACGTGCTGCACTGGGCCAATCCGACCACATCATGGTCCACCTGATTCCTGCATACAGGCAGAAACTAAAGCTCTGCAAACCTGTTGTGAGGACGACAAGGAAGTGGAGCAATGAGGCTGTGGAGAATCTCCAGGCGTGTTTAGGCTATACAGACTGGGATGTGTTCAGGACTACTACCAACAGTCTGGACGAGTTCACAGAGGCTGTGACTTCCTACATCAGCTTCTGTGAGGACAGCTGTGTACCATCATGCACCAGGGTGAGTTACAACAATGACAAACCCTGGTTCACAGCTAAACTCAAAAGGTTAAGACTGGATAAGGAAGAGGCCTTCAGGAGTGGGGACAAAGACATATACAGAGAGGCAAAGTACAAGTTTGGCAAGGCAGTGAAAGAGGCCAAACGACTGTACTCTGAGAAGCTCCAAAACCAGTTCTCAGCCAACGACTCTGCGTCTGTCTGGAAAGGGCTCAGGTAGATCACCAACGACAAGCCGAAAGCCCCCCACTCCATCAACGACCGACGCCTCGCCAACGACCTGAACGAGTTCTACTGCCGCTTTGAAAGACAAAGGGACAGTCCTGCAACCATCCCCCACGACACCCCCCAACAGCTGCAGCCACAATCCACCACCCCCATCTCTCCAACCTCAAGAGGGGTCTTGGCACCTCCAACCCCCACCCTGAAGTCCCCCCCCCACCAGCCCCCTACCCACGCCGAGGACGGCTCTTTCCATCCAGGAGAGGGACGTCAACAAACTCTTCAGGAGACAGAACCCCCGGAAAGCTGCTGGTCCGGATTCTGTCTCACCAGCCAGCCTGAAGCACTGCGCTGATCAGCTGTCTCCAGTCTTCACAGACATTTTTAACACCTCACTGGAGACATGTCATGTGCCAGCCTGCTTCAAGTCCTCCACCATCGTCCCTGTTCCCAAGAAGCCAAGGACCACAGGGCTTAATGACTTCAGACCCGTCGCTCTGACCTCTGTGGTGATGAAGTCCTTTGAGCGCCTTGTGCTCTCACACCTAAAAGACATCACCGACCCCTCCTGGACCCCCTGCAGTTTGCCTACAGAGCCAACAGGTCTGTAGATGATGCAGTCAACTGAGCCCTTCACTTCATCCTCCGGCACCTGGACTCCACAGGAACCTATGCCAGGATCCTGTTTGTGGATTTCAGCTCTGCCTTCAACACCATCGTCCCAGTTCTGCTACAGGAGAAGCTCTCCCAGCTGAGTGTGCCCGACTCCACCTGCAGGTGGATCACTGACTTCCTGTCTGACAGGAAGCAGCGCGAGAGGCTGGGGAAGCACGTCTCTAACTCCCTGACCATCAGCGCCGGTTCCCCCCAAGGCTGTGTTCTCTCTCCTCTGCTCTTCTCCCTGTACACCAACGGCTGCACCTCCAGTCACCAGTCTGTCAAGCTTCTGAAGTTTGCAGACGACACCACCCTGATCGGACTCATCTCTGATGGTGACGAGTCCGCGTACAGATGGGAGGTGGACCATCTGTTGGACTGGTGCAGCCAGAACAACCTTGAGCTCAACGCTCTAAAGACAGTGGAGATGGTTGTGGACTTCAGGCAGAACCCAGCCCCACCTGCCCCCATCACCCTCTGTGACTCCACAATTGACACTGTGGAATCTTTCCGCTTCCTGGGAACCATCATCTCCCAGGATCTCAAGTGGGAGCCAAACATCAGCTCCCTCATCAAGAAAGCCCAGCAGAGGATGTTCTTCCTGCGGCAGCTGAAGAAATTCAACCTGCCAAAGACTATGATGGTGCACTTCTACACAGCCATCATTGAGTCCATCCTCACCTCCTCCATCACCATCTGGTACGCCGCTGCTACAGCCAAGGATAAGGGCTGGCTGCAGCGTGTCATTCGGTCTGCTGAGAAGGTGATTGGCTGCAGTCTACTGTCGCTCCAGGAACTGTACACCTCCAGGACCCTGAAGCGGGCAGGGAAGATTCTGGCTGATCCCTCCCACCCCAGTTACAGACTCTTTGAGACTCTCCCCTCTGGCAGGAGGCTGCGGTCCATCTGGACCAAAACCTCACGCCACAAGAACAGTTTTTTCCCATCTGCCACCAGCCTGGTTAACAAAGCTAACCCCCCCCCTCCCCCCCCCCCCTTTTTTTTTTGCTGACAGGACACCTGTAACCTGTAACTCTATGCGTTACATTAACGCTCAGCTTGGACTCCTGCTTTACTTGCACAATGATCACCTGCACTGTTGTACCACTCTTGCATCTTATACTGCTCTATATTTACTCTCACTCACTTAAAACTGTGCACATATATTTATATTATATTGTAGATATGTTTATACTGTTTAATTTGTACTGTATTGCACCGACTACGCCAAAACAAATTCCTTGTATGTCCAAAAACGTACTTGGCAATAAAGCTTTTCTGATTCTGATTCTGATATATATGCAACTGTTCCCTAAAGGCCTCAGAGGTCAAAAGGTAATATGTTGCAGAATCAAATTCTGCTGCAATCACAGGTGCCGGTCTTTTGGAGTATGCCTCTACAAGCATTTCAAATCTAGAAACTGAATTTTTGCCTTGGAATGATCGCATGGTGCAAATTTGCCTTGCCAGCACAGATGGTTGCTGCTGATGGACACTTTTTAAAATGTTTTTAAAACTGGATTTTTTCAGACAGTTTTAAATCTTCCTTAAATGGAAAATCTTAGTTGCAACACAAAGTGTTGGTCATTTTACTTCATAATAGGAAGGACCCCAACTTTTATTCAAAAGTAAACATGGGTGCATCTATTTATTAACCCAGGCTAAATATAGCAAGTCTTTTTGAAGAGAGAGTAATGTGTTCTTGTTGCTGAGCATTGCCAAGAGATTTTTTATACTCCAGTAATAGTAAACAAAAATCCCAAAAGTGAAGAAATTCTTTTTTGTTTTGTTTTTTGTTTTTTAAGGAATCTTCTATTATTTGTAGTTGACTATTTTGTTCAATTCATTAAAAAATGTCTTGTTTAGTTTAGTGCTGAGCAGGTAAAATCAGAAATAAACCCCCCACCCCAAAATTATTGTTAAATTTTAAATAGAAAAATATCAAATTTGTTTGGAAAAAAGTTTGGACACCCCGATCCAAACCATTCAATTGTAGCTCTGCCCTATATTTAGCTCCGACAAACTTCTCTGCCCACGTTAAAGAAAAGCATCCCCACAACATGGTGCTGCCAACACCATGTGATAATCTCTATTTGCTAATTAGATATCTCCAAAGGCACTTGGTGCCTTAGTTTGGTGCCAAACTTTTCAATGGATATGAATATTTTTTTTTTTTGGCTAGGCAATGTAAAGTTTTCCTCAAAACTTTGACAAATCCAAATGGTATACAAGGCATTAACAGAATCCCATCAAAATTGCGTTTACCATATGTTTTTGCCAGTAACAGATTTATTTTAAAATGTATGTTGTAGCTACTTCTTCACCTGATGATACACTAAATTTATTTAAAAAACTGTTTTAACACAACATTCACATGTTTCTTTGTAAATGAAGAGGTTGCTCTAGAGTTTGTTGACAAGAAAAAAAAGGTGGCAGAAAGCTGACACAAATTTGCAAGGATGAATATTCCCCCTTGGGTTTTCTGACTGACAGTTAGAGTTGCTATTTCAGTGAAGCTTTAAATTGCACATTTGCTTCAGAACACCATTGCTTTAGAACAGAACGTTCAGGTTACAGTCAGTCAGACACGAGCTGAAAGGTAAACGAATACAAAGGAAAATACCAGTTTCTTCAAATATCCAACAGAAAACCAAGCAGCTCACAAAGGTGCTACAAATGGTTATCATTTTATTGATGTGCAGTAAGTAAATCATTACAGTTTTCATCTTTACAGTCTTTCAAATTTAATATTGAGGCAATCAGACAGAAACTTTAATATTTATTAAACCTATTGTATTTCCCTCTCTTGATTTGCCCAATTTACATTGTTTTAGATTGATGTGTTTTAGATTCATTCATAGGCCCAGGGTCACGTTATCCATAATTTTGGTTTTGGTTCAAAGAAATTGAATCTTTTTTATTTCACATACTATGATAGTACTCTACTTTCTGGCAGCACTACATAAGGTGTTGGAATTAAGTAAATGTTGAATATATTAAAAACACTGAATAAACTGCAGTGAATTTCTCTATAATATCTTTGCTTTGAAAATATTTCTCTAAGTATCATTTTAAATTAAATTGCTAAATTGAGAACAAACTGCTAACATGTCAAAATTCTCATTTCTGTGTGAAACATAATGTGCACACACCTACAGACTCCTGAATTTTGTTGAAACATTACGACTTGAACTCAAAATGCAAAGTTTCTCCTCCTCAACACATCTTGCAGTATAATTTACTACATACAGCTTATGCCTAACTCGGATAAAAAAATATGGAAATGGCTCCCTCCAACAAAGTTTGAGAAAAGTAATTAATTTTGAAGGAATTACCTTCACCTACTTACATTAAACTGCAGCAGAAAATACAGTGAGCAGTTTAATTAGACCATTCTGTTTCCTCTTAAATTTATAATAAAACACTGAAGTCTGCAAATGAATAGGCAAAAAGACTTGTATGTGTGTGTGTGAGTCTGTATGTGTGTCTGTGCTTTTTAAAATACGGGTTACAGCTGCTTTGTGGTTGCTGTGGACTGTATAAATGCATTTGTAAAGACATTATGACTACTTTGCTTGTACTTAGTAGGTTCTCTCTTTCACACTAAAACCAGCAAGGACATGAACATGCAGCATCTACTTGGGTCATTTGCCTATTCCTACCATGACAATAGTAAGAGATGTTGTCACACCAGGAAAGAACCTCACTATTTTAAACATCAGCTAGAACATGGATTGTCCTTGCAGGTTGCGATCTTCTGGGGTGCAGACTCCCCATTATGCATAAATGATTGTTCACCAACTGTGTCGACCATGCATAAAACTTCCCTACCATGGAGAGTGTAGGGCATTGTGGTGGCAGCAGTCAAAACGTATTGGCGAAGAGGTTCCCCCATGTGTTGTCGTTGCTTTGTCACATGGAATTTGAAGCAGAACAGGCCACACTGGCCTCAGGCCCAAACAAGAACCTCACCATGTAAGCAGCACTTCAACTAAGTTATTGCAGGGCATGACCAAAAAGCTAATCACATTCTACTGCTGCTTCAATCAACAGAATCTTAAACCTGCAGTCTCCGTAAATGCACACACAGATAAATATATATTTATATATATACTGTATATATACATATACTTTAAACCTTATACTTTGTACTGCCTGCTTTTCTCTTGTTATATACAGGGGTTGGACAATTAAACTGAAACACCTGGTTTTAGACCACAATAATTTATTAGTATGGTGTAGGGCCTCTTTTTGCGGCCAATACGGCGTCAATTTGTCTTGGGAATGACATATACAAGTCCTGCACAGTGGTCAGAGGGATTTTAAGCCATTCTTCTTGCAGGATAGTGGCCAGGTCACTACGTGATACTGGTGGAGGAAAACGTTTCCTGACTCGCTCCTCCAAAACACCCCAAAGTGGCTCAATAATATTTAGATCTGGTGACTGTGCAGGCCATGGGAGATGTTCAACTTCACTTTCATGTTCATCAAACCAATCTTTCACCAGTCTTGCTGTGTGTATTGGTGCATTGTCATCCTGATACACGGCACTGCCTTCAGGATACAATGTTTGAACCATTGGATGCACATGGTCCTCAAGAATGGTTCGGTAGTCCTTGGCAGTGACGCACCCATCTAGCACAAGTATTGGGCCAAGGGAATGCCATGATATGGCAGCCCAAACCATCACTGATCCACCCCCATGCTTCACTCTGGGCATGCAACAGTCTGGGTGGTACGCTTCTTTGGGGCTTCTCCACACCGTAACTCTCTCGGATGTGGGGAAAACAGTAAAGATGGACTCATCAGAGAACAATACATGTTTCACATTGTCCACAGCCTAAGATTTGCGCTCCTTGCACCATTGAAACCGATGTTTGGCATTGGCATGAGTGACCAAAGGCTTGGCTATAGCAGCCCGGCTGTGTATATTGACCCTGTGGAGCTCCTGACGGACAGTTCTGGTGGAAACAGGAGAATTGAGGTTGAGTTAATTCTGCCGTGATTTGGGCAGCCGTGGTTTTATGTTTTTTGGATACAATCCGGGTTAGCACCCGAACATCCCTTTCAGACAGCTTCCTCTTGCGTCCACAGTTAATCCTGTTGGATGTTGTTCGTCCTTCTTGGTGGTATGCTGACATTACCCTGGATACCGTGGCTCTTTATACATCACAAAGACTTGCTGTCTTGGTCACAGATGCGCCAGCAAGACGTGCACCAACAATTTGTCCTCTTTTGAACTCTGGTATGTCACCCATAATGTTGTGTGCTTTTCAATATTTTGAGCAAAACTGTGCTCTTACCCTGCTAATTGAACCTTCACACTCTGCTCTTACTGGTGCAATGTGCAATCAATGAAGACTGGCTACCAGGCTGGTCCAATTTAGCCATGAAACCTCCCACACTAAAATGACAGGTGTTTCAGTTTCATTGTCCAACCCCTGTAGTTCCACATTTGTAAGAAAATGCATTTGTGGGTTGAACAACAGAATTGAGTATAGGTCCTTCTCAAAAAATTAGCATATTGTGATAAAGTTCATTATTTTCCATAATGTCATGATGAAAATTTAACATTCATATATTTTAGATTCATTGCACACTAACTGAAATATTTCAGGTCTTTTATTGTCTTAATACGGATGATTTTGGCATACAGCTCATGAAAACCCAAAATTCCTATCTCACAAAATTAGCATATTTCATCCAACCAATAACAAAAAAGTGTTTTTAATACAAAAAACGTCAACCTTCAAATAATCATGTACAGTTATGCACTCAATACTTGGTCGGGAATCCTTTTGCAGAAATGACTGCTTCAATGCGGCGTGGCATGGAGGCAATCAGCCTGTGGCACTGCTGAGGTCTTGTGGAGGCCCAGGATGCTTCGATAGCGGCCTTTAGCTCATCCAGAGTGTTGGGTCTTGAGTCTCTCAACGTTCTCTTCACAATATCCCACAGATTCTCTATGGGGTTCAGGTCAGGAGAGTTGGCAGGCCAATTGAGCCCGGTGATACCATGGTCAGTAAACCATTTACCAGTGGTTTTGGCACTGTGAGCAGGTGCCAGGTCGTGCTGAAAAATAAAATCTTCATCTCCATAAAGCTTTTCAGCAGATGGAAACATGAAGAGCTCCAAAATCTCCTGATAGCTAGCTGCATTGACCCTGCCCTTGATAAAACACAGTGGACCAACACCAGCAGCTGACACGGCACCCCAGACCATCACTGACTGTGGGTACTTGACACTGGACTTCTGGCATTTTGGCATTTCCTTCTCCCCAGTCTTCCTCCAGACTCTGGCACCTTGATTTCTGAATGACATGCAGAATTTGCTTTCATCCGAAAAAAGTACTTTGGACCACTGAGCAACTGCTGCTTCTCTGTAGCCCAGGTCAGGCGCTTCTGCCGCTGTTTCTGGTTCAAAAGTGGCTTGACCTGGGGAATGGAGGCACCTGTAGCCTATTTCCTGCACACGCCTGTGCACGGTGGCTCTGGATGTTTCTACTCCAGACTCAGTCCACTGCTTCCGCAGGTCCCCCAAGGTCTAGAATCGGCCCTTCTCCACAATCTTCCTCAGGGTCCGGTCACCTCTTCTCGTTGTGCAGCATTTTCTGCCACACATTTTCCTTCCCTTCAGACTTCCCACTGAGGTGCCTTGATACAGCACTCTGGGAACAGCCTATTCGTTCAGAAATGTCTTTCTGTGTCTTACCCTCTTGCTTGAGGGTGTCAATAGTGGCCTTCTGGTCAGCAGTCAGGTCGGCAGTCTTACCCATGATTGGGGTTTTGAGTGATGAACCAGGCTGGGAGTTTTAAAGGCCTCAGGAATCTTTTGCAGGTGTTTAGAGTTAACTCGTTGATTCAGATGATTAGGTTCATAGCTCGTTTAGAGACCCTTTTAATGATATGCTAATTTTGTGAGATAGGAATTTTGGGTTTTCATGAGCTGTATGCCAAAATCATCCGTATTAAGACAATAAAAGACCTGAAATATTTCAGTTAGTGTGCAATGAATCTAAAATATATTAATGTTAAATTTTCATCATGACATTATGGAAAATAATGAACTTAATCACAATATGCTAATATTTTGAGAAGGACCTGTATGTGGATTTCACCCATAAAAAAGATATCAAGTCCTATCTGCCAATGCCAAACAGCTTTTGGTGGAGGCAGTGTAATGGTGTATGGCAGCATTTCCCTCACTGGAATAACAAGGCTTGTTATCAGTGAAGACAATCTCAATACAGAGAGAAGTCCAAGATGTCAATAATTGACCCCACAGGGCAGGGAGACTACTTCCTAACCTCAGCAGTTGTGGGATCAGTTTAAGTGTGCTGTTTGTGCCAGGATGTTTAAAGCAACCATATTGGCTGACTTGCAACAAATGCTGGGTGAGGAGTAGGATGCCATTCCACAGATGTGTATGACCACGCCGGTGACCATCACGAGGAAGAGGTGCCAGGCTTTTGTGGCTCACAATATTTCTGCCATGCACTATAGATGCCCCTCTTTGTTAAATGAATAAATTATTTAAATAACAGAATGTCTTATTAACTTCAATTATCCAATCTAAAAACAAACAAACAAACAAAAAACAGTAACAGAATAGATTGTTTTGCCTTTGAAAGAAGGATTTGGCAAATATTTCACAACCCACAAACTCAACTCTGCTGCTCAACCCACAAATGCATTTCCATACAAATGTGGCATCACTTCATCCTAAGATGTGAGAGTTGTGCCAAGACAGGGTGGTGTGAATGTGGCTATACATGGTTTGAACTGCATGGGAAAGTACAGCTGACATAGAAAGCATGGTGAGGACACATGGAGAGCATCTCAAGCATGTAGAAAGTAGTAGTATAAAAGCTGGGTACTACTAAAAGCAGTTGGCACCTTTTCCAGTGGAGGGACTTGCAGCTTTTACTCAGGATTTTAAAAGCCTTGCGTGCATTTCCACACAGTTTTAGCCGAGTAATTTCAGTTTCCTGGGTCTATTACTTTCTCGGATAAAATGTCCTGGTCTGGGGGTAGAACTTTCAGATTACCCAGGAATTGTTGAGGGGCAGGGTTATATGCTGGGCAATGATGATTGGTGGACCTTTTCTTGCATTCTTGTGACTTCCACTCACCCACCATATTTAAGATCTGTTAGTTGTCGTCTTCTGAGACGTTGTCTTCGGGGGATCTCTTGCAGATCGCTGCAGGGGTTTTAGTTACAATGTGGTACAATACCATAAGCAAAAAAGCCAGCTATGCATTCTCCATCTTGTGAGCGATAGCGGGATACAGGGTTCTTGGTTGGACTTTGCTTGTTTGTAATTAGATTTCTTATTACTACCACCCACTGGACTGCAGGTGTAGTGCAGTTTTCTTCACAACTTTGCCATACAGTACGTCAATAGGCTGATATATATATAAAATTTCCCCAGCCTTTAAGAGCAGTGGAAACAGAAAGCACACAAATTACCTGGGATTCCTTTTACCCCAGTAAAAAAATCACAGGTCTTTAAATCCTTGGTGGAAAGGGGGTTATTATTGCCTTCACACTGAAAGAGCTTTTTAAAGTTTCTACAATCTGGCCACGTTCTGATAGGTAATGTAGGTCAGAGAGAGCATAGTGTAGTCTTACTCTCATCTAAAGGCACCCTAATAGATCCTTTAGGCCCTGGGAGTTGTGCTGTGGGATCTTTTTGGATTGGGTTTGCTCCCCACTGATGCTGTCAGATCCCATTTGATTTGTATCTCAGAATTTAAGAGGCCAAGTGAATAACTCAGTCTCTTTGTGTTGCTCTTTGAATAAATTCTAAGCAGTTTTATTTATTTTTTTTGCAAATCCCCCTGTTGTCTGGAGTGGAATGTCTGTGGTACAGAAATACTCACATCAAATGGGAGTAAGGCAATACAAATATTACCTACATACCATGTTAATAATATAGTCATTAGTGGTGTTATTGAAGTTAATTTTAGGGTGAAGTTAATTAGCTATAATAAGATATCATGGACAAATATATTTTGAAATCCTTTCTCTTGAGTTCTTCGGTCTTCGTGTGTCTGCAACTCTATGTGCGTAGGTAGAGTTGTAAATGCAACAAGGTGCCTTGCCAATAGCTAAAAGCGTTATATAAAAAGGCATGTACACATGGTGTTTACTGCTGCCTCCCACCATGCTTCTCTGACTTTAAACTTCCAAACACCTGGAGTCTCAGATGAAATGGCCTGCTTGTGGAAGTAGGCAGTGGTCCTCAAAAGATAAAAACCAGCCTTGTTGTTAAAAGCCAAACACTGCCAAAGGGGTCTGATGAAATATGGCTACATGCTGAGTGTACCCAGTCAATGCTTATTTAACAATGAATAATAAAGTAGTAGAAATGCAGCAGTGTTGCATGTTCCCGTCAGAGGCCAGTTTTACATAGAGGAAGCTAACTAATGGATAGGGTTTAAATACTCTCTAGTGTTGTTCAGGATGTTAACAAAGCATAAATAAAAATTACAGCAACACATCTCAATGTATTTTATTTTAAAATGTATGCAAGAGACCAACTTAAAGAACAATTAAAAGGAACATATTTGTATTTAAAAAAATCTTATAAGTGTGATGTACATTTGTTTTCAGTCCCCTTTTTACCACATAACCCCTAAAGAAAGTCCAGTTACCTAATTAGTAGAATCCACCTATGTGTAGTTAAAACTTGAAAAGAATAGAGCTTTTCTGTGAATTTTCTAAAGAGCATCAGAGAACAAACAGCATCATCAAGATCAGGAATCGCACCTGACAGGTCAGAGATACAAACTGGAGAAGTTTAAAGCAGCGTTAGCTTGTAAAACAATTTCTCTAGGTTAGGACATCTCAAAACCCAATGTTCAATCCATGTGAAAGTGGAAAGGCTGTGGCATGTAAATAAACATACTGGGTAGAGAGACCATTAATCAGAGAAACGGCTAAGAGGTCTATGGTAAATCTGGAGGAGCTGCCGAAAATTCACATCTTAAGAAGAATGACATTGTTGGAAGAAAGCCATGGGAAACCTGTTTGTTGTTTGTAAAAAGCCACGTAGATGACACAGCAAACATGTCAAAGCAGGTGCTCCAGTCAGATGAGACCAAATTTGAATTTTTAAGCCAATTTGCAAAACTGTGATGTAGAAGCTACTCAAAGTTAAATGTATAGTGCACTATAATGTGTTATGTTGGTCTGTCACTAAATCCTAATAAAATACAATGAAGTTGGTGGTTGTCACGTGGCAAAATGTGAAAAGTGAAACAGATGTGAATACTTTTACAAGGCAGAGTGAATTAACATTTTTTTGTATCTACAGCTGGAAATCTCAGAATTCCAACTAGAAGAAAAAAGACAAAATAGATTAAACACACCCTCCCATTCCTGCAGCACATGAGTCTCAAACCTTAAACTATTAAAAATTGCAGATTATACTGTAAACCACAATTGCATGATGACACAAAGACATACACCAATTTCTGCTATTGCGAAAACTTAAAAGAGTAGAAGAAGTGCTGATTCCAATACTGTATATAGCTAAGGATATATACTTTTTTCTCTTCTAATCAGAAACTAAAAAAAGGCTTAAAATGAAATTGTGGGCACCCCAGTTCCTTTCTTGACAGAAAGATATTGCAGCTTTTAACATCTTTCACTTCAAGCCAAGGCTGGTTCAATTTTTATGTAGTTGGCTCTTGAATGATGTTTAATGTCTTTAAAAGATTGCCCCCCTCCTCCTGTGTTTCAAAGGCAAGAACTAAGATGGTTGTAAGGGCTCTATAATGTTGATCTGTAATCAAATTTTATTCCATTTTAATTCAAACTAAAATTCAACTTAAAACAAAATATTTTACTATGGTTTAATAAATATTCTTTTGATGCTCTAACCAAAACTGGCATGTTCCATTACAGAAGTTGACTGAATACAATTTCATGTCATAAAACATTTTCATCAGTACTCATATATGTTTTTACCAACTCATTTAAAATAACATTTAAGAGGAATTATTTGTATTAATTCATTACTAGTAATGTATGTTGTTTATTTTCTCACCATATTTTAACGCTAGTTTTTTAAAATAAACTCTTTGGTTTACAAAAGTCTTTGAAAAAAGTAATATAAAACAAGTTAAAAATAATTTTATGTCTCTTAGATTTCTCTTAAATAATGAATATAATATAAAAAATGTATATGTAGAGCTTTGAAAAACGTAGTGAAAATGTATGATTATTGCTACTGTCAGAAAAAAAAAAAGATTTGGACAAATCCACAACTTAATAGAGGGTAAAAAAGGAAGAAAAATGAAGAGCTCAGTAGTGGCTTGTCCAGTTGTTCATCTCTTTTTGTTGAGGGCATCATGGCTCATCACCAGTGCCCTATCCTGTACATGCTTATTAATTTAAAATCATTTGCAGCACCTCCAGGGAGAGATAAATGCCAAGTGCAGAGATAGGGTGGTGGTAAAGCCATAAAAGGTATTAGAGATCCCCCTTTCCTCACCCCTTTTGTCCAGGCCTGTTAATAACCTTACACTGCAGAGGTAAGGCCAAATCATTGAGGAGTAAGGTGTTTCTCTTTCTACCTTTATCTGCCTTTATCAGCTGTACAGCTGAATTAAGGAGACACAGGAAAACATGTACACACACCCACAAAAGCAACTGTTAAACAAATTGTGTAGATCTCCCACATTGCCAAAAGGGTCCACCTACCTATGTTAAACAGCAGCTGTACATTTTGTAAAGGCCAATGAAGGATTAAAATGACATAAAAATGGCATTATTCCCCTGGGCAAACGAATGTAGGAATAAGTTTACAGTAAATAATCAAAAACCATTTATATAACTTAGCAGCAAACTTGTATGTTAATACATTTCATCTGCTCCAATAATTATTTAACCATCTTGTCTTGTTCTGGAAATAACATTGTGACCACAGTTTAAATAAAAAACTAGAAGTATGTTACAGCTAAGGTGTTACATTTTGTGGTTGTGGAAGGAGAAATCTGGCAGGTTCAGAATGAAAGAAACAAACAACTAAAAGTCTAAAGGATAATAAGGGTAGGTCACAGTTGTTTGAGAATTTATATGACAAATGCATTATCATGGGGAATCAGCAAGAAGATTACCAAAAACTCACAAAACATGGATTACTACAAAGAAAGAAAGAATTTCTCTGAGTAATAGTAAGTTACAGTAACCTGCTATTAAAAATATAAATGTCATGCTTAAAGCAGCATGTATCGGAAGAAAAATAGAAACATCTTATGGATGAAAGAATTGGTTCAGTTTTCAACCATTGAGTTTGCTACTTCATGGACTTTCCTGCAGAATGGTGGGTTTTCTTCAGCTACTCATTCCCTTTTTAAGAACACATCTATGCTCTAAGACAACCAAACACATTAGACACTGGAACAAAAACAAGCACAATCATTAGGGATCTGGAATTTCTTTTTTTGTCCACTGTAAATAAAACACATTTTTATAACACAACCTTTGCATCATGTCCTGCTTCCTGTGCCACTCTGAAGTAGACGTTGTGAGTGTAGAGTACCCTGCTGTGAAGCTCCACTGTGGATAGCAACTGCATAGAAATACAGACCAACTGTGACATCTACTTAAAACAAAATATTATTTGCCTTTGTGTGAAAACAGCTTTTCAGAGCATCATAAAAAAAACATGGTGTTATAAAACATAACTTTTCATTCTACAGCATTTTTTAATTACAGCATTTGTTGTACTTTCGTTTGTCATTGTAAAATTACTTTTCACACTGCTGATGGCAGTGAATGACATCTCACACGTCTATAGCTTTTCATTTGAGGCAAATAAATGACAAAAACACATTTAAGTAAACTCTTGTCTTTGAAGAATTCAAATTAAATTCAAATTCAAAAATACTTTATAAATCCCAAAGAGAAATTAAATGTTATTGTAGCTAATAAATTAAAGGTTTCTTCAAAGAGCTGTTGTAAATGTAGATGATGGCTGTGGGCAGGAAGGATCTCCTGTACTGATCTGTGAAATGTGATTTCACATGTGGTTTAAATACAAATTAAATACATCTTTAAAATCAATTCAGGAGCAACTGGTATGAATAAATGTGTTTTGAAGAGTAATATGTGCTTTGGAATAAGAAGGGCAACATTTGAAGGGATCCCATGTATAGCCTCAGACGTTTTTATGCGTTCAAGCAATGACGACCGTTAAATACCTGCCTATACTGTATGACCAGGTTTTTCATAAAATATATTTAATCCTCCCTGATGACCATGGTCATGTTCCAAGATGACAATGGCAAAATTCATCATTCATCTTTTGTGAAAGAGTGGTTCATGGAGCATGAGACATAGTTTTCAATATCGATTGGCTCCCACCGGGAACATTTGTGATGTGCTAGAGGAAATCTGGAACATCGGAATGACTGAATCCAGAGACATTTCCCCCAAAAATATTACTTATGACAAACCACGTCTGTGGGGTGTAATGATTAACACCTATCTTGAACTAAACCGTGATTTTCATATAGTCTTAATTTTCCAAGAAACATCTATTGAAAGCTGTAGTGAAAGTTAATCACATAAATTAAATGTTACCTGATTATTTTACCATATATAATTCCTAATTTTTCTTTTCTATTTAAGACCTGCAGATACAGGCATAAATTTGAATATCATAAAAAAATTATTTCATTGAAATTCATGTCAAAAAGATGCATTACAAACAGAGGAATATATTTAAATTGTTATATTTGTTTCTCTTAATTTTGTTTATTATGGGTTAAAGCTTACAGAACCCCAAAATTTAGTATCATAAAGTTACAGGTTAATCGGATAAGAAGGGTATGTCACAAGTGTTTGAGAAGTTACTTGACAAATAGAAAACTGCACAGGTAAAAAATAAAATATTAGAACTGTAAAAGTTCAAATGTGGAGTCGTACAAGGTTTGGTGCTTGGATCTACACCTTTAAATCAATGTATTACTAACATTTTACAAATATGTAGAAAGCTTGACTTTTTTGTCTTTTTAAATGACAAATATATTTAGGAATGACATTAAAATTGTTATAGAAAGTGTTTTTGTTGGAGTGAATATTGGTGCATGTATACAATCTAAAGAGCAAACTTAACCAGACAGCATATCACAAATAAAATCTCAGAAAAGTATGTATCCATCCATTCATTACCTAAACTTGCTTGTAATTGCAGGGTTGTGGAGGTTTGATGCCTTTCTCCAGCAGTCACTGGGCAAGAGGTGAAGTACACCGTGGGGTATAATAATAAATACATATGACAACATTTAAAAAAAACAAAAAACTATGTTCTCTTGAAAAGTATGCCAATGTACTGTACAGTATATTACTCAACACTTTGGGCTCATTTTGCAGTGTGGCATGGAAATTTTAAGTCTGTGGCTCTGCTTTGGTGTTTCACTTTAATAGCCTCTTTCAGCTCATCTGGATTGTTGGGTCTGGTGTCTCTTATCTTGCCCTTGACAATACTCCTCGGATTCTGTGTGGGGTTTAGGTCAGGCCAATTTGCAGGAGAATCAACCAAAGTGATACCATAGTCACTGAAGTCAGTATTGGTACTTTTGGCAGTGAGGGCAGGTGCCAAGTCATGTTGGAAAATGGAATCAGCTCCATAAAGCTTATCGGCATATAGTGCTCTAAAATTTACCGTGCTGACTTCAGTCTTGATAAAACAGTGGACCAACTACAGCAGACAGTACAGCTCCGCAAATCATCACTGACTGGAAAATTCACACTGGATTCAATGTCTCTCCATTCTTCCTCCAGACTCTGCAGCCCTTCCAAATTAAATGTAATTTTGTTTTATCTGAAAACAGCACCGAGCAATATTTTAGTCCTTTATCTCCTTTGCACATGGAGGGAAGCTTCAGACATTGTGTCCGCATCGAGAGTGGCTTCATATAAGATATGTGAAGCCCGTGTAGTGGATGCATTTGCGTGTCGGGGCTCTTGAAGCACTGGTTCCAGATGCAGTCCATGCCTTTAGTATCATACCCAAAGTTTTGAATGGTCTTTGCTCTAAAACCCCTTTAGTTTTTTCTTGCTCTTTACTTTCCACCAATATGCTTGGATACAGCTCTCTGTGAACTGCCAGTATCTTTACCAATGACTTTCTGTGGTTTACTCACCTTTTGGATGTTGCCAATGTCTGTCTTCTGGACAAATGTCATCTCCTCCCAATGATTGTAATTGCCCATAACTCAGCATTTCCCGGGAAACAAATTTTTTTTTAGTCTTTTGTCATTTAAGCCATATTTATCTAAATTAAGATAAATACACAATGAAAAAAATATATCACTCTGTGTAGTGAATCTACATTTTTAATTCAATTACGTAACAAAATTAACTTCTCAATGACATCCTAATTCACTGAGATGTACCTGTACTTATTGAGACCTTATCTAATATTATTGTGCATATGTTTCTATTACCTTATATTTGTCATAAGTTGTAATGACTTGTTTAGAAACAATGCAATAAAAGCTGTGACCAAAAACAATGTTGATGAATGAAATTTGGACCAAGCTGTTGTCTCCAAAACCCTTGTGGGCTTTAATATGAGGACTGGGAGACCACAGTCCTGAGACTCCTACACATTTCTAATTCATCACATCGGGGATACAATCTCTCCAGATGTTTTTTGTTTTCTTTCTCGTTCCCTTTGACTTATATTGCATCTCAGCTTTTTCTTCACGCTTCGAAATCAGTGTTTCATGTTTATTTTTAGGGGGCCTAAACAAGGGAAAAGCTTTAAGCCCTGAGATGAAAACAACTGGTCATAAAGTGCTCAGAGAATGAATAAACCATCCTCAATCTAATCCGTGGCTTGTCATGAAACTTGAGAGAAATGACTCAAACCCCCAAATCCCATTAGGTCTTTGTGGGGAAAATGGCTGACATTTTGTGGTCTAATTAACAATTTTCTGCAATGAATTAGTGAATGGTTAATAATAATTATCAGCTGGCATGGGAGGTTGCAAGTGGCTGGCCATCTAGTTTTTCACCACTTTTATCGTACATGTGAAACTCTCTGCTATGAGTGAAAAGTGATAAATCTAATACCGCCCTGATGCATTATTATTCATATTATAACTGTTTCATTTTTCTCTGAACTTAAATTATTCAAATTGTACAAAGTGTCAGTGTATGCTGTGCATAAATTAGATTTATGCAGCCATTAATTTATCAGTTGTTATCATAATTTGCATTTTTTAACCACATTGCACCATGTGGTTGTGTTTGTGCTTTGTTTGTGTAGCTGTTCATGCAATCATGCAGTCCCTCTGTTTCCTGCTCATTTGCATTTTCTCCAAATGTCTCCAAGCAACAAAGTACAGGAGGAGGGGCTGTATGGGCCTCAAACATCTCACTAGCACCCCCCTTGGATGCTCTTTTCTCTCATGTCCATCCCTCCACCAGCTATTCTCCTACTCTGCTGTCAGAGCACATCCTTAGAAACCACCCGGGTGTCACCATACTTCTTCCTCCAAAGACACAAGGAGGGCAGACACACTTTTAATCATCTTTTCTCGCCTCTATACTTCTCTTCGGCGGTCAGAATAACAAAAGCTGTCACACAGAGTCATGTCGTCTCTCAGTGATCATAACGGATAATTACCCTCCCCCTGGGACTCCAGTCCAGCCTCGTCTCTCCCGCAAGCATAGTTTCACTGCGAGTCCACGGCACTTGTGAAATGGCTATGTCTCAGTAACAAGCTCGGGGTGGCAGTGATTCAGTCAGAGATAGAGCCAAGTCAGGCCAAGTAAAAGTATATCAGCCTTCAACCCTTATTCACCGTTTTTCAATAAAAAACACTTTCTCTTCTCCCAGAGAAGATTTAAAAATCAGTCGGACAGAGTGAATGTCAGAAATTGTTCGGAGGAGTCGTTTTTCAAGTGGGACATCAGTCTGTCCAGCTGACAGATTAGTCTCACCAAAAGGGGGCAGTGTTGGTGTTTTTGAAAGATTGATGGGGCCTTATGTACTAACTTGGTGCTGCAGTGCATGAGGCAGTGAGCAACTGAATCAGGGAGTGAATGAGTGAATGGGTTATTGAGTGAAGGACGAGGACAGATAACATGCTTGCTGTCTGACAGAGGGAAGCTACTGCGATCAGCATTGATTGCTGCCACACAGACCAACAGCCTGAGTCGGTTGTGTCTCCACCATCCTAAAAGGCACAGTCAGGTGCTGGGTTATCAGACTGCATGATTCCATCTTGAGCTAAAATTTTATCTGATACAATGCAAAGTGTTGGTTCTTAAACTACCATGGAGCGTTTAAGCAGGAGCAGCAGCAGCTTCGTTTTTCCTGAAGCAGCTTAGAAAACGTCAAATGTGCTGGAAAATGTGGAGAGACTTAATATTTCTGATACATGTGTGTTCTGCATTGAGAATAAGGCTGAAGACATTTTTGAAGCTCAGGTTCATCTAATGTATTAACACTACAGGATGCAGATTAATTTACAAATTTTAGAATTAGGAGAGCCTTGAAAAATATCAGCACCACTTGAACGTTTTTACAATTTGTCACCTAACAGCCACAAACTTCAACATGTTGCATAATTTGTGAAGGGAAAGGAAAGTGGCACAATGGAAAGTGTGCCTGCAAAGGTGTTTAGCCCATTTTTTATATATTTATTTTGCTCTAAATAAAATCCAGTGCAACCATTGCCTTCAGAAGTCCACTGATTGGGTAAATAGTCACCACATGATTGTGTCAGTGTCAGTGTGTTGACACATTTGTTTAGCAGGGACCTGAAGCTGGTGACATTTGATGGGATGAAATCCTGTTTGAGGCAACAAAAGCCTTGAGACCATGGCAGAGGTTGACCTTCCAGCAAGACAGCCCTAAACATCCAGTCAGATATAAGATGGAATGGTTTAGATCAAAGCATGTTCATCTTTTATAATCACCCAGTCAAAGACCAGACCTCAATCCAATTGAGAAATTATAGCAAGGCTTGGAATCAGAGATGATTTCCATCAAGTAGGGAGATGATTTCCAAATCTACAAGATTTCCATCTAGTAGAGACATACCCCATAAGACTCAAAACTGAAATCAAGTTGTTCTGCAAACTAATAAATCAAGATGCTAAATACACCCAGCATTGGAACTTTTTGCAAGGCCTTTACAAAGGATCAAGTACAAAAGAACTAACAAGCACAGCATTTGTGGTTTTAGAGCAAATTATCTTAAAGCCATTTAAATTATATGTTGTACAATTGTAATTAAAAGCATCAAGTTTACAATTGATAATCCAGTTATGCTTTGTGCTGCTAGCCAACACAACATCTGAATTAAAATGGGAAAACATAATTGATTGTAACAGTGGAGTTTAATGAGCTACAATGCAGGACTGTTCAACTACAGGATCACAGTGTCTCCTCCCACAAACCTCCTAACCTGAAATCTACATCAAGGCACTTGAGGAAAAATATAAAATAGGAACCTTCAAACTCAATTTATACAGATTGGTCTACTTAAACTAAATCATCCAAGATCATGTGGAATCACAGAGGTGGGAGAAATCAGAGGCAACCTTATGACAAATGAAGCTATTTCAATCCCTCCCCGTCTCCTCCTCTTTGCTTCTCTCTCATCTCTGCTGACATTCTTCGTACCTACATAGCCAATTGTTGAATAGATCATAGTGAAATCATCTTAGAAAAGCAATCCATTTCTTCTTGCGCCTGCACTTTTGGTGTCAGGTTTGTAATTTGTAAACCACAGAGAAAAAAAGAAAACAGAAAACTCCATACCCAGTCCACAGACATGCTATTTAAGATCAGTAAACACCAGCATGAGAGTGGTGTTGCTTCCTGAAATATTGCATGTCCACTTTTCTCCCTCTCTCCTTCAGTATGCTCTAAGTCTTTGGATGAGAAGGGGAGGTGAGGAAAGAAATGTTTCAAGTGAAATCTATAATTGAGATCCCTCATCCTACTCCTCCCCTGGTGTGGCCAATTGCTATTCTGCAGGATCTTCCGGCCCCCTATGGTGTTCCCAATCTCCAGCTAGGAAGGCAAGAATAGAGAGCTACTAAGCCCCTGGATGGAGAATGCCTAGCTGTGGATTAATGGGCAGAAGAACAAATGAACTCCAGAAGAGGGTTTACATCTATCAATATAAAGTAGCAGATTAAGTATGGAGTTTGCTGTGTCTCTGTTTTCAGTAGTCAAACTACTTGACTCCTTTACAACATCTTCCGAACTAGCAATGCATTGTGAAACTAGAATGGGATTAATGGAGATAGGGTGAGCACAACATGTTTTGCATCTAACACAAAGAATAAGAGCTTAATGTTAGTGTTGCTTAATGGATAACGTACAGTGCCTTGGAAAAGTATTCATACCCCTTGAGCTTTTCCAGATTTTGCCACATTAACACAAACTTTATTTTATTTTACTGGGATTAAATCTGATAAAACAAAATAACAGCAAATAATTGTGAGGTAAAAGGACAATGTCTTACTTTTTTTTAATTTGTTTTATATATAAATATGAAAAGTGTGGTGTACATTTGAATTCAGCCATTCTGAGTTTTTCTCTATAGAGCCACCTTTCTCAGCAATTAAAGTTGCAAATCTTTTGGGGTATGTCATCTACCTTGTGCATAAAGAGACAGAAATGTTTGCTCTTTTTTCCTTACAAAAAATCTCAAAATCAGTCAGATTGGATGTATGGTGTCTTTGTCACAATCCTCACCTGCTTGGTGTTTGGCTGATTGTCAGCGGAGTTTGGTTGTATTTAAGCCCGTGTTTTGTTCCTCGTGGTCGGGTCATCTGTTGATGCATCTGTTTATCCCTGGTTCCTGAGCTTTCCTTCATGTCCAGTAAGTAAAGTCTTTGTTTTATTAAATGTATCAACTTACCATGTGCCTGCCAATGTCTTGTTGTCGCTTTGGTCCTTCTCAACCCCAAACCCTGAAAGTCTTTGCACAGCAAGTTTTTAAGTCTTGTCTCAGATTTCCTGTTTAATTTAAGAGTGGCCTTTGACTAGGCCATTCCAACTCATGAATATGCTTTGATCTTAACCTTTCCATTGCACCTCTGGCTGCAGTGATTTCGTTCTAGACAGTGAACACAATTAAAATGTCTTGCAGCCCATAAAAACCTTTCTCCCAGGCTTCCCATCTCTGACCAGTTACCCAGTTTCTGCTAAGGAAAGCATTCCCACATCATGATGCTGCCACCATAAATTGTTGAAAGAAGCAGTTGGTTGCATTGAATAGTTTATGAGGAAGAGACAGTGTTACTTCTTATTTCTAGCAGATTTACGATACATGTCTGCTATTTCAACAATGTTTTACTTATTTTACGTTTGTAACTGCTGTTGTGTAGGACATCTGTAAACAACAATCACCCACTGCTGCTTCAGAACAAAGAGGCTGAAGGCTGTTTGTGTGTGTTGACACAAGGTGATCACAATCACCTTGTGTCAACAGTATGAAGGGACTGTTGATATGACAGTATTTAAATCAGCTGTACAAACTAAAACAAAAATAAAAACAAAAAACATGTTTGTTCATAAAGGATTTATCCAGCTACCTTGGCTGGCCTCTGTTTATACAGAATAAGATTTGTTTAAGGCATTAATAACAAACATAATTATTCTCCTGCAGAATGAGTGTAAAGTAACTAAAAATATTTCACACCATCTTGAAGCAGCAAAGACTTAATGTTTTTTTTTTTCTTGAAGCCAATATTATTTGACAAAATATCACAGTTTCATGCCTTCATACTTCCTTGTGTTTATTGCTGTAAGCCTTGAAACAGTTTTTTTTAACCTTTCAGGTGCTTTTAGAAGCTTCACCCTCTGTGCCCATCTCAGGCAACCTTGGTCGATCCTGTAATGAATTTAGCCAGCAGCAATAACGGTGCCAATCAATAGCAATTCGTGGTATGTCATTGACAGGTTAGACACTGTAATGTTTGGCCGTGGCGGCAAGTCAAAGAAATCAAAGGAAGGCAAGCTGTTGTTATTCAGCACTTCTGACAAGTAGGTATACACTGGATAACTCACTCCTACTGACATCAACAAAACATAAAAATATCAATACAGATATAATGCATTGATCATCCACAAATAGGTTTTTTAATGCCATACGAAGGCCTTTAAAGTTCTTTTGTGAGGATATACTGTAACTATACATCATACCCATAAAAAGTAAGTTTTACTTAGAAAAAGTATCGAAATATTACAGTGGTCAACCTTTACATTGGCTTTGTGCAAATAACACTTTTCTTGCCATGTAGAATATTGAATGATATTGATTTAAGTTCATTTCAGCTAACTGATAAGCCACAGTACTGTAATTTCATGCTATCATTACTGTAATTATATTTACCAGTATGCTGGTGTATATTCTCAGCCACCCAGGACAGAACAATCCTAAATGCTTCAGTAGAAGGGAACTGGAATCATGCTCTGGCTTCTTGGAGATGTTTCACCTCTCATTCAAAAGGTATCTTCAGTTCTGAACATGGTTAGACATAACAGGCTTATAAGTTATAGTAAGAATGTGTGTGATTGTTCTTACTACAATTTATAAGCCTGTTACATCCATCCATGTTCAGAACTGAAGAATAAAGAAAATAACTCAGATTGCCTTCTACTTAAGTACTTAGAACATTAAGCTTGCTATTGTGGCAGATCTGTCTAACATGTGGTCTATTTTATAAAAGAGAATATAAAATAATGTCCCGATAAAATATAAATGGTCGCAGAAAGACTGAAAAACACAGTGCTTAATAACAAAGTGGCTATATCTCCTCCACTTGCTCCCTGGTCAGTCCTTCCATAACAGAGCCATTAGACACATTTGCAAGGTTGGTTATGTCATGTTTCTTTTACAAAGCAATACCCTCGAGCCAGGGGGACTCCGGGGGATTGGAATTTGACTTCCCTTTGTCATTTGTATGTGTCGAGGCACCCACTGGGGCAAATTGCAATTCTACATCCCATAAGGTCAGCTCTGGCACTTCAACTTTGCTTCTTTTTCTTTTGTTGGAGAATCATACTCAATAAAGACAGATTGGTCAAATGTGGGAGCAGTCCTTTATTCCCCTTACAGAGCCGACCAAACAAAGATCTGTTCTTCATTCAAAATCTAGATGCAATACAGAATCAAAAACAAAGAATAGCGATCATTGAATTGCTTATATTACACATCCATTTAAAAATGATTTTATTGTAATCATAAAAAACAGACAATATAACAAACATGCAGAGTACAAATATGTTTTATTTGTATAGCCTTTCAATAACAGCCTCCAAGCTATCCATTTTTTTTTTACACACTTTAGCTAGAATATCACATTATAGTAAAGTTAGTAGGCTTTGAGCACAAAGTTTAGATTTTTTAAAGTAAGGTTTTGTTCTGATAGAATCAGCAGTTTCATACCACCATAGTCATCTGAGGGATCTCAGTTTGGAGAAACAGGGATAAGTTGAGAGTTGGATCAGTTCTTACAACAGCACCAATCTTAAAACTCTCAAAGCAGTTATTGCAAATGTTTATTATTAAAATTTTAACTATTGACCATTATAAATGTTTAAAAACATTAAGGTCTTGTTTTTAATGTTCCATTTGAAAACTAGGGTTAAGTTCTGTGAAATGTTTTCTTATTGTGCCACATACGGTTGTGTTGGGACCCACTTTCCTGGAACTTTCAAAATAAATTGCATTAACCTACTTCCCGCACAGCCAGGAAACGGGGTAAATGCGGACTTCCTGTGACGCCACTGTCCAAATAAAAGCACCGCTCTTGCTACATCCTGCCTCTTCCACACCGGTGATCATCAGGATAGGGGAGGCAAGCGCGCTAATGTCTCTTTGCTGGCAAAAAGACATAAACTCTTCAAACTGGATCCAAGGGTGTCATAAGATCACGCGATCATATGCACAAGTTAAGTACTGATGAATTACTGTTGAAAGAATCCAGTATTCATTCATAAAAGGGAGATTAAGGTATAAGCATTGCTTTACTTTCTCTCTGAGGCCTGCAGAAGCAAACTGTGTTCCAGAGTTCCCTGCAGAGACGCGGTCTCTACGAAGCCGAGTCTGAAGGAAGGACAACAGGAGCCTCATCCTGTGGTAACGTGCAGTGTGGTCAGCGGACAGAATGGGCAGCACAACCACTGCTCTGGAGGTTAGCTGGAAGCTATCCCTTTGTTCACAGAGCTTTCTTCAAACTTCGTCGTCGCCCGGACAACTCCTCAACACGTTCATACGAGGTTTGGTGTTTGGGCAGAGTAATAGAGAATGATTTAGATTGAAATGATCTAAACGTTTTTCTTTTTATGAAGTTTGGTTTTGTTTGTGAGTTTTTAAAGTTAAGACAAACTTTATTTAAAGGGTGATTTTAAACACAGAAGATCGGCCATAATGCGCCGTCCGCGCTCATGCATTTTAACCCTTTATTAACGGTATTTTAAAGGTGTGTGTTTGATTTTTGTGCTAAGCTATCAGCTTCTTTTGTTAGCTTTCACTGCTAACAAGCTATGAACACGTGCTTGTCTGCTAGGGAATATTTAACAGAAAGGTTGTTAGTTTTCAAGCTAGTAAATAATAGTCCCTAAACATGATTTTATTAAATCTGATAACTAAGTAAATGCCATTAAGCCCCATTTAAGCCCCATGTCTCCAGAAAGAATTTGGCTCTTTTCCAAAATATTCCCTTAATAATATTTCTTTAAATATTATTTTTATAAATAAAGGCAGCTAATTAGACACCGTTGAAAATTAGTCATCCAGAAGGTTGGTTTTATCCAGCAGATCATTCTTTAAAACATTATTTTATTAAAAAATATTTTAGTTGATCTTACATTGTGAATGGTTGTCTAAAGGTATGCTGATTATTGCCTAAGTTGGTTCCAAGACTAACTTAACTTAACTTCCAGATTCTTCAAGATAATCCTTGGTTCTCAAACATAAACATTGCAGGGTAATGTTGCATCACCCTTCGGTCATGATTTTCAATCATCTTTAATCAACTTGTTTATATTGTACATAACCCATTAGTCTTCGTTATTCTTTAATTCTGCTTGGTAGTTTAGTTGGATTGTTTTAGCATAGTAAACAGTTTGTTGATTGAAATATGTTTGACTTTGAGTTGACTTATTTTTGTTAATAAATTCTTGTATTTTAAGAAATTGTGTGAATTTATTCCATGTGTGTGCAGAGTTTATGCTGTTCAATAATGTCAGAGCTCGTCTCACACCTTTCTATTTTGTCCTAATACCATCGCCTTACTGAGCTGGTATTCACAGGACAACCCTTAACAGACCGAAATATTATTTGATAAAATATTAAAATATTAATATTAAATATTAAATAATATTCTGATTCATAATCACAACAGCTGTGTATCTTAAAATATATTTTAAGTGGTAAACATGTGGGGAAAAACACCTAGAGTGCATGTGTAATAAGCAAATGGTCCAAAATTCCCTGAATTCTGTTCTTATAATTAGTTGAGATATTCAGAAAGTATGTATGCCTACCATTAGTTGGAGGACTTGGGGTCAGTTTGCCCTTTCATAACCCCATTTTATAGATAAGCATCACCATTTGGTCCCTTTCCACTGCCATTCTGAAACATTAAATAAACCTAGCCAAATGTTTGACAAAAACACATTCGATATCCTTTTGGTTAATTCTAAAAATATTAAATCTTAAAACTGTGATAATTAAAAGACATAAACAATTTCCACAGCTAAAGGGAAATTTAGGAAAAAGATGAACTACTGTAAATAGATCTCATTTGGGGAAAAGTTCAAAAGGAAAAAAAGAGGTTTTCTTATTTGTCCCTACTAGATGTGGTTTTATGCACAGGTAATTAGACACTGGTCATGTATATTGTTGAGGTTTGTTAAAGTATATATTTTTTTTTTTTGAAGTTTGATAAATGTTTTGAGCATTAAGTGTGCTTGCATTTCTGAAAAAAGAGATAAATAAATTCATTGTTTTTATCATTTTGACTGGGGTTGTGGTATTCAAAAACAAATGTTCAGGCATTCTGCCTAAAGGTAAAAACTGTACCCTGAAACTCAAGTCATTCACCTTCCTTTTATCACTGTTATCTGTGTCTACTTTTATGTATCCTTTGGCAGTGTCTTGTTTTGTTCTTTGCCCTCTCTTTAATTTTCTTTCCTTTGTAACTCCCTCACACCCTTTCCAACTTTCTCTCCTGGTAGAGGAGGCAAGAATGTGGGTGGCAGATGGCTGGGATGTTTTGTGTCTCAGAGGGATCGTGCTCATCTGATTCCCCCATCTCTCTTCCTGCCAGGAGGTCAGTAAGGTGGCCTGAAGAGTAATTGGCAACTGGCAGGGATAGACCTGACACAAGGGCTGTTCAGGGTGGCATTAATTGACAATTGTAAATAACAAATGGGGCCGACAATTCAAATTACCTGTCCACATGATCCCCCTCATTAATTGCGTCCTGAATTGTGACCCAACATAACAATTTCCAGAATTGAGATTCTTCACTCCCTGCCGTGAACAAAAACCTGAATGTGGTAGGGGAAAAACAAAAGGGTAGAAGAGATATGAGCATGAGCAAGAGAAAGAAACTAATCAGAGTGAGAGAAACACATCAAGGAACAGATTGTTAACATCAGACGTTTCATCTGGCTGATTGTGAAATAAATGGCAATGGTCCTTGCAGTAACATGGTGCGACATCTAATGGGACGAGCGGCTCTCCACCAGTAGACGCCTAATGAAGTGCAACGTCGTTTTTTACCTGTCGACCACGACAATGTCAAGGTGCTGAAACTTTTATGAAACATTGGCCGGCTGGACGTCACCTGCTCGGCTACATGCACATGCTACAGCACATGCAGAGAAGCCAGGTGTTGTGCTTACAAAGGGGGTGACTTTGGAAAAATCAGACATCAATACCATCAATTGACCTTCTGATGACCATGAGGAAAAGACACCCCATCCTCCTCTGCTCCATGATGTTTGACCAAACACCCACAGGACAACACAACTCAGATGGGAGGTACAGAAGACGTCCTTGTCGAACATCGTGCATTGGGACATGTTTTTATTATTACAGGTCTGGAGGCAGTCATGCACCAGAACACGACGCATGTTTTACGGGGAGGGCTTTTGACTGATGACGGGGAGAAGCTGCAGAATGGCTGCAGTGGCATTTGATTTACTGGCTTCTCACTGCACTGTAATGAGGAGTAATTCTGTCTTGACACCACAACGTCTCCCTTTCCTCTTTCTCCATTCTTATCTTTCTTTCACTTTACCTTTCGCCTGTGGCAAACGCCCTCCTTTAGTGTTGTTTTTCAGTTTTAGGACTTAGCGTCAGCTTCCTCCCCAGTTGTACTGCTCCTTCCTTGGGCGAGAAAAAACTGGCATGTGTCTAATTATACAAACGGATTCTGCATGTGTCTTCATTATCAGGCTTTTAAGAAGAAGACATGCAAATAAAACAAGTAACCTATCCTAAGAAATATCTGCCTGGGGGATTAATGATAACTCAAGAAGATTTATTTTCAGGGAAGATTTTATTTTATTTAGTGCAAGTTCGGAAGCCAAGCAAATTATTTGTTGGAATAAGCTTTTCATGATACATTAATGTATCATGAAAAGTATAAAACTTAATTTAAAAGGATTCACACCCCTTGAACTTGGTTGCCTTTTGTCATAGTTCATCCACAAACATTATATGCAGTTTATCAACACAAAGTAGTGTATGATTGTTAAGAGTAAGGATACGTGTGGTTTTCTTTTCAAACCCCTAAATAAAATCCAATGCAACCAATTGCCTTTAAATGTATCCTACATAGTAAATTCAGTATATATCCAGCTAGTCTTTGGAAGCTTCAGCAGCTTGTTAGAAAACATTAGTGAGAAAACAGCATCATGGAGACCAAAGCATACAGAAGGCAGTTTAAGCAGAGCCAGCTTATAAAAAAAGATCCACACTTATAACATCTATTATAAACCCTGTCTGCAATTTCCCACAATTCAAAGGGGGAAACAACAAATTGGAAAAGATGCTCTGGTTAGATAAGACAAAACTGAACATTTTGGCCAACATGGAGAATGTTATGTATGGTGGAAAACCAGCCCTTTACATCCCCACATTGTACCACGTTGATGGCTTTTTTTCAGGTACAGAGAACCTGGTCAGAGTTGATGGGATCATTAATGAAGAAAAATACAAGGTAATACATGATGAAAACACAGTAGAGGCAGCAAAAGACTTGAGACCAGATTGGAGGTTCACTTTCCAGTGTGACAACGACCCTGAACGTGCAGCCAGAGCTACAATGGAATGGCTTAGACCAAATCATATTAATGTTTTAAAATGTCCTATAGTCAAAGGCATCACCTAAATTAAATTGAGAATCATTGGTAAGATATCCAATCTGACTGAGCTTAAGTTATTCTAAAAGAAATGTGGACAGCTCTTTAAGTATCTGAATGTGCAAAGCTATTAGAGACATACTCCAAAAGAGTAGAGGCTGTAATTGTAGTAACATGTTGTTCTGCAATGCATTGAATCCGAGGATTTGAATACATATCCATTCCACACTTTCAAATTTTTGTTTGTAAAAACGTTTTAAAACCATGTATCTTTTTCTTTTACCTCACACCTATGCACCACATTGTGTTGTTCTATCACATAAAGGTTTGAACATCGCTGAAGCAGAAATTTGTGCTTGTAACATGACAAAAGGGTCGAGGGTTGTGGATGCTTTTGCAAGGCACCGTACACAAAGGCAGGACAAGTAAAGTTTTGTGCACATCCAAATGATGTGGACCTGTTGGGAGCAGCTGAATCTGCAGGTTTTATATAAAAAGTTTTTGTTCTCCCAATTGAGAGCATTCAAATGTATTCATATGCATGTGTCATCAATATTTGTTTATAGAACCTCACTCCAAATTGGGCAACTCATAAGCATCTTGGACACAGCAAAACAAATAATGGAAATTAACTAAACATATTACTTTATCTATGTGACAAGGGGCTGAAATACAAGTAAAATATAATATAATATAATATAATATAATATAATAGAATGCGTTTATAGAATATTTAGTAATTCTTTTTTAAGTTGCAATTTAAAGGTATTAATGGCACTTAGCTGTAAAAAATTCTCTGTAATGCCGTTATTATCTCAGTTTGCCAACATTGGGTATACTGTTGTTACTGAATTAAACCATTCAGGGGCATTAGGCACAGTGTGAGCTCCACATGGCATCTGGCTGATTGAGCTGTGCAGAGTGAGCAGGGATTGAGCATATTCTGAGTGCACAAGATGTTGAATTAAGACTATAACCTCACTGGGAATGCAGCTCTAAGCATTGTTCAGTTCGAACAAAACTACTGTTTGGAGGCTAGAGCATAGTATCAAATGATGAGCTCCTTGGCTTCAAAAGCCCATTATTGCACATCTTAGATATATTTTATTTACACGTGATCTTTTTTATGGTTTACAATCAGATGGCATACATAAGAGAAGAAGAATCATAAATGCCATAAGTTACAGCCAAATGACAAACCTAAACTAAACAATTACCTACCTGCCAAATTACAGCAACTTGTAATATCTGTAATTAGCTCTTTTTTTCCATTCAGCATTTAAATAACAACCTACAGTTTATTGCATTATTGATTTGCATTATTGATTTTTGGCATAATTTACAGATTTTGAGGACACTGTAGGTAAAATCTGTTTTAAATGTATTTATTTCATTTTTCAGTGAATTCTCGTCAACATTTTACCTCTGCTTTTTCTAGTGCCTGTACCTTATGCATGATTTTATCACATGGACTGGGTACGTTTCTTGGGGGTCAGAATACATGGTATTGAGTTCACCTTTTTAGGTCTATTCAGCCGCATTGAAATTTTCATTTTCCACTGAGGGCCAAATAGCAACAACAAAGAGAGCGATAGTGCTTTTAAGGTAGCTCTTCCCTTACGCAGATGATCTGAAGACATGTTTGTGATTGGAAAAGAAGTGTTGTTAAACCATCAACATGAAACTCCATCCATGCTCCAAGGACTGACAGTGGAGCAAAGAGAAGAGACAGTTAAACATGAAAGTAAACACAAAAACAAGCACACACACACAGATTTATTAGTGGTAGCCTTATAATGTAGGGTCATGATAATAGCTGTCAAGTATGATCAGTCATCTGCCTGATAAACAAAGCTAATCAGAGACAGCTCAAAGAGGAAGAGAGTTCAAAGGGAATGCAGAGTAAGTGTGTTGTAGGTGATTAATGAAGAGAACTACATCAGAGTTTCAAAGCTTTGCTGCTGTTGTTTTTTTTGTGTTCTTTATATTGGTTTGCTTTGCCACTGGAGTGGAAGAGTCAACTGTAATTTCTCTTCTGCAGATAAATTTAAAATGGAAACAGACATAACTCTCTTTCCCTCTATGTCTCTCTTTTCTTCTCCTTCGTACCCTCTCCCCAGTTCATAGTCTTAATTAGCCAATGTGAAAGCAAACAAGCCGTTTTCTGTTGAATGCATTTACTTAAGAGTGCCATTTTATGCCAAGGTTTCTCAGGTCTTTTGTCAATATAACATCACAATTTTTTTTCCTTTCATGTCTATGTTTGCTTCAATTTAATACCTACACACCTGCCTATTAACTCTATGGCGTGGCCCAGTGCAGGATGGGCAAAACCTGGCTGCTCATTAAGACTCCACATTGTTACCCTGGGCAACTGCTACACTCTCACTTTGAATAACGCAAATGTGGTCATTTGCGGCTCTCATGGTTGCATTGATTCAAAAAAAAAAAAACAACCCTTAGTGGTACCCACTCATACTAAATAACCGCTATTAAAAATGGCGATCCCTTTTGTCAAAAAAGCTTCAGTGTTTTAAAGTATTAACTCTGATCCTTAATTCTACAGTTTAGCTCTAAACCTGAAAAAATACAAATACAGTGGAAAATAATAACTTTACCAAAAGAGAGTATTTTAAAAATGCTTATAATTAGTCAGAAAAAATGGTTCCCAGTAGTGGGATGCCTGCATCTAGGTACATATAAATAATCTGAATATACTTAAAGTTTCTAGACAGCAGTGTGTTTCATTGCACTGGTAACTGTAAAGTAAAATAACAATACAGCTAGGAAGTTGGGATTTTCTGGGCAGGACTCAGGACTACAAAGATCAAAAATCCAATGTTTTTATAAGCAATGCTTAACAAACTAAATCTTTGTTTTTTCGGATGGTGACTTCACAAGAAGCAGCAAGGATTGGCGCTAGACAGCATGGTTTGGTAGTAGGGCAGAAAGGTTCAAGGTCATCATCTGACATCAGTAATCCCTTTTGACAGATTCTGATCTAGTCTGATCAGATATTTTACCCAAAGAATACAACCCAGATGGAGAAAAATATAATGCAGAGTGAAGGAAAAAGGGCCTGACCTTCATTTCTTAAAGTTATGATGGCCACTAATTTTTCTGTTTTCTGTACTTAGCTGCTTTTTTCTTGCCATAATACAAATTATAAGTCTATTTAGTAGGACTATCAGCTGTGTACTGTATCCACCTCCTGGACAACACAACTGATAGTCCCAACCCCATTTATAAGGCTTCAAATCCCACTTATTAAACCTTACAGGGCACACCTGTGAAGTGAAAACCATTTCAGGTGACTACCTCTTGAAGCTCATCAACCGAAAGCCAAGTGTATGCTGAGCAGTAATTAAAGCAAAAGGTGGCTACTTTGAAGAACCCTAGCATATAAGACATATTTTCAGTTGTTTCACACTTTTTTGTTCAGTATATAATTCCACATGTGTTAATTCATAGTTTTGATGCATTCAGTGTGAAGCTACAATATTCATAGTCATGAAAATAAAGAAAACTCTTTGAATGAGAAGATGTGTCCAAACCTTTGGTCTGTACTGTATATATATATATATATATATATATATATATATATATATATATATATATATATATATATAAATATTTTGAAAGACGCGTGCTGTGGTCGTGGAAAAGATGTGAGTCTGTTTCAGAATAGAGGGTGACACGGGAATGGATTTTCTCTCCTGTCCTATCCCGCTCCCACAGAAACATGTCTTGTCCCATCCCAATCCCAGGCCAGCATAACGAAAAAAATCATGTCCCGTCCCACTACTGGTAAATTGACTCCCACTCCCATCCCACTCCCATTTAGAATGACTCCAACTCCTGTGCTACTCCCATTTTTGTTTTCTTCATTTAGTCTTTTGGCAATTTCTTTGAAGGACCAGTTAGGTCCCTGTTTTTAGCTGTAGTAAAGGCCAGTTGAAGTAAAAAGAATAATAATGAAGAAATAATAAAATATCAAACAAGGAAAGAGACCATGCCTATCTTAGCTGAATAAACAAAATGTACATAGTTGTATTTTACTCATTTATTAAGTGATTGTTTCCTTTGAACAATGACATCACTTTTATGTTTCAAGTTGCTGAAATGAAAGAAAAATGCACCTAGCAAGAGAACTGTACTCAGTAAACAAAAGGACAAAAAGGCATTACTTTCACAATTTAGAAACTGTACCTCAATGGTTCACAGCCCTGGTCCTCAGGGACCCCTTCCCTGCAAGTTTTAGATGTGTGTCTGCTCCAGCACACCTGATTCAAATTCTGACATGACCTCCTATACAGGCATCAAGAATGGAGGGTCAAACTAAACAAATTTAATACAATAAAATCATCATAAAATAAATAAATGTTGTGAATGTCCCATAAGTGAAGTATATGTAACATGAAAGAAATGTAACATTAAATGTGCCATTAAATTAAAGGTACCATTTATTTATTTAATACATTATTAGAAACAATAAATGTACCATTATATCATGAAATCGACTATTATGCAATTAAATGTGCCACTGAATAATTAAGTATAATTTTAAAGACGACATGACATAATTAGTGGTACACTTAATATTTAATGATGTATTAAATAAATTGTACATTTAATGGTACATTCAATTTTTTTCTATTTCACAACATATTTATTCAATATCTTCCCTTGATGAAGCCTTTCAACGAGGTCCGCAAGGGGACATGGGGAATTTTTCTCTTTTTGCGTTCCCACGCAATACTTTTTGCGTTCCCAAGCAATACTTTTTGCGTTCTCACGCAATAGATTTGCATTATTTCGCAATACTTTGTGGGATAGTTTCCAAACCAGATAACTGCAAAAATGAAACAAACACTACACCTGTTTTGAGATTTATTGAGTTTTATTTTGAAATCGGCCTTAAATAAAATTATCTTCAAATCAGACTAATAGACAGTTTTTATCCACAAACTGTCAAACTACTGAACTCTGGACAATAATGCTGCACGAAACCACATCTGTGACACTTTGTTTGCTTATTACTGCTGCATGATGTGTAAATTTTTTTTTTTTGCACGCCGTTAGTGTTTTTGTTTTTATCGTGATTTGAACGGTTCTTCTTATCCTAAGCATTTCATCGTATTGTTTACTGCGTGTTAACCTGCATATGACAAATAAACCATATCAATGCCACATCAGTGTTGTTTGTTTTATGAGCAGTTTGTCATCTGTGCTGCTGTTCCAAAATGCCAAACGCAAAAGTATTGCGTGGGGACGCAAAAAAAAATTAATAAATCCTCCATGTCCCCTCTCGGGCTCCGTACCTTTCCCCTCTACTGTGGCAAAGGCTCTTAAATCTTTAGTGCACATGGAGCAGTTTTGTTGGTCAGATGAGACTTGACACATGATGGTACTTTTGGTTTGATGAATGAAGATAAGCAGGGCTGATTTAATCCAGAATCTGTCTTACAAGTGTCCCTTAATCACTGGTGAACTTGATTACGACTAAACACGTTTACAAGCAGCAGACTGCGTGTTAACACCGCTACATTCAACTCTCCTGAAGTTTGGTAATATTTGCGACTTTCCTGTCAGCTCTATGAGTTTAATAGATAAGTCCTTATTTCTGACTTTACGTTGGAAATCCAATTATACCATGTCCAGTTCTCCACCTGCGTTTGCTCCCTCCATTCTGAACGCAGGTGGAAAACGTCGATCAGAAGCACTGTTGGCTTGTGGGTCGTGTAGTTTGTTTGACTCGCATTATAGTATATGCTTCTTGGAAAAAAACTACACAATGGCGGCGTCAATCCAAGTTTTTTTTTCTTAAAGTTTATAACAAAGTCTCAGTTTTACATTTCCAAAAACAATTGATCCTAGTTTATTTTCCCTCCTATTGCTTAGCTCCCGCTCCCGTTCATTTTTTATCCTGTACCGTCCCAATCACGTGATCTTTACTGATGCTGTCTTCCATCCCGCGGGATTCCCATGGGAATCCCGTGACCCGTGGGACTCCTGAAAAAATGTCTGCCTCTATTTCAGAAGGGTCAAATCACTGGCATGCATTAAGCAGTGAAAACATCTAAGGACACTACAGAAACTATCGAAATTGGGTTAAGAACTGTCCATCACATTATTAAAAACTGGAAGAATAGTGGGGACCCATCATCTTTGAGGAAGAAATGTGGCTGAAAAATATCCTGAATGATCGTAACTGGCGATCACTTAAACGTTTGGTGAAATCAAATCGAAGAAAAACAACAGTAGAACTCCAGGCTGTGTTTAATAGTGAAAGTAAGAGCATTTCCATATGCACAATGCAAAGTAAACTCAAGGGATTGGGACTGAACAGTTGTGTAGCCTTAAACAAACCACTAATCAGTGAGGCTAACTGGAAACAAAAATACTCCAATTTGCTAAGGAGCATAAAGATTGGACTCTGGAGCAATGGAAGAAGGTCATATGGTCTGATAAGTCCAGATTTACCCTGTTACCTTGTGAATTGATGCACCCATCATACCTAGTGCCTACTGTACAAGCCTGTGGGGGCAGTACTATGATCTGGGGTTGCTGCAGTTGGTCAGGTCTGGGTTCAGCAACAGTATGTGTTCAAAGAATGAGGTCAGCTGACTACCTGAAAATACTGAATGACCAGGTTATTCCATCTATGAATTTTTTCTTCCCTGATGGCACGGGCATATTCCAAGATGACAATGCCAGGATTCATCAGGCTTCAATTCTGAAAGAGTGGTTCAGGGAGCATGAGACATCATTCTCACACATGGATTGGTCACCACAGATTCCAGACCTTAACCCCATTGGGAATCTTTGCAATGTGCTGGAGAAGGCTTTGCGCAGCGGTCAGACTCTACCATCATCAATGCAAGATCTTGGTGAAAAGTTGCAACACTGGGTGGAAATAAATCTTGTGATATTGCAGAAGCTTATTGAAACAATGCCAAAGTGAATGTGTGCCATAATCAAAGCTAAAGGCGGTCCAGTGTGGGCTTTTTTTTTGGTGGCGACTTTTGTTTTGGCCAGGCGGTGTATATATACTGTATATAGTTGTTCATGGTAGCAATAGCAAAGAGAGCAGAGGGAAGCTGAGGGTAAAACTCAGAGCAATTGCGTCAAAGAATGACTGAACCATTTGGAACCCCAGTTATTTACCTTTTCTGTCCCTTCTAAATTGTTTTTTAACATATTAATTGAAAAAATGTAACTTAAATAATTTTTTTACTAATTGTTAAAAGGGAGTTTTGAGGAAAATTCAACTTGGAAGACTCACCTTCACGTCCGGCTCCGTCTAAATACACCACGTTCTCCACTCCAACCAATCAGCTTCTACAGGTCCTTCTCAAAATATTAGCATATTGTGATAAAGTTCATTATTTTCCATAATGTAATGATGAAAATTTAACATTCATATATTTTAGATTCATTGCACACTAACTGAAATATTTCAGGTCTTTTATTGTCTTAATACGGATGATTTTGGCATACAGCTCATGAAAACCCAAAATTCCTATCTCACAAAATTAGCATATTTCATCCGACCAATAAAAGAAAAGTGTCAACCTTCAAATAATCATGTACAGTTATGCACTCAATACTTGGTCGGGAATCTTTGGCAGAAATGACTGCTTCAATGCGGCGTGGCATGGAGGCAATCAGCCTGTGGCACTGCTGAGGTCTTGTGGAGGCCCAGGATGCTTCGATAGCGGCCTTTAGCTCATCCAGAGTGTTGGGTCTTGAGTCTCTCAACGTTCTCTTCACAATATCCCACAGATTCTCTATGGGGTTCAGGTCAGGAGAGTTGGCAGGCCAATTGAGCACAGTGATACCATGGTCAGTAAACCATTTACCAGTGGTTTTGGCACTGTGAGCAGGTGCCAGGTCATGCTGAAAAATGAAATCTTCATCTCTATAAAGCTTTTCAGCAGATGGAAGCATGAAGTGGTCCAAAATCTCCTGATAGCTAGCTGCATTGACCCTGCCCTTGATAAAACACAGTGGACCAACACCAGCAGCTGACACGGCAACCCAGACCATCACTGACTGTGGGTACGTGACACTGGACTTCTGGCATTTTGGCATTTCCTTCTCCCCAGTCTTCCTCCAGACTCTGGCACCTTGATTTCCGAATGACATGCAGAATTTGCTTTCATCCGAAAAAAGTACTTTGGACCACTGAGCAACAGTCCAGTGCTGCTTCTCTGTAGCCCAGGTCAGGCGCTTCTGCCTCTGTTTCTGGTTCAAAAGTGGCTTGACCTGGGGAATGCGGCACCTGTAGCCCATTTCCTGCACACGCCTGTGCACGGTGGCTCTGGATGTTTCTACTCCAGACTCAGTCCACTGCTTCCGCTGGTCCCCCAAGGTCTGGAATCGGCCCTTCTCCACAATCTTCCTCAGGGTCCGGTCACCTCTTCTCGATGTGCAGCGTTTTCTGCCACACTTTTTCCTTCCCACAGACTTCCCACTGAGGTGCCTTGATACAGCACTCTGGGAACAGCCTATTCGTTCAGAAATTTCTTTCTGTGTCTTGCTTGAGGGTGTCAATAGTGGCCTTCTGGACAGCAGTCAGGTCGGCAGTCTTACCCATGATTGGGGTTTTGAGTGATGAACCAGGCTGGGAGTTTTAAAGGCCTCAGGAATCTTTTGCAGGTGTTTAGAGTTAACTCGTTGATTCAGATGATTAGGTTCATAGCTCGTTTAGAGACCCTTTTAATGATATGCTAATTTTGTGAGATAGGAATTTTGGGTTTTCATGAGCTGTATGCCAAAATCATCCGTATTAAGACAATAAAAGACCTGAAATATTTCAGTTAGTGTGCAATGAATCTAAAATATATGAATGTTAAATTTTCATCATGACATTATGGAAAATAATGAACTTTATCACAATATGCTAATATTTTGAGAAGGACCTGTATTCCCTCCAGGCTTTGCTTTAAAAGATCTTCATTAGCAGAATCTCCTGCTCTTCAGCTGAGCTTCGATGATCAGCCGCGTCATGTCCGACTGCGACTCTGGCGACTTGGCCGGTTCCTCGCACTGTTTCGTGACGATCCTCACCCTCCTTCCTCCTTTTCTGCTCGTAGGATTGTTCGCCTGGCCTCCTGCCTTGATGGCCCCTTTTCCCCCATCTCAGCTCTGGGCAAGTGGAAAGCGCCTTAACAACTTCAGTTCTTTTACCCTGTTTTACCACGTATATTTATAAACTTGTAACCATCACCTTCTATATTTTCTCTGTACCATTAAACAAAATAAATGCAACGCATAATATTTCAGTCATCCAGGACTTTACTTAGCTAATAATATTGAAACTAGTAAACCTTCATGACTAACGTACCAAAGAATATTAGCACCCTCTACTGGGAAGAAAAAAAAACAAATAAATGCTGCATTTAACAGCAACATTGCTTTGTAGAATATCTAAATATTCATTTATGCATTCGAACATTTATACCAACCTTGTTTCCTTATCAACCAGGCGCTAAGGAACCATTTACTGTTTCGATACATCTATATCTTTTCCGGTCATAATCATCGAGCACACTTTCTCTCTGCATTCCGGGCTGGTGCTGCTCTGTTCAGTTGCGACAATCAATTTACAGTACCTTCCCGAACTAAGTGTTTTCAAAATATAAGTATTAACTTCATTACTGCCGCAGCAGAATAACAACCTCTTACGAAACAATTTATGAACAGAAAATATTAGTAAGGTCATTTCATGGATGTAGCTCTTACCTCCATCAAATCCTGGCTGGCCGTAACTCATAAGTTCATCATTCCTGCCTGTAATGTTCCAGGTTATTCTAATTCAGTCACTGATGCTCTGTCTCATTTTAAATTTTCAGGTCTTCCGCCATCTCTGTCCATCAGTCTACCTTCACCCTACTCCGATTATTCCTCTCTCTCCTTCCTCTGTTGCAATCAGCCAAACACTTCTGTATCTCAGGTCTAGCTCCTTCCACGTTCAAACCCTAAACCTTTGCAAAATGTTGCCTTGCTAATAACACACCATTGTACCCGGTTTGCATTCAAACAGTCCTAGCTTTCATTACTCATTGTTTTGAACATCGTCGTTTCAAGCTCCCCTACATCTGCAGCCAATTAGCAGGAATACATTTTTCTCAAAAGATCATCTTTCTGAGCCCACTCCAAGCCTTTTTACCCATCATGCCATTAAACTTCTCCTCAAAGGCATCTCAAAACATTGCATTCCACAGCCTGACTCCCTGAGATCTATTACACTTACCCTCCTTAAAAATCTCCTCATGACCCCTCGGTCCGGCCATTTTCCACCTTATTTCAAATCTTTTCTCTCCTGTGCCTTCTACGGCTTTCTTATACTAAGCGAATTTACTTCTCCTAATTCATTCGTGCCATCTAGAGATTTAGCCTTTTCAGACCTCAAGTTCTATCCAGAACGTTTCAAACTTTACTTCAATCACACCAAAGGTAAAGGTCCATGTTTCATTTCTATTGCCCGCCTTGATGGCTCGTTTTGTCCTTTCCAAGCCATGTTCAATTTTGCTCTCAAACGTCACAAATCCGTTCACCCTTCATTCAATCCAATTCAATTCAAAAATACTTTATTAATCCCAAAGGGAAATTAAATATTGTTGTAGCTCATTATGAGGGTTTCCTCAAAGAGCCGTTATAGATGCTGATGGCTGTGGGCAAGAAGGATCTCCTGTAGCGCTCCGTCTTACAGCAGATCTGAAGAAGCCACTGACTGAAGACACTGTTGTTGTAGGACAACAACACATGAAGAGGATGCTCAGGGTTCTCCATAATGTTCTTCATTTTATGAAAAATCCGTCTTTCCACAATGATCTCTAGAGGTTCCAGAGGAGTCCCCAAAACAGAGCCAGCCTTTTTTATCAGCTTGTTGAGCTTTTTTAAGTCCCTGGCTCTGATGCTGCTTCCCCAGCAGATGATGGCAGAAGAGATCACAGTTTCCACAACAGACTTATAGAAGATATGCAGCATCTTGCTGCACACACCAAAGGATCTAAGCTTCCTCAAGAAGTACAGTCTGCTCTGTCCCTTCTTGTAGATGGCTTCACTGTTGCATCTCCACTCTAGTCTGTTGTCCAGGTGAACACCGAGGTATTTATACTCCTCCACCACCTCCACTTCTTCTCCCATGATAGAAATAGTTTTTAACTTAGTCCTGTTTCTCTTAAAATCTACAATCATCTCCTTTGTTTTAGTCATGTTCAAAATAAGATGATTGTTTCCACACCATGCCACAAAGCGGTCCACCACCTTCCTGTACTCAGCTTCTTGTCCATCTCTTATCCACCCCACGACTACAGAATTATCCGAGTATTTCTGCAGATGACAGGAGTCTGTCTTGTACTGGAAGTCTGAGGTGTAGAGAGTGAAAAGGAATGGTGAGAGTACAGTCCCCTGTGGTGCTCCTGTGCTGCTGACTACCTGGTTAGACTCATAACCCTTCAGTCTCACAAACTGTGGTCTGTTTGTCAGGTAGTCTTTGATCCAGGATATTGTTGAGGCCTCCACCTGAGTCTTCTGGAGTTTCTGACAAAGCAAATCAGGTTGGATTGTATTAAATGCACTGGAGAAATCAAAGAACAAGATCCTCACAGTGCTGCTGGCTTTGTCCAGATGACAGTGGGTGTGTTGAAGCAGGTGTATGATGGCATCTTTAACTCCAATCCACAGCGATAAGCAAACTGAAGGGGGTCCTGATGGTTTACTGTTTGCTTACACAGGTGGGCCAACAGGAGTCTCTCTAGGATCTTCATGATGTGAGATGTCAGGGCAACAGGTCTATAGTCATTGAGGACTGATGGGTGAGTTTTCTTTGGTACCGGAACAAGACAGGAGGTCTTCCACAACACCGGAACCTTCTTCTGGGCCAGGCTAAGGTTGAAGAGAAGCTGCAGAATCCCACAAAGCTGCTCTGCACAGGCCTTCAGGACTCTAGGGCTGACATGATCTGGACCGGCAGCCTTATTCCGATTCAGTCTCTCCAGTTGCATCTTCACTTGACTTCTTGAGACACACAGGTGGAAGGGGGAAGCAAATGAAGCATCAGCATCTTCTGATATGGTTGAAGACAAACATGTAGAAGCAAAAGGGTCTAGGGCTGAGGTGGAAGATAAAAAATGTGAGGTGTTACTGGACAGCTGTGGGTCCTGTGGATCAAAGGAAGGTGGAATGTCTGTTTGGCTGTGAGCAAGAGAGGAGGTTGCGAAGCTTGTTTCTGAACTGAACCTATTGAAGAATGTGTTCAGTTCTTTGGCTCTGTCCTGACCTTCATCAGTCTGATCATCCCTCTTCCTGAAGCCCGTGATCTTCTTCATCCCTGTCCACACATCTCTGATATTGTTTTGCTGGAGCTTGCTCTCCAGCTTCTTCTTGTACACCTCCTTGCTGTCTCTTATCTTGACTTTAAGTTGCTTCTGTAAACTCCTCAATAATTCTGTCTCCCTCTCTGAAGGCTCTTTTTTTTTTGTTAAGCAGGTCCTTCAGGTCACTGGTGATCCAAGGTTTGTTATTTGGGAAGCATCTCACGATCCTGGTGGGGATGATGTTATCCACACAGAAGTTTATATAGTCGGTTACACACTCAGTCATGGCATTGATGTCCTCTCCATGTGGCTGGCACAGTGCGTCCCAGTCTGTAGCCTCAAAGCAACCTTGCAGAGCTTCTTCAGCTTCCTGTGACCAGTTTCTCACAGTCCTCTTTATTGTTCAGGTTGCCTCTGAACAAGGGGCTTATATTTCGAGCAGAGAAAAACAAGATTGTGATCTGATTTGCCTTGAGGAGGTCTTGTTGTAGAGATGTATGAGTCCTTGACATTTGCATAAAACAAATCCAGTGTTTTGTTTTCTCTGGTAGAGCAGATGACAAACTGTTGAAACGTGGGAAGTGTAGCAGAGAGTGAAGCATGGTTAAAATCACCAGAAATTGCCACAAAAGCATTGGGGTTTTGTGTCTGTAGCTTAGCAACAACTGAGCTGATGGCATCACATGCAGTGTCGGCAACAGCGGAAGGTGGAACGTAAACTGTTGCCAAAATAACACTGGTGAACTCTCTGGGTAAATAATGTGGACAAAAACTTACTGCCAACAATTCAATATCTGGACGGCAGAGATGACACTTCACAGTTACATGTCCTGGATTACACCATCTGTTGTTCACAAGTACTGCCAGTCCACCTCCTTTACATTTGCCGCTCCTCTTTAAATCTCTGTCTGCTCGTATGGTTAAAAAGCCCGGCAGAGAGACGCTGGGGTCGGGGATATGATCCTGCAGCCATGTCTCAATAAAACACATAATACTGCATGGACGTTACTCTGGCTGGGTCCTTTGTAGGGCTTGGAGTTCATCCAACTTGTTTCCCAATGATCTCACATTGCCCATCATAATTGACAGAAGAGATGGTTTGAACTTCCTCCTTCTCTCTCTTCTCTTAGCTCCTGCTCTGCATCCACAGCTTCTCCTTTTCAACTCATCCGGGATTTGGGGTTGTAGATTTATTATTTGAGCTTTTGAGATATTAATCAGCTGCTCCCGGTTGTAAGAAACAACCCTGTAGCCATGGCAATGCATCATAACAAATGTCCAAAAATAGAAAGTATTAAGAGAAATCCTCCAAGTTGCACAGCATCCGACACCGGAGTGGACAGTTGTCCAAAAAAAATCAACTGTATCCACCACAAGAGGAATAGTTCCTAAAAAAGAATAAATCAGAATCAAAAGTAACAGAGCTACTCCAACCTGCTGCCACCTTGAGCGGTGCAATTCTAGAAATTCATGCCCCTTTTCCTCACTCCAGATGGAGTTCCTATGATTACTTTCTGGTTCCTCAAATTTCTGAGGCAAACTTTAGTTCAATGCAACCTTCCCCATAGTCAGTTCTCAGGTCACTTATTCAGAATCGGGGCAACCACTTCAGCACCTACCCAAGGAGTTTCCACAGCTTCCCTACAACAACAGCCCAAACTTCCATTCTGTGCTCTCTGCTCAATGATATGTCAGCTCTTAGGTAAGAAGAGCTTCTGCATTAACTGGTGGTGGTTGGCCTTTTAAGTTTAACTAATCCTTGCTATGTAAGATCATTTTATCAAACCTCATTCTTTCCACTCATTCTCTTCAAGGTCCCCATCCTCCAACATCCATCAGCTGATGCTATCTGTTATGTCTCCCACATTTTTCTTCTCATCACTTTATTCTCTCTACATCAATCTCCCTCTGCGCCTTGTCAGGCACACGCCTCATCCCTCTCTACGCCTTGTCAGGCACACGCCTCATCCCTCTCTACGTCATGGCAGGCCCCGTCCATCCCTCTCTACACCTTGGCAGGCACAGTCCATCCCTCTCTAAGCCTTAGCAGGCACAGTCCATCCCTCTCTAAGCCTTGGCAGGCACAACTCATCCCTTTCTATGTCTTGGCAGGCACAACTCATCCCTCTCATGCCTTGGCAAGCACAACTAATCATTCTCAATTCCTTAGCAGGTACAACTCAACCTCATTACACCTTGGCAGGATCAATTCATCATTCTCATGCTTTAGCAGGCACATTCATCACTCTCTATGCTTTTGCAGGCTATTCCATCCAGCCTATGCCTCGTTAAACTCTGTACATCTCCTTTCACTCCTTCAGGCTCAAATCATCCCTTCTCATGCCTTGTCAGGCTCTCAACATCTTCCCATTCAGTCAGTTTGATCTTCACGTATTATTCTGATCTCATCACATCTACCATTCACTTATCAATCTCACATCATACTTGCTAACCAACATTCTGTTTATATTCAGCCTCAGCCCTGTCCTCGGTCCATTTTTGGCGGAAAGACTTCTCTAATTCTAACCCTAAAATGTTTATTCAAGCTCACGTCATTATCAGCATCCATGTCTTCCACCGGGGTCCAATCGCCAAAAGAAAACAAACATCAGCTAATAAACTCCTCCAATTGCCATCTCTGTGCTTCTCTCATTTGTGAGTCTTTCCAGGTTGAATTTATTGTGAAAATACTCTGAAGCAAACATGGTTGGTCAAAATTATATTTAGAAGCGTAGACCCAAATATGAACAAACACTCCCTCCAATATTTGGTTGAACATGCCTGAACAAGGTGCTCCTCATCTACAGGTCCTTCTCAAAATATTAGCATATTGTGATAAATAATATGCTAATATTTGCACACAGATGGCGCCGCAGATGGTCGCCTCGGCGTGTTGGTGCGCATTGTTTTGTTTTGTTTTTTGCTTTAAAACGGTCTTCTGTGATGGTACCCGGAGCTCTCTCACCAGAGAAGAACTCATGAACATCAGGGCTACTACACCAGAGGAGTTATTTCCAACTTTTCTGCCTACTGCTCTGGAATGTTTGGACATTCTGGTCAAAGGTGCGCTCACCTTTGTTCACGCGGTGAAACGCCGGAAGAGAGGGAAACGGGCTGGGGTGCTGGTACGACTTCGCCAGCGTGGACTACGAACACCGTTACCTGGAATATTTCTCTCTAACGTGCGCTCACTTCCCAACAAAATGGAGGAACTACAACTGCTGTTGGGGAAAAACAGGGACTTTTATTCATCAGCAGTTTTGTGTTTCACGGAGACGTGGCTGTGTGGATTAATACCGGACTCTGCGCTGCAGCTGGCAGGATTCCAGCTCTACAGAGCGGACAGAGACACGGAACTCTCCGGCAAAGCGAAAGGTGGAGGAATCTGTTTTTACCTCAACAGTGGTTGGTGCAACGACGTGACAGTGATTCAGCAGCACTGTTCTCCAGACCTGGAAGCCTTCATCATAAACTGTAAGCCTTTCTATTCCCCCCGTGAGTTCGCTTCGTTCATCCTGGTTGGTGTTTACATCCCGCCACAAGCTAACGTGCAGGTCGCACAGCGCATGCTCGCCGACCAGATACTGAGTGTGGAGCGGACCAACCCGGACTCCTTAGTAATCGTCGTTGGCGACTTTAACAAAGGTAATCTGACCCACGAACTCCCCAAATATAGACAGTTTATAAAATGTCCGACCAGAGAGGACAACATTCTGGATCACTGTTACACCACCATCAGAGACGCTTATCACGCCGTCCCACGTGCTGCACTGGGCCAATCCGATCACATCATGGTCCACCTGATTCCTGCATACAGGCAGAAACTAAAGCTCTGCAAACCTGTTGTGAGGACGACAAGGAAGTGGAGCAGTGAGGCTGTGGAGAATCTCCAGGCGTGTTTAGGCTGTACAGACTGGGATGTGTTCAGGACTACTACCAACAGTCTGGACGAGTACACAGAGGCTGTGACTTCCTACATCAGCTTCTGTGAGGACAGCTGTGTACCATCATACACCAGGGTGAGTTACAACAACGACAAACCCTGGTTCACAGCTAAACTCAGAAGGTTAAGACTGGATAAGGAAAAGGCCTTCAGGAGTGGGGACAAAGACATATACAGAGAGGCAAAGTACAAGTTTGGCAAGGCAGTGAAAGAGGCCAAACGACTGTACTCTGAGAAGCTCCAAAACCAGTTCTCAGCCAACGACTCTGCGTCTGTCTGGAAAGGGCTCAAGCAAATCACCAACTACAAGCCGAAAGCCCCCCACTCCATCAACGACCGACGCCTCGCCAACGACCTGAACGAGTTCTACTGCCGCTTTGAAAGACAAAGGGACAGTCCTGCAACCATCCCCCACGACACCCCCCAACAGCTGCAGCCACAATCCACCACCCCCATCTCTCCAACCTCAAGAGGGGCCTTGGCACCTCCAACCCCCACCCTGAAGTTCCCCCCCACCAGCCCCCTACCCACGCCGAGGACGGCTCTTTCCATCCAGGAGAGGGACGTCAACAAACTCTTCAGGAGACAGAACCCCCGGAAAGCTGCTGGTCCAGATTCTGTCTCACCAGCCAGCCTGAAGCACTGCGCTGATCAGCTGTCTCCAGTCTTCACAGACATTTTTAACACCTCACTGGAGACATGTCATGTGCCAGCCTGCTTCAAGTCCTCCACCATCGTCCCTGTCCCCAAGAAGCCAAGGACCACAGGGCTTAATGACTTCAGACCCGTCGCCCTGACCTCTGTGGTGATGAAGTCCTTTGAGCGCCTTGTGCTCTCACACCTAAAAGACATCACCGACCCCCTCCTTGACCCCCTGCAGTTTGCCTACAGAGCCAACAGGTCTGTAGATGATGCAGTCAACCTAGCCCTTCACTTCATCCTCCGGCACCTGGACTCCACAGGAACCTACGCCAGGATCCTGTTTGTGGATTTCAGCTCTGCCTTCAACACCATCGTCCCAGTTCTGCTACAGGAGAAGCTCTCCCAGCTGAGTGTGCCCGACTCCACCTGCAGGTGGATCACTGACTTCCTGTCTGACAGAAAGCAGCGCGTGAGGCTGGGGAAGCACGTCTCTGACTCCCTGACCATCAGCACCGGTTCCCCCCAAGGCTGTGTTCTCTCTCCTCTGCTCTTCTCCCTGTACACCAACAGCTGCACCTCCAGTCACCAGTCTGTCAAGCTTCTGAAGTTTGCGGACGACACCACCCTGATCGGACTCATCTCTGATGGTGATGAGTCTGCGTACAGATGGGAGGTGGACCATCTGTTGGACTGGTGCAGCCAGAACAACCTTGAGCTCAACGCTCTAAAGACAGTGGAGATGGTTGTGAACTTCAGGCAGAACCCAGCACCACCTGCCCCCATCACCCTCTGTGACTCCACAATTGACACTGTGGAATCTTTCCGCTTCCTGGGAACCATCATCTCCCAGGATCTCAAGTGGGAGCCAAACATCAGCTCCCTCATCAAGAAAGCCCAGCAGAGGATGTTCTTCCTGCGGCAGCTGAAGAAATTCAACCTGCCAAAGACTATGATGGTGCACTTCTACACAGCCATCATTGAGTCCATCCTCACCTCCTCCATCACCATCTGGTACGCCGCTGCTACAGCCAAGGATAAGGGCAGGCTGCAGCGTGTCATTCGGTCTGCTGAGAAGGTGATTGGCTGCAGTCTACTGTCGCTCCAGGAACTGTACACCTCCAGGACCCTGAAGCGGGCAGGGAAGATTCTGGCTGATCCCTCCCACCCCGGTCACAGACTCTTTGAGACTCTCCCCTCTGGCAGGAGGCTGCGGTCCATCCGGACCAAAACCTCACGCCACAAGAACAGTTTTTTCCCATCTGCCACCAGCCTGGTTAACAAAGCCCGGAAACCACCCTGACACTCTCCCTTTCCCCCACACCCCCCCTTTTTTTGCTGACAGGACACTTGTAACCTGTAACTCTATGCGTTACATTAACGCTCAACTTGGACTCCTGCTTTACTTGCACTGCTTTACTTGCACAATGATCACCTGCACTGTTGTATTGCTCTTGCATCTTATACTGCTCTATATTTACTCTCACTCACTTAAAACTGTGCACATATATTTATATTATATTGTAGATATGTTTATACTGTTTAATTTGTATTGTATTGCACTGACTACGCCAAAACAAATTCCTTGTATGTCCAAAAACGTACTTGGCAATAAAGCTTTTCTGATTCTGATTCTGAAGTTCATTATTTTCCATGATGTCATGATGAAAATTTAACATTCATATATTTTAGATTCATTGCACACTAACTGAAATATTTCAGGTCTTTTATTGTCTTAATACGGATGATTTTGGCAAACAGCTCATGAAAACCCAAAATTCCTATCTCACAAAATTAGCATATCATTAAAAGGGTCTCTAAATGAGCTATGAACCTAATCATCTGAATCAACAAGTTAACTCTAAACACCCGCAAAAGATTCCTGAGGCCTTTAAAACTCCCAGCCTGGTTCATCACTCAAAACCCCAATCATGGGTAAGACTGCCGACCTGACTGCTGTCCAGAAGGCCAATATTGACACCCTCAAGCAAGAGGGTAAGACACAGAAAGAAATTTCTGAACAAATAGGCTGTTCCCAGAGTGCTGTATCAAGGCACCTCAGTGGGAAGTCTGTGGGAAGGAAAAAGTGTGGCAGAAAACGCTGCACATCGAGTAGAGGTGACCGGACCCTGAGGAAGATTGTGGAGAAGGGCCGATTCCAGACCTTGGGGGACCAGCGGAAGCAGTGGACTGAGTCTGGAGTAGAAACATCCAGAGCCACCGTGCACAGGCGTGTGCAGGAAATGGGCTACAGGTGCCGCATTCCCCAGGTCAAGCCACTTTTGAACCAGAAACAGCGGCAGAAGCGCCTGACCTGGGCTACAGAGAAGCAGCACTGGACTGTTGCTCAGTGGTCCAAAGTACTTTTTTCGGATGAAAGCAAATTCTGGGGAGAAGGAAATGCAAAATGCCAGAAGTCCAGTGTCACGTACCCACAGTCAGTGATGGTCTGGGGTGCCGTGTCAGCTGCTGGTGTTGGTCCACTGTATTTTATCAAGGGCAGGGTCAATGCAGCTAGCTATCAGGAGATTTTGGAGCACTTCATGCTTCCATCTGCTGAAAAGCTTTATAGAGATGAAGATTTCATTTTTCAGCATGACCTGGCACCTGCTCACAGTGCCAAAACCACTGATAAATGGTTTACTGACCATGGTATCACTGTGCTCAATTGGCCTGCCAACTCTCCTGACCTGAACCCCATAGAGAATCTGTGGGATATTGTGAAGAGAACGTTGAGAGACTCAAGACCCAACACTCTGGATGAGCTAAAGGCCGCTTTCGAAGCATCCTGGGCCTCCATAAGACCTCAGCAGTGCCACAGGCTGATTGCCTCCATCCCACGCCGCATTGAAGCAGTCATTTCTGCCAAAGGATTCCCGACCAAGTATTGAGTGCATAACTGTACATGATTATTTGAAGGTTGACGTTTTTTGTATTAAAAACACTTTTCTTTTATTGGTCGGATGAAATATGCTAATTTTGTGAGATAGGAATTTTGGGTTTTCATGAGCTATATGCCAAAATCATCCGTATTAAGACAATAAAAGACCTGAAATATTTCAGTTAGTGTGCAATGAATCTAAAATATATGAATGTTAAATTTTCATCATTACATTATGGAAAATAATGAACTTTATCACAATATGCTAATATTTTGAGAAGGACCTGTATATGCTTTTTGCCAACATCAACAAGCTGAATTCTGATTGGATATTGGTGCACTGTTCTTGGCAAAACTGGGAGAGTTCATTTAAATTAGCATAACTGGCAAGGAGTTGACTTTTTTTTTAATGTAAGGATTCATTTGAGATTTTTGGAAGGTCAGTCCAACAGGGGTAATATCTGTCTGCTTTATCCATTCCAAAAGAATGTCTGATGTGTGTTTACTTGTCATCCATAGATTAATTGTACTTTACAAATAGTTTTTACTCAAAATGTACACATTTAAATGTTGTATTGTTGATATACAAATTAGGTTTGGGTTCAACATGAACAGCCGGGTACTATTCAGCTATTAGCTAGGTGCCGAGAAAAACGCCTATCTGATTATGGTGGGAGGGAGGCACTGGTACTGTAAAACATGTACACAACCCGACATCAAGCCCCTAATTTCATCTAAAAGTGATAAAAACATGCTTACTTACGTCCATATTTCATCTAATGTGAGACCGGTGTTGGTGGTGCTGCTACCAATGGCGCCTGCCCCGGGAGCAGTAATGCGGCGCCGATGACGGTCTTGCTTTGAAACTCTTGACTTTGGAGTCTCATTCGGCATCCGTCTCACAGTGTCCACATCACTATGTTCGGAATCTGATAGAATATATCTCCGTTTACGTACTGACATTGTTTCTTTGCTCTTCTCCGTTTGCTCTAGCTAGTTTTGTCTTGTTGTTTGCAATTGCCCTGGCCATCCTCTGTGCATGCGCGAACACAATCGGTTCCTGCTCTTGAAATTTAAAAGAAAATGCCAGTATGTTTGATTGGCTTATAATAAAGTCACCGCCATAGAGAAAGGCAGTTTTTTATTTTTGTTTCCACAGACAAAGGCATTGAGATCCAAATGTTTGTTTCCCGTTGTGTCACTTCAGTCAAGTAAGTACATTTAGTATGTTTATTTGATATTTGTCTTTTAGATTTTGTATATTTATTTTGTTCCCATGAAAAGAATTGTAATTTTCCTTTTAGGTGCTAAAATACATGGTTGACATTGTTCATAACTGTTATTTTATTTGCATTTAAAAGATTAATCTGAGTAAAACCAGTGGTGGAAACAAACAAAAAAGTAAAAGTACAAGTAAAAAGTACAAATTACAAAGTATTTTTTTTAAAATACCTTATATTTTTAGATTTTGAAGCAAGTGTCTGTACTTTCTACTCCACTACATTTTAACCTGGAAAAAAAAATGCAGTCAGTCAGTCATCAGTCATTTTCTACCGCTTATTCCATAGTGGGTCGCGGGGGAGCTGGTGCCTATCTCCAGCAGTCTATGGGCGAGAGGCAGGGTACACCCTGGACAGGTCGCCAGTCCATCACAGGGCAACAGTGGAGTAAAAAATATATTGAGCTTAGATCTGGTTTAGTCCCGATTAGTCATGGTTTAGACCTGGTTTAGTCTTGGTTCTCCATAAAAATCTTGGTGTATTTTATTTGACTGCAGATACTTTTTAACTTTTATTTAGTAACTATGTCACTCCTGTATCTGTACTTAAGTGTGAAAACGTAGTACTTCTTCCACCACTGAGTAAAACAATCTAACTGCTTTTTATTATTTCAGTTTATTTGACATTATTTACTTTTTTTTGTACATTTGCACACAACATGCCAAAATGAATAAAAAAACACTTTTGGTGTCGCCACTGCAATGAAAGACTTAGTAAAACAGCTTACTATGAACATCGCCGTAAATATGGGCAAAATAGAGAGAGATCTTGGATTGAAATGGTATGTTTTAATATTCTGCATGGTTATTTATTTATTCCAATACTTTTTCTCATATTACTTTGCTTTATGCTTCTCACAGGATCTTGGCACAGGTGATCACAATGCAATGGAAAATCTAAATTGTAAATTGAATTACTGACTTTAATAATTTTTTATTATTGATATTGTAATTTCTCGAGTGCCACCGGTTTGTGAGGAGAGATTGGAAAGTCAAAAACAGTAAACCCAGTCCAATTTAAAATATAATAGCCCGTTAACAGACTAGTAACGTAAATGATATAAAACAAATTAAAAATTGAAAAAAAAACTTGTTTTTTATTTCCAAATATGTCATGAATATGATAGTTTTGTAATTTTAGCTCAACAATTTCATGTTAATGGCTGTTAATACACCATTTTTTTTTTCTTTTTTTGTGATTCTAACAATGGGACTGCCACACTCTAACATGATGCTGGAAAAGATCTATACATTATTACCTTCCCATAAGTCCACATTTTTAATAACTTTTTATATAAAAAGAAAACAAAAATCAAAATTTTGAATACTCAGATCCACAAAGATAATTTATATATATATATATATATGTTTATATATATATGTTTGGATACTTGACAGATCTAATGTTTTTGGATTTGTCAGGATATTACCTGTATATCTGACAGATCCATAAACCACTATCTTTCAAAATTTGAATCGTAAGGATCTGGTATTGATATTTTTCTGGATCTGTTTTAGATATTCCACATATGATGTTCAATGAACTCACCATGCTTGTAATCGTCTTTTTGTTGAGTTATTATCTTCCAATCACTGCATTTATGTCTATAGAAAACATTTTCAAGGTTTTAGATAGAATAAAAAAATTGTAAGATTTTACAACACTCAGATCAAGACAGATAATGTATATGTATATGAATGGATCTTTCGCAGATCAGATCTGTCCGGATTTGTCAGGAAACTTACCGGATATCTGACAGATCCATATGTTGTTATCTTATTATATCTTCCCGGATTCCAACCCTTTTTGTCCAGTGTAATGTTATAGGTTAATCATCTTTGTCAGAGAATCATTTAAACTGCATATGGGGGCATTATTCACTGCTCAAAAAAATAAAGGGAACACTTAAACAACACAATATAACTCCAAGCAAATCACACTTCTATGAAATCAAACTGTCCACGTAGGAAGCAACACTGATTGACAATCAATTTCACATGTTGTGCAAATCGAAAAGACAACAGGGGGAAATCTTTGGTGATTAGCAAGACACACTCAATAAAGGAGTGGTTCTGCAGGTGTGGACCACAGACCACTTCTCAGTACCTATGCTTTCTGGCTGATGTTTTGGTCACTTTTGAATGTTGGTGGTGCTTTCACACTTGTGGTAGCATGAGATGGACTTTACAACCCACACAAGTGGCTCAGGTAGTGCAGCTCATCCAGGATGGCACATCAATGCAACCTGTGGCAAGAAGGTTTGCTGTGTCTGTCAGCGTAGTGTCCAGAGCCTGGAGGCGCTACCAGGAGACAGGCCAGTACACCAGGAGACGTGGAGGAGGCCGTAGAAGGGCAACAACCCAGCAGCAGGACCGCTACCTCCACCTTTGTGCAAGGAGGAACAGGAGGAACACTGCCAGAGCCCTGAAAAATGACATCCAGCAGGCCACAAATGTGCATTTGTCTGCACAAACGGTTAGAAACAGATTTCATGAGGATGGCATGAGGGCCTGATGTCCACAAATGGGGGTTGTGCTCACAGCCCAACACCTTGCAGGATGCTTGGCATTTGCCAGAGAACACCAGGATTGGCAAATTCGCCACTGGCGCCCTGTGCTCTTCACAGATGAAAGCAGGTTCACACTGAGCACATGTGGCAGACGTAACAGTCTGGAGACACTATGGAGAGCGATCTGCTGCCTGCAACATTCTTCAGCATGACCGGTTTGGCAGTGGGTCAGTAATGGTGTGGGGTAGGATTTCTTTGGAGGGCCGCAGGGCCCTCTATGTGCTCGCCAGAGGTAACCTGACTGCCATTAGGTACCGAGATGAGATCCTCAGACCCCTTATGAGACCATATGCCAGTGCGATTGGCCCTGGGTTACTCCTAATGCAGGACAATGCTGGACCCCTCGTGGCTGGAGTGTGTCAGCAGTTCCTGCAAGATAAAGACATTGAAGCTATGGACTGGCCCGCCCGTTCCCCAGACCTGAATCTGATTGAGCACATCTGGGACATCATGTCTCGCTCCATCCACCAACTTCACGTTGCACCACAGACTGTCCAGGAGTTGCCAGATGCTTTAGTCCAGGTCTGGGAGGAGATCCCTCAGGAGACCATCTGCCATCTCATCAGGAGCATGCCCAGGGGTTGTAGGGTTGTTCTGGTCCTGTTAGATCTCAGTGCTGCATTTGATACAGTCGATCACAAAATTCTCTTAGAAAGTCTGGAATATGCTGTAGGGATCAGGGGAACAGCGCTAGGCTGGTTTAAATCTTATCTGTCTGACAGATTCCAGTTTGTTCATGAAAATGATAAATCATCTTTAAACTCCAGGGTTAATTGTGGAGTACCACAGGCCTCAGTACTTGGGCCAATTCTCTTTACTATATATATGCTTCCAATAGGTCAAATTATTAGGCAGCATGGGATAAATTTTCACTGTTACGCTGATGATACTCAGCTTTACTTATCCATAAATCCTGATGAGCCCAACCAGTTAGATAGACTACAAGCATGTCTTGAAGATATAAAAACTTGGATGACGTTAAATTTTTTGCTTCTAAATTCGGACAAGACAGAAGTTGTCATCTTTGGACCGGAGTCTTTAAAAAAGAAACTGCTTAGTCAATCACTTAACCTGGATGGCATTAAATTGACCTCTGATAATAAAGTAAAAAACCTTGGCGTTATTTTTGACCAGGACATGTCATTTAAATCCCATATTAAAGAGGTTTCTAGGATTTCCTTCTTTCATCTCCGGAACATTGCCAAAATTAGAAATATCCTATCTAGGAGTGATGCTGAAAAACTAGTCCATGCATTTGTTACTTCAAGGCTGGACTATTGTAATTCGTTACTATCAGGATGTCCACAAAATGCAGTTAAAAGCCTTCAGCTGATTCAAAATGCTTCAGCAAGAGGTCTGATGAAAATTAAAAAGAGAGATCATATTTCTCCTATTTTAGCTTCCCTTCATTGGCTCCCTGTTAAGTCCAGAATAGAATTTAAAATTCTCCTCCTCACATATAAAGCCCTTAATGATCTAGCTCCATCATACATCAGAGATCTGATTGTTCCATATGTTCCTAACAGAGCAATTCGTTCTCAGACTGTAGGTTTACTGGTGGTTCCTAGAGTCTCTAGAAGTAGAATGGGAGGCAGATTCTTTAGTTATCAGGCTCCTCTCCTGTGGAACCAGCTCCCAGCTTTAGTCCATGAGGCAGACACCCTGTCTACTTTTAAGGCTAGGCTTAAAACTTTCCTTTTTGATAAAGCTTATAGTTAGAGTGGCTTAGTTTATCCTGAGCTATCTTCCTTATTTTTTACCTCCGTCTTCTTCCCTCCCTGTTGGTTGGAGTAAGGGGGAGTCAGGTTTAGCCTAAACTGGCTCAGTTATGGTTGAGGTGCAAACACACCCTCCATTTCTGCTACTTGTATGACCCCTTCTCTTTTCCAATGGTTATAATCAGTCTGATAGAGGCAGGTATCCCAATCATTGTGGTTTTTAGTATAACAATGACCATTAGTGGGACCCTTTGTGAGGTGCCTTGAGACGACATTGTTGTAAATAAGCGCCGTTTAAATAATCTGAACTGAAACTATCTGTGTAGTTATGCTGCTATAGGCTTAGGCTGCTGGAGGACATAATGACCACTTTCACCCTCTTCGCTACATTCTCACACTACTCTCCAATTCTGCATTATTTGCTGTTATTTCATCTTCTAACCTTGTTCTCTCTTTTCTCTTCCTAGAAGCTACACCTGGCCTGGCTCTGTGTCTGCCTGTGACACCTTTCTGGAGAGGGGAATCGTCCGAGCTTCTGCTGGCAACAACTTAATGCTCACCCTCTACAGATGATCCACATGGCCCTGTCTTTTAGTGTTTAACCTTTTCTCTCTCCTAGACATGGAAATTGACTGAGCTTTTACTGTAACTAATTATACGTGCTCTCTTTCAGACTCTAACCTTGAAAACTGGCTCAGAGTTTATCTGTTCTTTCTTTCTAGGTGAAACGACTAAATGAGCTACATCCATTAACATTTACTTTTCCTTCCCATAGAAAGTACTTCTGGATCAGTGCTTCTGTGTTCTTTTTGTGTCTCTGCTCTGTTCTCTCAAACCCCCAGTCGGTCGTGGCAGATGGCCGCTCACACTGAGCCTGGTTCTGCTGGAGGTTTCTTCCTGTTATTCCTCTCCGCTGTCGCTACATGCATGCTCAGTATGAGGGATTGCTGCAAAGTCAACGCCAGTGACTGTCCACTGTCTCTACATGCTCATCCGGGAGGAGTGAATGCTGCAAGTCCCTGACTGGATGCAATCTGCTGGGTTTCCTTAGATAGAAAAACGTTTTATCCAATTTGAATAAATAACTAACTCCGACTGCACTGTTCAATTGTTAGGATTACTTGGAATGTATGTACCTGACTGTTGTGAAGTGCCTTGAGACAACATGTGTTGTGAATTGGCGCTATATAAATAAAACTGAATTGAATTGAATTGAATTGAATTGAATTGTAGGGAGGTCATACAGGCATGTGGAGGCCACACACAATACTGAGCCTCATTTTGACTTGTTTTAACGACATTACATCAAAGTTGGATCAGCCTGTAGTGTGTTTTTCCTCTTTAATTTGGTGTGTGACTACAAATCCAGGCCTCCGTTGGTTAATAAATTTGATTTCCATTGATGACTTTTGTGTGATTTTGTTGTCAGCACATTCAACTTTGTACAGAACAAAGTATTCAATGAGAATATTTCATTCATTCAGATCTAGGATGTGTTATTTCAGTGTTCCCTTTATTTTTTGAGCAGTGTATTTGCTTTTAAAAATACAATAAAACCTACACAACAATTCAGAAAATAGTTCAGATAAAAGGTTGGTATGAACATCATAGTTGATTAAATACGGTATGTTCTCTCCAGGTAAACATGGGTATTTTGATATACTCTTCAGATGAAATAAAAAAAGAATGTGATTAATCAGTCTTAACACATTCTTCCTTTGAACTTTGGTCCAGCTCAGATGATCACATTTCTATCTTAGGTACTTACAGTATGGCTATGACCTTCATCAGGATTCACATCTTGACTGCAGGCATGCACCTGCATATCTGATAAACATTACTTGTGTCTCATGGCTTTATACCTTATTTGCAACAGTGAAACTTAGCAGTATGCAACTCTGTTGTCTGGTTCTTCAGCTTTTTTACCCTGGAAAATGTTTGCTGTGTTCTGACCAAGCACACTTCTCAAGAGCTTGAAGTTGATGGGCTGCTTCGATCCAGCTGTTCTGTTTCTATTGCTTGGTCTTTGCAGAGTTTCTCAGACTTTTATGCCTAGCTGTAATTTGTTTTTCCAACACCTTAGCTGCAACAACAGAATCCTAACTTGGTACCAAATATGTCCCACGATCTCCATGGTGCCATCGTAAAAAATGTGTAATATTAACTTTACTTTCTCATAAAGTCATGGCTTACTGACATACTTTTACTGAGGTAGCATTCTTCAAAAAATGAGTGGATTTTATTGTATATTTAAAGTATAAAATGGTGTATCTTGGTATTTCCACTATTTTGTTTGCTGACACTAGATTTTTTTCAAGGTTAGTCACGTAAGACTCATCATATATTACAAAGGGTTTCCCAAATTGTCAAAACTGTAAAAGTCTCACTGTATACATCCTGTGGAATTATGTAAAACATGAATAAACCTTTCTCACTTCACTGATTAGGAAGATCCGTATAAAATGCCAGAAAATGTATCGGTGTATTAAAATAAATGTATGCAATTTGGTTGGCATTTGTAAATGGCACTTTTACAATAAATTTGTAGCTGGTGTGGTAATGTGAAACCCCAATAGCATGACATGTGAAATGTCTGGCTAAGGTGAAATTTTATTAAAATTAAAATGCAATGAACACCTTTCTATATAATAAAGGCATTGCAAACAGTGCGTATTTCACCTCAAACATGTAGATCACTTTTGGCCACACTAACGCCTAACATCTTCACTATAGCACTCAAATGGTAAATATTGTATAAGTGAAGATTAGAGTATTTACAGAAAGCTCTAAGGTGGCTCTGTATAAGGTGAGATAACCAAGTTCGGATTGCCATCATAATTATTATTTCATTTATCCCCACTCTGTTTTTTTCATTTCATTACAGAAATATGTCAAATTTGTAATAAATAAGTGCAGCACATCTGCATGCAGCCCCCTTCCTTCTATAATTTCTGCTATTCTATATGTGACTCACCTCACCATTTTTTACAGTCATTAAACAGGTTACATGCACAGGTCATGGGAGCTTTTCGCTCTGTCACTCTTTGCCATTCAGACAGCATTGTTTTATTACAGCTACTAGAGCGCATGCTAAAGGAGACTGCGGGGAGAGGTGCTTCCACCTTGTGTCTCCTTTGCTTGGTTCATGGGGAGCAGGTGAAGGTCAGTTTGAAGCTGAGGGGAAATCAAAGCCTCTGTGTCTGTTAGACCTCTCTGTCATTTTATGTTCCCTCTCAGTGAAATACCTCTCTCTCTCAAACTTTTTTTTATTTGTGCAGCAGCTGTGGTTTTGATAGTCTCTCTTTTTGCCTTCTACTTGTTTTTTTGTTCCCTTCTTCACTCTTGTATGCCCACCATCACTCATTCCTCTCTTTCTGTTTAGTCCTTCATTTCTCTTTGTGGGTGTTTTTTTTATTCAACATTACCTTGACATGAGTCACTTTCATTTTCCACTGGCACAAAAATCTCAAGGGTTAACCCCGGAAGTTGACATTCAATGAGCCAAGTGCGGCCAGCATACCTGCAGATACATGACTATGCAGCAAACATCCTAAATACTTCGAAGGAGATTAATTTTGCTAAGATATTACTAGTGTCAAGGTATTGTGAAATTATTAGTTTATACTCTACACAAGTAATGTTGCTATAGAGTTCACACCAATATTGACGCTTAAGATATATATGGAAATAATCAATAGAAGGGACAGTGTGAAATATGTTAGTTATGCCTACATTTAGAAGTGTGAATATGCCTAAAAGATGGTAATTAGCAACTAAATAAAACCTAGATGTATGTTACTTGTAAAGGTGAAAATGGATGTTGTTGGTCTAATTAAAATGTTATCCTTAAGTGTAATAGCTTTAAGTGAAAGCCTTTTAATTCTGTTAATTGTTATAGTTTTAATATAGGACTTAACAATCTTGGCAATCTTGGATGTGCCTGAGAAGCGGAAAATGGTTGACTGCTTTGCATAAGTGAAACTAGTTATAGATTGAATCAATGTTGCAAAGCAATACTTAAAGAGTTTCTTTTTCAACTATCAAGTTCACTTAGTGGGCCTTTTCATTTAATGCAAAGACCTAGGGCAGTGGCTGTAGGGAAAAGAAGGGGCTCCACTCTCGTATTCACCAGGGAGCTGTCTTTACATCCATGTGTTTGTACTGCAGGCCAGCAAGTCTATCAACCTCAGCAGTTTGGGTTTAGAGGTTTTCCCTGGGTGAACATGTTATGGGACTCTTCAGCACTTTATTCCGTTACTTTTTGGGACCTGACTACAGAACAAAGTGTTAGTCTCATGATTTTTTACAAAAATCACTATCCATTTACATCCAGACATGCTTTCTGACAGGAGTTCATTCACCTGCTGTTTTGTACATGCAACAAAAATTATAAAAATATTAAAATGTTCTAGGTACATGACGCATTACGTCAATACATCCAGTTACCAGCGATGTTTTACACAGAATCAAAGTACTTTTTGATCAAACATATATGATGATAAAAAGCTTTACTTACATACAGATCAACCATATGTTTAAAGGGGAAGAGACATGGCACTGCTTTTTCGTTTTTTTTCTTTTAAATGTCCCCAAAATAAAAACTGGTAATGTTGAATTAAGTTGCACAAACACAAAAACATGAGTCATATTGAGCTGTTTTGAAAATGATAAAAAAAATCAAAGTATAAGGAGAAGTTGATTAATTTAAGGATTATAAGAAGAAAAAAAAAACAAGTAAACACTGATTTACTCATAAAAAAACCTTTTTAGGTACACATTTATTGTAACTTCTGCATTGATGCATCCCAGCATATTAGGTTTAATGACATTAACAATTATTTGACTGTTGTTTTGTGCTCATAAATGAACATGTGTTCAGAATATGCAGGCTTCATGGAGTATCTTAGACATTAGGGTAAAGAGAGGAGTAATGATGTCGCAACTAGGAGGGAGGTTGGAGACGTGGTCTCCAAATGACGCATGTTCAGCGCCTCCACTGAAGATGAAGTATCCAGCACCTGAGGAATAACAATTGGGTGTTGTAGTAATTTGGAAACGTTAGGGAGAAAGACTTGTATTCAGCCGATTACAATAAGGAAAGTAGGCTGTCTTTGGTTTGGGGAGCGGGGACTGTTGTACATGAATGAGGATAGTGTCGGGCTGCAGAGGGAGCACTTTAACAATCTCCTCAATCCTTTAACCATGACCTTCACAGAATCTACAGGCTCAGAGGACGGTGAGTCCATCATCCTGATAGAGTTCTTTAGAGTACGTAAAAAGCTCCCAGAGGGTCCCAGAGCAGAGGTGGGTGAGGTTCTTCCTCAGATGCTGAAGGCTCTGAACATTGTGGGGTTCTTGTAGTGGACACGTCTTCAATGTTGCATGAGGTTCAGGACACACTTGTGGTGTGGCAGACTGTCCAAATATTTAAAAAACATCATCTGGGACTCTGCTATCCCAGATGATGTAGTTCTGTTGGGCTCTTCAGGTAGTGACCCTCACTGTTCACCCTGGCAGTGCACAACTGACTGTGAAGCAGTTGGGGTGATAGTCAGTTCTCCTAAGTCTGGTACAATAGGTCTCGAATACAAAAAAGGTGGACTGCTTCGAGAATCTTGGTGTCTTGTTCAAAACTGAAAGAAGGAAGGAGTGTAAGACAAATAGATAGTTTGGGGTTTTGCAATGCAAGCATAGCCCTGATCTGTTGTAGTGAAAAAAGAGCTGAGTCAAACAATTAAGCTCTGGCTTTACTGGTCTGCCTGAGTTAAAAAAAGAAGTCAGCTGAATTGGGGCAGAAGTCAGGGTGTCTTGTGAGTGCATCCCTTTGGACATCTTCCTCCCCTATTCCACTGGGAGAAGATCCTGAAGCACAGACAGACATTACTGGAGGTGTTTAATATCTTTTGTGGCCTTGGAACACCTCAGTTCCCCCAGAATGAGCTGGGTGGAGTGGTTGGGGAAGTGTTTACTTGGTTTCTTTCCTTGACAATTCACCTCCCACTGATCTTAAATAAGTGGAAGATAACAAGTGGACAGACAGCTGTTGGGTTTCTAACAGTATAATAAATATAACTTTTTATAAAGTTTAATCATTTATAAAGTTCAGAAAAAGCTACAAATCTTACAAATGTTTTCATTTGTACCCATGGGTAAGAAGATAATTAAAGGAAGCAATGAAGCTACATTTCAGTAAGTCTATCAGACCAAGCCTCTGGGGACTTCAATCCCTTTGTCACATCAGCTCCACCCACCAGGCTCCTACAGAGAGGTACCTGCTTAGTCAGGGTTGCCACAGTGAGTACAATATATTAAGTAACGTAAGGGTGGCACTAATAATGAATAGGGAATTTACTAAGTGAAGGTAACAGTTTGATCAAATAAGAGACCAATCAAAGGAGTCTAGTAACATTTCTTTATCACTTCGATAACTGAATCACATTATTTTGCCCTAAAAGGGTAGAAAATTTTTTCTGAAATGGAAATTGAGTAATTTTCTATATTTTTCACAGGCTAACAAACTATCAGAATTGGACCAAAAAGTGGAAAGATGTTATAAAATTAAATCAAACTTAACCGGTAATAAACAACACAAACTATGGCTAAAAGTAGTACCACACACTGACCAGTGAGTACTGCATTACTACATAAATCCATGTCTAACAGCTAGAAGGAAACCCAATGACTTTTTAAAAAATCTTTCTGTGAGCAGCACTTAAAAATACATGTAAAAATTAACCATGCAATTATGTATATTATTATCTATTTCCTTCAAAAAACTTTGCAGATGTTCAGACATTGATTCCATGTTAAATCCCCTTTCGACTGATTGATTGCATGCTGGTTTTAAGCATCCTCCTTCTTATTAACCACGGAGTCGTTTATTCCCTGTGCTTGACTGCTTAACCGAAATAAACCTTGGGATAATTGCTATAGGAGTGTATGGGGGTGGCAAATTAAGACTGCAGAGCCCTGCAGCCTATTTATAGATGTTCAGCCAACTGCTTTATGAAGTGTAGGGAGAAAGCTAGTTAGTGCTTGTGGTTAGGGTACTAATCTGTGGATGTGAACCTATATGTGGGGGTTAAAAAAATAGGTGTGTGCTACCAAGTCAATGTGGTTGCACATAGACTTAGCATACACACTGGTGCAACTCTTTTTACTAAGTTGTGCTTATTTGTACATGTTTTTACTAGTTGTCTATGAGTTTGTCAGCAGGTGTGCATTTGTGTGTTGTGTTATCACATGGACTTAACAAGGTCAAATCCCTCCAAGCCACATAAAGACTTCACTGCCTTTGTTCATCTGCAGGCTATCTGACAGTTTTATGAGTTTCAAGGGGAAAAATAAATAAATGATATATTTATTTCTTGTCAAAATATTTCACTTCTTTGCATCAGAGAGAGGTGTGTTTGAAATTCAACAAGTCAATATGTCATTCTGGATTTATGTAGCATAAACTAAGGCTGATCTTAACCATTTCAAAGGCTGTAGCAAAAGGGGAATTATATTGTGAAGATTGAATGGTTCATCAGCTAGACAAACTCTCTTGATGAACTTATCAGCCACATCGTGCCATACAAATAAGGTATGTTTTAATTTAGCTTAATTAGCTTTTCTCCCACAGCAACAATACAATCAGCAAGTCTTGAAGGTAAAAAAAAGTGTGCAATGACAGAAAGATAAAGAATGTCTCAATAAATGAAAGAAGAGGAATGTGACCATGGTATGCCTATGACAACTACCTTTAATCTTTTTTCATTTTTCCTTACAAAAGGGTAAAACAGTTGCGGTGCGTTTTTTTTGCTGTTATGTTTTAAAAAACCAATACAGCGAACAAGCCCTTGAACTTTGAACTTTTTCTAAACTCCAAATATTCTTTGCTCTTATTCTCACTTTAGCTGTCCAGTTAATTTTCATAATGCAGACTAAATAATCCCTTAGCTTAGCCAAACCAAAGCATGTTTCTCAAAGCATTAAGCTAGTCTTTCAAAATAATTATATTTTCTGAAATTTCAGACTGTTATACTGTTCTGTTTATATGAAAACCACCTGGAGGCATTAGACTATCTTATTAGAAAATATGAAAGTGTTTTAATCCAGTAAAATGATTGCATGTGTTAAAATACCATGAATGTGCAAAGTAACTCTTAGCAGACAGTTTGTTTTAGGTGCAGGATTCGTCCACCACATGGGTCTGTTTCTTGAGAAAGTTTGTTTTATGAATTTCAGATCTGAACCTTACTAAGAAAGAACACCTCCTTTGCTATCTTATCTAAAAGTAACCTCAGTGCTCTATAAAAGACAGGCCCATCTTGTGTCTAAATGTGTCTCTAAGCCAAAGAGACAGTCAAGAAGGATGCCACATGTCACCTGACCTCTGAAAAACTAATGCTGCAGCCTGTATCAAATGTCAACAGGCATTTTTCCCTCACTTTGTAGTTTGTTTAATTTAAATATTTGATTTATCCTATAAAATCTCACATTGTGATCTCCCTCCCAACTAAAAAGAGGTACCACTGTTGTTCTGACGTGGACTGGCGACCTGTTTACCTCAACGCTCAACGTGGATTGAGAACGTACAGAAAATAGATGGATGGATATTTTAGTTTATTATTAATTGGTAAACATTGGTGCATCAGTATTAGGCATGGCAGTTTTTGGGACCTCGATTGTGACCAGGTTGTTACTGTGTCGTTTTTGAAAGCAGTCAATGAAATTGTTGTAACAAGTTGATTTGTTTTCTAAAATATTTTTTTTTTCATTCATGTGGACATTAAATGGAAATATTTTGGAATTATGACTTCCATCCAAGAGATTTCAAGTAGTAGTTTCTCAGAGCCCATGCTCTTTATCCCTGTCTACCCTTGAGTTCAGTCAGTTTTCAATTCTTAAAGATTAGATTAAGTCAGGCAAACCATCTTGCCATTGCTATGAAGGAAGATTTTATCTTGTAATTTCACCTTTTTCTGTGCCACTAAGCTTGTTCCCTTCTAACCAGAGTGGATCACTTTAGAAACCTCTGTTATGACATTTTTTCCTCTTTCATTTTTCTCTGATATGAAAGGTAGAAATTTGACTAAGAACTATTTCCAAAAGAGATTTCTTATGAGAAGGGAATGCCTATAAGCTGTGAAATCAATCTGTCTATAGCTAGTTTCTTTTAAACTGGTAATAAATTATTTTTTATAGACCTAACATTTTCAGTAAAGACAGTGTTGGATCTAGCATATACCGTATATATATATATATATATATATATATATATATATATACTGTTACTATATATAGTTACTTGAGAATAATCTGTTCTTGTCTTTTCAGAAGTTGTAGACAAAATACCCAGGAAGATATCACACACACATGCTATATATATATATATATATCATGCCAGCCCTAGAGTCCTGAAGGCCTGTGCAGAGCAGCTCTGTGGGATTCTGCAGCTTCTCTTCAACCTTAGCCTGGCCCAGAAGAAGTTTCCGGTGTTGTGGAAGACCTCCTGTCTTGTTCTGGTACCAAAGAAAACTCACCCATCAGTCCTCAATGACTATAGACCTGTTGCCTTGACATCCCACATCATGAAGGTCCTAGAGAGACTCCTGTTGGCCCACCTGAGTAAGCAAACAGTAAACCATCAGGACCCCTTGAGTTTGCTTATCACTGTGGAGTTGGAGTTGAAGATGCCATCATACACCTGCTTCAACAAACCCACTGTCATCTGGACAAAGCCAGCAGCACTGTGAGGATCATGTTCTTTGATTTCTCCAGTGCATTTAATACAATCCAACCTGATTTGCTTTGTCAGAAACTCCAGAAGACTCAGGTGGAGGCCTCAACAATCTCCTGGATCAAAGACTACCTGACAAACAGACCACAGTTTGTGAGACTGAAGGATTATGAGTCTAACCAGGTAGTCAGCAGCACAGGAGCACCACAGGGGACTGTACTCTCACCATTCCTTTTCACTCTGTACACCTCAGACTTCCAGTACAAGACAGACTCCTGTCATCTGCAGAAATACTTGGATGATTCTGCAGTCATGGGGTGGATCAGAGGTGGAAACAATCATCTCATTTTGAACGTGACTAAAACAAAGGAGATGATTGTAGATTTTAAGAGAAACAGGAATAAGTCAAAAACAATTTCTATCATGGGAGAAGAAGTGGAGGTGGTGGAGGAGTATAAATACCTCAGTGTTCACCTGGACAACAGACTAGAGTGAAGATGCAACTGTGAAGCCATATACAAGAAGGGACAGAGCAGACTGTACTTCTTGAGGAAGCTTAGATCCTTTGGTGTGTGCAGCAAGATGCTGCATATCTTCTATAAGTCTGTTGTGGAAACTGTGATCTCTTCTGCCATCATCTGCTGGGGAAGCAGCATCAGAGCCAGGGACTTAAAAAAGCTCAACAAGCTGATAAAAAAGGCTGGCTCTGTTTTGGGGACTCCTCTGGAACCTCTGGAGATCATTGTGGAAAGACGGATTCTTCATAAAGTGAAGAACATTATGGAGAACCCTGAGCATCCTCTTCATGAGACTGTCCTACAACAACAGAGTGTCTTCAGTCAGAGGCTTCTTCAGATCTGCTGTAAGACGGAGCGCTACAGGAGACCCTTCCTGCCCACAGCCATCAGCATCTATAACGGCTCTTTGAGGAAACCCTCATAATGAGCTACATGAAAAGAAAAAAAAACACAACCCCCCAAGGTGCCACACAGTGAGACAATATGTTTTAAGCTTTTACATCAGGGCAGCAAGTTGAGGTTTTAGTCCAAAAGTTGTCAGTAAAGGTCGATTAGAAAGGGATCAGGTAATATGGCTGCAATAATTAACTGCTCTCTTTGGTGTTTGGCAGTTAAAGATCAATTTCTCCTTTTCTTACCTTTTGTTTTAAAACAGTCAAGTACATGTGGGTTCCTTTAATTTTCCATAGAATAGTAAAAATGCGTCTCCCATATTAAATTAAACGAGTACAGTGTTCGTTCATCATGACATGCCTCTTCACATTTCAAAAACAAACCCAAAGTTTTCCCACATACTTTTAAAGGCAGAGCATTTACACTTATTCATAAAAATAAGTTTATCTAGAGCTAAGGAATTGTATAACATAGACAGTCAGGCTTTCAAATGTGGTCTGGTAATGGATTTCCAGGATTTGGCTATACTGTATTTTGCCGGTAACAAGCAATGGATTGTGATTTTATGTCAACCTTTCTAAAATTACTTTCAGCAGGGAAAATCCCTAAGATTCATATTTTTGGACATAGATTCAGTTTAACATCTGCAACATGTGAAATTACATCTAAAAACTCTTTCCAAAAACTATGGGTTTTTGAAAATTCCCATAAGCAATAAATATGTAAGTTATTGGACTGATCCAGGACAGTGATGAGTCTGCATATAGACAGTGGATCAACTGGTACACTGGTGTGATCAGAACCCCCTGGAACTTAATCCACTCAAGACTATGGAAATGATGGTGGACTTTCAGAGAACCCCACCCCCACACACCCCCTTCACCATCCTCAACAACACTACGTCTGCTGTGGACCACTTCTGGTTACAAGGAGCCACCATTTTGTGAAACCTGAGATAGTCCTCACCGATAGACAATGTTCAGAAGAAGGCCCAGCAGAGACTGTATTTTCTGAGGCAACTCAAGTACAACCTTCCACAGGAGCTGCTGTTCATCTTCTACACTGCCATAATTCAGTCTGTCCTGTTTTTGTCCATCTCATTGTGGTTTGGCTCATCCACAAAACAAGACAGGTCTAGACTGCAACTAATAATCAGGTCTGCAGAGAGAATCATCAGGGCTGACCTTCCCTCTACCAGGACTTATACAGGTCTAGGGTCAGGAAAAGAGCAGCTAAAATCTCTGCAGAACCCACACACCCTAGACACAAACTTTAGGCTTTTACCTTCAGGTGGCGCTACACAGCTGTTGTAATTATGAATATGAATATATTATTTAATATTAATACTTTAATATTTTATTAAATAATATTTCGGTTTGTTAAGGGTTGTCCTGTGAATACCAGTCCAATAAGGCGGTGGTATTAGGACAAAATAGAAAAGTGTGAGACGAGCTCTGGCATTACTGAACAGCAAAACTCTGTACACACACAGAATGAATTCACACAATTTCTTAAAATACAATAATTTATTAACAAAAATAAGTCAACTCAAAGTCAAACATATTTCAATCAACAAATGCTTTACTATGCTAATACAACCCAACTAAACTACCAAGCAAAATGAAAGAATAAAGAAGACCAAAGGGCTATGTAATGTAACCAAAAGAGTGATGCAATATTACCATGTTTGAGAACCAAGGATTATCTTAAGTAATCTGGAAATTAAGTTAAGTTAGTCTTGGAACCAACTTAGGCAAAAATTGGTATACCTTTAAACAACCATTAACAATGCAAGATCAGAAAAAACATTTTGATAAAACATTTTAAAGAATGATTTGCTGAATAAAATCAAACCTCTGGATGACCAATTCTCAATAGTGTTTAATTAGCTGCCTTTATAAAAATATTTAAGGAGTATTATTTTGAATAAGAACCAAACCTTTTGGATAAATAGGTCTTAATGGTGTTTAATTAGCAGTCTTTTTTATTAACATAATATTTAAAGAAATATTAATATTAAAATATTTAAGGAAATATTATTTTGAGTGAGAACCAAACCTTTCTGGATAAATGGGTCTCAATGGTGTTTAATTAGTTATCACGTTTAGTAAAATATTATTAAAGGGAATACTACTTCCTAGATTGGAAACTAACAACCTTTCTGGGTAAATGATCTTCAGCTGACTCAAAAAGTGGGCAAGCACATGTTCTTAGCCGTTAGCGGTTGCAGCTAACAAAATAAATGTACATCTGGTTACGAGAATCAAACACATACTTTTAAAATGCCACTAATAAAAGGGTTGAAATACATACGAGTGGATGGTACGTATGGCCCATCTTCTGTGTTTAAAAACCACCCTTTAAATTAAATTCACTTTACTTTAAAAACACAACACAGAACACATCCTCAGCTGAGTGCTAGTCTGCTAGCACTTACTGTAGCTGAGTTTTTTTAACACAAACAAAACGAAATGTCATGAAACAAACATTATTTAGATTATTTACCTCTAAACTAATCTTCTCTGCCCAAACAGTACCTCTTACGTGAACCTGCTGAGGAGAAGTTGTCCGTGGCGACGAAGTTGAGGAAAGGATCCACGGTGAACAAAGGGTTAACTTGCAGCTAACCTCCATAGGTGTGGGAAAGGGGCAGCTTGTTCTGCCGGCCAAGGCAAAACTGCTTGCAGAGCTGTGCTGCAGTACCTTTGTCCTTCCTTCAGATGGGGGAAACTGCTCCACTCGGCGTTGTAGAGACAGGGTCTCTGCTGGGAACTCTCTGGAACACAGTTTGCTTCTGTAGACCTCAGAAAGAAAAGTCAAGCCACACTTGTACCTTTATTACCCTGTTCACAAACAGCAAATCATTCTTACTTAACTTAGTGCATATGATTTCATGATCGAATGACACTCTTGGATCCAGTTTGAAGAGTTATGTGTGTTTGCCAGCAAAGAGACAGTAGCGTGCTGTATGTCCCTCAACCCAATTCCGCTGGGGACCTGTGTGGAAGAGGTCTGTTTGTTGGAACGCAGGGTTTTCATTCAAACAGGGACGTAACGGGAAGTCCACTGTTACCCCTCTTGTTCCTGTTCCTGGCTGTGCTGGAAGTAGGTTAATACGATTTATTGTGTGAGTTCCAGAAAAGTTCTTACTGGCCTTTAATGTTGTAACTCATGGCTGGGTTCCAAAAGAGCACTGTCTGCAAAAACCATCCGCCACAGAGACAGTTTATTTCCCCAGGCTGTTTCTCTGATGAACACTTGACAGTCAGAATTCCAGGGCAACCCCATGCATACTTGGACTGATTGTACTCGTACTCGTACTAGTACTCGTCATCTTCCACTTCATCCGGGACCGGGTTACGGGGACAGCAGACTCAATAGAGACACCCGGACGTCCCTCTCCCCGGACACCTCCTCCAGCTCCTCCGGGAGAAGCCCAAGGCATTCCCAAGCCAGCCAAGAGACATAGACCCTCCAGCGTGTGCAGGGCTGTCCCCTGGACCTCCTCCCAGTGGGACATGCCTGGAACACCTCCCGAGGGAGGCGTCCAGGAGGCATCAGGTATAGATGCCCGAGCCACCTCAACTGGCTCCTCTCGATGTGGAGGAGCAGCCGTTCTACTCTGAGCCCCTCCTGGATGGCCGAGCTCCTCACCCTATCTCTAAGGGAGTGCCCAGCCACCCTACAGAGGAGGCTCATTTCAGCCGAATGTATCCGGGAACTCGTTCTTTCGGTCATGACCCAAAGTTCATGGCCATATGTGAGGGTAGGAACGTAGACTCACCAGTAAGTCGAGAGCTTCGCTTTTCGGCTCAGCTGTCTCTTCACCACAACGGACTAGCTTGGCGTCCCCCGTTACTGCGGCAGCTGCACCGATCTGTCTGTCGATCTCCCGCTCCATTCTCCCTTCACTCGTGAACAAGACCCCAAGATACTTGAACTCCTCCACTTGAGGCAGGAACTCCCCTCCAACCTGAAGAGGACAAGCCACCTTTTTCCGGTTGAGAACCACCCCAGCGTATTCTGTAGGTCTTGGCTAGAGGGGGCCTGCAGGACCATGTCATCTCCAAAAAGAAGAGACAAAATCCACTGGTCCCCAAACCCGACCCCCTCCAACCCTTGGCTGAGCATAGAACTTTTTTCAGCCTGTTTGATGAAAGAGTCCAACCCTGAGTCCCAGCCTGTGCTTCCACCAGGAATGCGTGACAGCAGGATTGAGGAGATCCTGTAAGTACTCTTCCTACCACCCGATAATGTCCCCAGTCGAGGTCAGAAGCTCCCCACCCCCACTGTAAACAGTGTTGGCAATGCATTGCTTCCCCCTCCTGAGGCGCTGGACGGTTTGCTAGAATCGCTTTGTGGCCAACCGGTAGTCCTTTTCCATAGCCTCACCAAACTTCTCCCAGGCCTGAGTTTTTGCTTCTGCCACAGCCCACAGTGGTGGGACCCTAGCTCCGCCATACCGGGCAACGATTGTGTGGTCCTCATGAAGGTGTCTTGAACAGTTCTTTGTCTGACCCGTCACCCAGCCTGTTTGCCATTGGAGACCCTACCAGGAGGATTTAAGTCCCAGACAACACAGCCTCTAGGATCATTTGAGCACTCAAACCCATCCACCACATTAAGGTGGAGGTTCAAGGAGGGGACTAGGACTGATTTCGCATTATATTCCATTGTAAAATCAATTGTGTATATATGTACATTCTTTATTATTCACTGTTATATATTAAAAAATCCTCAATGTGAGCAAAGTGTACAGGAGTAGAATTCCATGATTCCGATTCTGAATATGCTTTTTGCCCCGCATTTAACACGTCTCAGATATTTGAATAAAATTTGACATATTTGTCATTAGCCATTTATACTGGATTAGTTTTAATTTGGCTTTCAAGCAGGCTCTCTACTATTCCTCTAAGGATTTACGAAATTTCAAATCTTCATGGCATTCCAGTCTTTTATTGTCTGAGGATGCTTGAGAGCCATCTCTGATGTTACAAATTTTAGTTTCAAATCATCAAAACACATTGATGTGACTAATACATCTGCAACTTTAGCGGATCTTATTTTAAAACCCAAATGGGGGAGAACTGGGACAGTGTTGGTACTCATTTTTTTAATTTATGCACATCAGACCAAAGTCAAATGGCAATTTTTGCAAATGGATTGGGTGTATTTTTCATCACGTTTGTATTTTGCTGCATACAAGTATGAACTGAGCAATAATTGGGTAGTACTTGTTTGCATAGACTATTTCTTTATCACTCTAGGACAGAAAATGTATAATTTGGGCAGATCAAATGATGGTTAGCACTTAACAAAACCTTTTTTTTCATGTTTATTATATTAAATGACATGTTCTTGTTAACTCCAAAGTTTCTAATACTGGTACTGGAACCAAAAGTAATCCACGGAATCCTGCAGGGTTAATATTTCACTAGATCATTTTTTAATGATCTTTTAAATATGTGAGCTGCTTTTTATGCTCTCCTGTTAGAAACAGTGCACTTATACTCATGGTGCAGCAGAAAACCGAACTCTACACTATTGATCTGACAGTGTTTTTTAATCTATTTTTTGACATTACAATTGAATTTATTTCTTAATTTATCCATGCATTCATATTAAAGGTGGTACTTACCATCTATAGACAAACCTTCAAAACTATATGATGGCTTCCAAGTGGTCAGACAGAATTTAATTTCAGTTTCTAGTATCCTGGACACTTGAAGCATCAATGGTGAGCATAGCATGAGACACTTTGTTATTATAGGGCTGTCATGTTTAAGTCGCAGTTGTGTTCACTCTATAGCACTGGTGCACTTCTGCAGTTTGTATGCCACGTGTGAGCCTCAGTGCAGCTTATAAAATGATTTAGTTTTTTTTTTTTTGGACATGCTCATAAACTCCACGGCAGCCTGGCTAATGTGGTGGTTAGTGCCAATGGTACAGTTTCAAAGACGTTGCTTTACTATGAACTGAAAGTAACAGAGAAATAAATAAATAAATCCCATGCAAACCAAACCCTGCAAAAACTAAAAATACATATTCATCAACCAAAAATTGTTTGACATATGTTTGAGTGTCCTCATTAACCCATCTGTAAGTTTGGTTGAGCAATACTGCTAGAAAAGTGACTGTTTATCTGTCGTTCTGTGATCTAACAAGTCCAGTGAGGGTTTTTATGGAAGCAAAACCAAGACGTGTGTTTTTGATCATCTCTTGAGGTTAAAGTAATTAGTCATGTGTTAGGTTTTGTGCGATCAGTGATTCGAAAAGGGAAAAGGGAAATGGTTGAATCTTAATTTGTCAGTGGGAAGGATCAGAGGGATATTGAGATTATTTGTGAATTAAATAATAAAAATATTTTGCTGCACTTCATTATTTGACAGATTCATGCTTTGAAAGAAACACATATTGTATTTCTTTCCCAAACTTTTCCAAATCTAGTGGTGAAAATGTACTCTATTTCTCCTTAACTGTCAGGGCATGGAGCCCTATTTTGGATTAGAGTTTAATGGGGCTTTTGGGGCTGAATCTGCTCTGAACAAGGCTGTTTCCCAGACGAGCCAAAGCACCCTTAGCTAAAAGTGCAGGTGATTATGCATGGCTGTCAGTTCCATTTAGCCTACGGTTCCAAACTTCAAAAATGGACACAAAGCCCTCCAGTTTGTGTTTTGCCCCAGTCATTTAGATGCTACTGTTTATTTACCCAATACAGGACACCAATGTGTGTCTTAGTAGTGATAAGGAGCACACTGGAGGATACCCATTTGGAAGACATCATTAATGTGCTAGTGATGGACCATAGCTCCGATTATGCCTTCTTTCATGGAGTGACTGACATTTTCAAGTTGGGGATATGAAAGATTCTGTGGAGTGACACATTCATCCTTCTGTTCCACAATTTTCTAAACCCCAAACCCAAAGCCCCAAGAAATGTTTCCAAGAAATCATTGTTTGAGTCACTAATTTCAGTGACAAGCCTTGAAAATCTTATCGGGGTCTGCTGTTGTTTGACATTGCCTTAGGCGCAGAATATTTAAACAAATCTTCTCCCTATTGCCCTCAGACAGGAAATCTGTGAATAAAAAGCTTGAGTGGCTCCAACCAAATTAATTTTATCTTTGCCTGTTGAATGTGAGCTGTCCTCAGAAAAGATCAAGCCAAAGTTGTCTTTCCATTTTCTCTCTTTACCCTTCAAGCAAGTATATGCCTATGACTGGCACTTTTAAAGCATTGAATGAGCATGTATTTTATGGAAATGGACAAGTATTCAGTGTTTTATACCATGAATATCAACAAGATGGATGAAAAAATATGTTTTTTTTGTGGCTGCAATGAGTCTCCATGGAAGCTGTAGAAAGGTGGTTGTGACATATTGCATTAGCACATTGAAAAAGAATTGTCTACATGGCAGATAGATTTTTTATAGGTTTAGAGAATTTTACTGGGTTGCAAATAATTAAACGAGTAAGGAACCAACACTGTGCTGTAAAAGCAGAATATATTACGTTTTCTAAGAAGCAAAGCACAGAAAAAGTGCATCAGCTTGTCAACGCAGTACTTGAAATTATGATCAGTAGAATTAGAAACAACTGCTGTGTTCAAACCCATTTCTAAATGAAATCAAAAAAGTTCCAATAATCAATTTTTGTTTGGTAATTCATGGCATTTGTATTTTGTAAGAAAAAGAGTGCATAAAAGAGTGAATAAAGATAATTAGAAACACAATACATGTTAACAAGTTGTTTTGTTGTATGCAATAATTGGATAGTTTTGTTTTGTAAGTGTAGGGATAAGCACAGTGATATAATTGGTGCAATTTTTGTAATAATAATAATAATAATAATAATAATAATACTAGAAATAATAGAAATAAAAAGTCACAGAAGAAAAGACAGAATTAAAAAATTTCAGTTATATCATGAAACTGGCCTACTGTTGTTTGTTGAGGTTACGGAAATCAAAATGTTCTGGCTACCTTATTTACTACCAGCTCCTTCAGGAACGTGTTTATTTATTGAGGTCTGGGTTGCCAAACACAGGTTTTAACAGTTGGTTATAAGTCATTCTGACTGACCATAATGCTAGCCACATAGGCTACTGCATATGGCATTAAAGTTGTATAAGTGCAAAAGCAGTTGACTCGAGAGGAATAAAACACCAAAATAAGTAAAAAAAAAAATATATTGAACTTTATTATTAAACTTATTACATTTTTGAATTAGTAAGTTGTTAATGTACTTGTTTTCAATTTGTGCAGGTCTTAAATTTAAATCATACTGGTCTTTAAAAACATCTTTCAATAGTTTTAAGTCCAAACTACAGAAACCCTTTTATAGTTTATAGAAATAACACCAACAATCAATAGAAAACAAAATACACTAATAATAATAATAATAATAATAATAATAATAATAACAATGTTAACAGCATTCATTTTATGTCTTTACTGTGTAGATTTAACAAAACCTTTTATTATAGCTTTAGTATACATTTTCTTACATTTTTCAACCCACTCTGAGAAGAAAAAACAATGGGGGGCCATAAAGTGAACAAGAGGACAACTTGTTTCTATGCTCATAGAATGATGGTAAATGGAAATAAAAAGTGACAGATGACAAATGTTTAATGTCCAAGTAAAGTGCTTGGGTGAGACACAAACTCAGAGATACAGGCTGACAGAGTGTAACTCCAATGCCAAACTCCTCCAGCATTCAAACACAGACCTTCTCATCTTTTAAAATCTGATAATCCCTCTTCTTTCTGTAACTGCTGAAAAAACATCTTTAGGAGCTTTTTTTGTGACAATGTACAAAGAGAAAAAGAAAAAAAAAACCACTGTTTTTCAGTGTATAGATAAACAGATTATGTTTTTGACAGCTGCAAAAAGTCCTTGTGAGGGTGTTGAATGGACTGTCTTCAAGCAGTTATACATTTTCCAGGAAGAAAACTAGAACCTCACCATTAAAAAAAAAACATTGGTTTGGCTGCAATTAACAATACAAATCATCTAAAAGACAAAAATAATTTTGATAAAACAGAATATATAAGATTATTTAACTGCATTTGTATTCTTCAGTGCGCAGTTGTTTAGTTTAATATATAGATCTCATGTGACTCTCTAAAACCAACAAATCACCTTGTTATTGTGATGTCAATGCTATTCATTTACATAATTAATCAAAGTTTAAGTAATTAGAAAGATATTTAATACATAAACACTTTAGGATGATGACACGTAACTGAAAGATGTAAATACTTTTTCCATCATTTTGTGATCATCTGGTACTGACTTGAGTTTGCTTAATACTGCTGCTGCATTTTATGTATGCTGTTTGGCAGTACATTGTCACTGTATATCTGGGGTGTGCCCCTATGTAAAGTTGAACATCAGCACATTTTCACTACAGAAAAATGACACAAAAGATTGAATGAGACAAGGCAGCCCATTTAAGACTCATTTAAGCTGATAAACTGAACACAGAGAAAATTTTTAGCCCCATTGAGGACCTACTTTGGCTGCATCACGACCACATGCTGACATCATTTTAGTGATCAAGTGTCTTTCAATGTCACTCGAGAGACAATATTCTACATAGAGGCTGAGATTGTCCGGTCCAGACCAGGAGGAAAGAGTTTGTCACCTTGTGGAAGGTGCAGAGAGCAGAATTGGACTAGTAAAAATAAGAACTGACAGGATATTGATTTGCTTATCGCAGCTGTGCAGACACACAGATGTGAAGGGCAAGAGAAGGGGGGTGGGGTGGGGGTGATAGTGGTTATCAGGCTTTCACGTCTGATAGGGTGAGAGAAAAAAGGGAAAGGAGAGATTTATCTGCTGATTGCTTCGCCTCAATTTCTGTCCACTTTCTTCATATGCTTTACAGTAAAAGCCACATATTTTGTGAAAGTAAATAAAAAGTGTGCCTGATTATTGGGTCAGCTAAATGGACTGCTTTATCTGAAACACTTATTGATGTGGCTCACCAATATTCCATGTTCTGTAATGGGAAAACAGTAATACATTTTAATTAAATTACAACCATGTTATGTAGTAAGCAAAGCCGATTTCATGGTAATTCTGTAGCTCTTTAAAATTACTTTTTACCCAAGTTATATTCCCACTTTAGAAAGCAAACATCATAATACTTTAGAGCCAGAAAATTCAAAAGCATGAAAGGCTAAAACATAAATAAATCATAATCAGCCTTTCGATTGTTTTTCAAAGCGGATAAGTAATTTGAAAATACACTTTTCTGGCACAAAGAAATCCTTTTCCATGGATGACGTCGTAGTATGTGTGATAGTGTGGAGATCTGTCAGGATAATCAGAAAAAAGATTGCTTTTTTGCCAAAAAGACATTTCTAATGGGAATATGTTGTACGTCTGCTTATTGGTAAAGGATGAAGCCAGAATGTTTGCTATAGCGATCTTCAATGCAGCAAACTTGTGAGCTCTGTGAAAGTAAGGACAGGTAAAGAGAATGGATGTCTCCTCACCCACCATAAACAGTGTTTCTGTAGGAATACATTTTGACCCACGATAATAAAACAAATGATATCTTGGGTTTAAGGGACGGAACAACTCAAAGCTGACACATAGCTCTAGCGAGGTTAGAAGCAACTATTAGGGTCGTCTGACAATATAAATTGTGTGCTGATGTTTGTGGATCATGTAATTAAAACAATCATTAACCACACTCTCCAAATGTTCCTGCTGCTTGGTTTTGCCCCAGTATTTAGTTTTTTTGTTGGTTTGAGCCAAATGAAGGACAAATATTTGACTGCATATGCTGTTTGAGTTTTTTTTTAACTTCCCTTTCAACCACCACAAATGAATCATTTGTTACATTTAGAGCCAAATACGATGTTTTTGTGGAAACTATCTGTAAATGGAGTTCTAGAGTTTGAGTGGCATATCAGACTGTGTCCCTGGAATAACATTTTGACAGAGACATTAATGTTTTATAGTCAAACCCTCATAAGTAAAACACAGACTGATTATGTGCATTAAAGTTTGCATTGTTCAGTCTTTGCATATCCTTGAGGGGTTGCCTTTGTGCAAATTCCATGCACAAAGGCCCCAGACCAGGATTCAAAGCCCAGCCTTTCTTGCTGGAAGAAGTGTTACCAACTGTGCCATCATTCAGCACCTATTTGCATGTCTTGCTATTAAAATCAGGCCTAGTATAGTGACAGAGTTGTTGGTACAAATTGTGCTGCATCAAAGTAGTAAAGGTGTTTAGAAAAGGAGCAAAAAAAAGCAACATTTAACTTAATCCCTCAAGAATTGTTGTGTTTCAAATTACTTTCTTTTGGTCTTTGGTCACTCTGTGATTTACAGGCAGATTGGGCTTACCTCGGAGTGCTTTTAAAACCCTGGACAGGGTGCCCTTCTGATAGGGCTTCAAGCTATTGCTCTCAGAAGACATGTCTCTTAACTTCCACCTCCTCAATGGTTGAACTGCCTTTATCTCATGAACCAAAGATTTTGCAATCACTGCTTTTGTTTTGGACTACTATCATGTTATACCTTATGCATTTAATGCTTTATTTTGTCTTTGTTTGGTCTGCTGAAAAATAAACTCATTTGGTTTGCTTTGCCTCATTGTCATGTTTCCAGTCTAACAATAAATATTGGCACAAACCACATTTAAAGGTGCAGTCTGTATAGGTCAGCCATCAGTCACAGAGTTTAAACAGAGAAACAGACAGCCATGCATGTTTACACCCAAACCATTGCGCCCATTTGGAACCACCATGTGTTCCGAATGCCTTTGGGCTGTAAGAAATTTAGAGCACCGTAATAAATAGCACCCTGACAAAGGGGGCGCATTCAACTTCCATAAAGAAGAAGCCCAGCTCATGTTCAAACTAGCATTCCTAATTTGAGGCAACTGGGCTGATTGCTGCCCCAATAATCCACCTCTGGCTTTCAGTTCTTGACTTAAAAGGCACATATTTGAACATTTTGACCAGTGTAAGCATACAAGGCCAACTACTCTGATGCAAAAATACATGCTGGTAATTGATTTACAAATAAACCCATTAGCTGCAGGCTTTTAAGCAAGCTCTCTAATAGTGGCTCACCATTACCCAACCATTTCAGCATAAGAAGCTAAATCTTAAGTGTCTATTTATAAAAGCAAAAGAATTAACTTCTTAAAGGGTTGGGTATATCATGTGGAAATAAACCCCCAATTAGGTCCCTATTACAGCCTAAATACATAGTATCTGAAATCACACATGTATCAGTTGTAGCTGTAAACAGTTCCACTAGATCAGTATCTATTAGTCCCACTAAATTACTCTGGTTTATTGATTTGACTACTTGTAAGTATCCGTCTAAACAAGCAGCATCATTACTGGTAACAAAGTAAGGCTTAGCAGTGCCTAAGCCCCTTCTAAAGACCCATTCGGATTAAATAAAATTAAATTTTTTTTGTCCTCAATTGCATGTCCTATGTCTAACAGAAATCATAACAAGAGTTGTTTATCATTAAAATGACCAAAGACAATTACTTTCATACTGTTTTGTTTTTCCAAGTAAAGTGATCAAATAGCCACTGTGAACTTAATTTAAATTAATTAAATTATTGTAGAATCCAAATCGTATAAATTAATAGTTCATGCTCAACTCATGCAGGATTAGGGTTAGATTTCCACCATTAATAGGAGGAGAGGAAAAATGTGCTTGACAGGACCCTCCACCTCTGTTCCTAAAACTTAATTGTCACGATGTCACAATAGAGATGTCAGTGTAGCTATAAAGGAAACGATGGTCTAAACTTCTCTCTTTAATAGAAAGATCACCGTCTCATGGGAAACACACAGCAGTAGAGAACGGTGGAGATGGGATAAAGAGGGTGCTGATTAAATTTATTTCATTTAGTTAACTAGTTGCTAATATTTCAATTAGAGCAAGTAAAGGCGGTGACACTGTAGGGTTAAAAATGGAATAGGGAGAATTAGTCCAACTAATTCATAAGAGGAAATTACTTCTGTTCTCACAGGAGACATGCCTCTGGCGTCATTCATCAACGATACCGCCATCTCTGAATTAGCATCACTGATTTATAAAAAGAGGAAAAGAAAATTCTATTTTTGAATTTACTATATGTAGACTTTGGAGAAAATTTATGCTATGTGAGTTGTCAGCTGCAGATGCATATGACAAAGCTGGCAACAGTGGTCGCCAATCTTAGACTGAATTTGACAGAAAACACATAGGAGACTTCCTCTCCCCTCCTCTCCCTTATTCCATTAGCATAAACCCACTCACTCATAGAAACCATTAATGTAGCATCTTATTAAAACCCTATCAATACACCCTCTGCCAGTGTAGTAATGGCCAGGAATTTCTCTCAGTTAAATCTCGACTTTGGTCTCTACTCTGGACTAATGAGAGTCATCGCTCAGCATCTCTTTGGGCTAAATCACCTTTATTTGTATCTGCCTTTTCGCACTGTTGGTAATTTATTGAACAGAGAGCAATGAGAGAGGTTTTCCAAAGACTGGGGGCTGAGGTTTGGTAATAGGAGGGGTGGCTATGGCAGTTGTGATGCGGGGTTAGGGGAATTCGATGAGAACAGGTGGAAGTGAAGGAGAGAGACCACGCTCAGTTGATTATTCTAGAATTTCTGCTAGGGACCATGGTGAGCCATTAATTATTTAACATCAGAGTGCTGGCAATAAAAGAGAGCCCCATTGCTGCTGCCACTGATGAGGCATTGTTGTCTGTGAAAGTTTATCTCCAGTGATGAGATGCTGGAAGGGCACGCTTGATCCAAGTGCACCACAGGAATTTGAACTTCTTACTCAAGGGAGGAATTGTACATTGCTCTATCAATCTGGACATTTTACAGCTCAGGCTTTCTTGGCATGTGAAATGTGGGGGAGTATTTATTTGACTCCTTACTGTCTCAGATCTTAGGCAAATGCTGTGCGGTTTGGGAGGTGTTAGGATGACAGAGGCACATCCGTTGGATAGGGGAATTTATCCAACAACCCAACAAGGAAAACACATTTTCCACAAGTGAGGGGTTATATTGCATTGTATATATTTTGTTATAAATTAAGTCGTGTATTTCGGTATTGCACTTGGCTCAAGGGGTTTATTGCACATAAAACCAAGGAGTAAGTAATGTCTTTTATGCAAAAATCATTCAGCTGCTTAGGAAATGAGAAATTCTGAAGCAACATAACTGAAGTGCTGCTCCTTGCTTGTCTGTTTTGCAAGAAGAGTAAACCATTGTGTAAAACATTTTTTTTTCCAAAAGGATATCTACTAAAACACGTGCTTCTTCACTAAAACATGTCCTTCACACCCTCTTAAAGCTCATAGTCACAGTTTTAAGCTGCCAAATAAGTGAACATCTCAGTAGGTGCCAATGAGGAATACAGCAGAATAGACTGTTGTTCACTTGCAAACTTCAGGACAGTAAAAGTTGGATTTTAGCACCTCGCCCCCTATCAAAGCTTTAATTTTTTGATATTTGTGTAGGAACAACTGTTTAGTATCAACAAAGCATGATACTTTAGTTTGTAAATTTAATGACATAAAATACCTTAAAAAATATGACAATGATGTGATCTTATGGGGTTCCTGTGCACGGGAAGCATGATTATTTATATATCATTCTCAGTGGTTTGATTACTGTGAATGGAGCTTATGACCAAAAGTAAAGCAATAATTTGAATAGGAAACAAAATCCTTTTATGCAAAACATTTTCTTGCTAAGTTGCCCATTTATCTTTAGTCTTAAATCATGAATGTCATTCAAAGTTTGGGCTTGAAGAAAAGCTAATTCACACCTTTTTTTTTGCATTCACTGCAACATTTATGCCAATAGATTTTAAATGATGAAACAGCTTTGTTGAAAAAACATGTACTTCTGCACAAAATCTTTGTGGAGCAAATGTTTTACACAAAACTTGGCATGTACTAAAATTAACATTTAGCCTCATAGAATAACGTAACACACCTCAACATATGATGGAAACAACCTCAATCAGATGTAAACTGTAAACTTCCTTTTTTTAGTCACCTGTATATGTAAATGCTAATCAGTCTGTGCGCTGAGGAGCATTAAATGCATGTGAGTCATCTAAGGGGCACTTTCATTCTCACTGAGAATAAAACTGTGTCGGATTAGCAGATTAATTCCTCACAAGTCAGGTGTGATGTTTCCTAAGGTGGACAAGCTAAAGACAATCACACATGTACATAAATAGCTGCGTAAAGTTTTGTGGAACGATGGCAGCTTTGGCTCAGCTGGAGAACATAACCAATGGAAGAAGTTAGAGGGAGCGTTTTATTCATAGATCCTACTGATCTGCTGGTACATGATTATGAATGGCTTGTTACCCGCTGTAATTTACCCAGGGCAGTTATTTTGGAGCTCTGCCCAGAGCTGGCCTCAGTGTTACAGTGGGAAACCAAGAGGAATCATGCGTCGCCGGTGCCAGTTCAAGTTCTTACTATGCTGCGGTCCTTTCAACCAGAGCTTTTCAGAGGGAGCTGACTAAGAGGTCTGGCATTTAACAGTCATATAGGAAAGCCTCATCTGTATGTGGCTCAGATATATGAAGTTTCCCTAAACTGTGGCTCTCATTTGGCGCAAGGAGCTGATTTCTGAATGTAATCAGACCTATGGACTACACTGATACTGCTGCAAGGGCCACGTCTGTATGTGAATATGCTTTAATGAGTAGAAATCTAATTCAATATATGTGGAACCTATTGTGCTGCTCAAATGTGTCTCACTAATGCAATAGCACGTTGGTCCCCCCAACCTATGATTCATTTATTCTATAATTATAATAATTATATTTACAATTATTCTAATTATAATAGTTGTGTTGGGAACAAACCTCAAGAAAGCTCTGTACGCGATGGCTGGTTTCTAGGTATTTTTCTATTTTTTATGTGATGTCCTGAGTGGTTGTAGATCTAAAGTACTTCACATAGTGTGAGTGCTGACAGTCTTCCTAATAGAAATATGGGAGGCATATTCACCTCATTACAGTGATCAGCATTAAGCTATGATTGAGCTTAGTGCAACAGCTAGAGAGCGCTGTGTGGATTTAATGTAGACATTGTAGAAAGGGACGGGGTTCGAGCTGAGAAACGTTTCATTTTCAGTCAGGTTTTAGTTGCTGATGTCATTCAAGTAGTTGTTGGTTTACTAAAATTCACTACAAAACTCTCTCATGGAGAGTAGATAAAGCCTCTGTTAACGTTTTTCCACCGAAAGGAACCAGTTTGGTTCTTTGACTGTCACAGCATTGTTGCCATGGGCAGTCCAAACGCCACGTGCAGCTATGCCAAATTCACCATAAAGTGGGATGTATTAAGGCTACATGTGCGGTGACATGTCTACGCACAGTTTCATACATCTGAATTTTTTTATGCGGCGCAAGTTTCAGAATTTCTCCCTACTGCATACTTTTAGTATGAAAACTGCACACTCTTGCGTACATAAGGCCACTGGAAAGGTATTACTCAACTTTGAGTATGTAACATATGAACTAAAAGGAAGCAGTCTAAAACAAAACTTTGCAGAACAGATTTGTTAACTTTTTAACTTTGAGGTTTTAACAATAATCAAAAGAAATAAAACACTTTGTTACATCCAAACAAAGAACCACACAACGTTCTGATTATTGTCTTTAAAGCTTAAAGATGTAAATATTCATTTAAAACAGTAATATTCAGTCATAAAATAACTTGTTTGGCATTTTTGTTAAAGCAACATACACCTTTTCTTGTCATTATTCCCAATAAATTAAAAATTAATCTAAAACATAAACTTAGCACAACAGGTAAGGAAATTTGGAGTAATTTCATATTTATTGGCAATAAAACTTATATCGATGGAAAGCCTATTTATTTTTCCTTTAGCTGTGTCACATTTAAAAGAAAAGTGCATTTGTGAGTTGAGTAGCATAGTTGACTATTTGGACTGTTCTCATGAAAAGAAATTGCCAATGCTAAATAGCTTATTCCACTATTGACTCTTGTTCAGTTGACATAGATGTTTGAAAAGCCAAGGCAACAACAATTTGACGGTTTTTTAATTTATCCAACACACGTTCCATCCTCTTCATCCTCAAATTCTATGGTTAATCGCTGACAAACCCAACTCTGTGGAGGAAACTTGACATTGGAAAGATAGAGTTAGGTCTCTAAGAGGGGAGATTTGAGATTCCCACTGGTGCAGAATCTCATAAGTATATCTGTCTGTATTGACAAATCATGTTCTCAGTTAAGTGGATTTTACCTACATACTCATCTCAACCCATAAATGCATTTTCTTTACTAATGTGGCATTACTATTTTCCCAACAGTAATAAATGTATTCTCAAGAACTTTGTTACAACAAAGAACAAATCTACCAAACACAAATTTGCTTACTTTTTATGCAAACTTTATAAGGACAAAGTTATGACACAGGACCCTGGTGAGAGGTTTACTACACACGTTATGGGCAAGATTCTCACACACATTTTGGAGGTCCTATTAATGTATTATAACAGATCTGTTTTCAGGGTCTAATGTACAAAAACTGTAATGAATAAAAAAAAAAATGGTCAAAAGGTTTAATCTTGTAAATAGTTTTGTTCTTTGAAAAGTTTACTTTTTATGCTGTTGTTTATCATTTTTAAGGTTTGCTATGTCTTTCAAATCTACTTTTAACACAACAACGTTGGCACCTTTATAAAGGTTAAGCTCTCGAACGGAGATACAGTTTAAGCAGTGAAACACATCAAAGGGAAATTTTACCTTAGAGATTTGAACTTCGAGGTTTCTCTCTTTGAAATGTCCCCTACTGTCACTGCTGTCAATAACTAAACGGCTAAACCACTACAGTATACATGACAAAGGCAGAAAGGTAACCAAGGGCAGGGAGCCATTTAATATTTATGATACATGTCAAATTACTTAAATCACCTATTCATTAGGGCCTATATGAACTACCACCACAGCTCAGAAAGAAAAGGGTAGAGGAAGACATATCTGTGGGTTTTTGGTACACTTGTAATAAACATCACCAAAACAAGGCCAATAACAGTTTTTATGTTATGGCCATCGTAATCATTCTCAGTCTGGGAGGTGCTTTAGCTTTAACCACAAGAGAGGTCTGCCTGCCAAAAGTGCTAGTAATATAAATGCACTTTGAAGAATGAGGGGGTTGGCATGCTCCTGGACAAATGCCAGCTACACATCCAAAGCTGCAAAATCATTGTCGCGCTGACGCAGGCAATGACACTGTCTTAAGCCTTTCTTTTTTCCTCTGGACTTGTCTGTAGGTACAAGCAGAGCAGGAATGCCTCTGTTACATTATGCAAAACATACAGACAAATTATGTCACTTACCTTGCACATTTCATTGGAACTACTAAAAAGGGTGTGCTGGATTTTAAAGGACAAACCACTGATCCCATCCTTTTTCGTTTGCTTTTAACAGCATGCAAGAACTAGGGGGCAGCATTACTGCATACACTTAAAATAAAGAGTTAAATTTAACCATGCTGATAGGGAAATTCAACAAAAGGAATAGTACAGGAAAAATACTTTTAACATGCAACGTAGTGTAAAGAAAATGTACTTTTGAAAAATCAACAAGACTAAGACATGATAAGAGGTTGCTTTGTCATCAGCATGCCACACTGCAGTTTTATTTTGGCAAAAAGATGAAAGTATAAGAGAAGTATATAATCATAGAAGGCATTTACAAATTTAGCTAAATTGTTTTAATAATTTTACAGATTCTTTTAGTAAAGAAACAATCCAAAACTATTCAGTTCCTCCATTGGGATTCAGCCACCCTTCCTGAAAATGTACACGGCAGTGCACAGCAGGAGAAAAGAAAACTGTCTCAGTTATTAGACTGGTTCATTTAGAGTTGGCCATTTAACAATTATGACATATTTGAACAAAAACAGAAGGCAAAATTAACACAAACAAGTCAGCTAAACAACAAATAAGTAAACAAATGATATAAATCTTCTGACATCTTACACTAATAAAGGCAATGTTATAACTACAAACTAAAAACGAGAAATCTTTACACGTGGACCTATAGACCTTAACATACATTAAACTCCTTGAGAACTATCTCAGGACGGCCTACAATCTAGCTCAGTCATACTAGATGGATTATGACTGTGTACATAAATACGTTTTCAAAACAAACTCTCAGTAGGGTTTAGGTCTGAAATGTGATTGGACCATTCTAACACATGAATATGCTTTGATGTAAACCACTGATGTAGCTATTGTAGCTCCGGCTGTGTTTAGAGTCATTGTACAGCTGAAACTTAAACTTTCACCCATTTTCAAGTCTTGTATAGCTTTTGACAGGGTTTTTTCTATAATTACCCTGAATTAACCTCTATCCATTTTTCCATTAGTTCTGAGCAGCTTCCCTGTACCGGTTGAAGAAAAGAATCCCCATGATAATTCCTCCTCCATGTGTCACTGTAGGAAGGCTGTTTTCAAGATGATGTGGACTGGAAGTCCTCATATTTTGCATTTAGGCCTAACAGTTAAATTCTTTTATTACCTGATCAGAACACTTTCATCCACATTTGCTATGTTACAGACATAGCTCGTAGCAAAATTGTATTGAGATTTCTGATGGCTTTCTTTCAACTATGACTTTCGTCTGCTATGTTTTTAGAGTGCATTACTAATAGGTATCTTCCCAACAGATTTTTCCACATGAGCTAAACAATGCACCTCCTCCAGATGTACTATAGGTCTCTTGGCTACTTCTCTTGTTAAGGCTCTCTTAGCCCGGCCTGTCAGTTTAGGTGGGCGACCAAGTCTTAATAGGATGGCAATTGTGCAATACATTTTCCATTCCCAGATGATGGAATGCTCAGATTACTGTTTTCCAAGCTAACTCTGCTTTACACTTTTCCCCTACTTCATCATTGAACTCTCTGTTGTGTTCATTGCTCTTCACCATGCTGTTTGTTCACTGTTGTTCCCCAGTGAACCTTTGTCTCCCTCACTGAACAGCCATGTTAACTCACAGGCAGACTTAATTCCTGGATTAGATGATTTCTGTAGGCAGTTGGTCTCAATGAATTTTATTTCAGGTTATGAGATTTAACAGGGCTGAATAGAAATGCACGGCAAATTAATTCAGACTTTATTGTAAAAAAAACAAAAAAAGTTTGAAAGCCTCATATAATTTTCCTTTCTCTTCACAGTTACTTGCTATTGTGTCTTGGTCTATCACATGAAATCCCATTGAAATGCATTAGCATTTAAGGCCGTAACATGACAAAATGTGAAAATATTCAAGGGCTATCAATATTTTTGCAAGGCACTGTATGGTTGTGCATTGCAAGACACAAAAAGTTATTAGACCATGACCGATTTGATGAAACTGGACTCTTGCCTGGCATAAGGTATAAGGTATATTGCCAGTTTGAAAAAAGATAGGACTAGTCTTCTACAGATTTGGATTCCCCAAGGCTGATGGTCTTGCCAACTGAAGATGGGAAGTGAAAAAAAAAAAAAAAACATTTTCAAAACTCTTTTTTAATGCCTTTCTGGTGTATGGATGTGCCTGCAGCAATCCCTGCCCAGATTCAGCTATAACTTTGCTGAACAGTTTCTAAACAGTTCTGAGGAACTCAACTCTATTTTTCAACATGTTGAACTTGTCCATGTTTGACCACCTTACACTGCCTGATTTTCTCCTCCTTATGTATTTCTAACAATTATAATTCCAAACAGTCTTGATGACCATTGATTATATCAATATTTGTTTTTCTTCTCAGCCAGCTCCATGATGGATGATGAAGCAAGCTCCTTTTAATACCGGTTAGAGCAACATATAATGTAAACAAGTTAGGAAGTACATTACATGTTTTATTGTATTTTGGCAGGTTGTAAAATAACAATGGAATGATTGAACCCTTTAACTGATAAACCCAAAGATAGAAAGCATTGATTGAAGTTAAAAATACATCAGATTATTGAATTGCATTTAGTTTATATAAACAGGTACTTTAACAGAAGCATGTCTACAAGTTTGTATTCCAAATAGAATAACATGATTTTTTGCACTGACTTGATGCAAGATTACCTAAATAGTTTATAGTATTGTCAGGCATTCTTCACTGAAAGAGAGACTGAATTTATTTCTGACGTTCAGTCCTTCTTTAGTAAACTCAGCTTTGTAAACCATGCTGGTTTACAAAGCTGAACCCCCCAACATTTTTAGCTTCAAAATAACAGTAACTTTCAGGAGGTTTCTGTGTTTGTAGTTGTTTCATAAACAGCACTGGTCTTTGAGAGTCATAATTTTTATTTCCTCTGGTTTTAATTTATATAGATTTTTACGGAACCATGCGCTGACTTCTTTTCTCTAAAGGTTTATATGATGCTAAATACAGATTTGAGCAAACTCAATCACCCAAAAGAGACAATTTTAGATTGACAATATTTGCTTTGCGAGGGCTTCATGGTTTCAACAAACTGGCTAAATCCGATTTGGGCCCAAAATCTTTGCTGAATTTACTTGTGAATTTTAATAGATTAAAAGTTAAAACATTTTAGTTTGTCTTAGGCTTCTGTAACCCTCCTCTAGTCAAAGCTCTCAATTGACACATGATTCTGTTCTGTGGCACAATAATCAAGTATCATTTTTTTTCTTTAGTACTTTGTACTTTGGTGGTCCAAGTAAAAATTAGTTATAGTGAAAATAAATTGTAGGTAAATGCTGCCTCTAAACAATAACATAAGTGTCCCATCATTGTAAAGAGTTAAAACAATTCATTTGTCCATTGGAGGAGGAATGACATGTTGAACGTAAACCCCCTTTCAAAATGGCAGTTTTTTGTGGAATAAAACAAATCATTTATTTTTTTTTTTTTTACTTTGTTGTAATATTTATCCTGGAAAGTTCTACTGAAAAGCAAATTGCAATAAATTAAAAATGCCATGGTAGAATCAGAAAAAGTGTGCATACCATTAAACTGTTATTCATTATATATTATACACTTGCATTCAGTCTTCTTAAATACACCCCAACCTTCAATTATGGTGAGCCTGATTAACTAAAAAAAAAGAGTTCAGCTGCAGTAGTTCGGGTTTCCTGACCTTTAGTCATTTACATTCTTTAGCTGAAGCTATAGTTTGCAGAGAGGTAACAAGGGATCAACACAATCTTATTGTTCAAAAAGTATCAGTCAGGAGAAAAGTCCAAGAAAATTCCACAGTATTTTACATATTCTACGGCACAGTGAAGGGAGTTATCAATAACTAAAGAAAATATCAGACAACAGTGATATTATGTAATCGGTAGGTTTCTTCTATACTGATCAAAAACCTAGATTGAAACTGGTCTCGGAGGTTGCCAAGAGGCAAGAGAAATCAGGACAAATTCTGACAAGAAGTCTCTGAGAAATATTTTCAAGACAGCTGAGGTAAAGATGTGACAGACATTAGACTGAATGCTGAAAGTGTCATGGAGTGACATTTTGGACTTGTTGGTTTATTTTGTAATTTTGATTCTCCTCATGGCTCTTTGTTTATTTCTTAAGTTATTGTTTCTATGTTCCCCTCTAGTTTATCTGTTTACTTTAGTTCATAGTTATTCTAGTTCTTTATTTCCTCCTCTGATTTATTCCCTTGCTTAGTTTGTGTTTTCTGTTTTAGTCCTTTCACCCATCCTCAGCCTTTGTATTTGTTTCACCTGTTCCTTGTCACACCTGTTCCCTGTTTCTTTGATTACCTGCCTTTTGTTCCCCTCTCTGTGCTCTGTGTATATTAGTTGTTCTGTTTGTTTAGTTCCTGGCTGGTTCCTTGTTTCTATGTCGGTGATGTCTATGCTTCGTTTATGCTACGTTTCTATGCTACGTTTCTATGTCTATGCTTTGTCTATGCTTCGTTTATGCTACGTGTACCATGACTATGTTTTGTTTCATGCTTCGTTTTGCCATACTACCTGGAGTGTGGAATATACTAAGATGCGGCTACCGAGCTCTTGTCTGCGCTTTGGTCCGACCCACAGTCCTCCCCCGACAGAAAGTACTATTTTAGGGGTCTGCACACTTAGACAAAAGGCCATTGCTGCTTTCTTATACTTTTCCTTTTACCAGATTTGTTGTTTTTTAGTTGAACTGTACTGAATATATGCAACACAGAAACCTGGCATTTTAGCCAGCGGGGAGGGTGCATACACTTAAAAGATTCACTGTATATACTGTGCCCAAAGAAGATTTCAATCTGTAAATTGGACACAACCAGTTGTGCCATGCATTGATTCTGTATGTTGTCCCACAGCAGTGTAGGACATCATTTCTCCAACTTGTCCTTTTTGCTGTTCCTTGTTTCCACTCATCCAGCTGCGGTACACACTCAAGCACTATTTACGCTATCAAGCACTTCTAGACAACAACCATTAGCCCTGATCTGAATGGGTTCAATTTGTTTTATCTTAATGATAAAAATAAAAAGTAATTTGAGAAGTGTTGGACAGGCATGATACTCTGGCAGATTTTTACCCGTGCTATACAAGAGTAGTGATTAGGAAAACACAACTGCTGCGGAGGAGTACTAGATAAACTGCACTTCTTGAATGAAGGCACCTTGCACATTTATTTTGCTGCCAGCACTATAACAATCAGCGTTTTTGATAACCCACAGAAAAAAAAGAAAAAAAAAGCAGCTGATCATCTCTAACTGAGCACTACATGCAGATGAGGTGGATCTTAATGTCTCCTCTGAGTGTTGTTGCACCCTGTAAATGTCACAGAGGTATTTGATATGTGGCTGCCATGCAGACCAGCATTAAAGCAAAAAGCAGGGCTGTTTTACTGGACATCGGTGCTAAATCATCTGTCAGAAATTACCATTGTCATCATCCTTAAAAATTACTGGCGTGAATTTATGCATAAAGACTAAAATACATTGATTTCCCTGTCTACGTTTGAGAAAATTTTTCACATGAAAAATAAATATGAGTCACAACAAAAACGGTCTTACTTTCCTTCTGTTTTTGGTCCATGTGTTTTGCCCAATTCAGTAACCCTCTGCATGATGCAGTGTGTCAAAACAGTGCAACACTCCCATGCAGCGCACATTGCTCCAGGTTTGTATCTCTCCAACTGGAGGTCACAAAGTGACATTGTCCTTTTATGGCTGCTCTTCATGGTGCATCACATAAGCTCTGAAATGACTAAATCCCTCAACCAGTGTCCCTGACCTACAGCATCCCTGGTAGTGCTGCTGCATTCATAGTCTTTGATGTAGTCCTGAATAGGAATTGGTCACCGTCTTCATTCTAGGGACTGATGTCGCCTCTGCTGTTCTTATGCCTACAGGCTTGGGAGAACTTGGAGGCTGTCTCGTCTCTGTCTGATTCTTGGTCCATATCTCTTAGTTTCAGAACTACATCTGCAAAATGATATTAAGCTCTCCTGCTTCTTTTTGTATTTCTAAAATCTGTAAGCCATAACCAGGATTGAAACAAGGATTGAAATATTTCACTCTATGTGTTATTGTTAGGGCTTGAGAAATGGACGAACCCAGAATACAGACTAGCAGGCAGCATGATGGTAAGTGGAAAATATTTAATAACAAAAAACTCACTCACTAGGAGGCAGAAACCAAAACAATAAACGCACAGGCATAACTGACAGGGGCAGGCTGGCAAGACAGGCTTGGCGTGAACAGCAGGACATGAGCATGAATTGAAAATGTTTCCGCGATGAATAACTGAACAGTTGTGTATATATGGAGTTTGAAACAGGTGGAGTAAGGAGACAGATTAGCTTGGAGCAGGTGAACCAAATAAAGATAATGACAGACAGAACAAAACGTGGCTGGAGCAAAACAGAAACTCATGAGTACAAACTAACAGAAACTAGAAAAACATGAAACTAAAGCATAACCAGATCCAAAAACCAAACTTGACAAAACATGAATACAAAAACTAAAGCATGACCAGGAAAACAAACAGAAACATAATTCAAAATCTAATAATAATAATAATAATAATAAACAGAACTGTGAAAAACATATAAAGAAAAAACCCAAAACCAAACAACCCCAAATCATAACAGTAATGAATCTATATAATACTTTGATACTTTACTTTTAGAAATGAGTGAAAGAAAGGTATAAAGTAAATGTGAAATGTGAAAATTCAGGGAGGTGAATATTTTTTTCAAGACACAGCCTTTGTTAAAACTGTGTGCCCATGGATTATTCTTAAATGACCATACTTGATTACTGAAAAAGATGTCCTTCAGATGATTAGGTGGATTCAGCTGTGTGACTGGCATCTTCTTTGAATAAGGCATTTGTCAAGTCTCTTATACTTATATCTAATATCTAATTTGCTGAAATATATATGAGAAAAGCTTAAAAAAGACAAATGCAATCATCTATTTGGTCTAATTCAAATTTTTTTTTTTTTCTTCCCCTGGCTGGTAATTGAATGAAACATTTGGTTAATCATTACATCTGTTAGCATTATTAACGGTCACATAATTGTAGCTCTGTATAGTTTTAATTCGGTTTTATATTTAATCATGCAAAGTGGATTTATTTTTTGTAAACTACATTGCTACTGTTGAATGCTCTATAATTGTATAGTGGGCTCCAAACATAAATTATGTTCAACAATTAAGCTGATTAATATTAAGCATAATTCTTGTAAAAACAATGTTAACTGCATTTGTATCTGAAATGAAAGTATTTTTTTTAGAGAGTATGCATAAATTTTATCAAACGCGTATCTACAGCTCTCCTTTTACTTGACCTCTATGCAAACGACTAGATGATATTGACCTAATTTGTTTTCGTTTTTTCCAACCCTTTTATCTGGCCTGGTCACAGATGACAAATGTATTATATCACAGCAGTTAAGCCAAGTGAAACTTCCCATTCATAATGAAGTGCGTGGTGGGGGTGAAAGTAGGTGGAGTTGCTTAGCTAGCCAGCAAAGACATCTAAGGGGGTTTGGATAGCTGTGAAACAGCTCAAGGGTATTCTATATGAGGAACCTCCCCCTGAGATTTGATCTGAACTCAAGCCGGGCTACTGTAGAGAAATTCTTGGATACAGCTGCTAATGAGACAGTGCTTTTTCACAGCTAGAGGTGTTGTGCATTAATTATCCATTATAAAGTTCTCAAATAAGACAAACATATTTCACAGCTGTAAAGTTGGATAGTGTTGTGATTTCTTTAAACTTGTTTTCATGTCACGTCACCTAAAGGGTATAATGGTATGAAAATGTAGGATCATTATTACTGTGTAAAAACTCAGCACTAATATCATGTTTTTGTTAAATTGTGGTGAAAATATGAAAACACTATTAGTCACATTTTAAGTCTTATAAAAACATTCATAATTTCGTCTGTTTTCAAAGTTTAAAAATGAGACCCTGTGTGTCAGTCAGTTACCTGTATGATGAAAGGGAAAATACAAACAAATATATATTACAGAAAAACTGAATAACTCCCTAGACTTAAAAAATACATTGTTTTTGTATTAACTGTATTTACGGTAAAATTCTAATTATATGAGAGAGTTTAATGCAAAAAATATATATTCTTACATTTTAAAAAGGTCAGGATGATTTCTAGAGTTTTTAGAAGTTATTGGCAAAGACAACAAATTTGACAGCTTTCCCATTGTTGAATGATGGTACAAACAAGTTTGAAAGAGCACATAATTTCCTAAGTATTTGGTATATAGTATTTTCATGAATTGAGAGTATAGTGAAAACTGTTTTAATTTTCTTTAGAATATATTATTTGAAAGTAAGTACACAGAATATATCCTTTAGGTTTTTATCTGCTGCATTAATGATTTTGAGAAAACAAATGCTTTCTCATTTAGGCAAAACAAAACTCAAATCAATCATAAAATCTGATTAAGAAACCAACAGACGAGCCAGACCGTCCTTAAGAGCGCATACACCCTGCTAAAAGGTAACTTACTTAGGATTAGCTGTTATGGCTGCTGAAGGCAGATGACTATTTGTTGCATTTCCTTTTATTAGATAATGAAAAAAAAAACATTGAAAAAGTCTTCCTTGTTCAGTCCAATAAATATTTAACACATGGTGCTAGTTGAAGACTATAATATTCCCACTCTACTTTTCCTTATTCCTGCTTACATTTAGAATGAAATAGATGAAAAGATGCATTTAATAGACAATCAAAAAACTCGGATTTTTCATTAGTGTGGTCATGGTTTAAATGATAATTTAAACTATTAGAATGGTAGTCCCGGTTGTTGATTAATTTTATCATTAACCATTAAACCATTAAAACTGTTTGCAGCTACATCCCTGCGACACCTAATGTAGTGTTTCTCAGTAGGATTCAGTGTTTGGGATACAATGCTATCCTTGGTCTTTTAAGATTCCCATGCTTTTTCGTAACTATCATGGCTCGGGTTTTCCCAACCCCACCTTTTACCAGATCACTTACTAAGTGTTTCTTCTCCAATGTAGCATCGCTGCTCTTTGATGTTCAAACCCCTTCCTTCTCACAAAGTAGAGTGACGGCAGGAGCAGAGAAAGAGGCAGATGGGCCGCGACAGGATGTTGCGAACCTGATGTCTCTCTCTCCCTTTCAAGTGCTCTGGTTCAATCAGCCCTTGCTGCACAAGCTGTTGTGGAGCACCTTTGAAATCATGGTGTCTGCACAATAGTCCTGACTATTAATGACTTCTTGTAAAGTTCCAAAGCAGCTCAGATTACCCATCCTTGTCCACATGCTCATGTACCAGCAGGTGCAAGCTAGAACAACAATGATGTGCTTCACCATGTGTGCATTAAAACATTCTCTCTCTCTTTCTTCAACTAACCTGCAAACACACATACAGGCGAAGTTCTTAGAAAATGCTGCATCTTCTTGGCAGTACCTTATATACTTCAATGAGGGAACAGTGGACAATTAATATGTAAATGTGGCTGATCAGTTAAGGTAGAGTACCTGCATAAAAAAGGATGTGCATGTTAAATGGCCAATGTGGTATTATACACATGTAATTGGATTAATGGTTTACCAAGAAACTAGGCTACAGTTTTAAAATATTGAATGTGATTGCATGGGAGGCATATGTGATTAAAAACATGTTTCAAAAGCTCTGTTGGGTTTGATTTGAAGCCATGTTACATCCTGTGAGAAGCTACCACACTTCTTGAGCCATTTCAGAGAAGCGGTATCAAACGGCACAAGAGGTCAAACATGCAGGTGTTCAGCCTACAAATATGGCACTACAGTTAACAGCGTACCTTTAAAATACAACTAAAGTATTGGACTGCCTTAAAGGAGATAGGGAATCGTGTCCTCTCTGGAGCTCTGGAGCTGAAGCTACAAGGACCAGCCCTAATTGGGTGGTAGGCTTGGGGAAACTAGTATGTTATAGTGTGTGTGTGTGTTCCTGTCTTGGCATCACAGTGAGAACCATTTTCCCGATTTCACCATCAAATTGAGGACCGTTTGTACCAATGTGAGGACATTTTGCTGGTCCTCACGACCTATTTTGCTAACGGTTAGGTTTAGGACTAAGGTGTGAATTGACTTTATATTAAAGTTAGGGTTAAGCATGCACTGGTAATGGTTAGGTTTATGGTTATTGTCAGAGTTAAGGCATAGAAAGGGTTGAAAATGACTGAAAATCAATGGATGTCAAGGAGAGTCAACACATGGTTCTCACTACATATAGCAAAACAAGAGTGTGTGTGTGTGTGTGTGTGTGTGTGTGTGTGTGTGTGTGTCAGAAAGTGTGGATGTGTGTTGTGAGAATGAAACGTGTGAGCAGAAAAGTACTGCCCTCTGCTTAAACCTGTGAGGCTTATTACTCAAATGTGCCAAAGTGATATCTTGCTGTCAAAGCCGTCAAGAAAGTCTTCACCTCTGGTAACCAATAGCCAGGAGCAGTAAGGCAATGTTTTTCCTGTGTCAGTGTCTTTTATACAGTGTCCATCTGTACAGATTTTAGGTAGGTTTATAAGTGGCACACCTCTTAATTGCATCACCACAAGCTGTGCATTCTGGCTCTTGAAATTATGCTGTTAAATATAATGTTCTGTAAATAAGACTCCCTAATATCCACATCACCTGATAATATTAGCATTCTTACTAATGGCAAATAACTACTCACAAGTTTATGTTTTAGCAAATGAAGAAAATTCACTGCTCATGTCATTGTATTTAAAAGTCTAATTTAATTTATATTTTGAATAGTGGTTTTGGATTTTTGAATGTTTAATGAAGATTTACATATGATTAAAGCTACACTCATCCACCACTTTTTTCAAGTACAACTTGCTACTGTCGGGTTGAATTACCTTTTGTCTGAATTAACTGTATTAATTCTTCATGGCATAGATTCAACAAGTTGTCAGAAACCCTCCTCAGGGATTTTGATTTTCCATTAGACTGAGATCTGTGACAGTATAGGTCATTGGAGGGCATTGAACTCACTGTCAAGAAATTTGTTTGATATGATTTTAGCTTTGTGACATTGTGCATCATATTGTTGTTGTAAAGGAATGGACATGCTAAGCAACAATACTCAGGTAAGTTGTGGAATATGAAGGATGCTCAATTAATACTAAGCGCCCTAAAGTGTGCCAAGAAAATATCCCTCACACCATTACACAACCACCGCCAGCCTGAACTGTTAATAGAAGGCAGGATGGATCCATACTTTCATGGTAAATTCTGACCCTAACATCAGAATGTCTCAGATGGAGTCAATAATCATTGGACCAGATACCATTTCTCTTATCGGTTATTGTCCATTTTTGGACCAATAGATTCAGTTTCCTGTTCTGAGTTGAGAGGAGTGGCTCCAGGTGTGATCTTCTGCTGCTATAGCTGCTGTATCTGCTTCAACGTTTAACATGTAGTGCTTTTGCAGGCGGTATTTATTTGGTGTTACTGTTGCTTTTCCATCACCTCAACAAGCGTGCCAATTCTCTTCTGAACTCTAAAATCACATCTATCTCTGAATGTATATTTTCTCTTTTTTACATCATGCTTTGTAAAGTTGAGACATGGTTGTGCATGAAAATGCCAGCTGATCCACACCTTCTGAAAGACTTAGAGCAGCCTGTCTGGTACAAACAATTATTGCAGGTTCAAAGTCAGTTAAATTTACTTTTTCGCTTTCAGCTTCAGCAAGTCCTCGTTACCACTCCAACATTACAAAGTAAACTGAGCTGCTGCCATGTTATAGGCTAATTCGCTATTTGCCTGAAGAAGCATTTGAACAGGTTTACATTATAAACTGAACATTGAGTGTACAGTGCATGCTAGGATAAAGTGTCAATAGTTCTGTTATGTTTACCAAATAATAAATGTGTAATCTATTTGCGAAAACATGTATTTGTTGCACTTAAAATTTATTTATGTACAGATCAGACCTCAATGTGTATTTTGAATGTCTTCTTTGGGATGTTTTTGCAGTTTTATTTAGAAAAAACCTCCAACATCACAGGCTTATGTAAATCTTGTTTTGCTGGCCTCTTTTAATGTAAGCTATATTTTCTTAAACAACTAGAACATATAGTACAGACCTCTCCTCCTTAGAGCCATACATCTGAGGTTGCATAAAGTCTCACGACTTTTGAAAGAGATTCTGCAGCACTGCAACACTTTGTGGTAGCCCACTAATGAGTGTGTCAGAACAAATTAAACGTAATCATATACCTTAAATTAATATGTGCTTGAAACTTTAGTGACATCTGGAACTGTGGGGTATCTGATGTCCAGCAGAAATAACAGACTAAATGCATACAGCCTACAAAGGCTGGTATTCTATCACTTGGAAAAGACAAAATGTTTTTTTATTTAATTTTTTTTTATTGTGTCCTGTCCGGCAGAGTAACGCTCAGAATTGTTGTCTGAGTGCCAAGAAATTGCCCAACAGATTTATTTTCACAAGCAGAGCATCACAGCTAATGCTTTAAAGCTCTGCTTGATATTTATAGAAGAAACTTTATTATAAACTTCTTTGGGAATATTTCAATTGTTACGGACACGGAGACTGAAATGAAAAGGAAAAATGAAGCTCAAAAAAGAGAGAAATGGGGAAAAAGGGGAGAAAAGGAGGAAATAATGGAGGAGAGAAAGAAGGATAAAGAGAATACAAGATTACACCCTGCTTGCTTATACACCTACAGCTGTTTTTTTTTTTTTTTAACAAAATAATACACAGTAATTCTGAATGTAAGATGTACTTAGTGAGAGGTGCAGCCCAAAATAGAACATCTGTGTATCTGTCAACACCTGAAGCTTAACACCTGTGAGTATGAGTGTGGACGCGCTTTTGTATGCAAGGTTTCTCCACAAAAATATGCAATAGCGAGTGTGAGGACCCACAGGCCTGCCCCATGGTCCCTGGACGGACACTGAGGAGATCTGAGTCACAGACATCTAAAGGCCCAGACAACAACAACCACAAGTACACTAGTGGGCAGAGACTCCAACCACCAGCAGGCGGTGTGGCGGGGAGGAAGCTGATCCAGGAGAGGGAGCAGTTCAAGACCCAACCTGTCGGAAAAAAAAAAAACAAAACAGGCGCACACAGTCACAATCACCCACTCCCACCCTCATGCATACACATAAAATCACTCACACCCAACATAAGGATAACAACAATGGACGTCATACACTCACTCACACTCCCCATGCATACTCTATACTCCCAGGTCCAGGCGCCTGTAACCCCTCAGGGCAACCAGCCCCCGGACCCAGGAGGTAGTCCCCTTCCCTCCTGGGGTAGAGGCAGGCAGACAGCGCCGGTACTGCCCAGCTCCCGCCCCTCTGGCCTGAACCCAGTCCCCAACAACCCCCATCCACCTCCGGAGAGGGGGCTATGTACAAAAGAGGGGTCCACATGGCCCAAAGCAACCCGCCAACCGAAGCCGCCCCAGGACGGAGCAGTCCCGACCCCCCAACGAGCCCTGATCTCAACCCCATGAGTCTCCCACCCCCCAGTGAACCCCAACAAGAACCTCCCCACAGGGCCACCCCCAACAAGGACACCGATATCGAACACATCCCCCCGAACCCAAACGGCACGAATCCCCCCCCCCCCCACAGGGGCACACCCCCACAGGTGAACTCCGTGGTCGAGAAGCCAATGAAGCCACACCCACACAGCGCAAGCTCCACACACAGCCCTGCTCTAAGAACCCCCGCCGCACCTCGCTCCCCCACCACACAGCGCGCCGCAACGGCAAGGCAAGGGCCCTGCGCAGCGCCAACCCCGCCCACCGGCGCAACAGGGCAGACCCTACCCAGCACCGCACCCACAACCGGACCCCTGACCCCACACCATGATGGGACAAACTCATCCACCCAGAGGTCCCCGGCCAGCGGCAGGCACCCAGGGCCAGTGACCCCACCACGCCCCAAACAGCAACAAAAAACACTACATCACTGCCACTGCAACGACCGCCCAGGGAGAAACACTATCCATCTCAGCTCCACCATCGCCGCCCAGCCGATCCAAATGCCAGTGACCCCACGCCCTAGAAGTGGACACAACCCCTCCACCCCACAGGCCGGAGCCCCTCCAAGCCCCTCAGACAAGACAGCCAGCAGAGCTGCACACCTCCAAGCCCGCCCAACCCCCCCAGACAGTGCCAGCAGCTCCAGCCCACCAGTCCACGAGAGGGATACATGCACCGGCCAGGGACCTGGGCCATGCGGGCCAACCGCTCTAGGCCAAGCACACCCCGCCAGCCGTCCCGGTGTAGTCACAAGACATGCTCTGCCGCCCCACCCACCCGACCGCCAACCGCGGCCCAGCGCCCGACCCCGGGCCCGGACTACAGAAGGAAGCTGTGGAAAGAAGGCCACGGCAGCCCCAGTTACCGGGCACCCCGCCCACCCCCGCACTCCCGCATGGCGCACCACGGCCATGCGAGGTGGCACCCCCGCATGGCCACGAAGCAGTCCAGCCCCCCCATCAAAACGGGGCCACATCCTACGGTTAAGACCCCCCCGCCGAAGCCCGGCACCCACCCAGCCGGCAGACCAGGGCCCAAAGCCAGGGGCCGAGATCCAAGGGAAAAAAAATAAATAAATAAATAAAATTTAGAATTACTCTTGGAATGCATTGAACTGTGGATGGAAGCCAGAGTTCATTGAGAAAACTCACACAAGGAAAACATTTAATCTCCACAAGGAAAGACCACATCCCAGATTTCTTCCAAGGACCTCTGTGCCCCATTATATAAGTAGAAACAAAACTGTGGAGTTAATCAGTGCAAAACAACACATCAAATGCATGTTACTCTCAATAGTTCATAGTGTTAGTTATTATAATTACCAGTAGTTTATTCTCACTGTATAAAACAAAAAAGGAAAAAAGGAAAAATACCCATACTGTCCTGCAAAAGCAGAAAAAAAGTCCTATTCCTGCCCCTCAATCAACCACAATTGTGGTCTAAAATAGTCTAAAATACCTAAAATTCATCCACTAATTTTATACGTTAAATAAATACACCATACAGAAGACCAAAAACTCCAGCTGTGATGCCAAAATTAAGAAAATTGTCCCTCAAACATTAATACAGTGCCAAATCTATTGACTAAGTACATGGAGTTTGTATTCTATTTCCTGTCAGTACACATGCAAGATAAAAAGTTCAGATCTGGTTGTAAAAGCTATGCATTTTGACCATTATCAATCAAACAGGATCTTCACGAGTCCAGACAGCACCTCCTACCATCAGCAAGCACTGTCTCCTCTTCTTTTCAGTGCTATACGTTTTTCTCATCGCTCACCATCACTTCGATCACTGAGTCTGTTTGTCCCTATGGCAACTAATTTTGTTTATTATGTAAAATTAATTATGTTGCCATGAGGTGAAAGTGCTAACCATGCAGCTGTGCATCCCCCCAGTTCCATATAGTGTAATACAATTATTAATTATTAATTTAATTAATTCAGCAGAGGCTAATTCAGTCACTCAATAATTGTAAAACCATTATTAAATTACTATTAATAACAAAAAAGTAGCATTGCTGTGTTAGAAAACAGATTGCATTGAATGTTCAATTAAATCCCTCGCCCTGTGCATGCACAATGTGGTGTGAGACAGTGAAGCAGAGAACTCCCTCTTAATAGAAAGAGACCTTTAGCAGTACAAGAATTAAGACAGACAGCTGCATTTCCCGTGACTAAGTGGGAGGCGGCAGTGGGGAGGGTAAGAGAACAGAGAAGACAAACAGCAAACGCCAGATTATCAAAATTTGGAATGGAAAGGGGAGTAAAATAAAGAAAGGCAAAAACGTTAATGACAGCAATAAGATTGAGTACATACCTGTAAAATAAAAAGACTAAAGACAGCAGACTGAAGAGAGGTGGTCAACATATTGTGGGCTGGTCCCAGTAGCTTAAGCCTTCAGCAGCATGACTAAAGGGATATTCCAAGGTTACCCAAGCCAGACCTAACTATAAGATTTATCAAAAAGGAGCGTTTTAAGTCTAATCTCAAAGCTAGTCACTGTCTACCTCCTGAATTCAAACTGCAGTGTGATACATCTAGCTGAAGTATGATTCTCACTGAAGTAAGCCTGCAACTATGCAGTCTAAAAGGGACTATATCAAACTGTATTTTATTTCAGGACAACATTTTTAAATTATATTATAAATTTTAGATTTAGCCCCAAGAAGATTAAAGTGAACGTTTTGTAGTGGATTTAAAAAAAGAAATCTTGCTACAGTATTTTCAGGTCAGCTCATACAGGTCCTTCTCAAAATATTAGCATATTGTGCTAAAGTTAATTATTTTCCATAATGTCATGATGAAAATTTAACATTCATATATTTTAGATTCATTGCACACTAACTGAAATATTTCAGGTCTTTTATTGTCTTAATACGGATGATTTTGGCATACAGCTCATGAAAACCCAAAATTCCTATCTCACAAAATTAGCATATCATTAAAAGGGACTCTAAACGAGCTATGAACCTAATCATCTGAATCAACGAGTTAACTCTAAACACCTGCAAAAGATTCCTGGGGCCTTTAAAACTCCCATCCAGGGTTCATCACTCAAAACCCCAATCATGGGTAAGACTGCCGACCTGACTGCTGTCCAGAAGGCCACTATTGACACCCTCAAGCAAGAGGGTAAGACACAGAAAGAAATTTCTGAACGAATAGGCTGTTCCCAGAGTGCTGTATCAAGGCACCTCAGTGGGAAGTCTGTGGGAAGGAAAAAGTGTGGCAGAAAACGCTGCACAACGAGAAGAGGTGACCGGACCCTGAGGAAGATTTTGGAGAAGGGCCGATTCCAGACCTTGGGGGACCTGCGGAAGCAGTGGACTGAGTCTGGAGTAGAAACATCCAGAGCCACCGTGCACAGGTGTGTGCAGGAAATGGGCTACAGGTGCCGCATTCCCCAGACCTGGGCTACAGAGAAGCAGCACTGGACTGTTGCTCAGTGGTCCAAAGTACTTTTTTCGGATGAAAGCAAATTCTGCATGTCATTCGGAAATCAAGGTGCCAGAGTCTGGAGGAAGACTGGGGAGAAGGAAATGCCAAAATGCCAGAAGTCCAGTGTCAAGTACCCACAGTCAGTGATGGTCTAGGGTGCTGTGTCAGCTGCTGGTGTTGGTCCACTGTATTTTATCAAGGGCAGGGTCAATGCAGCTAGCTATCAGGAGATTTTGGAGCACTTCATGCTTCCATCTGCTGAAAAGCTTTTTGGAGATGAAGATTTCATTTTTCAGCACGACCTAGCACCTGCTCACAGTGCCAAAACCACTGGTAAATGGTTTACTGACCATGGTATCACTGTTCTCAATTGGCCTGCCAACTCTCCTGACCTGAACCCCATAGAGAATCTGTGGGATATTGTGAAGAGAACGTTGAGAGACTCAAGACCCAACACTCTGGATGAGCTAAAGGCCGCTATCGAAGCATCCTGGGCCTCCACAAGACCTCAGCAGTGCCACAGGCTGATTGCCTCCATGCCACGCCGCATTGAAGCAGTCATTTCTGCAAAAGGATTCCCGACCAAGTATTGAGTGCATAACTGTACATGATTATTTGAAGGTTGATGTTTTTTGTATTAAAAACACTTTTATTTTATTGGTCGGATGAAATATGCTACTTTTGTGAGATAGGAATTTTGGGTTTTCATGAACTGTATGCCAAAATCATCCGTATTAAGACAATAAAAGACCTGAAATATTTCAGTTAGTGTGCAATGAATCTAAAATATATGAATGTTAAATTTTCATCATGACATTATGGAAAATAATGAACTTTATCACAATATGCTAATATTTTGAGAAGGACCTGTAATAGAGAATTATAATACTCCCAGGTAGATGTGAAAAATACATTCGTCCTTTTTTATACCTCTAAGACAGGATGTTCCTAAATTTTAGAATATTGTGAAGGTTTACCTCATGTTCTTAATTGTCTGTTATCCTATTTGCTTCACACTAAACTATATTTAAAAAATCAGAGAATAGAAGCATACTTGGAATAGGTGTCAGACCAGTTTGTACTTTTACACCCTACAGGTATTCATGACATCTATAGCTATTGTTGAGACTAAATCTGATACGTCAACATGACCGTAAGAAGTTGCTATTTCAACTTTGTAACTTTGTGTCCACCTTGTATGCACAGCACATACTGAGCCTTGCAAACATAATCATAACCCTTTTAACTTTCACATTTTGTCAACAACCACAGGCTTTGGTGTATTTTGTTGGGGTGTTATGTTGGTGTTGAAGCTAACCTTTGATTGCTTTACTCTGGTACTCATGAATAAAATCCAGTACAACCAATTGCCTCCAGTGGTTACCCAATTAGTAAATAGAGTCCACCTGTGTGTAATTTAGTCTCAGTGTCAATACATCTGTTTTAGGCAGGCCTTAGAGATTTGTCGAAGAACATTAGTGAACAAACAGCATCATGAGGACCAAGGAGCACAGCAGACAGGCAGAGAAACAGTTGTGGAGAGGATTAAAGCAAGTTTCAGTCATAAAGCAATGAGCAATAATGAAACAATCATCTGAAAATGGAAAGAGTATGACACAAACACCTAAAAAAACTCAGCCATCCATCTAAATAGACTGCACATGGCCAAGAGAACCTTGCTAATCTGAAGGAGCCTCAGAGATTCACCGGTGAGCTGGGCGGCTCTGTTGACAGGACACATCAAGTCTCTTTCAAAAACCTTTTTGTTTTTATTGGCCGAGCAAAGGCTTCAAATTTTAATAATAAATCTCATCTAATCACTCTACTTGTCTTAATTGATTTTTGAGTCTTTCTTATGCATGTAAATGCTGCTGCTGGCTGGTCGCACAAACCATACATTATGACCACATCACTCTCTTGACCTTAGAAGCCCTCTTGCTCGTTTAAAGGAATGGACAAAATAGGCACCTGCAGCTTTAATCGCAGTGAAATATTTTTTCTAGAAAGAATAACATTAGGGAGAACAAAATATAAATGTATGCAAACTTTTTCAGATTTTATATATGTAAAATGTAAAAAAAAAATATATTTTTTTAATCCATTTCACAAACATGTAGCACTTGGTCTATGTTGGTCTATAACATCCCTGTAAATTAAAAAAGGTTCTGAATACTTTTGCCAGCAATGTCAAGAATGTCTCTCCCCTCAGTCTATTCACTGTTTCAGTGGAACCCTTACATCTTGGCCTCATTTAAATCTTCTAACAAACAATATTTAATAATAACCCTGTGGATATTCAAATTGTTTATGCCCGACCAAGTATTGAGTGCATAACTGTACATGATTATTTGAAGGTTGATGTTTTTTGTATTAAAAACACTTTTATTTTATTGGTCGGATGAAATATGCTACTTTTGTGAGATAGGAATTTTGGGTTTTCATGAACTGTATGCCAAAATCATCCGTATTAAGACAATAAAAGACCTGAAATATTTCAGTTAGTGTGCAATGAATCTAAAATATATGAATGTTAAATTTTCATCATGACATTATGGAAAATAATGAACTTTATCACAATATGCTAATATTTTGAGAAGGACCTGTAATAGAGAATTATAATACTCCCAGGTAGATGTGAAAAATACATTCGTCCTTTTTTATACCTCTAAGACAGGATGTTCCTAAATTTTAGAATATTGTGAAGGTTTACCTCATGTTCTTAATTGTCTGTTATCCTATTTGCTTCACACTAAACTATATTTAAAAAATCAGAGAATAGAAGCATACTTGGAATAGGTGTCAGACCAGTTTGTACTTTTACACCCTACAGGTATTCATGACATCTATAGCTATTGTTGAGACTAAATCTGATACGTCAACATGACCGTAAGAAGTTGCTATTTCAACTTTGTAACTTTGTGTCCACCTTGTATGCACAGCACATACTGAGCCTTGCAAACATAATCATAACCCTTTTAACTTTCACATTTTGTCAACAACCACAGGCTTTGGTGTATTTTGTTGGGGTGTTATGTTGGTGTTGAAGCTAACCTTTGATTGCTTTACTCTGGTACTCATGAATAAAATCCAGTACAACCAATTGCCTCCAGTGGTTACCCAATTAGTAAATAGAGTCCACCTGTGTGTAATTTAGTCTCAGTGTCAATACATCTGTTTTAGGCAGGCCTTAGAGATTTGTCGAAGAACATTAGTGAACAAACAGCATCATGAGGACCAAGGAGCACAGCAGACAGGCAGAGAAACAGTTGTGGAGAGGATTAAAGCAAGTTTCAGTCATAAAGCAATGAGCAATAATGAAACAATCATCTGAAAATGGAAAGAGTATGACACAAACACCTAAAAAAACTCAGCCATCCATCTAAATAGACTGCACATGGCCAAGAGAACCTTGCTAATCTGAAGGAGCCTCAGAGATTCACCGGTGAGCTGGGCGGCTCTGTTGACAGGACACATCAAGTCTCTTTCAAAAACCTTTTTGTTTTTATTGGCCGAGCAAAGGCTTCAAATTTTAATAATAAATCTCATCTAATCACTCTACTTGTCTTAATTGATTTTTGAGTCTTTCTTATGCATGTAAATGCTGCTGCTGGCTGGTCGCACAAACCATACATTATGACCACATCACTCTCTTGACCTTAGAAGCCCTCTTGCTCGTTTAAAGGAATGGACAAAATAGGCACCTGCAGCTTTAATCGCAGTGAAATATTTTTTCTAGAAAGAATAACATTAGGGAGAACAAAATATAAATGTATGCAAACTTTTTCAGATTTTATATATGTAAAATGTAAAAAAAAAATATATTTTTTTAATCCATTTCACAAACATGTAGCACTTGGTCTATGTTGGTCTATAACATCCCTGTAAATTAAAAAAGGTTCTGAATACTTTTGCCAGCAATGTCAAGAATGTCTCTCCCCTCAGTCTATTCACTGTTTCAGTGGAACCCTTACATCTTGGCCTCATTTAAATCTTCTAACAAACAATATTTAATAATAACCCTGTGGATATTCAAATTGTTTATGCCCCCCCCATTGGTGCCTGGGGTTTAAGGAAATTAATGCATGTATATGTATTTAATATTTGTACAACCATGCAATTGGAAATGACACAAGTTGACCACCACTATTATGTTTGCCTCGTTTGTATCCACTTCTCACTTGCCAGTGAGTTAAATGGATTTTAATGCATGCCATTAGATCTAGATTTGGCTGTGTCATTCTCAGACATTGAAAAATTGAAACTTCTAATCTAAAGAAAAAAAGTTAGAAAACAAAATAATAAATATTGGAAATGTTTTGAGGAATTAAAAGGTCTAAAGAGTCACAGGTTCAGCAACTTTCACTGTCTAAGCCAGATTTTTCTACCTCTTTTTTCTTTTATAGACACTACACTCTGTATGTGTTTGACAGTACAACGCCTTTGATTATGCTCTCCTTCCTGTCTATTGTGCTGGCAGTAACATCACAGCAATAATGACAAAATGAGGTTAACATTGAACCTCGGAGATGTCACATTGCATCCCTCTGGACATTGTCAATTCCATGATTTCCATGATTTGTGTGTGTGTGTGTGTGTGTGTGTGTGTGTGTGTGTGTGTGTGTGTGTCAGACAGAGCAGTGCAGGCAAGCAGAAGTCATTGTGTTCAGTGTAAACATGATGCGACTTCAGCCTCGCCAATGTGTGTGGCAATAGATGTACCACAGTGCCATGGGAAATCAACTCTATTAGTGTCAACACAAACAACTGAGATGGCATTGTGATGTGGAAATGGTAAGGGTGCATGTGCATTTGCAATGATCAGAGTCTTGAACATGTAAATTTGCCAATTTTTAAATTAATCTTGTTAAACTTGACTTGTAATTTGATTATAATGTTAGTCAATAATAATAATGCATTTCATAAATATGGAATTTTTGCAAGATGAACAATTAGCGGTGTTGTGCAAGAACAGATTTGGTTTCACTATGAATAACTTAATAAGTGCCAATGGCAATTATTAACAAAGTCAGTTATTTTAATCAAAGATACCAAGTCCAGGCACCACCTGATTATCAGGAATTAATAGCTAAACAGCTCTCAGTTTGTTTCAGTTATTGTCTTATGAATACCTGCCTGGTGAGGTGTGGTATTATAGAACAATAGTTAAAGGAGTGAATTCGTGAACTGGCATTCTCAAACGGCAAGCTCTGCACACACAAACAGAATAAAAACAAACAACCTTTCCCCGTAATACATAAATTTATTGAGAAAATACTTCAACTTCAAACTAAAATACTTCAGTCAACAAACTCTTTATAAAATTTGTTAAAGGGCACAAATAAGAAAACAATGCAGTGAAATGTATGCTTAAGAACTAAGGTTTGTTTTGAGAATATGGAACGAGGCCAAATTAGCTCTGAAAGCTAACAAAGGACACAGTTGTTATGTGTTCAAACCGCCAGTTCACAAAGGAAAGCAGAATCAAAAATAAAAAAACTTTCTCAATAAAATAATGTTTTAAAAATCGTCGTTGTCGTCTTCCGCTTATCCGGGACCGAGTCGCAGGGGCAGCAGACTCAGCCGAGACGCCCAGACGTCCCTCTCCCCAGACACCACTTCCAGCTCCTCCGGGTGGAGCCCAAGGCGTTCCCAGGCCAGCCGAGAGACATAGTCCCTCCAGCGTGTCCTGGACTGTCCCCTGGGCCTCCTCCCCGTGGGACGTGCCTGGAACACCTCCCGAGGAAGGCGTCCAGAAGGCATCCGGTATAGATGCCACCTCAACTGGCTCCTCTCGATGTGGAGGAGCAGCGGCTCTACTCCGAGCCCCTCCCGGATGGCCGAGCTCCTCACCCTATCTCTAAGGGAGTGCCCGGCTACCCTACGGAGGAAGCTCATTTCAGCCGCTTGTATCCGGGATCTCGTTCTTTCGGTCATGACCCAAAGTTCATGGCCATAGGTGAGGGTAGGAACGTAGACCGACCGGTAAATCGAGAGCTTCGCTTTTCGGCTCAGCTCTCTCTTCACCACAACGGACCGGCACAGTGCCCCCATTACTGTGGCAGCCGCACCGATCCGTCTGTCGATCTCCCGCTCTATTCTTCCCTCACTCTTGAACAAGACCCCAAGATACTTAAACTCCTCCACTTGAGGCAGGAACTCCCCTCCAACCTGAAGAGGACAAGCCACCCTTTTCCGGTCGAGTACCATGGCCTCTGACTTGGAGGAGCTGATCTTCATCCCAGCCGCTTCACACTCGGCTGCGAACCGCCAAAGCGCATGCTGTAGGTCTTGGCTAGAGGGTTCCAGCAGGACCACGTCATCTGCAAAAAGAAGAGACGGAGTGTCTGCTTGGACTGGCGCATGTATCAGGCATGCGGTGCTGCAGTTTCAGGTAGGGTGGAGAAGCTGCTTTGTCGCTGTAATTAGGGACACCATCTCTTCTTGGGGAATCAATAATTATTTCAGATTCTTGCTGCAGAAGCTCAGGTAGCCAGGTTCAGGCGGCTAGTCTTATTCTCGGCCGGGTCCGGTAATCGGTTACACAAACAGCAGACCATACTTTATTCTGGATCCAAGGTTTCTTCGAAGATGCAGTTTTTTGCTTGGCTTGCAAAATCACAACATTCACGTGTGTGCCCCCCCAATGTAGTAGTTGCTCCAGGCAAAGTGAAAGAACACTGCTGAATGCCAGCGTTTTGTAGCTCTATGTAGCTAAAATGCCAACTGTGAAACTTCTTCTTTCTTAGAGCTGTGCGTGAGAATGGTTTAAAACTGTGTACTCTGAGATTCTAAGTTATTACCAATCTCTTTTGTTCTCCGTGGGTAGTTTAGTCTTTTTGTTCCTCCCATGGCTATGCCTAACAGCAGAACCAAATTATGGCTTTATTTGTAGGTAGAAAACACATTGTCTAGATGGTAGTTATATGATGCAACAAATGAAATGATAATGGCAAGATTTATAGAACATAAATAAACAAAAAGGAAATGATGAAAACGCAAACACTAATAAAAACAAAAACCCAAACACTCAATGATTGTAACAGGAGGAGTGAATGCTGCAAGTCAGTGACTCGATGCATCTTCCTGGTTTTACTTATGCCTGGTTTACACTGCAAGATAACTATGCCACTTTTTAACCAAATGTTCCCCTTCCAGCAATCTTAATGAGGTTACCGATTATCATGATGGCTCTAAAGATAATCCCATGAGTTTTCCCACTGTGTGTGGTGTGTTAAGAGGGATCTAGTCTGCTTGGAAGGACATCGTGACCACTCCGACCTCAAATCAGGAATATTCAACATGTTGGATTGTCTTGGCCTGATATCCTAGTGTGTGAAGTGTTCCCAGAGGACAAACAAGTATGCAGACTGTTGCGTACTCCCGAGAGGAAAAAAAAAAACACGAAAAACAACCAGTTCTAGACAGATTTGGAAAGAGTCTTCAAACAGCTGGATAAACCAGTGTGATGAATTTTGAGCCACCGCAACACTGGCACTGAAGAGATCCCCTTGGAGGGTGTGCTGTAGCACAGTTCAGGTAATTGCTCTGAATCCTTCAGGTCAGCAGATAAATCTATACACAGTGTCCTCTGTTTTTTTGGCTTTAATAGTTTTAAAACGTGAGTCCAGTAGCTGCTGGTGACAGAAACATGGAGGGGAATCCAAAATACAGAAGACAAAACAACTGCGATGGCGCACCAGAAATAAACACATGTTTATATCAACTGTAATTAACCAGCAAAGCTCAATGAAATATAATAACAGAGAACAATCTAAACACAGCATGTGACGATGTTTTGCGAGAAAATGAAATACAACTCCATATTATAGTGTAGTAAGAGCCCCTGCTTGCGCTGTCTGCACTTCTTTAATCAACGCCTATTTTCTAATAATGTTTTTTCTCTGTTAGTCCACAAACTATCGTCATTGCTTCTTCCTCGTGAGTCATGTTTATTTACTCTGGACTCACGTTGATCTCGAGAGGTTTTGCGAGATTTCCTGTCTGATATCTGAATGTTTGTGAGTGAAATCTGTTCATTTGTGGTGTGTTGTGCTCATACCACACACTGTAGGATCAAACCATTTATAGCTTCAATTTTTTATCGTCATCTCAGGTTTTGAAAAGCAAAAACTGAGAGACACAATTTTTAAATCTTGTGATGTGAACCAAACATTAGACAGAAAACTTTTTAACCAGTCTGAATAATAAACTGAACCTGACAGCACTGTTTGATAACTAGGACTAATTTAAAATAGATGGAATTGACATGGAATCTCTGTATGATAAAACTGTATTCACTTTCTTTTTGGAAAGTGCCTTGAATTGGTGCTATACAAATAACAGCAATTTAATTGGATGCTATCTTGGATGTGTGACAGAGATGATGATCATCTACAAAACCTAAACATGTACAAATCTATTTATATTAATTTTAAAAGTTTTTTTTAGGTGTTCCCACCTACAAGGGTTGGACAATGAAACTGAAACACCTGTCATTTTAGTGTGGGAGGTTTCATGGCTAAATTGGACAAGCCTGGTAGCCAGTCTTCATTGATTGCACATTGCACCAGTAAGAGCAGAGTGTGAAGGTTCAATTAGCAGGGTAAGAGCACAGTTTTGCTCAAAATATTGAAATGCACACAACATTATGGGTGACATACCAGAGTTCAAAAGAGGAGAAATTGTTGGTGCACGTCTTGCTGGGGCATCTGTGACCAAGACAGCAAGTCTTTGTGATGTATCAAGAGCCACGGTATCCAGTAACATGTTTCTTCTAACTGGAAGTAATATTAACATTTACGAGTGAGCCAGCCTTTTAAAGAGTCAGTAGAGTGCCTTAATCAAGTGAATTTACAATGCAAAATTAGCATGTTGAAGCAGGATGACTCATAAAAATCATTCAGCATTCCTAACAAAAGGAGCACTAGATCATCACTGACAATAACTAATGTCTTATTTGTGTTTTGCGCAACGGCTCTACTTGTTACATAATACCATATTTGAGATTTTGTAAAACAAATATGTAACTTTCCACTGTGACGTAGTCTTAGGTGTGAGTGTGTGTATGCTTGGTTTTCTGTCCAGTATGTTCCTGTTTTGCCCTGTGATGTTCTAACAAACTGTAAAAGAGTTTTTTGCCCACTCATGACAGAAGATGGGCTTAAGCCCTCATGTGACCCTACAAAGATTACGCAGCCATAGAAAACTGATTGATGTATGAAACATGTAATTTGAATTCATGTGGACTATGTCTCTTAGCAACAACAGCAGAGTCTTGAGCAAAACCATGTTTTTGCCTTTGGGCCCCATCTAGATGAGCACTGAATAAACTAGACCTGTTGTGGCATATGAGTCACTACTGTGAAATTATGATACTCAAAACTACTTTTAACCTGAGCAAATGGTGATATCTTTCAGCAGTTATTTCCAGCAACCCCTTAGGAGGAACCATCTGCAGCCATTTACAGTTTTCTCACACACACACACACACACACACACACACACACACACACACACACACACACACACACACACACACACACACACACAAGCACCAGGGGATGTGTGCCTTAAAATATTTAATTGAGATGGATTGGGTCATCCAATTAACCTCAACACACTTGGGTGTCCTTTGTGCAGTTGAAGCTTTTGCTTTGGGATATTGTTGCAAATCTTTAAGACACTATGGAAAAACACCTGTCTTCACTGTATTTATAAAGTTTAATTGGGTTGAGCTTTAAGAATGAAAAGACAGGTTTTTCTCCCACCTGTTTATTCTCCTTTCACAGTGAGGTGAAAGGAGTGTATATCTTGGCTCGTTGGTCTTTATTTTCATGACTATGAATATTGTAGCTTCACACTGAAGGCATCAAAACTATGAATTAACACATGTGGAATTATATACTGAACACAAAAGTGTGAAACAACTGAAAATATGTCTTATATTGTAGGTTCTTCAAAGTAACCACCTTTTGCTTTGATTACAGCTACGCACACTCTTGGCATTCTGTTGATGAGCTTCAAGAGGTAGTCACCTGAAATGGTTTTCACTTCACAGGTGTGCCCTGTAAGGTTTAATAAGTGGGATTTGAAGCCTTATAAATGGGGTTGGGACCATCAGTTGTGTTGTGCAGGAGGTGGATACAGTACTCTGAAATTCAGACAAGATTTCTTGTTTTCTATGAAGTCTAGAAATATTTTCCATAAAGCGTGACCTCAGCAGGATTGGATAACAAACTGGTTTCACCAGCAACAGTAAAAATGTCTACCATCAAAAAAAGCCTTAGAAAACTATAGAGATTATCATGGCCTTGCATATAGAAGCTGTTCCAAATCTTTTGCTGAATGTGTATAACTAAAAACTTTAAAGTGCCTGTGACACGCTTTCCCACAAATGCAGAAATTCAAAGAAAACATCTTAATATTGAAGGAATTGGGCAAGTCCAAAGTCACCCGGAAATGACATCAAAGGGGAAGTCTCCGGTTCATTCATTGTGTGAGAGTCAATGTTGTTGTTGTTTCACACTTTTTTGTCCAGTATATAATTCCACATGTGTTAATTCATAGTTTTGATGCCTTCAGTGTGAAGCTACAATATTAATAGTCATGAAAATAAAGAAAACTCTTTGAATGAGAAGGTGTGTCCAAACGTTTGGTCTGTATATATATATATATATATATATATATATATATATATAATTGTGTATATACAGTATACAGTACTGTGCAAATGTTTTAGGCAGGTGTGAAAAAATCCTGCAAGCAAAGAATGCTTTCAGAATCATAAATGATGATTGTTTATTTTTGTCAATTTACATAATGCTAAGTGAGCAAACCCAAACTCATTAAAAACTATCTGTTGCGTAAACAAGAACAAGAATTACTGCAAGTGATGGTCAGGCCCCCAAAGAGCCCTGATCTTAACATCATAGAGTGTGTCTGGGATTACGTGAAGAGTCAGAAGGATGTGAGAAAGCCTACATCCACAAAAGAGCTGTGGTTAGTTCTTCAAGATGTTTGAAACAATCTACCAGCTGAGTTCTTTTTAGAACTGTGTGCAAGTGTACCTAGAAGAATTGAAGCTGTTTTGAAGGTAAAGGGTGGTCACACCAAATATTGATTTGATTTAGATTTGTCTTTTGTTCATTTACTGAATTTTGTTGATTGATAAAAATAAATGATTAACACTTAAATTTTTGAAAGCATTCCTTGTTTACAGTATTTTTTCACACCTGCCTAAAACTTTTGCACAACAACGTATGTATGTATGTATGTATGTATATATATATATATATATATATATATATATAGATATATATCAAAACGTATGTAGCTACATTATATAGAGTGCTTTGCAACAATCTCACTCAACAAAGGGATTGTATACTGACACGAAGTAGTGTAAAGGAAGAGCAAAAGGAAAATTTGTAAAATATTCTTATACTTTTTTACAAATTAAAATTTGCATGTGTACTCGACTTCCTTTACTCTGATAACCCTAACTAAATCTCAGTGCATCCAACTGTCACCTTACTACATAGAGTCAACCTGTGTTTACTTTCATCTCAGTATAAATCCAGCTGTCCTGTAAAGACCTCAAAGTTTTGTAACACAAAACTAGAGAGCAAACAGCATCATGAAGATCAAGAAACACAGCAGACAGATATGGAGAACTTTAAAGCAGGGCTAGATTATAAATATATCCTAAACTTTGGACATTTTGCATAACACTGTTCAATTCATCATCTGAAAATGAAAAGAATGTGACACAACTGCAATCTTACAAAAGAACAGTCAACCCCCTAAACGAGCCGAGGAGGAAGGATTTTAAAGAGAAGCAGTCAAGAGGCCAATGGTAACTGTGGAGGAGCTGCAGAAATCCAAAGCTTAGATGGGAAAATGTGTCAACAGAACAATTGTTTATTGTGCACTCCACAAATCTGGACTACATATATCGAAGAGTAAATAAAAGGAAGACACTGATGAAAGAAAGTCATTAGTCCTATGTAAAGTATTAGAAAGCATGTAGGAGACGATGCATTGTTCAGATGACACCAACATTTAACCTTTTGCTTATATTAACCTGAACACAAAATCCGCTTAGTGATACATGGCTGAGGATGCTTTATGCTGTGAGGATGCCTTTCTTCAGCAGGGACAGAGAAACAGGTCACATTTAATGGGAAGTGGCTAATAAAACGCAACAATACTGGAGGAAAACCAGTTAGAGGCTGCAGGGGACTTGAGACTGGTACAGAGGTTGATGATCCAGCAGGACAACAATCCTGAATATTCTGCCAGGGCTACAATGGAATGGTTTAGTTCAACGACGTTCATGTGTTAGAATTACTCATTTCAGACATTAATCATGTTGAGACTTAAAAATGCTATTCACAGATGGTCTCTATTAAATCTGTCAGATTTTAAGGTACTTGTCAAAATAGAATGAGCAAAAATATCACTATATAGATGTGCTAAGCTAGTAGAGACATACCAAAAATATTGGTCTGAAACATGTCTCTATGAATTCTACCATTAATTCAGGGAGGCTGATACTTTTTTCATGTTTTTGGTTGCCTTCCCTGCTTCTCAACAATTATGCACTAGTTTCTGTTGAACTACCAAACAAAACTCCAATAAAATATATTTACATGTGTGACAAAATGGGAAAAACTTCAGGAGGAATCAATGCTGTTGCAGTGCATGATAGATGTAATAATAAACCAACCTTTCTTACTTTTGTCTAACCATATTAAAATGAATTTTGCATCACCTGAAAATACTATGAATATTTTACTGCAAGCAAGACGGAGCAAATGACAACTAAAAAAACAAAATCAAAGTGAAAAGTTGTCAGTCAGTCAGTCAGTCATTTTCTACCGCTTATTCCATAGTGGGTCACGGGGGAGCTGGTGCCTATCTCCAGCAGTCTATGGGCGAGAGGCGGGGTACACCCTGGACAAGTCGCCAGTCCATCGCAGGACTGAAAAGCTGAAAGTTGTTTGTGATAAAAAAAAAAAAAAAGTAAGTAGATTCAAATTAAAAATTCGGTCACCAAATAACCCTTTAACTTTACTTAGTGATAAGGCCTGCCATATCTAATTGTTAAAGGGGAAGTAAAGCGAACCCGTCTTTTGGGGGCAATTTAATTTGAAATGTGGCTCTGTGAGGCAGGGAGAAAAGCCAGAAGTCATGGAGAGAAAATAGTCTTAATTGTATAATCCATATCAGTTAGACACCATATGGGGGAAATTACAGGTGCTGTGTGGTGGGATAAACACTACAACCAAACAAATGTCTGAGGGGCAGTCTACAATAGTTTGTGTTTTAAGATCAATTTGTCTTGGCTCTTTTCCCTTCAGAGCAGCTAATGCTGTGTGCATTAATTAAAGCAGAGCCTTTCAGCTTTAAAGGTTCTCCTCTACCCTGAAAGTTCTCCTTAGAAGATTGCTCAAATGTTGAGACAATGTAAGTGAAAAGCTTTACCTTCACTGTCTCTAATTAAAACAACTGCTGTCGGAAGACACTGCATTTAAAAAAATACCAGTGTAATATATTTAGTGTCTCCCACATTCTGCTGGGTGAAATGTAACAGTAGATTGACATTCAGGCTAAATGTGCCATTTTTTCATTATTAGATTTAAAAAATGCACCACTAAGATTTCTGCCAGGCTAATCATTTAAGCACTAAAAACTACCACTCTATGTATAAAAATGGTTTAAGCCTCGACAATAAAAATTTGATCAGAGGGATTCAAGAGATTTTTTTCTCTGTGATTTATTTTGAGCAAGTGAATCTGTCTTAGGGAGGGATCGCAATTACCATACCATTAATCACACTATAATTAGAGTCCATGGCTTGACTGTGACACAAAACCTCTATTTCCTAAATGAATTAATAATATAGATGTCATTTTATATTAGGAAAAAAGTATCTCATGAATTTTATATCTATTTTAAGGGATGACACAGGTCATTTGAACTGAATGATTGCATCTTCAGGCAGTCCTGTGCAAAGGTTCAAATTTTTTTATATTTGCTTTCAAGAAGAAAACGTCTTTTGTTTTATATTGTTTCTTTTTTGTTTTGTTTTTTTTTGTTCTTGAGAAATATTTTCTTAGATTTTCTGCAAGTCTTTCCTTTCAACACTGTCTGTACAATTCATGATAACTCAAGGGGGAATGTTTCCTTTTATGTTGTTTATCAATTCAACTATAATTACTCATTAAAAAACTCCTTTAAGGTTGTGTCTACCACATTTTAGGACCACATTTTAACATATGATCTCCAGACACTTATTTAGTTGAATCTACAAAAAAGTGGATTGACAAACATAAAGGTAATTCCCAAATAGTTACATTTGTAAAACTTTGCATGTAGTAGGAGGTAGCAAAACGAGAATGCATTCATATATCTAAAGCCAGTCTTTTAGACTCCGTTAATCTAATGTGGATAGTTTATTTTAGTCTGACATTTCTTCTTTTTTCTTCTCCTTGTCTGGTTTCTTATTTGTTTAAACAGATTTTGCACACTCTGCATTTAAGATTAAAAACAAAGTCTAGAATGAGAATAAGTGAGAAAAAAAGCATTCAAACTCAAAAGTAAAACTTAAGAAAGCCTGTAGAACATTTAATTGAGATTACTTTAAAGACTGCAAGTCTGGCTCATCGGTTTAAAGGTATAAAGAAACTAATGGTAGTAAGAAACTTTTGTGTACTGTTTTCTGTTTTTATTTACATATCACAGTTTTTTCTACAAATTGTATTCCATGATTTATTCTTTGCTTTTTAGGTTTGATGGCAGAATAAGTCCTCACAGGAGTTTATGACATTAAGTTTGATATCCTTTTTTTTAACCTTTAAAATAATTCATAATAAACCATATATTTAAATATTTTTCATTTGTTATGCTGAACTTTGAATGCAAATACTGAGTTAGTACAATTTTCAGATGCTTGAGATTATGGTATTTTGAATGAACGTTGTTTTGTCATCCCAAATTATTATCTCTTAGGCGATTGTTGGTATATTTGATATTTGTGAAACTTAGAAGTTTTTCTGTGCTCCATTAATACCATATATTAAAACTATTTCACCAGAAGGAAATATCTTTAAAAAATAAGTAAATAGGTTAATCTACAGCTTTCCTTGACTACTCACGTAAATCACCATGCATGTCTACCCCAAGTCAGCATGTGACTGGTTGACAAATTCCCACCTAAATTATCATTGTTTCTCCTTTTAGAAGTAAAGTCTTCCGTGAAATGTAGGTTAGTGGAATCAAGACACTATAGCCAAGTAATCTTGCCTCTGGAGCAAAGAAGAACGTTCTTTGCCAATTCCTAAAGGTGAGCTGTGTTAGATGTTCTGTTTGTCACCTCTGCATGTTTATGTATGTCTATTTTGTGAAAGGTTTGTGCAGTTTATGCAAGGCTCTATGTTCTCCACTCACTCAACAATTTAGCAATTAATTTTAAGTAGCATTTTCCATCATATTTACACACTGGTTGATAAATCGTTAATTCTGATATCCTTATAATTCTTAGATATTTTTACAATTTTAATTATAGTCATTTTCAGGCAACGTGGACTTCAGTCAAGTCACTTAAAATTGGGTCAGACTCAAGATAAAATCATTATGAGTTCACTTTGACTTGGCCCCTTTGACTTGAAAAGACGATGTCCTACACCAAACAGAAAGTGTGTTATAATGGAAAAGTGCTGTGTCTGCAACAATGGAAATGTGCCAAACCAGTGCAATCCAGCCCACTGCGAGCCCCCAGCCATGTGCCAATGTTTCCTCATCTTGTTGTTACAACAAGTATGCTGCACCTGCGGTGCTGGTAACCTGCTTTTTCTTCTGCATCCAACGACAACAGCAAAGACGCATACAATGTTTGAAAATTGCTGTCATCCAGCGCTGTGAAAACAGGTGTGTGCAAAGTTGGAAAAAGAACAATAAACTGTTCACCGCCTCACTCAAAACATTGGGCACTACTATGCAGCATAACTCTGTACCTTATGTTCAGGCACTTTTGGTGATATCTTAAATCCATACAGAGTCACAGGCTGATTCTTAATTGCAAGCCTGAATACCGTGACTAGAGGGCTGTATTGGCATTCAGAAAAGGATGCCAAAGCGGTCATAAAAGTGTGGCTATTATGTTAATGTAAAAAGCTCTAAGACAGAAAGTAACCATGATGTCTTCCCTGAAGTCATAATGAAAGTGTTATTCTTAAAAAAAAATTGTAAAACAACAAAGCAAATATATGTTTTAATATCCCCTCCTCAATATCAAGCAGATGGTGTTTTTTGTCTTTATTATTTAGGTTTTATTAATAAATCACAAAGGCAATGTCTCTGTGTTAGGAGTAACCATGCTTTGATTCTAAACAATTATTTCATTTCCCTCCTAAATCTATTGAAGTTAAAGTTAGATTTAATCTTTTCCGGTCAGTTTTTACTGAATTCTCATGGTCCCCAGACACAACAGAGAATAGTTATGGATAATTGAATTTGCTTGCACAGACTACAAGGTGATCAAAAACAAAAGATTGAGTTAGGAAAACATGTTGGCTGAAAACTAAAGTAGAAAGGCAACAACAACTAATTTCCTTTGGACATTTAAACTTGCACAAAGAATAATGAATCAGACCTAATAAACGCACTAATGTATGCTTGGTGTTGGCTTAATAACTATTTTTTTGTGCTCACTAATTTAATCATGGAGCCTGGAAAGTCACAGGTTCTATTGTGTACACAGTAAATCTCTATGCTTTAAGCCTTAACCACAGACACAGTAAATGCATCCAAGCTTGCAAATAGCCGCACATCTAATGTTACTCATATGAGGTTTTGTTTTTTTTGGGTAAATATTTACTGTAAAAACCAACATCAGCACTGATTTGCGGACAATTCTGAAGTTAACTTTTTCTTGCTGGTTGTTCTGGCAAACAAAAACGGCTATTAAAGTAATTTAAAAATCTCACAACTACTATTAGTCTGATTAAATTATATATTTGGTCAAATGACTTGATGACTTGAAATTAAACGTTGAGGACTGTACTCGACTCAAGACTTGCATGCCTTGACTTTGGACTTGACTCAAGACTTGAGACGAAAGACTTAAGACTTTCTTATGACTTACAAAACAATGACTTCGTCCCACCTCTGGTATTTTCCCTGAGTTATCATTTATTCCCTTCATAAGTACTGTGTAGTGTTCTTAGATTCACTTGTTAGTTTTGCTTGATTTCTTTAATTAGCAGTGAGTAGACAGTGATTGACTGTTTTGTGAGTTTAGTTATTCCTCTTTTCAAATTGTTTTATTAAAGTCTTATGGTTCGCATTTCTCTTAAATAGATACTTAATTCTGAGAAATATAATTTTCAAAATAATCGAATAGATAGCTCCCTGGTAAGGAAAATTTCATACTTCAGATGAAATGTGAGAAATTATGAGACTAATTGTTTTCTGAATAGCGACATAATTTCATTTAACTTATGCCTGGCAGCGGACTTTCAAAACCTGAGAGACCCCACACGTGATAATAGTCAAGTCAAGTCAAGTTTATTTATATAGCAATTTCAGCAACAAGGCGCTCAAAGCACTTCCAATAAATCGTAGGTGTAACAGGTTCAGTCCTACAGATTTCAGACAGGATATCTTGCAAACCCTCTTGAGATCAAATATAAGTTTAGAGTAATTCCCTTCCGTGTTTCTGTCATGTAGCTTTCTAATTGGCTGAACGTCACATTCAACATTCATTTGTCCAAGAATATCTCCGATTTGAGGTCGGAGCGATCCCGATGTGCTTTCGAGCAGACTAGATCACTCTTAACACAACACACATAGCAGGGCTATGTCATAAGATTATCTTAAGAGCCATCATGATAATTGGGGCATGTTGGAAGGGGAAGATTGGGGCAAAACTCTGCATAAAAATATTGCCGTGTGAACCAGGCATGAAATTCACTAAATAAACAAAAAGGGAATTATTAAAGAAAAAACTATTGCCCTAGATGTTAGGATCTTATATTTGACTGTGGGCTACTGTTGAATACCTGGTTTTAGATGTATATTAGTTGGACTTTACTATAAATCATCAAATAAAATCCTATAGCTCACAAAAAGGACGATATGATTACATTTCCACTGCTAATCTTAATTTTGTGGTTGTAGAGACTATATACCTCTAAGCAAATCCTAATCTTGACCCAGTTCATGCAGTGTACTTATAAGAGCAATAGCCTTTTTTTTTATTTCCAATTACATAACATTTACTTTTACATTCAACCATTTGGTAGACACCAATATCTAAATCAAAGAACAACTTTGAAACATTGGTGAAGTAAAATAAAAAAACAGCTGATGACTGAATACATGCACAACTTAACCTCACATCCTCCCACTTCTTGCTGTATAATTTTGATGTCATTTTAGGAAGCTGCTTTCCAGTAGTCCACTGATGTTTGAAGCATCATGACAATGTTTTCAAAACTGAGTACAGACGTGTTTTGTTGTGTCATTTGCCCATCAGCGAAAAAATGACAGATGCAGGTTATAAATTCCACCTCATTTCCTTCAGAACATATTCACAAACAACACATCAGATTCTGGCAGTGGAAAAAAAAAAAAAAAAAAAAACATAACTCCAACCTCTGCTTTTTTTCTCTGGCTGTTTTTTTTTTTCTGACCAAACAGAATCATGCAATCCGCTCATCAAACTTGATCCTTAAAAGGAAGTTTCATTTGATACCGGCAATCCCAGAAAGGTCACGGGCATCAAGAAAATAGACGGAATAAGCCGAGAGGATTTCAAGTTGTATTAATGAGGACCCCCTTGGCCAGGGCCCATCTTAGAGGTCAGACCATCACCTAAAATGATAAAGATGTATCATGGGGAGGCAAGGCTGGTCAAAGTGTTCTCTTATCTTGGGCTCTGTTTGTTAAAGCAGCAAACACTGTCAAGAGTCTCACATGGATAAAAGTGTTGGCCACTCTCTACCACTGCTGCAAACCTCCAGAAATATTCTGATGTCAGTAAATAATTAATCCCCCTATATTTTGCACTCAGAATTTTTGACAAGGTGTGAGTGCATTATGCCATGCTCTCTACTAAGAGCTTCCAACTAAGAAAAAAAGTGGCAAATCCAAAGATAGCCACAGCCAGTAATTGTATCAGGAGCATGACGAAAAATGTTCTGCATTTATTGACTTTGTCTGGATGAAAATCTCTGGCTGTGATTCAGATTTTGTGCTTATAGATTTTCAAACAATAAAATGCGTAGAATAAAAAATATATATTGCAAATTCTGTCTTCAAACTCTTAAGATTAAATTAATTAAAGTTGTAACATGAAGAAATCTAAACATGAAAAATAAAAATGAAAAATTTAGGGTTAGGGTTATGGTTAGGGGTTTGTAATGCTTCCTATAAGATTAATTAGAATAAGCTTGTTTTCAACATACCATATTGTGTATTTATGTTTATTATATATATTATTATTATTTATATTTCAGTGCAACTGCCTGATTTTTTTCTTTTTACAGAAACGCAGTGGTGTTAAAAACAAACTTGAAATACATACATCAGAGTGCTGGTATTATTGGACCTTAGTGCAGCATTCGACACTGTTGATCACTCCATTTTATTAGAGTGCCTGGAAAACTGGGTCGGCCTTTCTGGTACAGCACTCAATTGGTTTAAATCCTACTTGAAGGACAGGGACTTTTTTGTGTCAGTAGGTAACTTTACATCAGAGACCACAAAAATCACATGTGGCGTTCCCCAAGGGTCCATCTTGGGGCTCCTTCTATTCAATATCTACATGCTCCCCCTAACTCAGATTTTAATAAACAACAACGCCTTGGGCTCCCCCTGGAGGAGCTGGAGGAGGTGTCTGGAGAGAGGGACGTCTGGGCGTCTCTGCTGAGTCTGCTGCCCCCGCGACCCGGTCCTGGATAAGCGGAAGACGACGAACGAACGAACGAACAACGTAAGTTATCATAACTATGCAGACGACACACAGCTATACGTTACGATGTCACCAGGTCAGAATCAGAATCAGCTTTATTGCCAAGTTCGTACGAACAAACAAGGAATTTGCCTCTGGTACACTTTGCACTTTTGTTCTGTTTTTGCATTACAGAATATACAAATTTACAATTTACAATTTACAATGTACAATATACAATGTACAATGCAATATTCTGCATTACAGAATATACAAATTTACAATTTACAATGTACAATATACACATATCTAATAAAAAAAGGTGCATTTGCAACATCTGTATGCTGTTGTTCTGTACTCTATTGAATGTTCATCAGAGAAACAGCCTGGGGGAAGAAACTGTCTCTGTGGCGGCTGGTTTTAGTGAACAGTGCTCTGTAGCGGCGGCCTGAAGGTAAAACTCTAAACAGTTTATGTGTGTGTGGGGTCGGCAGAAATTTTGGCAGCTCTTTTCTTGACCCTAGACCTGTATAAGTCCTGGATGGAGGGAAGGTCAGCTCTGATTATTCTCTCTGCAGTCCTGATTATTCGTTGCAGTCTGCACCTGTCCTGTTTTGTGGATGAGCCAAACCACACTGAGATGGATGAAGACAGGACAGACTGAATGATGGCAGTGTAGAAGATGACCAACAGCTCTTGTGGAAGGTTGAACTTCTTGAGTTGCCTCAGGACATACAGTCTCTGCTGGGCCTTCTTTCGAACAGTGTCTATGTGTGAAGACCATCTCAGGTCCTCAGAGATGGTGTTCCTAAGAACCTGAAGTGGTCCACGGCCGATACAGTGTTGTTGAGGATGGTGAGGGGGGTGTATGGGGGTGGTGTTCTCCGAAAGTCCACCACCATTTCCACAGTCTTGAGTGGGTTCAGTTCAAGGTAGTTCTGACCGCACAAGTGTACCAGCTGATCCACCTGCTGTCTGTATGCAGACTCATCACCGTCCTGGATCAGTCCAATGACAGTGGTGTTGTCTACAAACTTAAGGAGTTTCACGGACGAGTCCGATGAGGTGCAGTCATTTGTGTACAGAGCGAAGAGGAGTGGGGATAGAACACACCCCTGGGGGGCACCAGTACTTATTGATCTGGATCGGGAGAAGATGCTCCCCAGTCTCACCTGCTGCTGTCGGTCTGTCAGGAAGCTGTTGATCCACTGACAGGTGGAGGCTGGGACGTTGAGCTGTGTGAGCTTCTGGTGGAGGATGTCTGGTATGATAGTGTTGAAGGCCGAGCTGAAGTCTACAAACAGGATCCTGGCGTACGTCCCTGGGTGGTCGAGGTGTTGCAGGATGAAGTGTAGACCTAAGTTAACAGCATCATCTGCCGACCTGTTTGCTCGGTAAGCAAATTGCAGGGGGTCCAGCAGGGGGCCTGTGATGTCTTTCAGGTGCTTCAACACCAGCCAGGTCTTTATGATCACAGACGTCAGGGCTACAGGCCTGTAGTTATTTAATCCTACGATGGTGGGTTTCTTGGGAACCGGGATGATGGTGGATCGTTTGAGGCAGGAGGGGACCTCACATTTCTCCAGTGACTTGTTGAAGATCCTTGTGAAGATCGGAGTGAGTTGATGTGCGCAGGCTTTCAGGCATGATGGGGAGACGTTATCAGGTCCTCCAGCTTTCTTTGTTTTCATGCGCTGAAAGAGCCTGTTTACCTCTTCCTCTGAGATCTTTAGTGCAGGCAGATGATCTGATGGTGGGGGGTTGGTTGCTTTATGGGAGGAATTTGTTCCTGAATGGGATGTAGAGGGGGTGATTTGAGGTGTGAATGGCTTCTTGTCATGTCTGCAGTAGAAGCCATTCAGGTTGGCCAGGAGACAACTCTGTTCAGGATGGGTGGAGGGGCTCTTGTAGGCAGTCAGGTTTCTCAGACCAGTCCATACAGCTGAAGTGTCACCAGTAGAAAGACTGTTCTTAAGCTTCTCACTGTAGCTTCTCCTAGCTGCTTTGATCTCTTTTGTTAGTTTGTTCCTGGCCTGCCTGTACTGCCCCCAATTTCCACTGCTGTGAGCTTCATCCTTTTCCCTGCGCAGATTCCTGAGGTGTGGAGTAAACCATGGCTTATTGTTCCCAAAGGTGCAGAAGGTCTTGGTCTGCACACACATGTCCTCACAGAAACTGATGTATGATGTGAACACATCAGTTAGTTGGTTTAAGTCAGTGGCTGAGGTTTCAAAAACAATCCAGTCTGTGCATTCAAAGCAGGCCTGTAGCATCTGCTTTGATTCCTCAGTCCACTTCTTAACAGTGTGAACCTTGGGTTTGGAAGCTCTTAGTCTCTGTCTGTAGGTTGGGATGAGGTGGATTAGATAATGATCCGAAAAACCCAGAGCAGCCCTGGTAACCTCAAGTAACCTTCAAGTAGGTGACCATGAACCCATTCAAGTGCTGGTTAAATACTTAGAAGAAATCAATGCATGGATGGGCCAAAATTTTCTTCAGCTGAATAAAAAAAAAAAAACTGAAATAATAATCTTTGGACCAAAGGAAGAGCGTTTAAAAGTTAGCACACAGCTTCAGTTAATACAGCTAGAAACCACCAATCAGGCCTGAAACCTGGGTATAGTGATGGACTCAGACCTGAACCTTCAGGGGCACATAAAGACAGTAACTGGGTCGGCCTTCTATCACCTAAAGAACATCTCCAGGATTAAAGGACTAATGTCTCAGCAGGACCTTGAAAAACTAATTCATGCATTCATCTTTAGTAGAATTGATTGCTGCAACAGTGTCTTCACAGGTCTGTCTAAAAAGTCGATCAGACAACTGCAGTTGATCCAGAACACCACTGCCCGCATCCTCACTAGAACTAAGAAAGTGGAGCACATCACCCCGGTTCTAAAGTCCCTACACTGGCTCCCTGTAGCTCAGAGAATAGACTTTAAAATACTTCGGTTAGTCTATAAATCACTGAATGGCTTAGCACCAAAATATATTACAGATTTGTTGTCAGTGTATCAACCACCCAGACCTCTCAGGTCTTCTGGCTCAAATCTACTCTGCATAGCCAGAACCAGAACCAAAAATGGAGAAGCAGCTTTTAGTTCTTTTGCTCCACTAATTTGGAATAGACTTCCAGAAAACTGTAAAAGCGCCGAAACCCTAAGTTGCTTTAAATCAAGATTAAAAACGTATTTGTTTAGAGTGGCCTTTGAAGGTGCTATCTAAGCATAATTAGTTACATTTTCAGTCCAATTTTCCTTTCATTTTCTTATCCATCCTTCTATTCTATTCTCTTTATTTTATTTTTATTTTTTTTAATTACCTCTGTTGTTTGATTTTCTGTATCACTGTAATGTTTTTCCTTATGTATAGCACCTTGAGTACCTTGTTGCTGAAAAGCGCTATATAAATAAACTTGACTTGACTTGACTTGAAAGAGTCCCTGTGATGTTCAAGCAGCAGTGGCCCCAAAGAGAAAAAAAATATTGTTGATATACCAGCCATGAATTTTTGTTTTTCAGTTGGAAGCTTTTTATAGAGATTTAGAGATTTACACACACTTCTTCACAATACAACATTAAATTAGATATAATGAATTTAATTTAAAAAAACTTTAGTTTTCTGCTCTTCAACTTCTGCCTGACACATTTCCCCTTAAATGCTAAATTACCAGATTGGAACAATCATTGTTGGATCATGGAAAATTGATAATCTGTCATAATTGGGGGTTTGTGTGGTGGACCAAAGGCAGACAAGCACGGAGACAGCAGAATGGGAACGAAACTCCTTCTTTTAATTTTAAGAGTCCACTTACATGTGTACAAGATAATCCTGAATAATAAGGCAATCTCAAAACAGAGCCCAACAGGCTCCGAAGCTGGGCGAGAATCCAAAAGGAGACATCAAAGAGACATAACGACACTGCGTGGAACAAAGGACAAAGACGAACTTAAATACAGACAAAGGTGGACATGAAACAATAGAACAGGTGATCAGGGAAACAGGGAACAGGTGTGACATGGAGGCAGAGGGAGCAGGTGAACCAGATAGGGATAAGCGAGGACATGGAGGAGCTTGACGAGAAAGAAACTGTAAACACACCCAGGAAACTAGAACACATGGGAGAGAACAGAGACAAGAAGGACAGGGCAGGAAATAAACTTCATAACTAAAGACAATCACCAAACCCATAAACACAGAGCAAAGCAGAACCTAGAAAATAAAACACCAAACGAAACGTAAACAAATACCAAACCAAAAACACACACTGTGACATAATCATTATTCTACCAAGCTTGTAGCACTCACAAAATAGTTTTTTTCCCAGCCAGCCTACCAAAATTGGGTGGTAGGACAATATTAAGAGTTTCTGTACCACTACCATTAGTTTCAGCTTTGTTGCAGAGAAGCAAACTACATCAGTACTTTCAGCAGCTTTTTAGCAGCATAAGAAGATCCAGATGAGATGGTTTCTGTACAGACTGCTGCCAGCCCAATGTGGTTTTGGCCTTGGCTTAAGGCCATTCATGCTTTATATTCTTTAACCATCAATCCATGTCTGTGCGTTCAGGTCACACATCATTGGTGCGTTATCACTTCTTCTATAATATGCCTCTTCTGTAAGCAAACATTACAAAATCACGACCAAACTCTCACACTACATCTTGCATTAAGAGGATCAAACGGCAGTCTTGATGCACTAGAGAGTACCTATCTAAGTCCTTATTAAGACAATCCATGTTCTAGTTGATTTTGTAGTTTCATGATGTGTTCTAGTCCAATTTAAAAAGGCGACTTAGAACTACAATGTTTCTTGCAAACAAATATTAAAATCAAAACAAAACAAAAAAAATAAATAAAAAGTTGGTAAAACTTCAATTTCTTTCTTTCCAATAAGCTCCAACCCTTTATAGTTGAAAGGGGTCCTTGTCATCACCCTAGTCTTTAGCTTCCTCCACAGATTCTCTTTGAGATTCAAGTTGGGACTCGGGCTATGCCACTACAAAACATGTTAGTCAAATTAAAATATTACTTCAAACCTAAATCTCCCAGATGTATGAATTTTTTGGCTCAACTATACATTAAGTTTCATGATCTATATTCTCACATAGGAACTAACTACAAATACATTCCAAGGTAAATTTACTTTAGTATTTAAAAATGTCAACTTTCTGCGCTCACCTTCTGTCCATCATTGATGTTTGTGCAATACAATGAAAGACACATTGTAACAAACCAATGCCCCACCATTTTTGACTACTATCTAGATATTCCTGGAATCATTTCCGAGACCTCCCAAAACATTTGTTAAAGTACAAAAAAATGTCCATATCCCTTGCAGTACCTTTTTGAATTGTATGAAAAAACAATCTCCATAGGAAAAAAAATCAAATAGTCCTAATAGTTTTAGGACTGTTTCAATGACACTTTTTAATGTCAGCTTTTCCTTCTGGACCATTATTACGTTGTGATTAAGAGTAATAAGCATGATCATGTGACAGTATTGCTTTAATAATTGAACTGCTTTCCACAAGAGACTGTGGTCAGTTTGGAAACTACATAAACTGCAAACTCAGTATTAAGGGATTTGGTATATTTAAGTAGCAATTTAGATTTTTTTTTCTCTTCTGATTGAATGCCAACAAAGACAGAGCTATTTGGCCCCTGCAGTCTTTGTGGCGTCACGTTTGTCCCCAACTACATTTGCTTTGGACATAGAGTTCAGCTATAAGGAGCAGCCAACATGGGCCACATCATCCGCTAAATGTTTAACTTCCCTTTAGGAGTCATTCAAAACAAGAACGGGAACTTGTCTATTGGGAAATACCTCCGGATTAGGGGGGCTGAAAGATTGAAAAAGTAATTTGAAAAATAATGGGCTTTTTAATGACTAAACCTATGGGACACCCAGATGTGCTCTTTGTTAATTTTCACTAGTGTAATGTAAAATTCCAACTGCTTAATTACTCTAGGACACACAAAGCAACTGGTTTTTAACGAAGCAATTATTCAAACAGCTTCTATTGCATTGGTACAGCAGTCTCCATTCTCCACCAGCTCCTTCCTTGATGAGCTGCGTTACTTTTTGCTTCAAAGTTATCTGGTTTTCATGTATCCAGCACTGACAGAAAATCCAAAGTGTTTCCTTCAGTCAAAGGTTTGTTTTGCTTCTGAGACCAGATCATTTTAATGTTTCCTACTTTTCTAAAAGAATAAAGAAATGTAATAATCACTGTATAAATACGACCAATATTTATCACCATTCTCAGCTTTCCTCATAGTCCTTCTGGTGCATGTTAAGGAAGTTGGGAACTGTAATTTATGGTAATTTAGACAAAGACCAAAAGATGACTTAAAGGATGATGTTTTAGTCTTTTATGTTGTACACTGTGTTTGCAAATGACATACTGTGTCAAAATGTATGATTCTTTTTATTTTGCAGAAACATACAGGAAATATTAACCTCCTCTTCTCATCCTCCCATGGGAGTAGCTGTGGAGCAGCTGTTGGTAAATATCATACGTTATTGTTTAATTTAACAGTGAAATATCAGGTGTCTAAGCTCAGAAGACATTCACTTTTACAACAATTAATAAAGGAGTGCTGTGACAGGCCGGGAAAATTATCTCAGACCCCATTCACATCCTTCATTCAGCTTCTTCCTTCAGGTTGGTGCCTCAGAGTTCCTGCATGAATTCATTTGTTCAACTCTCCATCAAAGGCCTTAAAAAGCAACAAAAACACTAAACTGTGTTTGCAGAATGTACAGGCACATTGCAATAGCATTTTAAACTGTAATTACTATGTTTTTATTCTATTTATTTGTTTTATTTTGATCTTAAAATTTTAGTACTTGGACCATGTTCAATATGCAGTGGGAGAAAGTAGATTTAATTGTGAATGTTATGTGATGTTCATGGATTTTATATTTAAGCAGCAGCCAGTGTTTGCATCCAGGATAAATGTCCTTTGGACATTCAAGTTAATCTAAACTAATGATTTCCAAGCTTGTAGAAGATCTTGCACGAATGTGAAGGTGTCATGCAATAATAAATGGTGTAGAGATCACTGTAATTCATGCACTTGTGAATGTGATCCTTAAGCGCATCTGTCACGTTTTTTAATTAGAGCTTGCTTTGTTCAGATGAACATACGCATTGCAGTAAATGAAAGGAATTGTATGGAAACACACAGATGTAGCAAAGTCAGAATTTCAGTTTGTATATGCTATTAAGTTCAAAATCAATTTATATTCTCAACAATCAAGAGGAAAGAGATTTATATTCAAATAGCATCAGCATCAAATAAATTCAAATTACATTACCATACCTTTGTTTTACATCAATAGGAATGTGAGTATAACCCTTTAATAAATTATATTCAAGAGTGTCACACATTCAGGGACAGATCATTGTATTTCCTTTATTTAATTTTAGTTTCTAAAATCAGATCCCCAGGACACAAATTCATTTGAAGGAAGGAATGAAAAAATGAAGGATGGTGGAAAGAAAGAAAATAAACTACCGCCGCTTCAGACCATTTTCAAGAATTAAAATTCTTCCTTTGAAATGCAAATGCTCAAACAATATTCTTCATGTTGGATCTAAATTGCAATTGTACACAGTATATAAGCTCAGCGTGTCCCTTTCAAGACATGAACCTGATGGTGTTGGTGAAAGAGCCCAGCCTTGAGACATTGGAGAGGCAGTGAGATTCATGAAATATGGCTTTTCCTTCTACTTGCACCACTCAAACCACACAAAAATAACAGAAAAATCATATGAGTAACCATTAAATGAACAAAATATTCAAAGTTAAAGAGAGACATTTTCAAGATTGTGTAGCTGTTCGGAATGTATGGAAAAAGAAAAAAAAAAAAATGCAGAAAATCAGCCTCATCAACAGAAATGCTAAAAATCCACAATACAGTCAAACAACCGTTTTAAATTCAAGAGGTGTTTCCATGACAGCAGGCTACTTCTTTTGATCCCATGCAGGGTAACACCTTGATAGACCAACTATATGGATTAATAGCACAAGTTACAACACAGCCTTTGGCCCCCTGTATCTATGTTAATAGAGCCTATCCATTCTTGTCAGCTACTGGGTACATGTGGAATTGCAGAGGTGGCTGTGTATCCACAGAACAAATCATAAACCCGTGGATGTCACTTGAGCTGAATAACTGCAATTTTCATGTAAAACCAAAAATATCGCAGAGAAATCTATCAAAAACAGCCAGACAATTTTTTCTCTTAAACATGATTAAGAGAAAAATTGTGATTGTGCAGGTCGCTTGTCTTCATTTTCAAGTACAAGCGTTCACAAACACATGCCTTTTGAAGTTCAATATCACTGATGCAAACATTTGTCTCTATGTACCGTCCATAAAAGAGATGGCACAATCTTTTGGGAAAGAAAATCTATGCTCCTGCCATAATCCATCATGTCACAGTATCTTCATTCGGTGGACTCGGACATTTAACAAAGAATACTGTGCACAAGATAAGTCAGTGATTAGAAGAACTTTAAGCGCTTGACATTTGTTGAGAATATATATATAGATATCTACACAGATATCTATATCTATATCTATATATATATCTATATATATATATATATATAAAGATATATATAATATATCTATATAATATATATAGATATATATATAGATATATATAATATATCTATATAATATATATAGATATATATATAGATATATCTATATATATATCTACACAGATGTATCTATATATATATATATATATATATATATATAGATATATCTATATATACATTATATATATAATGCATTCTCAATCACAAGTAGACTTGCTGTTTCTGTATGTTCATCTTGGTTTAATTTGAAAACGTTTTGAACATCTCCATCATAATTACTTTATTTATATATACATTTTTGTTTACTTTATTTAACAGGACACTGAACATTAACAGGACATTTACATGCCATGCTAGATTGTAGCTAACGCTGTTTGACATTCCTAGTTCCTAAGCAACTTGGTGTAATAAAACAGACAAAAGAGCCCTATGACTGTACATGAGGAGTTCTAATCCCACAAACAGCCACAAACCTTCAGACCACCCCACCATCAACCCACATATGCAACAATATACACATGCTATTGAATACTAAAATATCTATTATAAAACAATCATAAACACAGAACTCTATCTAAAAATTACATGATACCCATCAATATCGTAGGTGGTTTCATTTTAGATATTTTCAAACCATTACACTCTGGAACCCGTTTTCAAATTGTGCCATTTTCAGAGAAAACATGTGTGGTGTGTGGTTGTCGTGTAAAGGAACAGCAGAAACGCAACTGAATTTTCTGTTTTCACCAGAAAATGTTGTGTAAACAGGGCTTTAATGTAAAGCTTACTTTTAAATGGGGAAGCAAAAACTAAACACAACACTGTCAACAATTTGAAGCATTCGGCTATGGTCTTCAGTACCATCAACACTACTGTACTGTTGTTGCAGCATTGCCAAAATCATATAAGACATGGATGTCTCCTGTTTATGTCTTTCCAACAGTTGCGTTTCAAACTTGCATGTGTGAAATGTAACTTTATGTTGTTGGGGATTCTTAAGCACTCAACCCACTAGAGGTATGGCTTGCTTTTATTGTAATAAACCTGAAGAACAGTTGGCTACAGTCTTCCACTTGAAGAGAGAAGTGGTTTGTGGTTTCACAGTGGTTTACTGGTTTGTTCGGAAGTTATTGACCCTTGAGGAAAGAATTTGCTCAACTTTTCAACTTTACTGAAACCAAACAATCTATTGCTTGTCCTCAAAGATAACTGGGGTGAATATGCCCACAGTTTTATAAACTCATGGAAAACAGATTTTTATAATTCTGTTTTTATTCTAACCTGCTAAGCTCCATAAATTTACAGCCGGAACCTTTATAGACTGGGGAATTTATTTCTCATAATTTTTTTATGTGATGCTATTCAAAGAAAAAAATAAATTCTTGGCTCTGAACGTATTCCAATCAAAATATTATTCAGCTGTGAAGACTGTGAAATTGCTAGACCTAAGCTAATAGTTAGCTACTGTATGTCTTTGAAAGGCCATGCTGCGCAGTATGTTGGAATACGATAGATTATTGCAGCCTGTAACATAGGGTATCATAAATGAGAAATATTCTCACATTTAAAGCACATCAGTTATCATAACAGTTCAGCAAAGTTGTTTCATTCTGACAGGCATTTTTTTGTTCAGTTTGTGATAAGACAAAAGATCACACGCAGCTCCAGTGTTAACAGTGATTGGGACAAAACACAACATCTTTGTATCCTTTGCCAAAAGGTTCAAATAACAGGACTACCAATTGGGGATTGCTTTCAAATAATGTGAGCAATTTGACAGCTTCGATCATGAGAAGCTAACTCCTGCAGTGCTAATGGCACACCACTTCTAACAAAATCCCAATTAAAATGGTAGCATTAATACACTTCAAGGCTGGTGCAGTGCAGCATCCTGACAGAAAAAAGAAGCACCCCTTGAAATAAAAAAGTAGGAAGACAATCCTCAACCCCTGTCAAGTTGCATATTTCTTCCTCCGTAGCTAATAATGACAAGCTTGCTCTTTGATGCAGGGGAGACAGTTTTACATTTTCTCCTACCCTCAGATTCCAGGTATTTAATCCTTACTGGAAATGCCAAGCTTTGAGGATGTTACCCCACCTGTTCTTCAGGGTTTGTCGCCTAGGGAGAACAGAGCAAATGTGAAAAAACAAAGTGTTAGAAATTTTTTTCTTTTGTGTTGTTTGGGGTTCAGCTCTTTTTTTCTGAAAAGTCACCAGTTGCTAACCTCACAGTCTGAACGTGACTGAAAGCTACAGCCAGGCTGTGAGGAGAATCCGAAATGAGGGTGACCCTTATCCTCTGTTGTGATTAAAGAGATTGGGCAGTTGTTGGAAGACATAAACATATCAGTGATTCGCCATCAGACTCATTCAAGCCCCCACACCGTGTGAGCACACAATCATTAACAACTTCATTCAGAGGAAGAAAGACTGTTGCCTCGTGCACATAAACGCAACACACAAGCAGAAAACATGAAGGTACAGTTTTCCAGGCACCGGTCTTCATGCCATTTAAATAAAATGTAGCTGCAGTTTAAAAAGGCAAACATTTTCTTATTAAATACGTTATTGTTGGTCTTCTGCACTTAGGCTACTACTTTTACAGTGGCAGAGGATATGTCTTGAGGGCATACTAAGTCCGCTCCTCTCTGCTGTGGCCCTGCTCTGGGATCAACTGGACTAGATTACGTAAGAAGCTAGAACAACTTTGGTATATACATTAACGCTGCATTATTATTATTACTCCTACCATTAGTGTTGATCTTAATCCCTTGTAGGTTCATTACAAACCAAGTTTAAAAAATATGTTTTTCATGAACCGAATAACGATCAACAGCACAATCTTGTATTTAGATCTAAGTAATTGTTATTATTTAATTAATTAAAAAAACACAATAGTTTAGTAAGTGTTGAAGAGCAGGCTATTTTTATCGTACAAGTGTTCAATTTGAAATATAATCAGGCTTGGGGATTGGTAGGTCCACTGGAAAATCACCAGAAATCACTTGATATTAACTTTTATTCCAAAGACTAAGCACAAAAAAAATAATTTGGTGGAGAAATTAGCTTAGGGAGAGTTTTCAGCTCTTTTACATGTATCTCTTGAAAATAGGATCAGACTTAAATTTTTGCATGCACATAGTCTGTAATTTGTAAGAGTTCTAGACAGACAAACAATTTTCTTTCTAGTTTTAGGTCAGCTTGCCGTCATCAGAATTCCTGGAGGTTTATGCTGATGTTTACCTTGTAGTTATGAAGAGCAGCCAGTGTAACATGCACTGTAAGGGAACATCTGAGACTCATGGAGACGTCTGTTGGTACATGAAAAAACAGACGGGACTTAACTTACCAGGTTTTTAGTAAATTAATGTACTAAAAATAATTTGAACTTAGGTACCCTAAACTGACAGATTTTTACATCGTAAAGGTTGTTTGAATATGACAGATTTTATTTCTATTTTTCACTCATTTTGTGTGGTTTGCTTCCTCTGTGTCAGGGGAATAGGGGAATTATTTCTTTAAACTTTTTAAATGCTTTAATTTCTTTAAACTTTTTAAAGATTTTAAAGAAGTCAGTAGAATGCATGCATATTGTTTTAGAATTAGATTTGGCGAAAGTTAAACTTTTTTAATACTTTAAAGTGTTCCCAATCCCTTTGTGTAAAAAGACTCACAATTAGCACAACAATCACAACCATATTGCAAAATTACATTTATGATGATAACTCAATCAACCCCATCTGCCTGCAGTAATGGACAATGAGGCTATGATTTAGGAGCTGTAATTGGTTTCCAGCAGGGCCAAGTGTCATTTTTTTTCTGATCTCCGGTAGCCTGTGTGTACAGTTTTAGGACAGGGCTGCTTGTCACAAGTGCAGGCTTGACTGGACTGGGAAGAAGATATCCGCAGAGACACAGCGGCTCCTCTGGCACAGCTCTCTGTCTGTAATGGCCTAAATTCACAGGCTCTTGATGAAAGGTTTTACATGGGAACTCCGAAGGCTAATTGGCCCATGGAGATCAAGCTTATTGTTAGTTCTGCATGGCTTCCAGCAGCCATGGCTGCCATATGAGTGGCCAGTCACTGCAGGGCTCCTCACCTGACTAAACAAAAGAATAGATTCAATAATTCTTTTAAAGTGTATCATATTTTCAATATGTATTTTTTTCCTGCTCTGTTTATTTCTGTCATTTTACATTTCTTTAAATAAAAGTTTAGAAATCTGTGTTTTAAAATCTATCAATTTTAGTTTTATTTAAATCCACACCATGCTTGAAGGTCTCATTATTTATCAATCATTGCCACTTAATGTCTGTAAGGTCATTCCAGATGTGAATGTTCTTGGTAGCCAAGTAAATACATAAAAACATGCTGAGCATCTAAGCTATAATTTATGAAATATAAACAACTGCTGCATTATAGCTAATTAGTGCTGAAAACAATTGCATGATGTGATTGGTTCCATAATAGGCTACAATGTAGCTTTATAGCCTCTATGTGCTGTGACTTAGAAACAGTGTAATATCCTAAAGGTCTGTGTTTGAATCCCTGAAAGCATAAAACCCAGCAACAATATCAAAGGTTGGCAAAATGTCATCGAGCTTTAAAACCTTTTTCTGTCTTTTTGATTTGAATACCCACATGATTGCTCCAGGATGATAATGCTTACATGAGCCATGGGGCTTTCATCTTGAAGAGATTTAAACCTGAATGAACTCCGGGTCTGATGTGGGCAAAAGGACAGCTAATTTGCATAAAAGTGACAGAGTCCTAAAACAGCTCATTCTGAAAGAAGCTCAAAATAGGGGGAACTGAAGAGGTGAAATTTCATTATCTGTGAATGATTTTGCGCGGAAAATCTAATTAACAAGTTCTGTATAGCCCATGGAGCTAGTCCAAATGATTAAAATGAAGTATAAACATCTCACCACTGTTCAATACCTTATCTTGTCACGGAGTGACATTTTGGAATTTGTTTTATGGTTTCTTGTGATTTATTTTGTTTAGATGTTTCTATTTTGGTTTTTGTATCCTGTTTTCTTTTCTCCCTCTTCCACCTCCTAGTTTTTACTTCTTAAGTTCTTTTATGGTTGTTTTCTTATTACTTTGTATGGATTATTATTATTGTAATTATTATAGTTCTTGGTCTTCCCTGGATTTTCTAGTTTTATTTCTCTTTAGTATCTTTGCGTTTAATTGTGTTTTATTATTTGTTCCTTTGCACTGTTCCTGTTTACTAGTTTATTTTCTGTTTCCTTTCCAGTTAATTCAGTCAGTGTGGTTAGGTTTATTTACTTTGTATTCAGGTTTTCTTTATGGGTTCTTTGTTTGTTCTCAGGTTGTTATTGTTGTTCCTATGTTTCCTCTAGTTTCTCTGTTTACTTTAGTCACGATTATTCTAGTTTTCTTATTCCCCATTTGATTATTTATCTTTGTCTATAGGTTTTCTTGGTCTGTGTTTCTGTTTATTGTTTATTAGTTACTTTGCCCATCCTCAGTCTTTGTATTTGTTTCACCTATTCCTTCTGCCTCCTTGTCACACCTGTTCCCTGTTTTCTCTGATTACCTGCCCTTTGTTTTCCCTCAGTATATTAGTTGGTTTTGTGTCATTGTTTGTTGCTGGTTCCTTGTGTTTGTCACACCCCGTTTTCAACCCATGTATTCGTGCTGAGTTTTTTCCATGTGCCTGCAGAAGCTCTTGTAAATTTTTGGATCAGGACTTTGTTTGTATCTGCAGTGCCTTGTTTGGTTTCTTTTGAAAACCTCTGGAAATAAAGCTAAAATTTTTTACGACATGCTGCTGCCCAGCTCTTGTCTGCACTTTGGTCCGCCCTCAAACCACATTATGACATATCTAAAAAATAAAAGCATGGCACACCTTCAAACCTACCAAGCCATGTGGCTCATGGTAACTTTAGAGGAATTGCTTAGGTAGGAGAAGTTGTTAACAAAAAAAAGCTATTTGTGATGTACTGCACTGGTTCCCGCAGTAGTGGTAAGAAGAAGCCCATTGTTGAAAGAAAGCTATAAAAAGTCCAGTTTTCACTCTGCTGCAAGGTATATAAGTGACAGAGTAAACAAGTAGAAGAAGGTGCTCTGATCAGATAAAATTAAAACTGAGCCTTTTGGCCTGCATTCAAAACTCAAAATATGAGTTAAAATGGATAGTGCTAATTTTAAAAATGCTCAGAAGGTATTTATACTTTTGAAGGGGACCGTAACTGGCTGATTACATTGTCTTTCTGAACAGATATGTTATAGAGATGCAAAGCATTAGTAAGCATTATTCAGCTCATACATTTTAATCTAATTACTTAAAGGTCTGGTGTTTCCTATTATGATCAATTGGAGTTCATATAAATTTTGTCAAGTCTTATACTTTTCTTGTAACACATCTCTGTACATTATCATCTATGAAATGCTTATTTTTCATATGAAGCAATAACAGTTGTAAATCTATTATTTGGTAGCCTAAAAAAATACACAGAGGCTGATTATAAAAAGTATGACCCATTTTCTCAAAAAAAGGGTGTTACTATAATGTATTTATCTTCTGTTTCAGTAAGCAAAACATTTAAAAGGAGCAGTTAAAACAGTGTGTTTAACTAACAAGGAGAAATCAGGACTGCTAACAGGTAAATTTAACTCTTTACTAATTGATGAGAATTTTGTTGTTTTCATACACCACGATAATGGATCATAAGACATGCAAGAGACAGGAGCAATTAGGCAGCTCATTAATGATGGGGCTCCAGACATTCTGCAGGAAGAGGTATGTATAGTCCGTTTTTAACTATTGATGACTCACTCACTAACTCATTGATCCATGTATAATTTAATCAGCACTGCTCTGATATTTGATCATTAATATTTATTACAAATGTTCCTTAAAATGGGTAAGGAGAAGTCTTAAAGATAACATGTAATGCATGAGCACATTTTTCTTATGGTAATAAAAATTTAAATTACTGAGAGAAAAATGGTAATAAGATGAGAGAGATTTGCTTATCTGTTTTTTAGTTTAAGAAAGAATACAACTTTTAGCTTTTCCTGGCCCGTATGTATTTTTTTCCATTATTACAAAAATTCTGTATAGGACAGGATAAGCTTTTGAAAAGAATGATGTGTACAAAAGTCCTTCTAAGTCCCATACATCACGGCTTGTTGTCATACTTGTTCGCTTGACTTTTATCAACAGTTGATAAAAGCAGCTCCCCATGAGCACCCTGAGGTCACAGTTTAAACTGAAGTTTGCAGAACAGAGAACAGACATGGTCAACAACTGCCATTATTTATGTCCCTCTACTGAATCCAGTCGGGGGTATAATTAGGAAGCCAGCATCACATATTTATTGCCTTTGCCAATAATAGGACACTGTTGTATAAATGTGCTGTGTGAAGTTGAATTATAAGGTAAAGCTATTTAAACAAAACTTTTTCAAAAAAAAAAAAAAAATTAACACAGTATGCAAGTGAATACTCATTAAGTCCAGCTAATTAATGACCTAATTGGTACTTACTGAACAATAGAGCCTGAAAATTAGTTGAACCTGATTGAATGGGCACATTAAATTCACACTTCAATATAACATAAGGGATTAGGATTCAAAAACAACCCATTCAATATTATATTAAGAAGTGATTTTTCATCTTAATTGTGCAGCCATCTTATTAATGAGTGCAAAGAATGACCTACATTCAGTGCTGAACAACACTATTTTTATATTGTCTTCCGAATTATAGAAGGGGATATTGTGACAGTGTTTGTGCTATTGTATTGGTGGTTTTCAGTTTTCTTTTTATATTTGGTTTTTGGTCCTTAATGAAAATGTAGTTTCCTGAGAGTTGATTACAGTTTAATACCACATTGATATCCTCTCTTTTGTAAGAAAAAGTTATTATGATTTCCTTGACGGAGTTATATAGCTGCATCTTTCCAGGCAGCCAATATCCAAACGTCAGCTAACACGGATGAAAGTGCTTCACCGGCATCAACAACGAATTATCCATCTTGTTAATTAATTACTTGAACATGTCAAAAAAGTTGTTAATAATTGAAGGTAAAGCGGCTTCATCCATCTTCATCTTCATATGTTATGTGCAGGGATGCAGCCAACCCCAGCTGGGGCTGTTGGAGGGAAACTGGCTTTCAGTTCATCAAAGCTAATTTGTTCCAGAAAAGAGTTTTACATGTTTTCAGTTCATCATCAACGACTTTGGAGAATTCACTCCTAATAATAATTATAATAATTCAAGGCATTTTGCATTATCCTAATGTCCTCTATATCATCACCAAATAAAGTCAATTTAATTCACTTCGGTCATTTCCCCAATCTGCCACGCATTAATATACTGTATATAATAATAAGCTTTTGATTCAATGTGCACAATGGACATATATTTGCAGTTTTTTTTTCTTTTTTTTAATACTTTAAATAAGGCTGTAACAAAAATTGACATTTTTATTGTAACATAGTTTTATAATAAAATTGTTCAGAAAATACTGAACTGAGTTCTGAAACTGCATATTTAAAAAATAAAAGTAATATAAGGTATGACATTAACTTCTTAACATTAAAGATGTCATCCACAATTTAAGAATATCAGAAGCTTGCTGGTCAATTTGCTTGTGTATGCATACACTAAAAATGTAATGCCAAACCACTATAGTGTAGTATCAGTTGTTTTTGCTCAGTGCAAAGCACACAGTTGGTACTCTATCTGATTTGAAACATGTTCAGTGATTAACTGATCCACTGGTGCCCATTTCCGCACAGATAAAAAGGTCTGGTCGACCCATTTCCCCCTTGTAGATGGAATAAAATATTATGTCTTTTAATGGATAGGCCTATTTTAATCTCCCACATTAATAATTTATTATGCAGGATATTATTGTTCTGTACCAATGACTATAATTAGTTTTGTTTAATAATCTCTGTCAATCCTAAAATTGCTTACTTGCTTATTCCAGGGAGGGTCATTAATTTACAGCTTGCTCAGGATTGTGGGATGAAAACTGCCCATGAACAGGTGAAGCAATTAGCTAGTCATGTGTGAGAAAAAATAAACATGCAGTTTTGCATGTTTTTATTGAGCTACACACAGTGGCAAATGTGGTCTAGAAATTCTACTCCCCTGAAGCAAAAGTCATGAACAATTGATTGAAATAGATTTATTTTTTCTCGGTCATTTCAATTTTCAGGTTCTCTGTTGGTTTCATCAAGGGTGGGTTTATTTTTAAAAAGCTGATTGAAATATTAGTCGTTTGAAATAGCAAAGAGTCATTTTTAAGATTTCAAGCTTGCGGATAGATGGAAGTACCATCAAGAAATGAGTGTCATCTCTAGTCTGTCACTACGTTCTTCTTGCTTTTATTTTTTTTAAATTGTACTTCTTATGTACTTCCAATAAGTTATTTATATCACTGACAGTTGACAGGACATCTTTCCTAAGTTACCTTTTGTAGATTGAAAAAAAAGTAAAACAAACATAATTACATTTATGGTCTCATAGTGCTAAGATAATAGTCTGATAAGGGTATGATTCATGTCAGAGGCTTCAAAAAAGGGATTGTCGCAACTGATGAGGTCACTGAATTATATTTTGGATTAATGTTCATTAGTCTCATGAAAGAAAATTGACAAGTCTCGTATCAATTGAAAATTAACCTGTTTTTTTTTCAGTGTAAATTCCTTTTGTCAATCAGGCAGTTGTAATCGCACACGTTACATCAATGAACATTATTATATTTAGTATTCAATTATTTATTTTGAGATCCACCAAATGGGCCTGTGTAGTGCTAAATGCATAAATATATGTTGGATGTAGTCACCAGCAGAATCAATAAATCTATTAGTAATCACACTGATCCCTTTTGTCAAATGTCCAGAGTATTATCAATAGATTAAAGTTTATTGATAATTCTATTGTGGTGTTTGGCTTTGTAAAATATAACTCAAAGACTTTACACATAATTAAGAGTTCTACATACATACTTAGGTTTAGGAAAAAGATTTGGAAGAGAGAAAAAGAAGACTTTTGAAAGTCAAGTCAAGTTTATTTATATAGCGCTTTTCAGCAACAAGGCACTCAAAGCGCTGTACATGAGAAAGGAGAAATAAACCCAGATGTCATCTCAAGGCACTGTGAACCAGTCTCTTCCTATCCAGTCAGTCAGTCAATCATTTTCTACCGCTTATTCCATAGTGGGTCACAGGAAGCTGGTGTCTATCTCCAGCAGTCTATGGGCAGGAGGCGGGGTACCCCCTGGAAAGGTCGCCAGTCCATAGCAGGGCAAAACAGACATACACAGGACAAACAGCCACGCACACACTCATTTACACCTAAGGGCAATTTAGAGAAACCAATTAACCTAACAGTAATGTTTTTTGGACTGTGGGAGGAAGCCGGAGTACCCCCGAGAGAACCTACACATGCAAACACCATGCAGAAAGATCCCCAGTTGGGAGTCGAGCCCAGGACCTTTTGCTGCAAGGCCACCATGCACCCAATATTCAGATTCATTTGATTGCAAATTATAAATGTAAATTATTAACAGCTGTATTTCACCTGTTTGTGTCACTCAACCATTTGAACCATAACTATGCTTCTATGCTGTGCAGTATTTTCATTTTAATTCCTTTATCAAATGTATTCTTAATATTTCATATTTAAATATATCTCATATTTAACAATTTGTTACAAACCTGCTAATCATAAGTCTAATATTTCAATATTTCTGTTAGTAATTTTTTCACTTTAGGTCCTCTTTATGTTGTTATTGCTGCTCTTACTCCATTTTTAAACTGGGGCCTATATATTTGGTGGTTAAAATGTTTATTTGTACATTTTCAGAGGCAAATATTGCAATGGTATCTTGTTATCTACAAATTTTAAAGGCAGCTGTCTATGGTAAGTATGACAGTGTAAATGTTTAAGAATTAAGGCTTGTGTGAACCCTATTAAAGTTTTGAGACTGGAGTAGTTTTAGGATCTGGTTTAGAACTTCCCAACTCTAACTAGATTTTAGGTGGACTGTCTGGTGTTGTGATTATTAATCTGAGAATATTATTTAATATTTAATATTAATATTTTAATATTTTATCAAATAATATTTCGGTCTGTTGAGGGTTATCCTGTGAATACCAGCCCAGTAAGGCGATGGTATTAGGACAAAATAGAAAGGTGTGAGACGAGCTCTGACATTATTGAACAGCATAAACTCTGCACACACATGGAATGAATTCACACAATTTCTTAAAATACAAGAATTTATTAACAAAAATAAGTCAACTCAAAGTCAAACATATTTCAATCAACAAACTCTTTACTATGCTAAAACAATCCAACAAAACTACCAAGCAGAATTAAAGAATTACAAAGACTAATGGGCTATGTACAATATAAACAAGTTGATTAAAGATGATTGGAAATCATAACCAAAAAGAGTGATGCAACATTACCATGCAATGTTATTTATGTTTGAGAACCAAGGATTATCTTGAAGAATCTGGAAGTGAAGTTAAGTTAGTCTTGGAACCAACTTAGGCAATAATAAACAAACATTTAGACAACCATTCACAATGTACGATCAGATCAAATATTATTTTAATAAAATAATGTTTTAAATAATGATCTGCTGAATAGAACCAACCTTCTGGATGACTAATTCTCAACAGTGTCTCATTAGCTGCCTTTACTTATTGAAATAATATTTGAAGAAATACTATTAAGGGAATATTTTGGAAAGAACCAAATCTTTCTGGAGAAATGGGGCTCAATGATATTTACTTAGTTATCAGATTTAGTGAAATAATGTTTAGGGACTATTATTCACTAGCTTGAAAACTAACAACCTTTCTGTTAAATATTCTTTAGCACCAGGATCAAACACATACCTTTAAAATACCAGGGTCAATAAAAGGGTTAAAATGCATAAGCGCGGACGGCGCGTTATGATCAATCTTCTGTTTAAAATCACCCTTCAAATAAAGTTTGTCTTAACTTTAAAAACATACAAACAAAGAATACAACCTGAGCATGTGTGCTGCAGAAAGCCTGCTAGCACCAAGATAGCTGAGTTCAACACAAACAAAACCAAACTTCATAAAATGAAAAACGTTTAGATCATTTCAATCTAAATATCTCTCTATTACTCTCTGCCCAAAACACTTAACCTCATGAACTGTGGTGAGGAATTTTGTCCAAGCGACGATGAAGTTTGAAGAAGGTATCCACAGTGAACAATGGTTTGCTACAGCTAACCTCCTTAGCTTTGGGGGGTTGAAGGTGCTCTGTGAACAAAGGGCTAGCTTCCCGCTAACCTCCAGCTGTGTATGAAAAACGGCTCCTTGTGTCCGCCAACCACACTGCACGTTAACACGGTGATGCGGTCTCTGCTGTCTTCCTTCCAGACTGGGAGACCGCGCCACTTGGCTTCATAGAGACCTCTTCTCTGTAGGGAACTTCTCTGGGACAGTTTGCTTCTGCAGGCCTCAGAGAGAAAGTAAGCAACTCTTACACCTTAATTTCCCCTTTCATGAATGAAAATACCAGATATGCAGACAGTATTTCATTCGTACTTATCTTTGCATATGATCGATGATCGTATGACATCCTTGGATCCAGTTGAAGAGTTTATGTCTGTCTGCCAGCAAAGAGACATCAGCGCGCTTTGTCCCCCTCCTATCCCGATGAAAACAGGCTTGGAAGAGAAAGACTTGTGGGAAGGTGGGGGTTTTATGCGGGCAGTGGCATCATGGGAAGTCCGCTGTTACCCTCGATTCCTAAGTTGTGCCAGAAGTAGGTTAATGCATTTTATTTTGAAAGTTCCAGAAGAGTCCGTACCAGAGTTTAATGTTAAAATCCATGGCTGGGTCCCAACACTGGTCTCAAAACTGAAGTTGTTCGAAGAGCTCTTGGCGGCATAGAAGATATTGACTGCTAATAGCAACTCTACTGAACTCCAATTCAAAGAGTCTGAACTATTCCTTTAATATTATTGGGCAGGAGCGGTAGAAAATCTTTAGACCTTGCAGTGATAAGGATACAAGGGGAGAACTGTTGGATGAACTTGTGTCTTGACTAATTCTGTGCTCATTCAACCAGTTGTGAATCCTTGAGAGCTCACACTCAGACCAACGAACAATGGTAACACTTGATCCAACACTAAAACACTATCAATAGTCTTTCTGTATGTCTCTCTGCATCTGTCTTGCCTCAATGCAGAAGTCAGAATGGCAAAGCCTCCAATCACATCACTGTAAACCCGAGAACATTTAAATGCTAATGTTATAAGCTCACATGCCTAATATGATAAGCTGACAAGCTTATTATAAGCTCAGAAGTTTTAAGAGTTTCTCCCATTAGTTATCACAGGAGGCATTAACTTGCATCACTGAACTGTGCCAAAAGGTATGGAGTTAAATTCTCCTTCAGAAGAGATTATTTTGGCAGGCTGCTGACAGTACTATACAGTTGCAGGATTGTAGAAAATGGTATTCCAGAGACAGAGATGTTTGCTATGAGAGGTTTGAGCTAAATGTGTATGTGTGTACACATGAGTGTTCACTACATGTGGCTATACAGTGTGAAGGATAATTTATCCAACAGAGAGCTAAACAACAGTTGAGTTTTCTGCTGTCCTCATGATGCACCATGCAGAGTTCAATGTCATTATGTGGATCAGAGTATAAAACAAACGTTGAATGCAGGGTGGTGTCTTTCTTTTATATTGATAAAAGAAAAACCTGTGTGTTACAGTGGTGTGGGAGTTAGGACTGTTGACACAATGCAAGGAGGTCACCAATTTGAGTCACAGCTTTCTGTGTGGCCTTTCTACACAGGTTGTCTTTGCAATTTAATCACAGTACAAATAGATTTATCTTTGATTTGGATTAGATACTTTGCATCAACCACATTACACCTCACCACCATGACCCTGAAAAGAACAAAGTAAGTTTAAATAAAATGTAGCAAAACTCATCGTAGCTCCACAAAATTATTTAAAAAATATTGAACTGAATGCTGTTTAGATTACAAAAACGTGTGTATTTTCCTTTTAGAATTTAAAGAACACACTGAATTTGTAACTTACAATTCCTTGAGAAAGGTATTTGGGAAATGAGAATGACTTCAATGACGAAAAGATTACTTCTGATAAAGTATTATGGATAATACACATCCATTATATTCACATGTAATCAAGAACAGCTGTTATCTGTTTACTAATATGCACTACCTGTAGTTGGTCTATTACATACAGTACAATCCCATTAGAATAAATTACCATTTTTGGTTGTAACATGGCAAAATGTGAAGATCTCTTGAGAACAGTCTGTAATTCTCTGTGATTTAACTGAATCATTAACATTAAGGTATTTACATCTTAATCAGGTCCTGTGTTCCACAGCAGTCACATTGATTAACCTTATCACCAGATGATATACTTTAGACGCATTATGAACGACAGGATGGGAACAACTGGAATGGGCCTTGATCCACAATCGTTCTCTGGTCTCAATTAGTCAGTGATACTGCATCTGAGTAACAGCTGGCAGCTTCTGTCTGTCTAATCTCTCACTACAGCTGTGCTGGAACAGGCAACATGCTAGCCTAATTAGCCATGCTGTCTCCACTGGAAAATGAAGCCTTGAGATCCTAGATCAATGTTGCCATCCCCTATTCACTCTCCTCTTCTGCAATACAGGAATAGAAATGTCCAGAGCATTGTTACAAAATGCCACTGTTGTCCATGAAATTGCTTTATAACACTAGCAAGGAATAGCCGTTACAGTGTTTCATGTTTTTATGGGTATTTCAGGTTACCTACTCATTGTCCCTTTTTAGCAAAAATATACTTGAGAAATTGGACTGCTCATACGTGGCCATATGTGTTAAAACTTAGCCTACACTTTTCAACGACAATTAAACATCCATATACATCTTTAAACAGACATACTTTTATCATTTAATTTTAGACCCCTTAATTTTCAACAAGTGATTCAGACTGAGGGTACAAGTGATTCAGACTGAGGGTACAGTTGTCTAATGTAGGTCGTTTTAATGAAATCTTGAGCAAGGAAACAGGTGGCCTCAGTTACTTTTCATTGTGCTTTACAAAATAAAAACCTTTACTAAATACATCTATTGTTTCAAGCAGAACCAGCTAAGGTTGTAGGATGTTTTAGTGCACTTTTTGCTAAATGTATTGTATTGAAGTGGAGAAAAGCAGCTTTTGTTGGAGAGCTGCAGATTTAATAGCATGTCTAATGAATTCTTAATTATTTCTCTTGAACTGCTTTTTTGTGTGCATACATTAGAGAAGAAACATTATAGTATGTTCAAAAGTGTCAGTTTTGTAATTTGCAGCATTTAAATCAAAATTATATACCATTTTCTAAATTTAGCATTTGGTTTAGTTAACACTGTAGTCCGACTGAGCACTTTGACAATCCTGAGTAAATGTATTAATATATGCAGGAAAATCGTCCACACCCACCTACAAATTTAATGGATTGGAAAGAGGGCAAGATTGAGAGATGAATAAACCATCAAGATTTGTAATTAGGTTGAAGCTACTTAAAGCTGATAGTGGAAATAGTAGACAATGGTAGAGCCATAGGTCACAAACTGTTTAACAACAACCACTATTGGTACTTTGGTTGCCTGTAGTGGTATTCAGTAAAACATTTTTTATCAAACAGTTTCAAGGTTTTATTAAGCTAATTAAATGCCAAAAGAATGACTTGTTCACAATGAAAAAACTGATTTTACCCCTGTCATACCAATACAAATTAATATGTCAAAGCAGGGCACATCAAAAGGGAATGTCCTGTTCTAGAAGCTACATTGAAGGGCTACATTAAATGTTATGGTTTGTTTGGTTGCCTTGTAGTGTCAAAGGCAGGTTTGCTCTACAGTCGGGACAAAATTAGACCTCCCTCCTGTAGCACAGGTGACTTTACTAATCAAAGGCTTAATGTCATGACACGTGATATCTGGTTCAGGCAGCAGACTGGACAGGCCACAGCAATGATAAAAAGACAGAGGGCAAAAAACAAAATTATTCAGGGGAACCAGAGAAACAAAAAAAAATCTTCGAAAAGCTAAATAAAACCAATACCAATAGTTATAGTTCTGACAATAACTATAAGAAAAATGATAAAATAAGAACCAAAATGTATTTACTGCACACAAAACTTTACTTGTAGCAAATTATGAAGAAAATTGTCTTAGCTGCTGTATGATTTTTTGTGTGTCCATGTAATTGTGTGATTGTGCCTGCTTTTATGCATATGCTCTATGTGTATGCATGTGTGTGTGTGTGTGTGTGTGTGTGTGTGTGTGTGTGTGTATGTATGCATATATGTGTTTTTGTCTTAGTGTGTGCACAAGCAGAGAAAGAAAATTAAGAGCTGCTAAGTGTGGTAGGGTGGGATGTTGGTGCCAATCCCAAAACTCTTCCAGAGCTAAATCACTGCAATCCCAGTATACTTTGGACACAATGGCTCCACAAAGCCACCATCAAGGTTCAGAGGCATGGACGCAAATACCTAAAAGACATGAAAGGACCTGGTGTTTATCAAAGTGCACTCCATTGTTGCGTTTAGCGCAACATATGATGCATTTTCAGATATGTCAATTTGGCAAGACAGAAAATAGCATGACAGCACCTTTAAGAGCAGATTATCAAATGTTGATGCATTGCAAATATGTGGTCCAACTGTCTTTACAATTTATCTTTAATACACAGAGTAAAAATTTCATTTCAAAAAGCAATTTTGCTCAGTGGAGACAGAGAAAATAAATTTTACATTTTGTTGGTGAAGTATTTCTAAAACTGTTTATTTTTTTACCTGACATCTGGTTATACCAATCAAATGCACTGATTCTAAAACTCTTCCCCTGGAGGACTTCAGGAAGTTTTACTTTCTTTAACTGCTCTCATGCTGATTTCGCTGATGTGGAGGAGCACAGTGTCATTGCTACGACCCCTGTTTGATGTAACACTACCCCCCCCACACACACACACACCTCTGCTCAGCAGGGCCCAGCATGGGTCACAAACCTGTGATAAACAGGAGGGGCCAAGGCTCGATTTGGGGAAAATGGGCACTTTCCACAGCATCTGAAAATGTCTAGAGTAATGTTCTAAATTATTGGGGTCACTGACTGCACCCGCTCTGTTGATTTGTCCATGGACACAGAAGGCTCACACTGACACTGAAGGACATTTTTCCACTTCCAAGGACTGTAAATTTAGAGACGTGCCTGCACCAGAGTCGCTTATGCGAGGCTACATGATTGAAGTGTTTAACTATAACCCCCCCTTTGTTGATGCAAAACACACAAAAAACAACAACACTGTAACGGTTTTTAGGGAGGGTGCTTGTGCTATGTGGTAAAAGGAACGTCTTAGAATCAAAAGGGGGTTTAATCTCCACACCTGCCACATGTCTAAATGTCCTTGGGCAAGATACAGAGCCCTAGACCGTCCATGATATGCTTATGAGTAGGTGACTGAGGACAAGGCAAGGCATAAATTTCGTGCAATTGTATAATAAACCCACAGTGTCTTGTGTTTTTGTATATGGCTGAGTGAAATCCCATGTAAAGTGCTTTGCAGAACCCAGACAGGGTCAAAAAGGTCAAACGTTTGTAAAAAGCTGTTCTGACACAATGGTGTCATATCCACAATAATAAACAAGCATGTCAAGTGTTCTGACAGGCAGGCCTCAGAGCATATTTACCATTAACCCCCAAAGCACACATCCCCACAAAGCTCCAGAAGTGTATATTTAAACATTCCGCATCCACAGAGTTACACGATTCCAGCTAATCAGCCTAATGAGCCAAAGATTGCAGCAGTAATCAGGCATCATTAGGTTTATGAGTATTTATTGTCTGCGCTGTGGAAATAATAAAGAGCAGCACCTCTTGATGATGGCACACAAAGGAGCGAAGTCCTGCAATCTGTTTATTAATGAGATCTGTCACTTGGCCACCACAACTCAACAGGCCGGGTCATCCATCAACGCCGGGCCCCAGCACCCACAAGATAGATGCATTTCCCCATTCTGACCTGAATGTTAGACATTTCAAAGCTGGCACAAAGAGCTCTGCATGGTGCAGGGTATCATGTAACTGCCCTCAGGCAACACTGCCCCCCTTTGTTTCCTTTCTTGTCATATGCGTTTTGTGCACGTAAGCATGCCATGTCTGCTGCAGAGAAACAAAGCATATGCAAGTGTGGAAAGTCGATTTGTTTGCATTCAGTTCCATCAGTGCCTCATGTTGTTTGCCTGTGAGCGATGCGTCACGCTGCTTGCAGCTGACTTGGGTGTCTTGAGATAAAGCTTCTGTGCAGGTCCTCTCCATATTCGCTCCATTTTATTTCAGCTGTTTGCAAGTGATGTCATGCTTGTTGGGAATAAAATTAGATTTGCACCCAAATGGGACACCTTTTTAGTTTTTTTTCTAGTAAAATGTTTGAAAGCTGGATTTTTTGTATCATACTTTCAGCACCTCTGTTGAAGAATTAATAATTGTAAGGAGGGTTGCCTTCATGCACAGGAAATAAAAGGAGAGGAGGCCTGGAGATATGGCTGCACAGACTTGTTATCTGGTATGAAATATAACTTTCACATTGCTTGAATATTTTGATCCATATTGAGACATAAGTGCACCAAGATTTAGGGGGATATTCTAGGAGAGGTTTTTATGTGTGACTTTTATAACTGTACCATTTGGATTAGTTTCCTGTTCATTTTTTTAGCTCCTTCGAGAAACTGATGTGGTCCATGTATTTAATAGTTGCTGTTGTTCTGTCTCTATTCCTTTTTTAATAGAACCATGCTCAGTGTTGCCACTTCAGCGAAAGGTTGTGTCTGGTGGTGTTTTCTGTTTAGAGACAAATCCAATGACGTATTTTCATTACGGTCTTGCAGATGTATAAAGAAAAAAAAAAATACAGCGTGCAACTTAAGTCTGCAGACAAGCCAGTGTTGCAGCGGTAGCAACAGATCCAGCTCTGTGCATCTGGAAACAGGCTTACATTAGCCAAGAGCTATTTCACAGGTTCAGCCAAGGAGAAAAATAATTCAAAGGTTTGCTTATCAGGAAGACCAGTGTTAAAGTTCAACAAATGATTATTTCTGTGTCAATCTTCACATAGTCACTGGTTGGAAATGGGAAAGGATGTCAGGCTGAGATGCAGATACACAGTATTTATTTTATTGAAATCAGCTTTATGTAGTACAGAAATGCAATCTCTCTACAAGACACCAATGTTTAAATGTATGGAGACTTTAGTATTATCACTTTATTACATACACATTGGTAATAGTCATGTTGGACTGTCTTTTGCTTTTAGAACTGCTTTCCTTCTTTATTGTTTAGATTGAACAGGATGTTCGAACATTTCCTCAGAGATTTTGCTCCATATTGACATGATAGCATAACACAGTTCCTGCAGTTTTATCAGCTGTACATCCATGATGTCAGTCTCCATTCTAGCAAATCCTGATTATGCTTTATTGGATTAAGATCTGGTGACTACGGAGGACATTGATGCACAGCGGACTCACTGTTATGTGTTATTCAAGAAACCAGTTTGAAATGACATGGTACATAATCCTGCTGGAAGTAGGAACAAAGTAGATATAAAGGGCATTTAAACAATGTTCAGTTGGTACTAAAGGGAACCAAAGTAAACTCCTCTGAAATCTACTTACGCCACTCTTCTACTTTGGTTGTCACAGCCCCCAGTGCACTGAAGACCACTGGAACAACTGATACCTTGATTATCCATTACTACTGACCTCCATATCTTTTCCACCACCACAATGTTGTGGTGGTGGAAGCTCCACAGGATCTTAGCTCTATTATTCTTACGCATTATTGATACTGTCTTGAGCTAAGCTGTGGGGCTACCACCCCATACTCAGCAAAGATGTTCATGCACACTCCTGCAGCCTCTTGGTCATGGTGTTTTACGTTCATGTTGCCTACCAGTATCTTGTGCTCAGCCAGTATGTGCTGGTCTATTTCTGGGGTATCTGCATATTATGCATCTTGAATCCCATCTGCTGTTGTAACCCCCAGGTTCTACTCTTCATTCTTGCTCTCATCTGGCAGGTTGGCGCACTGGCAGGTTGGTTAAAATGGCTGTGCTTTGGCCTGAAAGATTATAAATTCAGATCTTGCTTAGGGCAACCTATAGTGACCTTGAGAAAAAAGAGCAAAATACATATTAACGAGACCATGTTGGCTTAGATGTTGCCCAGGCTACTGTGTCAGATGTTGGGGACACAGAACAATCTGATGAAATAAGAGCTAAAGCAAGACATGAGCAGAGGACATGTCTTAAGATAAAGAAAGAGGTTAATATCTGACTCTTTGAATACTCTACACAGGAAGCTTAATTTGACATGTTGGGTGAGTTTGTACTTTCATATCAAGACAAAAAGTAGCTTCTTTCCACTTGGTCAATGGTTAGAAAAACTTGCCTCTGAAAGTTTTCTCATTTCCATTTCATTAATCTATTCATCACAAAGAAAAATACATGAACCCCTTGGTAATAGGCTGCCCATCTAAAATGGCCTGAAACTTTCAGTGCGAATCAAGAGATAAATGAGGTGAACACAAAAATTACAGTCAGAAATTTAGAAATCTGTACATCTATACAGTGCTCTAGATGACGTTAGTTCTACATTTTACCCTTAATGTTAGAATGGCTCTAGGAAGTGCAATGCCTGTATACTTTGGTGCAAATTAAAATAGCTATATATAATGGAAATGTCTTACAAGTGATTACAAACCTGAGATTCAGAAAAAAATCAGATTCAGAAACTTTTTTCTTTATGCGTTATTGATTGCCAATCGTTCAAGTCTCTTTATTGTTGGTGATGTAAAGTTATGGTGTAGACGTTTTTGTATGAGTCAATTTGTAGAAGCATACATTTCTGACCTAGAAGCAGGGAAAAATGTGTTCCTATAACGAATGATCCCCAGTTCCCAGTCGGCAAAAGTCTGTCTATCATGTTTATGGAGGTTGGTGAAGGACCTAAGTGCAGACCGAATGACAACAGAGTTATTTAATAACTCAAGGTCTTGAACAACTAGAACCAGACATGGAACATAAGCACCAAAAGGGTATTGACAAATGGAGCAGGTAAACAGAAGATCTGGCAGTCTAACGGAAGAATCAAGGAGCGAACAGTAAGAAGTCAAGGGCATATATACTGATGTAAGGTTGGAAAGTAGACAAAGAAACCAAATAAACTAATCTGAATAAATGACAAACAGCTGAGACGGAGTGGAAGCAGGGAGCTGAGGGAGAGAGACTAATAACCCAGAAAAAAGTAGAACAGAGATGAAAAGAAACCTAGGGGAAGATAACCAGAAATAATTCTAAATGAACAGTAAATAACAAGAATGAACTAAGTAACTAATACACAAAGGAATGAAATAAAATGGCAACACTTAGATAGCATAAACAGGGAAAGGAAGATAACAGGCATAAAAGAAACACAGAAACACAAACATCAAAGGATTGTAACAGCGTCTACCTGTCGTAGTAGAGAGTTGGCCAAAAAATGTCTTTCTGTGACAGGGGGTGAAGACCTGAGTCTGCAAGTGTATGAGGGGAACAACCTGACCTGACCTCAGTCGCAGTCCAGCAAACATGTTTGACGTTTTTAACCTGAATTTCGATGCAGTCATGTAGTATGAACTGATTACTGATTCGACTACAAACACGTGTTGTTGACAGTCAATGAAAAATAGAGGCAGGGACAAGACATCAGCTGCGTGCTGCCTTTTCTTCTAAACTTTGTAACTATACAACATTATAAACATAAAAGTAAAACATAAGTGGCCATGATACAGACTATCAACTAAATAATTATTATCATGTGTCAATACAATAAAAAAATATATATCTATATCAATTAATATCAGATCAATAGTTTTATAGTTCTTAAGGATGTTAATTTTGATAAGTCATTTACTAAAAAGGCTTTGTTGCAGAATGGGCTTTATCAGGGGAGTGAGCGTGCTTTTGATTGTGTGTTCAGTGGCAGAAAGAAGTGCTTGCCCAGAGCACCATTCATGCAAAAACCGCCATTGGGAGCAAGGAATCATCCAAAAACTGCAAAACACCTGGACTGGAGGACTAGACTATGAAAACCCTGGTTTGGGTGAGATTAAGCAGAAAGACTAAATTCCTCTTCACTCTTACATCTGCAGATGCTTTCTACCAACCTTTCTTACTGCTCGAACCCTGTTGACACTGATGCAGCCCAAAGTAAAGAAAGATTTCCTGTTATATGCATTTCAGTGACCTTAAAGATATAGCAATGTATGGAATTTCAGGATAAATAATTTATTTATTTATTTCTGAATGAATGAAATATTCTCATTGAATACTTTGTTCTGTACAAAGCTGAATGTGCTGACAATAAAGTCACACAAAAAACATCAATGGAAATCAAATTTATTAACCAATGGAGGCCTGGATTTGGAGTCACACACAAAATTAAAGTGGAAACAACATTACAAGCTGATCCAACTTTGATGTAATTCAATTCAATTCAATTTATTTATAAAGCACCCATTCACAACACATGATGTCTCAAGGCACTTCACAAAAGTCAGGTACATACATTCCAATTAATCCTTACCATTGAACAGCACAGTCAGATTCAGCTATTTATTCAAACTGGATAAAAAGTTTTTCTATCTAAGGAAACCCAGCAGATTGTATCGAGTCAGAGATTTGTAGCAGTCACTCCTCCTGGATGAGCATGTAGAGACAGTGGACAGTCACTGGGGTTGACTTTGCAGCAATACCTTATACTGAGCATGCATGTAGCGACAGTGGAGAGGAAAAACTCCCTTTTAACAGGAAGAAACCTCCAGCAGAACCAGGCTCAGTGTGAGCAGCCATCTGCCACGACCGACTGGGGGGTTTGAGAGAACAGAGCAGAGACACACAACGAATACAGAAGCACTGATCCAGGAGTACTTTCTATGGGAAGGAAAAGTAAATGTTAGTGGATGTAGCTCTTTTAGTCATTTCATCTAGAAAGAAAGAACAGATCAATTATGATCCGGTTTTCAAGGATAGAGTCTGAAAGAGAGCACATATAATTAGTTACAGTAAAAGCTCAGTCAATTGCTATATCTAGGAGAGAAAAAGGGTTAAACACTGAAAGACAGGGCCAAGTGGATCATCTGTAGAAGGTGAGCAATAAGTTGTTCCCAGCAGAAGCTTGGACAATGCCCCTCTCCAGAAAGGTGTCACAGGTAGACACAGAGTCAGGCCTAGCTTCTAGGAAGAGAAAAGAGGGAAAACATAAAGTTAAAAACTGAAATAACAGCAAATCATGCAAAATTGGAGAGTAGTGTGAGATTGTAGCGAAGAGGGTGAAAGTGGTCATTATGTCTTCCAGCAGCATAAGCCTATACCAGCATAACTACAGAGATTCAGTTTCAGCTTATTTATTTATATAGCGCTTATTTACAACAATGTTGTCTCAAGGCACCCACAAAGGGTCCAGAATGGCGCGGGGCCGCCTGGGAGGACAGATCAAACCACCGAGTGCCAGAGCCCGGCCACCCCAGAACGGGCCACGTGTAGGGGCACTAAGTAAAATAATCAACTGATAAAGTTTGTCCATCTAGAGCCCACTGATGGCCATTGTTATACTAAAAACCACAAGGATTGGGATACCTCTCTCTGTCAGACTGATTATAACCATTGGAAAAGAGAAGGGGTCATACATTTAGCAGAAATGGTGGGTGTGTTTGCACCTCAACCATAACTGAGCTGGTTTAGGCTAAACCTGACTCCCCCTTACTCCATCCAACAGGGAGGGAGGAAGGCGGAGTTAAAAAATAAGGAAGATAGCCTAAGCCACTCTAACTATAAGCTTGAACAAAAAGGAAAGTTTTAAACCTAGCCTTAAAAGTAGACAGGGTGTGTGCCTCACGGACCAAAACCGGGAGCTGGTTCCACAGGAGAGGAGCTCGATAACTAAAGGATCTGCCTCCCATTCTACTTCTAGAGACTCTAGGAACCACCAGTAAACCTGCAGTCTGAGAACGAAGTGCTCTGTTAGGAACATATGGAACAATCCGATCTCTGATGTATGATGGAGCTAGATCATTAAGGGCTTTATATGTGAGGAGGAGAATTTTAAATTCTATTCTGGATTTAACAGGGAGCCAATGAAAGGAAGCTAAAATAAGAGAAATACGATCTATCTTTTTTAATTTTCATTAGAACTCTTGCTGCAGCATTTCGAATCAGCTGAAGGCGTTTAACCGCATTTTGTGGACATCCTGATAGTAAAGAATTACAATAGTCCAGCCTTGAAGTAATAAATGCATGGACTAGTTTTTCAGCGTCACCCCTGGATAGGATATTTCTAATTTTGTCAATGTTCCGGAGGTGAAAGAAGGAAATCCTAGAAACCTGTTTAATATGGGATTTAAATGACATGTGCTGGTCAAAAATAACACCAAGGTTTTTTACTTTATTACCGGAGGTCAATTTAATGCCATCCAGGTTAAGTGATTGACTAAGCAGTTTCTTTTTTAAAGACTCCGGTCCAAAGACAACAACTTCTGTGTTGTCTGAATTTAGAAGCAGAAAATTTAAAGTCATCCAAGTTTTTATGTCTACAAGAACATGCTTGTAGTCTGTCTAACTGGTTGGGCTCATCAGGATTTATGGATAAGTAAAGCTGAGTATCATCTGCGTAACAGTGAAAATTTATCCTATGCTGCCTGATAATTTGACCTATTGGAAGCATATATATAGTAAAGAGAACTGGCCCAAGTACTAAACCCTGTGGTACTCCACAATTAACCCTGGAGTTTAAAGATGATTTATACATGAACAAATTGGAATCTGTCAGACAAATAAGATTTAAACCAGCCTAGCACTGTTCCCCTGATCTCTACAACATATTCCAGCCTTTCTAAGAGAATATTATGATTGACTATATCCAATGCAGCATTGAGATCTAACAGAACCAGTACAGACACAAGTCCATTATCTGAGGCCATAAGAATATCATTAGTAACTTTCAGCAGAGCTGTTTCAGTGCTATGATGAGCTCTGAAGCCTGACTGAAACTCTTCAAACAGGTCATTGCTGTGTAAATGCTCACACATTTGATTAGCAACTATTTTCTCAAGAAGTTTAGATAAGAATGGAAGATTGGATATAGGTCTGTAATTTTTCAAGTCATCTCGATCAAGCGAAGGTTTCTTAAGTAAAGGTTTAATTACAGCTACCTTAAAAGCTTGTGGTACATAACCATTTACTAAGGATAGGTTAATCATACCTAAAATGGGGCTGGTAATCAAAGGGAACACTTCCTTAAATAATTTGGTTGGGATTGGGTGTAACATACAAGTTGAAGGTTTAGATGAAGCTAATATTTCCGATAACTCAGGAAGCTCCACAAGATCAAAACAGTCCAAACACAAATCAGGTTCTGCAGTTATTTCCAATGTTGTCTCACTTGCTGAGGATGAAGTAATCATCTTCGGGAGTATGTCAAAGATTTAATTTTTAATATAATCAATTTTATTTAAGAAGAATCCCATAAAGTCATGACTGCTGAGAGCTAAGGGAATGGATGGCTCAACAGAGCTACAACTCTGTGTAACTTTAGCAACTGCACTAAAGAGAAACCTAGGATTATTCTTGTTCTCTTCTATTAATGATTAAAAATAAGCTGTTCTGGCTTGATGAAGTGTTTTTTTATACAACAGTATGCTATTTTTCCAGATTAAGTAGGAATCCTCTAAGTGTGTAGAGCGCCATTATCTCTCCAATTTTCTAACATTGTGCTTTAAATGTCAGGATCTGTGCTTTGTGTGTCTGTTGGTGCTTTTACTGTGCTCAGCCGCTAGATGGCATGGAATCTGGAGGAGAGGTGACAGGTGTTTGCTATTCCCCTGATTATTCTGCAGAGGACTATTTAAGGAGGAGGCTGCCAGCAACTCACTGCCAGAGTGTTGCCCTTAGTGGTACTACTCAGCCATGTTACCTTTGCCTTTGACCTTGCCTTGTACACCAAGTAACTTTGTCTTTGTATCCTGCAGGTTTCCTGAACCTGATTTTGCCTTGCATTGAATCCTGCCTGGATAAACCGTCATCTGGAAGGAAGCAATCCAGTTCCATGAACAAAGACTCAAGTCTCTGATGACTTCGTTGGATCAGGCCGGCTGGCAGCCTCCTGATTCCTGCGTACCTCGGACCTCCATCTGCGAGCCCTGTCCACCATCCTCCCTCCATCGCACCTCATGGATTACAAACTCTCCTGGCTTATCATATCCACCAACTTCAGTCTCACCAGCAAACAACCAGTTGGTTTCTCCACTCCCCCTCTGGTGGATCCCTCAACCATTCTTTGTAAGACAGATTTATTATTTTCATGAGTTCAGCTCCAGAGTTATCCCTGCTTACCTTCTTGTTTATTTCTACATTTTGCATCCTGGTTCCAGTTCCCTGCATTATTCACCCAGTTGTAAATAAACACTTTACCGAACAATACTGTCTCCTGAATTGCTTTCTGCCTGTGGGTCAAATCTTTTAAACTCAATATGACATTAAAGTACGCTGATCTAAATTAAACCAAGGAGCCTGCCTCCTGTGAACAATTACCTTCTTTTTCAAGGGGGCTGCATTGTCTAATGCACCAAGCGATGAACGAACACTAAGAGAATCAATTTGTGAAGAGGCAGAACCAAAATTATTGCCCTCCACTGTGTTTTTCTGTGATTAATGAGGAAATCAAAAGTGGAACAGATTCTTTAAAGGTTGTTACAGCATTGTCTGATAATGATCTACTATAATGAAATTTTCTTTCATGTGTGGAGTACTCGGTTAAATTAAACTCAAAGGTTATTAAGAAATGGTCAGACAGGACAGGGTTATGAGAAAATATTGTTATGTCTTTACACTCAATGCCATATGTCAGCACAAGGTCCAGAGAATGAAGACAAAGGTGGGTAGGTTTGTTAATGTTTTGAGCAAAGCCAATTGAGTCTAAGATAGCATTAAACCCTATATTTAGGTTATCACTTTCAGTGTCAACATGAATGTTAAAATCCCCCAATATAATAACCTTATCTGTATTTAACACTAAATCAGATAAAAGGTCTGAAAACTGCTCTAAAAATTGAGAGTAAGGGCCTGGTGGACAGTAAAAAACAACAAGCAGAAGTGGTTTTAGTGCTTCGCAATTTGGATGAGGAAAACTAAGGATTAAATATTCAAAAGAGTTGTAGCTATTGATTGGTCTGGGACTAATCAATAAATTGGACTGAAAGATGGTTGCTACTCCTCCTCGCCCAGTATTTCGAGGAATGTGAAAATTTAAATAATTAGTAGGAGTTGACTCATTTATAGTAACATAATCCTCTTGCTGCAGCCAGGTTTCTGTGAGGCAAAATAAATCAATCTGATTGTCACAAATCAGGTCACTAACAAGAAAAGTCTTTGAAGAGAGAGATCTTATGTTCAGTAAGCCACATTTAACAGTTTTATTTTTCTTTTTAGTCTTGAGTTGTGTTTATTTTTATTAGATTTTCCTGATTTCCTCCTTTTAGATTATTTATTAATCTATTCAATTTTGGCCGTGGGCGAGACACTGTCTTAATAGGGTAATGGGTGGGTAGCACTACAGAAGCTGCAGAGAGGAGTGTTAAACTTTGACCCTGCTTCCTGGTCTGAACCCTGGGTTGTCAGAGTTTTGGAGAACTAATAAATTTGGCCAGATTCCTAGAAAGAAGAGCTGCTTTATCTAAAGTGGGATGGATGACATCTCTCCGGATCAGACCACGTTTTTCCCAAAATGTTCACCAGTTATCAATGTAACCCACATTGTTTTATGGACACCACCTAAACAGCCAGCGGTTGAATGACACCATGCGGCTAAACATGTCGTCACTGGTCAGATCAGGGAGGGGACCAGAGAAAATTACAGTCAGACATTGTTTTGGCAAACTTACACACCGAAGCAACACTAACTTTGGTGACTTCCAATTGACGTAACTGGGTGTCATTACCGCCAGCGTGAATAACAATCTTACTGTATTAACGCTTATCCTCAGCCAGCAGTTTCAGGTAGGATCTGATGTTGCCAGTTCTGGCCCCTGGCAGACATTTGACTATGGTCACTGGTGTCTCTAGTGCCACGTTTCTGACTATGGAGCTGCCAATTACCAGAGTTGGCTTCTCAGCGGGTGTGTCGCCGAGCGGGGAAAATCTGTTAGAAACGCAGACAGGTTGGTGGTGACTTGTGGGCTGGGATATAGGACTATGCTTTCCGTCACCCAGCCGGCCTGAGGCCCCGGCTGCGCAGGCTCTGCTGAAGGACTACTACCGGGAGCTACCCTCGGTGGCTCCGCGATAGCTAAGGGGCCTCGGCTATCTGCTGGTTTTTCAACTGCACGGAGCCGGGCCTCCAATTCCGACACCCACACTTCCAAAGCTACAAAAATGCTATATTTATTACACGTACCATTATCACTAAAAGAGGCAGAGGAGTAACTGAACATCTGACACAGAGAGCAGGAGAGAGGAGGAGACTCAGAGAGAGAGAGAAACAGCAGAATGGGTAGCCATGGTGGAGCTAAAGCTAAGCTAGCGAGCCCTTACCACTACTAGAAAAACCATGTAAGACACGGAGGGTCCCCAAACGTTAAATGCAGCAACAGAAAGTATGTGTTTTAACGTGCTTCTGTATTAGAACAAGTAAGAGATATCACAGTAGAGAAATCAGATCAAGCAAGAGAGCCTTCACACACTAAATAATCTACCGAGTGCATCAACGAAAACAGGAAGTGACGAATACGCCTTACCACGCCTTTCAGCTCCACATGTAATGTCCTTAAAAGAAGTCCAAATTAGGCTCAGTATTGTGTGTGGCCTCCACGTGCCTGTATGACCACCCTACAACGCCTCGGCATGCTACTGATTGTCTCCTGAGGGATCTCCTCCCAGACCTGGAATAAAGCATCTGCCAACTCCTGGACAGTCTGTGGTGCAATGTGACATTGATGGATGGAGCGAGACATGATGTCCCAGATATGCATAATCAGATTCAGGTCTGGGGAACGGGCGAGCCAGTCCATAGCTTCAATGGCTTCATCTTGCAGGAACTGCAGACACACTCCAGCCACATGAGGTCTAGCATTGTCCTGCATTAGGAGGAACCCAGGGCCAACCGCACCAGCATATGGTCTCACAAGGGGTCTGAGGATCTCATCTTGGCGAGCACATGGAGGGCCATGCAACCCTCCAAAGAAATGCCACCACACACCATTACTGACCCACTGCCAAACCTGTCATGCTGAAGGATGTCACAGGCAGCAGATCGAATTGATCGATCGTGAACCTGCTTTCATCTGTGAAGAGCACAGGGCGCCAGTGGCAAATTTGCCAATCCTGGTGTTCTCTGGCAAATGCCAAGCGTCCTGCACGGTGTTGGGCTGTGAGCACAACCCCCATTTGTGGACGTCAGGGCCTCATACCATCCTCATGGAGTCGGTTTCTAACCGTTTGTGCAGACACATGCACATCTGTGGCCTGCTGGAGGTTATTTTGCAGGGCTCTGGCAGTGCTCCCGCTGTTCCTTCTTGCAACAGCATATGGTCTCACCCCTTGTGAGACCATATGCTGGTGCGGTTGGCCCTGGGTTCCTCCTAATGCAGGACAATGCTTGACCTCATGTGGCCGGAGTGTGTCAGCAGTTCCTGCAAGATGAAGACATTGAAGCTATGGACTGGCTCGCCCGTTCCCCAGACCTGAATTCGATTATGCACATCTGGGACATCATGTCTCGCTCCATCCACCAACGTCACGTTGCACCACAGACTGTCCAGGAGTTGGCGGTGTCACGATGTGGTTTTGGATCGGACCAAAGTGCAGACAAGAGCTCGGCAGGATCATCTTTATAATTCATAGGTTTATTTATGAAGTCAAAACGTAGCAAAAACACTGCAGGAACGAACCAGAGTCCAAATACAAAAAAACTTACAAAAATCACTGCAGGTACTCCAAGGCAAAGCGTAGCATAAGATTTCCAAGGTAAAGCAAAACAAATCATAATCATGGTCGAGAATGAGGAGTGACGAACACAAGGAACCAGCAACAAACAATGACACAAAACCAACTAATATACTGAGGGATAACAAAGGGCAGGTAATCAGAGAAAACAGGGAACAGGTGTGACAAGGAGGCAGGGAAGCAGAAGGAACAGGTGAAACAAATACAAAGGCTGAGGATGGGCAAATTAACTAATAAACAGAAACACAGACCAAGCAAACCTATAGACAAAGATAAATAATCAAATGGGGAACAAGAAACTAGAATAATCATGACTAAAGTAAACAGAGAAACTAGAGGGAACATACAAACAATAACAACAACCTGAGAACAAACAAAGAACCCATAAAGAAAACCTGAATACAAAAGTAAACAAACCTAACCACACTGACTGAATGAACTGGAAAGGAAACAGAAAATAAACTAGTAAACAAGAAGAGTGCAAAGGAACAAATAATAAAACACAATTAAACACAAAGATACTAAAGAGAAATAAAACTAGAGAATCCAGGGAAGTCCAAGAACTACAATAATGACAATAATAAACCATACAAAGTAATAAGAAAACAACCATAAAAGAACTTAAGAAGTAAACACTAGGAGGCAGAAGAGGGAGAAAAGAAAACAGGATACAAAAACTAAAATAGAAACATCTAAGCAAAAGGTAAACAAACACAAAGCCACAAACAAAGTCCAAAAATGTCACTCCGTAACAGGCAGATGCTTTAGTCCAGGTCTGGGACGAGATCCCTCAGGAGACCATCCGCCGTCTCATCAGGAGCATGCCCAGGCGTTGTAGGGTGGTCATACAGGTACGTGAAGGCCACACACAATACTGAGCCTCATTTTGACTTGTTTTTAAGGACATTACATCAAAGTTGGATCAGCCTGTAGTGTGTTTTTCCACTTTAACTTTGTGTGTGACTCCAAATCCATGCCTGCATTGATTAATACATTTGATTTCCATTGATGATTTTGTTGTCATCACATTCAACTTTGTACAGAACAAAAATTATTAAATGACAATATTTCATTCATGCAGACCTAGGATGTGTTGTTTGAGTGTTCCCTTTCTTTTTTTGAGCAGTATATATATATATATATATATATACTATATATAAACATTAGGTTATCATGCTGTGATGTATCGGACAGAAACGTCACAACTATGAAGTGAAGTGACTATAACAGAAGCAAAGATTTTCTTTTCAGGTTAAGGAGGAGATGGAAAGAAAAAGATGCGAGAACCCAGGGCTTGATGATGATAAATCTAACAGTTTGGATCATATGTTTTTACTAAAATTATCTGACAGACCAAAGGAAGATTTATGAGCCTGTGGGATATTTCTGTTTTTTCTTTCGCTTCACCATGAATATGCCCTGGCACACTCGGCTCCAATTCAAACACAGCTGCCCTGCTAAGGGATATTCATCTACTTTCATTAGAAATGCCAAAGTGACTCTGAAGATGCAATTCATTAATCCTTAGCAGTGAACAGTGTTCTTCATATTGTTATGGAAAATCAATGTGATTGAACTGGAGGTCTGCCAGTATGAGCTCCTGTTAAGAAGCAATGGTTCACAGTCTTAATTTATGCAGGCAGCAAAACCAGATCAAGTTTGAGGAAAACAATCCCCAAACACATCTTAAAATGTTAGCTTTACTTAACCACCAAGTAAGCATCATCTTCTAACAATGGTGTGTTCACAGTGGAGGTGAGCATCTGACAAAGTGTAAATGAGGATGATTGATGACACTGCGAAACTTTGCTTAAACCTATACTTAGTTCCATATTCGATCAACTGTTCCCCAGCTCACCCACACACAGTAAATGATTTTTGGCGACATGCTATACTTTTCAATAAAATGTAATAAGTGTCACCCCAAATAAAAATGAAATCATAGTTTCATTGAAACCAAAAAAAAATCCAAAAAGCTATTGTGATCATTCTGCTATGGAAGCATTAACTACCACTGAATAGGGGATCTGGAAATGTGGGTAATTTAATAATTCCTTTTATGAGTATTATTATGAAATTGGATCACATAATAATGGTAGAGCCCAAATTACCATTGGCCCTGAGGGGGCTGCTAGTCAAAAGGTAGAATGACCAAAGAAACCCCAAATTCAGTTTTGACAGGCTGGGGACAATTTGAATATAATTAGCATACAGAGCTTGACTCAAAGTTCCTGAAGGTTTCAAATATATGAGAAAAATTATATTTAAAAAAGCTATAGAGACTTACAGCCATGTGGTGCAATAACTTATATCAGGCTCTGTTTTCTTTGCTTTCAGACTTGTTTTTAACAAGGAAATCATCCAAATTAGCACTTGTTTAAAATGTCAAGAGCTCAAGGAGATGTCATATGAGGTCCTGATTGTTAACAATGTCACTGCTTATAACACAATGAGCACCCCAATAACACTATTTACTATCTGCCTTTCATTCCAGTGGTGCAGGAAGACAGAATTCCCTAAGGAAATAATGCTCAGAATTTACCTTACCACCTTACACCTCATTAAGACTTACATCTGATGGCCTGACCGACATCCCAAATAATATAGGTAATAATCATCTGATCAATTAGAGACACTCATAGAGCATTGAAATTTGATTACCAGATGGTCATTTGATCTTTACATATGAAAATAGTAAATAAAATGTTACAGTTAAAGTAACATACATCTTCCTTATGCCGCAGTACACTGAAATCCACACCCTTGATCCCAATACCCAGTGACAAACAAACGTCAAAGACTTCACAGTATATTCTACAAAATCCCCTTCCTTTCCTCACATTTAGACATTCGTAACAAACCTTTTTCAACACACCAGCATAGATGGCATGACAAGAAACCAAGTGACAGCACATTTAATAGGGCACATTACAATTCTAGCAGTTTTACAAATTGTGAATATATATTTGGATGTGCTAACTCAAGGCTTATAGGAACTTTCACTTGATTCTAACTCTCTAACCTTATAGCATATTGTCTACACTCATAGCTGGGTATTATGCAAATCTAACTGGGACAATTCACTCAGTGCATAACTCAGGACCTGAATCTTGAATTGCACCTGAAGAAAAAACTAATGCGCTTTGCAAAACCACAACTGAGTGAAATGTAAATATATGAAAACTAAACAGAAAGTTTACTTTTAGTTTACTAGTTACTAGTAGGATTTTGGAGTAGATACTGTATTTTCTCTGAAACATGAAAACATGCTTTAATGGGTATTAATTGTAATTTTACAGCTTGCCTGGTATCTTTGACTGATCTCAAAATGCTCAGATACCATGGAAGAGAGGGGTGAAGAAGAATCACCGAAGTCTCACTCCAGCCCCAAAATACAAGGTACATCAAAAAGAGCTTTAACTACATGTTTAGAAAACAGAGAATGCTGTTACAAATGTCTATGGTATTTTAACTAAAGGAAATCAGATACATTTCAATAAGACCACTTGTCATTGTGCTAAATTTGATCTCCTTTAAGCTGATAACAGGCATGGAGAAAAGAAAAAAAAAACATCCAGACTCTCTCATCATTGTTCTTGGGGATTTTAACAGTGCAAACCTCTCCAATGAACTTACCAAAAACAGACAGCACACACAGCCCACTGAACCTGCCGGTAGGTTGAGCAGAGGGATGCCCACTTTTCGCCGGCCATGAAAAGTATGTCAAACACTGGCAGCTTTTTTTTTCCTAAATCCCTCGCAAGAGGAGTATTTAATGTTTAGAAAGCATTTTGCTAAATTTGTTTTTCACAAATACGTTTGGTTTGACAGTAATTTAAATACACGATATGATGCATAAGGGTCCTTCAGGCATATCTGAGTCTGGACCACATCTGAAAACCTTGTTGACAACTCTTGCATCAAAAGTCTTCGGGCATATCTGAAACACATATGCTTTTTCCCCACCCCCTCTTTTTTTGTACCAATGGAAAATAGAGACCTTTGCAGCGAGGTATCGCACGTCTTCGTAAGACATTTTCCTTTCATGTAATTCCTGTGCATATCCGAGGTTATAAAAGTGGTAGTAACTTTCGCTTTACGCACAGCTCGTTTTATGCACTGCTATGCACACAGCTTGCGTGTTGTTTCAGTGTTTTTCCATGAACTTCAAACATAATGTTGCAGAAAAGTAAAATGAGGAATTTGGAAGCCTTGGGAAAAATTTTGCAGGGCAGTGGCCTTGAAGTAGAAGCTTCTTCGGACAGCAGCGTGGAGTTTGAAGTGGATGAAGATGAGTAACTTCTTCTTCGAGACAGGTTTCACGAGTAAGTTATAGTGATAGTTTTTATTTCCAGAAACTTTACATGTCAGCTGTTTCAACAATCCTCTATTGTTTTTTTACCTTTGTAATTACTGTTGTGTGGAGCGTCGGTATTTTTATTTGTGATTGATATTAGCCCATGCCTTTAGAACAAATGGACTGGAAAGACCTGTTTGAGGAACTGGTTGAAGGGCTGTTATATAGCCTTTATATCATTTATACTTTACCAATAGCACTTTACTGTTACAGCATTACATTATTGCTTTTGTGTGTTGTTTTATTAATTTTTGTGTACAGGCAGGACAATTTGGCATTGAAAAGACCCAGCCTCCCACTACTTCGGTATCTAGTATCTCTGAGAACATGTGTGCGGACCAAGACCATTTGCACATAAAATAATAATAAATCTTGGTTCACTTCACATTTGAGAAGGCTGCTTCGCTCTGATGTCTGTGGTCATGAAATCCTTTGAGACACTGGTGTTGAAGCACCTGAAGGACATCACAGGCCCCTGCTGGACCCCTGCAGTTTGCTTAAGAGGCAAACAGGTCGGCAGATGATGCAGTCAACTTTGGACGACACTTCAATCTGCAACACCTCGACCACCCAGGAATGTATGCCAGGATCCTGTTTGTGGACTTCAGCCCAGCCTTCAACAACACCAACCCAGACATCCTCCACCAGAAGCTCACCCCTATCAAAGTCCCAACCTCCGCCTGTCAGTGAATAACCGGCTGAAGGACCGGCAGCAGCAGGTAAGACTGTAGAGCATCTTCTCCCACACAAAATCAATAAGCACTGGCCCCCTAGGGGTGTGTTCTCTTTTCTCTGTCTTTGTTCATCTTATTCTGGTTTGGTTCGTCCATAAACAGGACAGGTCCAGATTGCGACTAACAAACATGTCTGCAGAGAGAATCATTAGGGCTGACCTTCCCTCTATCCAGTACTTATACAGGTCTAGGGTCAGCTAAAGGGCAGCTAACACCTCTGCAGACCTCACATACCCTGCACATAAACTGTTAGTCTTTTACCTTCAGGTCAGCGCTACAGAGTAATGTTTGCTAAAACCAGCCGCCACAGAGACAGTTTATTTCCCCAGACTGATTCTCTGATTAACACTTGACAGTCAGAGTTCCAGAACAACACCATGCATACTTAAACTGATCTCACACTATCTTCTCTTGTAAAGTCACTTGTGCATATATGCACGTTTTAAAGATATTTGGCTACCTGGCATGTATAATATTTAATACGTATATCTTTCTCAACCATCACCATCTGTGCTGAAACCCAGTTGAGAGCTTAATCAATCAGCTTTATATACAGGGGTTGGACAATGAAACTGAAACACATGGTTGTAGACCACAATAATTTATTAGTATGGTGTAGGGCCTCCTTTTGCGGCCAATACAGCATCAATTCATCTTGGGAATGACATATACAAGTCCTGCACAGTGGTCAGAGGGATTTTAAGCCATTCTTCTTGCAGGATAGTGGCCAGGTCACTACGTGATACTGGTGGAGGAAAACGTTTCCTGACTCGCTCCTCCAAAACACCCCAAAGTGGCTCAATAATATTTAGATCTGGTGACTGTGCAGGCCATGGGAGATGTTCAACTTCACTTTCATGTTCATCAAACCAATCTTTCACCAGTCTTGCTGTGTGTATTGGTGCATTGTCATCCTGATACACGGCACCGCCTTCAGGATACAATGTTTGAACCATTGGATGCACATGGTCCTCAAGAATGGTTTGGTAGTCCTTGGCAGTGACGCGCCCATCTAGCACAAGTATTGGACCAAGGGAATGCCATGATATGGCAGCCCAAACCATCACTGATCCACCCCCATGCTTCACTCTGGGCATGCAACAGTCTGGGTGGTATGCTTCTTTGGGGCTTCTCCACACCGTAACTCTCTCGGATGTGGGGAAAACAGTAAAGGTGGACTCATCAGAGAACAATACATGTTTCACATTGTCCACAGCCCAAGATTTGCGCTCCTTGCACCATTGAAACCAACGTTTGGCATTGGCATGAGTGACCAAAGGTTTGGCTATAGCAGCCCGGCCGTGTATATTGACCCTGTGGAGCTCCCGACGGACAGTTCTGGTGGAAACCCGGAGAGTTGAGGTGCACATTTAATTCTGCCGTGATTTGGGCAGCCGTGGTTTTATGTTTTTTGGATAAAATCCGGGTTAGCACCCGAACATCCCTTTCAGACAGCTTCCTCTTGCATCCACAGTTAATCTTGTTAGATGTGGTTCGTCCTTCTTGGTGGTATGCTGACATTACCCTGGATACCGTGGCTCTTGATACATCACAAAGACTTGCTGTCTTGGTCACAGATGCGCCAGCAAGATGTGCACCAACAATTTGTCCTCTTTTGAACTCTGGTATGTCACCCATTATGTTGTGTGCATTTCAATATTTTGGGCAAAACTGTGCTCTTACCCTGCTAATTGAACCTTTACACTCTGCTCTTACTGGTGCAATGTGCAATCAATGAAGACTGGCTACCAGGCTGGTCCAATTTAGCCATGAAACCTCCCACATTAAATCACAGGTGTTTCAGTTTCATTGTCCAACCCCTGTAAATAAAACCTTACGAGGCAGCAAGGTAGCATCATGGATCAACAATGCTAATTGGCTAAAGTGAATAGAGTGTTATTCAAAAATGAATAAAATTTTTTGAAATTATGGTCTGTGACAGTATCATGACTTATGCTTGCCATACGTGCAATAGACAGATGTTATTGTTAGGGTTATGAATTTGAGAATATTATTTAATATTTAATATTAATATTTTAATATTTTATCAAATAATATTTCGGTCTGTTAAGGGTTGTGAATACCAGTCCAGTAAGGCGATGGTATTAGGACAAAATAGAAAGGTGTGAGACGAGCTCTGACATTTTTGAACAGCAAAAACTCTGCACACACATGGAATGAATTCACACAATTTCTTAAAATACAAGAATTTATTAACAAAAATAAGTCAACTCAAAGTGAAACATATTTCAATCAACAAACTCTTATGCTAAAACAATCCAACTAAACTACCAAGCAGAATTAAAGAATAACGAAGACTAATTGGCTATGTACAATATAAACAAGTTGATTAAAGATGATTGGAAATCATGACCAAAAGAGTGATGCAACATTACCATGCAATGTTTATGTTTGAGAACCAAGGATTATCTTGAAGGATCTGGAAATGAAGTGAAGTTAGTCTTGGAACCAACTTAGGCAATAATCAGCAACCTTTAGACAACCCTTCACAATGCAAGATCATAAAATATTATTTTAATAAAATAATGTTTTAAAGAATGATCTTCTGAATAAAACCAACCTTCTGGATGACTAATTCTCAACGGGGTCTCATTAGCTGCCTTTATTTATTAAAATAATATTTAAAGAAATATTATTAAATAAATAGTAAAATAATTAAGGGAATATTTTGGAAAAGAGCCAAATCTTTCTGGAGAAATGGGGCTTAATGGTATTTACTTAGTTATCAAATCTAGTAAAACGATTTTACGGACACATTATTTACTGTATTAAAAACTAAACCTTTCTGGGCAAATATTATTTGGCAGCAAACACGTGTCCTTACCTGTTAGCAGTTGAAGCTAACAAAGGAGGCTGATAGCTTAGCACCAGAATCAAGACACACACCTTTAAAAATACCTTCAATAAAAGGGTTATAATGCATAAGCGCGGACAGTGTGTTATGATCAATCTTCTGTTTAAAATCACCCTTCAAGTAAAGTTTGTCTTAACTTTAAAAACATACAAACAAAGAACACAACCTGAGCACGTGTGCTGCAGATATTCTGCTAGCACCAAGATAGCTGAGTTCAACACAAACAAAACCAAACTTCATAAAATGGAAAACGTTTAGATCATTTCAATCTAAATCCTTCTATTTCTCTGCCCAAACACTTAACCTCAGGAACTGTGGTGAGGAACGTTGTCCAAGGTGGTGAAGTTTGAAGAAACGTCCAGTCTTTAAACGGTTCCTACAGCTAACCTCCTTAGCTGTGGGGAGTGGCAGCTGTTCTGTCGGCCGGCCAAACTGCACGTTACCGTAACCACGGTGATGCGGCTCTTGTTGTCCTTCTCTCAGGCAGGGAAAACTGCTTCACTCGGCTTATAGAGACAGCTCTCTACTGGGGACTTCTCTGGAACAGTTTGCTTCTGCAGGCCTCAGAGAGAAAGTAAGCGATGCTTATACCTTAATTTACCCCTTTTTATGAAAATACCAGATTCTTTCAACAGTAATTCATCAGTACATCAGTACTTAACTTGTGCATATGATCACGGGATCGTATGACACCCTTGGATCAAGTTGAAGAGTTTATGTCTGTTTGCCAGCAAAGAGACATTAGTGCACTGTCTCCTCCTATCCCGATGATCACCGGCGTGGAAGAGGACGGGCCATTGGAAAGGGGGTGCTTTTATACAGCCAGTGGCGTCATGGGAAGTCCGCTGCTACAGTTTGCTTGGCTGTGCCGGAAGTAGGTTAATGCAATTTATTTTGAAAGTTCCAGAAAAGTTTGTACCGGAGTTTAATCCATTGCTGTGGGTCCCAACATCCCCCCTTTTAGTTCCAAAGAATAGGATGAAGTTCACAGTCTTTGGGGCTAAACATCCGTCCTCAGCCATGTGAAAAGAGTCACTGGGTTCCTGCAGGTTGGCAGAGTTTAACAGTTCATTTTGGTTCAGAGGTTAGTGTTTGGACAGGAGTGAGGCAGGCTTGGGCAGAGACTAACACTAATAAAATGTTTTAAAGAAAAAAAAAAATCATGTAATAATTTTCACACCATAGTAATACTGCTTTTGAAACCTTAATAATTTCTCAAGTTCAGAACCATAAGAAAGAAAAAGATTAAAACAGAGTATAGGTGTTGGAAATTATTTACCATCTTCATACATTGCTTGATAGATTTTACAGGGTTGATTCTGGACTGCAACGGCTTGCCATGTCTTTTAGGAACGCTGTTACCTCAGTTATAACACACCTGCAGATCATCTCAAACTCCTCCTTTGTGATAACATCTTTGGAGTGGCTCCACTCTTTACCACCAACCTTACAGTTAGATGTTACACTGTGAAAAGGTGTTTGTCTGCTAATTGGCTGCTTGTCTTTTTGCTGACGCCAGTTACCACCCCCCTGGTTCTGTTGCATCACTTGGGGAGTTACTTTGCGCTTCTTCTTAGGCCTGTTTTCTGTTTGAATGTTTAACACTAACTTTGCCTTTTCCTGCTCTGTCTGAACTGACACGTGTTTCTCACACAAGCTGAGCATATCTACGAGTCTCCTGCATGGAGAGATTCTCTGTTATGCAATGCATGGTCACATCATACTGCACGCTAACGTGGAGGTTGTGAAGAAACAATGACTTAAAAGTGTGGTCTTCTTCAAGACCTGGAGCATAACATCCCTGACAAAATAAGCTGTCTTTAAACGGTGGAAATATTCTCTAGGAGGTTCATACTGTTTTTGCAAAACTGTCAAAGCATTAATAGTGGCAGCGGCTTCATCTCTGTAAACATAGTATTCTTCTCTAAGAGTCTGACAGAGAGCTGGATAGCTGGATCACTATTTTCTGGAGGAAGAGTTTTTATGAACACATGAACACTCTTAGCTGTTGTTTTTCAAATAAGCCTCAGCTTCCCATAATCAGAAGGATAACGCAAGTCAAGAGGACAATTATGAACACATGAACACTCTTAGCTGTTGTTTTTCAAATAAGCCTCAGCTTCCCATAATCAGAAGGATAACGCAAGTCAAGAGGACAATGTTCAACCTCAAGCAGGTAAGCATCAATATTTGACTCCTGGCTACCTGGATCAAAAACGTCTATGTCCTTAGCAAGGGATTCAAGCTGCTTAAAATAGACACCATGCCCCCAAGGTGGGTCATGTCCATCTGAGAAGTCACACCTTTTAAATTCATGAAATTGTGGAAGATCATCATCTAACCTCTGGGAAAGGAAACAAGTTTTCTCATCATTTAAATGAGAGCATTCTAATGAATAGACCCGTGCAAGTAAGTGGTGGTGGATCAGGTTGGATTGAGTCACCTGAGAACCATATGCGTCTCTCCTGGCCCCTAGGGGTCGACACAGAAGGGTCAGGGGTGCCGATCAGGCCGGAACATTGCTCCTTCCACCTAATTGGACCACTTATGCACGCCGAGTCCGGCACTTGGTCATCTTGGTGGTTATTCGCTGCAATTGGATTTGGCAGGACACCACTGGAGACCATCTGACTTCCAACATTCTGTTAAGGTCTGTGGAAGTAAGTTGAACACTTGGACAAAACATTTAGGAAAGGGAGACTCTGACCTAGGTGCTGGATGCCTGCTGTCTGGGTCTGCCCGCTGCTGTGGCTGCAGTGAGTGAAAATGCAAATCAGGTACCTGAGAGGTGGAGGACTGTTCCTGCTTTTGGGATGAAGCTCTTTTGAGCTCATCTGCCTTCAGGTCCACTAACTTTGCTTCAGCTTTCCCGGTCTGCTCCTCAGCTTTTGAGAGCTCAAACTTTACAGCACTCTCCCTTTGAAGAGCCATCTGATGGTCAGTCTGTAACTGAAGATATCTTTTAGCTTCCAGTTGTGATTTCTGCTGATAAAACAAGGTAAGCCTACCAACAACATCTGAAATCAGAATCTCTCTAGTTGGATTTTCAATTAGGTCAAGTAATTCTTGAATGTTTTTATCACATGCAGCAAGGTCAAACTGATTTAAAACATCCCGCTCATCTGCAGACAAACGGATGAGATCAGCAACAACAACTTTCTGCATCTCCACGTCTGCTGAAGTTATACTGGAGTTTGATTCCATCATTCTGGCAAAAACAAAACAACAACAAAGTTATCAGAATATTGCTCAGAGCAACAACATCTAATAAATGTATGTCCAGCTATATATGTATATTTGACTATACATATATTGGAAACATTTGTATGAGTGTAAAATGGGCACAGAAGTTGGTCATTCAACCTGTGACTTATGACAACACCATGCTCTAAGTGTTACAATGCTACTCCTTTCTCTAAGGATATTTTGTGATTCTAGTGTTAATTTTTCACCTTTCTTGGAAGGAACTAGAACCTTTAAGGGAATTTTGTTTAAAATGCAAAGGAAAAAGAAAATTGCTACACCTCCTGAGGGTGATAATTGCAATTTGACTTTTGGTTCACCCACCCTTTATGGCAGGGTGAATTAGATTAAATTTGGGATTTAATTTGGCAAAAATCCTGTTCTTTCAAAACATAACACAAACTATACAGTTCCTGAATGAATACATGCATAAAAATTAGGTCAGATACTAAAATTAACTGCAAAGTTAATTCAGTTTCAGATTGGGGTCTTACACAAAACACAGCCTCTGGATACAGATGTGCAGCAACTGTCTGGACAGTGAGGTTGACTGAAGTTAAACCAAGTCTCAAGTCATTGCTTACACAGAAGAAACAAGACTGAGTTCGAACATCTAAAATTTGCTTTTGTAGCAGAGTTGATTGTTACTAGCACGGAGATACTGGAGTTATTTGACGAAAGTCTAAAATTGTGAACTCCTGTAATGTCAGTTATAATGTTCTCTTAAATATAATCAGTGGCACCTGATGTTTGTGACCAGTGAAAGCTGGTTTTAAGCTAATCACTTGGTACATCAATAATGTGCAGTTGTGGTTTATTCATTCGCATTTATGTATAGTGAAAGCTGTTCATGATAATGCTCACCCAGGGATGCCAAATGTTAGGATTATGAATCTGAGAATATTATTTGATATTTAATATTAATATTTTAATATTTTATCAATTAATATTTCGGTTTGTTAAGGGTTGTCCTGTGAATACTAGCCCAGTAAAGCTGTTATGATTCTGGCACGTCTGCTCTACCCTGTCTCCCTGGCTGCAATCAGCAGATTAGATGCATCTGGTGGCTGCTGCAGTGAATCTGTGGAATGCCAAGCACCTGTGTCTTCCCTGATATATACTGACTCTGACAAACAGACGGTGCCAGATTTTTGAAAGCCATTGTGTGAGTAGATATCCAGCGTTCCTTCCTGTCTGATAATTGTTCTTGACCTTGCCTTGCTTTTTGGATTTATGCCTCTGCCTGCTCTGTGTCGGACTATTTGGATTCTGTTTGTCGACCTTGTTTCCTGCATCTGGTTTATGCCTCTGCCTGCCCCTTGACTGATGCCTCTTGTTCCGATCGTTGACCCTGTTTCTGTCCTTGAATTATTGAGCCAGCCTAGCCCTCGGATTATTCAGCCTGGAGTCACTTCTTCTCTGTGCTGTGGAGATCACCGCCTGCCGCCCTCTGAGGTTTCCCCTCTGGGTTTCAAGTTTCACTCAAGACATAAGCAGGTTAGTGGCTTTTCTGATCTCTGTAAAATCTGGAGAGACTACAAATCACTAATCCCTCTTTCTGCCTCAGTGATTCCTGGAAGCTGTGAGGAGTGTTACCTGTGTGACGTTTTCCTGTGGCTGAATAAACCTTTTAAACTTTCACTACTGTGTCTGGCTAAATCTTGGGTCTGCCTTTTTCTGATTCATAGCAAAGGCGATGGTATTAGGACAAAATAGAAAGGTGTGAGACGAGCTCTGAAATTATAGAACAGCAAAAACTATGCACACACATGGAATGAATTCACACAATTTCTTAAAATACAAGAATTTATTAACAAAAATAAGTCAACTCAAAGTCAAACATATTTCAGTCAACAAACTCTTTACTATGCTAAAACAATCCAACTAACTACCAAGCAGAATTAAAAAATAGGGAAGACTAATGGGCTATGTACAATATAAATAAGTTGATTAAAGATGGTTGAGCTCAAGCAGTGAGTTTGTAGAAAATTTAACAAATCCTTAGGGTGGTAAGTACAATTTGCTGCAGTATGTATTTGTGTGGTGCTGACAAACATTGGCATCAAATTATTGACTGCATCCATGGCTTAAATGTTAGACTCTGCCCACAAATCAGTTGGCAATGAGCATCCTTTTGGCAGAAATCATGTGTCACAGCCAAAATTGTTACTGCTGCATACGTTTGGTTACTACACATCCTGACGCCCATAAATTATTATTAGAATATGCATATATAAGAAACAGCAAAACAATGTCAGTCAGTCATTTTCTACCACTTATTCCATAGTGGGTCACAGGGGAGCTGGTACCTATCTCCAGCAATCTATGGGCAAGAGGCAGGGTACACCCTGGACAGGTCGCCAGTCCATCGCAGGGCAACACAAACAACCATGCACACACTCATTCATACACCTAAGAGGAATTTAGATTGACCAATTAACATAACAGTCATGTCTTTGGACTGTGGAAGGAAGCCAGAGTACCCAGTGAGAACCCACGCATGCACGGGGAGAACATGCAAACTCCATGCAGAAAGACCCCCAGCAGGGTATCGAACCCAGGACCTTCTTGCTGCAAGGAAACAGTGCTACCAACTGCGCCACCGTGCAGCCCGCCAAACAATGTATTTATTAAAAAAAAATATATAGGAAAACCCAGGTAAGGATAGACAACTTTTGTTTAATGCTTCTCAATACAGATAATTAGGAAAATCATTTATCATCATTTTAGTGTATAATGAAAATGAGAGGTTTACCACGAGTGTCATCGTTTTTAAGGCTGATTTGACCCACATACAGAGAACACTCAAACAGAGAAACGTTTAAAGAATGTATTAACAATTTGTGAAATGTACAAGGAGCGAAGTTTCCAGGAAGGCCGTCTGACTGGAATGAAAAACAACAATGTTAGTTCAGATCGGGATACAGATTTGCTAAATCTGTGGTTAAGCTTACTGTTCGGGTGGGGCGATCCGCCAAGGGGGAAATGGTTGCGAGTCTGGGACAGTGAGGTAGTGCTGATTTCGTTGGGGCTTCTTGATAATCCAAGAGGTACCGTAGGAGGGTGGACAGGGTTCGCTTAACCAGACAGAGAGGTATCCAGGGTGGCCCGCTGCATGGAATGAATCCAGAGTCCAGACTGTGATCAGAGGTTTTCTTGAGATCTCTAACAAGGAGCAAGGCTGAGGTGCCTAAGACAAGGTAAACAGACTGTTAGTAAAACTGCTCATAAAACAATCACAATATACAAGGCATATGGCCAGGGAGTACTACCACAAAGGGCAAAAACACTCAGGTGCAGAAGTGCAGGTGAGCCGCCCTCATATAGTCCTCTGAACTGATGAGTCAATGAAGAACTCCTGTCACAACTTCGGTCCTCCAGCTCCACGGCCCCCAGAGGTGGAAAAAGGAAGCAGCAAGCACGGAGACAATCAGACTCTGACAACGAGGTCTGTCAATATTGACACGCAATAATATTTCTCGTCAAAGTAAAGTCAGTCTTACCAATGCTCCCTAATTGCCAGAAATGTTTACAAGTAATTTTTTCTCAAGTTAAAGTCAATTCTTTGAGGGGCAGTCCAAGTCAAATCTAAGTCTTACACCCATTTCAGAGTTAAACTTCAAATCTTTAAAGACTGAAAGAATTTCTTATCAAATCCCCAACGTCTGGTGCACCTCTAACCCTGCATCCCTGTAGGTATCTGTTTTTCCCGAGGTCTAAATTATAACATGTAAGGAGACATTTATGTGCAAAGAAAATACAGAACAGAAATTAAAACCTGTTAATGTTGAATATTTGAATTACACAAATGTTTTTTTTGTCATCAAAATGGCTAATTAACATCTGTTTATCCCTTTCTTCATATTGTGCACTTCTTCACTATATTCACTAATAGGGTTCGGTATGTTTTCGGTGAATTTTCTTCTCCTCATTCCTCATTCAAAAACTTTGTTCTCAATTTTAAATAAAAACGATGTTCAAAATTAAGGTATAAATTACCGCATAATGAACAAGGCACAACGTAGTAAGTAAATAAATGAGTGTTTCTGAATAAACGGAACAGGAAATGCTTTTATTTTGACATTTTCAGAGAGAAGTGTCCTTGCAATGTTGCAGCTAGCTTAACAGCAAGAGAACATCAGCAAGTTACATTTATTTTGTTCCTAAATTACCCAAAATAATTTAATACAGCATTACGTTATTGTGATTGTGGCTATTATTGTGAAGCTACAGCTAACATGAACAGATTTGTATGAGCCATAACCATCTATAATCCACCAGCCTTACTGGCTAATAATAAAGCGTACCTGTTCATGGAAAAACATGTGCTGCAGCTGCAGTCTGTTGCTCACATACAGGTTCCTTTCACTCTTCATTACATGAGGCAAAAACTCTGCTATCTAAAGAAGCAGGGTGCTGCTACCTCTGACATCCAAAAAACAGTTATGCCCCTATCCACACCAAACCTAAAAAATGAGCCATTAAACCTTAATGACCCCTTTTCAGTATTATAGATACCTACCATTAGGATTTGTTTCCAGTGGCAGCTGGTAAAAAATATTCTTGGTGCTGATATAACAATACATTTCTCTACCTACTCTAATATATGAAATGGAATCAACAGTGAGACGACGAATGCAATTGAACAGCATCCCTTTCATCATGTCCACGCAATGCCAGTTCAAAAGCAGCACAAAACTTCATACAGTCAATGAGTTTAGATAAAATATGACGCTTCTTATCAACGTCTTCTTTGTGCCTTCTTACCGCACGCAACGCGGTGTCTGTCATCCAGTTGCATCGCTATGCTAATCTTTCTGAGCACAGCTAGCTTGACAAAGTTTTCCATATGAACTGTTGATTGTTCATGCTTCTTAATGTGTTTTGGAGAGATGCTTCAAGTTGGTTTTTCCTGACTGTCTACGTTAAATCACATTTGGCACTTTTAAAAAGAATGTAGAAAAACAGAAAACAGAAAAGTGCATTGGCTATTCCACAGGTGTTCAGCCATGACTTGTGCTCGAACCATCTCTTTCAAAAACTCTGGTTGTAGACTTTATTTTTGTTCTTGGTCTGCTGGTTAATGATAATGCAGGGCTTGTTGGGACCCAGCTCCTCCACTTTCGTTCTTGCGAAGGGGTAGATAAATAAGGATCTCACCAAATTCAGTGGAAGCTGCACCTCGCTCGTTAAGTCCGCCATCATCCCTCTGATTGACGGTGCCGCACAAACGTTTTTTTGGTTTTTTTTACCTGCGAGGGGTGATATTTTCAGTGCCCCAAGGCCATGAAATTCTGCGACACTGATTGGCAATATATGTATTCATTTGCCCTAGCAACTGCACACAATTGGCTATTTGGCTGCACCACTGGGGCACTCTGAACAGTGCCCCATGATAGAAACATACTAGTCTGTCTGTGGGAATTCACTGGTAAATGAGTATCAGTAGGTGGAAAATGTAGTTTATATATTTTTTATATTACACAGAGGCACACTTTAGCAAGTAAAACTGATATATTGGATATATGGAATAAAGGAAGCCTTCCTTCCCTTTATAATAGAAAAAGATCACTCTATTGAACTAGATCAACTTTTAACATGTTTTCCTGGTATGGATACTTGGGAGTAAAGGACAAAAACACACATTGTCCAGAATCGTCAGTATGGCAAATAAGATCACTGACACTAAGCAGAGAGGCTGGGAGATTTGTACTCAAGACAAAGAAAACAAAACGCCTGACAAATTTTGGGTGACCCAGGTCACCCCTTATTTGGGGAATTTGTTAAGCCTCCCAATGGAAGCAAATGTAGAACAGTAAGAGCAACCAAGAACATCTATAAGAAATCTTTCATACAAACCGCCAAGACTTGGTGCCCATTGTTTGTTTGTGATCTTGTTGTGCTTTGTCAATTAGTGTGAATGTTTGTTTATGTTTTGTGTTTTCATGTTTCTTTTAACTACCATGTAAGGACAAAGACAAATTTCCACATATATGGACAATAAAGATTAATTTAACTTAAAGCAAAATACTGCCCATTTCTATATTATTATTAACCAAAGTTATCATAAGACACGGCTGAGGGCCTAAAAAGCCACATGGCAGAAGGTTGCAGACTACTGATAACTTCACAGAACATCACTTCAAAAAATGCTATCTATTTCTTTAAAGCCATCTAAATTTACCTACCATACAGTATATCCTCAACAAGACAGTTCTTTTCTTTTATAGATGCTATTTAGATTGGACACTTAACTCATGTTCTCTGGTGTGATAGCAATAACAACATAATTTTTACTTTGTAGCATAAGTCAGATATTAAATGTTTTATGTAAATCCTTAAGCTGTGATCTCAAACAAGATATGTCAAAAAGACGTATATAAGTTTTAATGGAACATAAAGAATTTCACTGAGTAGTAGAAACGTTCTGAGAAACCTACCAAAATAACACATTTTCTAACTTCCACTTCCTAAACTGTAAAATTTGAGATACATTTATCACCAAACATATTAAGTTCATGGGCAGCTGAGATTTTTAACTTATTAAATTTCAGGGATGTCTGCCTTTGCCCTTCTGGCCTAATATCACTGGTTTACTAGTGTATGTTTAATTAGTGTTGAGAGCTGACAGGCCTTCTGCTTCAAGTTGCTTGATGTTTGCTGGTTGCCTTTGGCTTCACTGACCACATAATCATTGCTGGGCACATCAGGGACAAGGCTTGATTTTCAAAGCCTTTCGCTCCACTGATTTGCTGTGCATCCATGAGATTGATCACAGTGGTTTATCTGTGGCAACATGTGCTTCATCCCTTCAGATTTGGGGGTGGGGGCGGTAGCCTGAAGGGGTTGTGTCCTTACTCTGGCCAAGGAACCAATGAGCGGGGAAGAAGAAGGGATAGTGTGACAGCAATACAGCTATTGCGCATCAGAATCTGCCTTTGGCTCCCCTTGTGATTAAAGGACTAAGAGGCCAAAAGAGAGATAGAGAGGGAGAAAGAATGGAGGAGATGGAGAGAGGGAGGAAGAAACTGGGATAGAGGTACATACAATACAGTAACTGTTGCTTCAAAGATGGCAGATAAATGTGACTAAACCTGAAAGGTGTTCATCTCAATTAATCCCAAATTATCTCTAGATTCCTCCAATTTGTAAGCTGTCAAACAAAAAATACTCAAATGTTGCTGCAAGCTACGTAACAAAAAATATTCCTTAGTCATTCAAGACAAAACAAAATAAATGGTAATTTCACTCTCTGCAAAATAGATCCACACAAAACAACTCAGCAGTGAGTACAAAGCAATTGAATTCAAATGGATGATAAAAAATGTTCTGGTACTAAATCAAAACAGGAGATAGTTGGCACTGTTTTGGTATTCAGAAGATGGTGCTATTTGTTTGAGAATGCATTGTATTCACAAGTCTGTTAATTTGCTCCCTGTGGCTTTCACAGCTGCCCTTTACAGAAACAATGTGCTTTATCCACATGGCTTGACACCGGCAGGAGCCTATATGAAAAACATATGAGCATTATCTATTAATTTGTTGGGGGGTTCAGGAATAAAACATGAATTATAATTTTATTTAACTGGAACCTCTATCCCCCTGTTGTCTCAAAAACATGCACATGAGGAATGTATTTCCATGCAGGACTCAACCTCCTACCATTACCCAGCAAGTAATAACACAAGCAAAAAATCTGAACAATTATTATATATTTATTTTAGCTACTGTCTTACATAATTAAATTACTAAAGATCACCTTTTCCCCTCAATTAGCATATTGGAACAATAAATGGCTAAGGAGTGAATGGTGTGTTCTCAAAAAATGATTAAAAGCACAGTGCAAATAGTTGGAAACGGTTATGTTGTAAAATTCTAAATACTGTCTTAAACTTTTAATACAAAAATGTCATTAAGAAAGTTCAAAATTTTTAAATTGATAGGTTGTGTGAACTTGTTCTTCTGCCTCACTGCAGAACTTCATACTATCTGCAGGATGGAGGGATTGTGGACTCTGCAAAGAAAAGAAAGAGTTGGGGGTAATTTACACTAATTTGAGCGAACTCAAATCTCAGAGCTTATTCCACAGGAGACCTCAACAGCACTTTCAGATGGTCAAAAATCTGTGGTAGTGTAACCAGAAGAACAAGATCATTATTTCCATTGCACTTGTTCCATACACTGTAAGCCGGAGTCAAGCCTAGAGGGAAAGGAATTGGCATTGATTTTTCTTTAGAAATTGATTTTTCTCCTCACTGACAACAGTGTGAACGCTTCAAAAATAAATCAACAGGAGTGAATATGAGCAATAGTAGTTCATGAAGTGCTTACTTCAACATTCAAACCTGTTATCTGTGCTGAACTATTAAGGGTAAAATAAGGTGATTTGTGTCGCCCTTTAAAAGTTTTATGTCAAACTTTAGAAAGTAAACTCAAACTGCTATATATATGCATACTGAAATGCATCAATGATTTCAATATTTTGTCCTTGCCTTTTCAGGGAGGACGGTTGTCACTTAACTCAAGAGTAAAGATTTAAAATAAACAATAAAATATTTATTCAATTCATGAACCTTGTGCATCTAACATATAGATGAAGCATGCTATAACGAAATATTTATGAAGAGGTTTGATTGCCGGAAAGAACTATAGGCTTTGTGGGAAAATATTTGATGTGAGTTTCTAGTAATCATTAGACACACAGTAGAGAAAGACCTAATGGGGCTATTGAAACAAAACTCACACCAGTAATAAGTAATTCATTTTTTCAAAGAAATCAACATGAAAACTCCATAATTTAGCTTATATGTAATAGAGTATATAACATGTTTCCTGAAATTTATTTATTACCTAACCAAAGGGTCTCATGTTTTTTTACTTAAACTGTCTTTAAATATCGATGGTTCTGGGGACCTCTGTCATTTTGCTGAAACATAGCCCCACACCATCAGGTTCCTGTGTCCAAACCTCACTGTTATGGTGTTTTTTCAAGTGATGTGCTGTACCATTCCCACTCCAGACATGGTGTGTTCGGTTACATCCAAACAGTTAGATTTTAGCCTCATTTGATCAGACTGTATTTTTTCTGTGTTTAATTGGCTTATCTTAATATTCAGCAGCAACCTTTAAACAAGCTTCAACATACTTTTTCTTCAGCAGAGGGGTCTTGTGCAGTGAGCGTGCACAGAGTACATTGTGGTTAAGTGGATCACATTGTTTTCACCAGAAAACTTTACCTGAGAATTTCAGGTCCTTCTGAAGCTCTCTGTATGTGGTCTCTGGCTCTTAGACAAATCTTCTCATTTTTCTTTTGAGTCCTCTGTCAGACATCTTAGGAGTCTGTCCAGTCTCTTGATCTATCTGTATCTCTCCATATTTGCATATTTGTCTGTCTTTATCTATTCCTCTCCTTCTCTCTGTCTTCATCTGTTATATATATATATGTATTTACATACTTATTTACTTACTTACCAAGATCAGTCTCGTACAGCCAGGTGGAGTATTTCCCCCCAGACAGGCAAAACTTGTCACTATGTGTCGAGTTATGGCTGCTGACGCAGGAAAGTGCTGCTATCATCACAACTCTAAAGGCATTTAAAAAATGCTAATATTTTAGCTTTGCAGGTGGTTGCAACATCTTTTCTGGTGCAGCTTGTGTCTACTGGCGGGAGTGTTCACCTGTCTCACGTGTATCTGCGTGTTTGGGCGGAACTCCTCTATGAGGTAACCTTAAATGACTTCTGTTGTGATTTCAGTTTAGAAAATAAATGTGATATAATTTACAGTTTGGGGGGTGGAGGGGGCTGTTGAAGCCGTGGGGTGCCCCTGCCATTTATTATACAGGAGAAACACTGTAGTCTTTTTTTGTTTTTTGTCTTATGCACAAATTATTATGCCTACTTTCAAAATTACTTGAGGCTGGCATGTTTGCTTCTTTAGAATCCTGGAGAAAATAAAATAAAATCTGTTTATTTTAAATCTAGTTCATTCAATCATTTGAGAGGGTAGCAAACTGTTATGATTTTTTTGGTTGTTTTTGGGTTTTGTTGGTTTTATTTCACAGTTGACGTTTTGAATCATGCTTCTGTTTATTATTTTTCTGGTCATGTTTTAGTCTTGTTCATGTTTTGTCAAGTTTGGTTTTTTTGATCTGGTTATGCTTTAGTTTCATGTTTTTCTAGTTTGTAGTCAAAAGTCTCTGTATTTCTCCAGTCACGTTTTGTTCTCTCCTGTCTGTTAATTAACTTTATTTGGTTCACCTGCTTCAAGCTAATCTGTTTCCTTGCTTCACCTGGTTCACGCGCTATATATACACCTCCGTTCTGTTTATTCCTTGTGAAAACATTGTCTCTATCATGCTGTCTTGTTTTTTGGATCATGCCATGCCTGTCTTGCCTGCTCGTTTATTGTTTTGTTCCTGCCTCTTCCCATTAGTGAATTTTTTGTTTATTAAATCTTTTTTCACTGACCATCTGCATTCGGGGTTCCTTCGTTGCATTGACCCTAACACAAACTCTATAAAGTCTGTGACCAACATTGTAATGATTTTATGGATTTTAATACAGTTTAATACAGAACACACACTTCAAGTTAACACACATCAAAATAAAAAGTGAGTAAAAAAGTTATAAGTACTTTTAGTTTTTAAATATGACTATTTTTATGTTCAGCCAACTGAACATAAACAAACAGTTCCATTGGGGAAAAGTTATAAAATACAGACAAAATAACAAAGCATAAAACTTTCAAAGACAACTGCTAAACACAGAAAAAGACATTGTAGCATGTAAAAAAGTAGTTTTATATGAATAATAACTGACATTTACAGGCCTGAATAAGACATTTTCTTAGCTTGTCTAAACAACTGTCTCTTTTAATGTCTGTTGTTGCACCAGTTTTTAAAATAAAAATACATTTGTTATAAACCTGCCAATGTTTCGACTTTTAAACAAAGTAGCTAACAGATGAAGCTAACTAAAGAGTCTAGCTAATGTATTGTAATGTATAATAATGCTCATGTAATATTGTAATATACATTAAAGTAGTGTCATCTAGGTAAAAACAAACATGATTTGTTAGGAAAGATTTGCCTTGTTCTCATGCAGTAATTGTTTACCTTAACTCTAGTTTTTGAAGCCTCAAATAAAACCTGGAAACAAATGAAAAATGTGCCATTCTTCCATTTTGATAGGTCTGACTGCAAAGAAAGTCCAAGTCCTCTTTTTCTACATATTTGAAGTGTACTTTTTAGAAAATTAGGTCCAACTAACATAATTCCAGGTTTAAAATCTGCATATGTTTAAGTGAAAGCTGCCTTTTTGATGAACGGTAACAGGGCAAAACAGAGACACACAGGCCAACAACCATGTCTGCACACACCCACACCTACGGGCAATTTAGAATAACCTGAGAGTCATGCTTGTAGATTGTGGGATGAAAGGTGCATTGATAAATTATATGTTTATTAATGTTTTTATGAAGGGAATGGAAAAGTAAAGTCAAAAATCCACTTATTTCTTATGTTCTTTTTTTTTTAATGCACATAAATTGAGAGCTTAAGACCCTGTAATGTAGTCACTTAGCTCATCCCCACTTTGATTGTATGTGCTGCCACAACAATAATGGGGTCATTTTTATAGGTTTTCCCACTTTCATATTCTAAATTTCAAATGTGAGTTAAAGCTGTTATTGGCTGAGAGAAAAATGTGAACAATAGGAAAAAAAAAATTGTGATACAGTTTGCTTGGAATAATCTTTAGTCTAGCACTGCTTTAGCCATGCTCAGGATCTTCTTTTTAATTTTTGTGTCATTAATGTATATTTTATGGTGTACACAACAGTTGTGGCTTAAGTATTATTGTGTTTTTGACTGGAATTCCAAGAAATCCTGTCAATCCTGTTTTCAAAAACGAAGAAAATAATCATGCATTAAAGTAAATCATTCAGAGCACCATAGGCAAGGTCATAGACAAATTTTAATAAATTGCCTGTAAGTTTAACTATAACAGCTCTACCTAGGTGTAAGACCACAAGTTTAAGAGACTGGGGCCCTGTTCACAATAAAGCAAAATTCTTTGCAAAACAGAGATTTTCTGCTACGTCTGCATCTACTGTAAACTGACTTTTAGGTAATACAATTTTAAAAAACACGCTTTAAAGTTGAGACTTTAAAAACTCTATTTGTTTTTAAAGTCATACACGAGGATTGGATGTCCAAAGACTTGAAAGAGAAATCTGTTTTTCGTCTCTTAAAGAAAAACAGAGAAAAGTAAGAAGAGTATTTAGCTCACTTTACTTTAGCTCTGCTTGTATTCTAATACTGTTGAATTGTGATTAAATTAATATTGCCATTAATTCCAAAGATAGTGTAGACAAAGATTGTTTCAAACGTTCAGAAAACAATTACCAGTTTACACATAAACGTTGTGTAACTTATTGTTGTGTAGCTAAGAGATAGGGGAAATATGGTAACATACTTACTTTTACATTCTAAAATTTGATTGTAAATTGCTCATGCTGATGCTGTGTTGGGACCACAGCCATGGGTACAACATGAATGGCCAGTATGAGCTTTTCTGGAACTTTCAAAATAAATCACATTAACATACGTCCAGCACAGCCAGGAAAAGGGGTAACAGCGGACTTCCCATGACGTCACTGTTTGAATAAAACCCCGCGTTCACAGATATTCTGTCTCTTCCACACGGAGATGTGTGGAGCTGGATGGAGAGACACAGCACGCTAATGTCTCTTTGCTGGCAAACATACATAACTCTTCAAACTGGACCCAAGAATGTCATATGATCACACGATCATATGCACTAAGTTAAGTAGGAATGAATTGCTGTTTGTGTATCCAGTATTCATTCATGAATGGGGGTAATTAAGGTACAAGCATGGCTTGACTTTCCTCTCTGAGGTCTACAGAATCAAACTGTGTTATAGAGATTTCCCAGCAGAGACCCTGTCTCTACGACGCCGAGTGGAGCAGTTTTCCCGGTCTGAAGGAAGGGCTACAGCAGTAACGTGCAGTTTGGCCGGCCGACAGAGCGAGCCGCCCCTCCCCACAGCTACGGAGGTTAGCTGCAGTTAACCCTTTGCTCACTGTGGATGTTTTCTTCAAGCTTCGTCGCCCGGACAACTTTTCCTCAGCACGGTTCACATAAGAGGTTAGGTTTGGGCAGAGAGAAGTAATTTAGAATGAAATAATCTAAACATTATTTTTGTTATCTTGGTGCTAGCATATTAGCTGTAAGCACATATGCGCAGTTCGTGTGTTTTCATTTAAAGTTAAGACTAACTTTATTTAAAGGGTGATTTTAGACACAGAAGATCGGCCATAACGTGTCGTCTATGCTTATGCATTTTAACCCTTTTATTATTGGTATTTTAAAGGTATGTGTTTGATTCTGATAAGCTATAAGCTTCTTTTGTTAGCTTCAACCGCTAACAGCTAAGAACATGTGCTTGCCTGCTAAAGATCATTTACCCAAAAAGGTTGGTAGTTATTAATCCAGTAAAATAATATTTATCTAAATAATATTTTACTAAACTTGATAACTAAGTAAACACCATTAAGCCCAATTTCTCAGGAGAAATTTCTTATTCAAAATAATAATTCTTTAAATATTATTTTACTAAATAAGGGCAGCTAATTAAACACTGTTGAGAAATGGTCATCCAGAAGGTTGGTTTTATTCAGCAAAAAAATATTATTTTATTAAAATAATATTTTATCTGATCTTGCATTGTGAATGGTTGTTAGTTAAAAGACTAACTTAATTTCACTTCCAGATTCTATAGATAATTCTTGGTTCTCAAACATAAACATTGCATGGTAATGTTGCATCAATGTTTCGGTTATGGTTTTCAACCATCTTTGATCAATTTATTTATATTGTACATAGCCCATTAGTCTTCCTTATTCTTTAATTCTGCTTGGTACTTTAGTTGGATTGTTTTAGCATGGTGAAGAGTTTGTTGATATAAATATGTTTGACTTTGAGTTGACTTATTTATGTTAATAAATTCTTAAATTTTAAGAAATTGTGTGAATTCATTCCATGTGTGTGCAGAGTTTTGCTGTTTAATAATGTCAGAGCTTGGTTCATCCCTTTCAATTTTGTCCTAATGCCACCGCCTCATTAGGCTGGTATTCACAGGACAACTCTTAACAGATCAAAATATTATTAAATAAATATTAAAATATTAATATTAAATAATATATTCATATTCATAATTACAACATCTGTTTATTGGATACTGAAAAGGTGAAATACAATATCAGAAATTACCCACACAAAGGTTTATAGCTGCTTCATCAGCGTAAAATATAGCATATTCCCTATATTAGAAGGTTTCACTGTAAAAAAGGTAAAAGATGTGATGAGTTGACGGCATTGTCACATCAAAAATGTGCTTATCTCTGCACCTGTCCACAAGGCAGCTTATAACAACGGGATTATTTGTCCAACTGTTCCATTCAATAGATTACACAGAAAGCACAGACCACTGCTTTTCTTTCTCAACCCTTTTTCTAAAATGTCCATGGCAGTCTGTCCTCAATGTTGCCCATTTTATTCAAAAGATCTGCCACATCTAAGGAAGAGATATTAGAAATTCACAGTGAAGCTTTTATTTCATCAGGAAATAACTCCTTCAATAAAGATCTTCAGAAACACATTTTATTTCAATTGAAATGCAACCTGTGGGGAATTTCTTCTTTAATGAAAAGTCTTCCCTGTTGCTCAGCAAACCCAGCTCCATAGGTGTTTACACTTACACATCAACAGAACATGAAGCCCTGACCTGTTTTGATCCCCTCACATTCCTTTACAAACAGTCCTTCTGCTGTCTTCTTCCTGCATTCAGTCTATTTTCAATGGGAACATGTCAATAATTGGCATAGTGGCAGGTTGCGGCATGAACTGAAGACTCAGAATATTTACAGTTTACAGTTCTTGCAAAGTATTCATATCTCTGGAACTTTCTTTAATTTTTTCACATTACAACAGCAAACATGTAATTTGCAGACGTTTTTATGTGATAGATCAACAAAAAGATGCTAATAATTGTAAAGTGGAAGGAAAATGTCACTGGGTTTTCTGAAGTACATTTGTAGTGAGTGTCCTTAACTTTTATAAATCTAAATAAAATCCAAAGCAACCAATTACCTTCAGAAGTCACCTAATTAGTAAATAGTGTCTACCTGTGTGTATTTCTTTCTCAGTATAAATCCAGCTGTTCTGTCGAAAACGTAGGTGTTTTTTTAAGGGAACAAAAGTAAACAAATAGCATGACAAAACCCAAGACACACCCTGCAAACCCTTCAGGACATGGCCATTCAACTAAGATAACATGTTGGGCAGGGAAAACATTAATCAGAGAGGGATAAGGCCCAGAGTTCAATTCTGGTGGAACTCAAACGCTGGCCAACATGCAAAACGCTATGTCTGACTGAAAACTAAAACTGCACATCATCTTGACTACATAATCCTCACAATGGAAAATGTAGTGGGGGCTGGTAAGAGGTGAAAGGAAGATGGATCCAGGCAAATATAGGACAATACAAGGCAAAAACCTGTTAGAGGCCGCAAAAGACTTGACACTGGAAATTTTTGAGCTACATGCAAACCACAGTCTGGGGTGGAAAACTAGCAATGCACATTACCCTAAAAACACCATCCCCATGGGAAATATTCAGGGCCGTGGCCACAGGGGTGGCAGTGGGTGGCACTGGCTACTCCTGAAAGTGGATTGGCCCCACCACCTGGCTATTCCAACCAGAGCTGTCAATATAGCGTTTGGAGAGAGGTTTGCAGTGTTGCCAAATTAGTACTTTTGTCACTAGATTTTCAATTTTTATTAAAAAAAAGTGCCTAGCACCAAATCTAGCACATTTTTGGTAAACTAACATTAACTTTCAGAGGAAGAAAGTTGCTGCATGTCTGAGTGGAATCTATTAACCCACGTAGCAACCAGCTACAACAGGCTGCAGAGTGGTTTACGCAGCACATAGTCAAAATTGACAATTTGCTGCTTTTGAGTGTGAATGGGAAATGTTTTTGTTCCTTCTCATGAATGGTATAACAAAGACATAACAGAACAAAACATATACTGTATACAGAAAAAAATTATTTTGTGCAATAAACTAAAACAACTACTGAATCTATCGGAGACATAACTTTGGCAGTTTAAGAATGGTCTAATTTTTTTAAACTTTTTATTAAAAAACAGAAACAGAATGAAAGCAGAGCAAAAATCTAATAGCTTACACTTTATTATACCTTAGACTACATTTTCAAGGGTGCCACCCTTCTACAATCTGTGCCCCTACCTGCCCCCCAAGAAAAAATTCCAGAGACGACTCTGGAAGCATGTTCTTGGCTGTCGGGATCTGACATTTTGGACTTTGTTGTGATTTTGTGTTTTCATTTAGGTGTTTCTATTCCTTTGGGATTTGTAGTTATGTTTGTTTATTCCTTCTGTTTCCTGATAATTTTGTTTTCTCTCCTGCCTCCTAGTTTTAGTAGTTCTTTTTTCCCTTGCCCATAGTTCCCTTGGTGGTTGCTACATCATTTATTTATTACCAAGAATGGTTTTCTCCGCTTATTTATTATTATTATTACAGTTCTCTTTGCTGCTTTGGGTTTTCCAATATAGTTTCCCGATTAGTGTTTCTGCGCTTGTTTATTGTTAGGTTATTTGTTCTTGGTGCACTCTTCTAGTTTATTAGCTTTTCCCTGTTCCTCCTCTTGTCATTAGTTCCCCTTCAGTTATTATTTACTCAGTGTTTGTTTCGCTTTATATTTGTAGTTCTTCCCAGCCTTATCCCTAGTTTAGTTCCCCATGTTAGTCTCTATTGTTTCCGTTCCTTCTGATAGGTTAGCTTTTAGTTATTGTTTGCCGTTATACCTACAGGGGTTGGACAATGAAACTGAAACACCTGGTTTTAGACCACAATAATTTATTAGTATGGCGTAGGGCCTCCTTTTGCAGCCAATACAGCATCAATTCGTCTTGGGAATGACATATACAAGTCCTGCACAGTGGTCAGAGGGATTTTAAGCCATTCGTCTTGCAGGATAGTGGCCAGGTCACTACGTGATACTGGTGGAGGAAAATGTTTCCTGACTTGCTTCTTCAAAACACCCCAAAGTGGCTCAATAATATTTAGATCTGGTGACTGTGCAGGCCATGGGAGATGTTCATCTTCACTTTCATGTTCATCAAACCAATCTTTCACCAGTCTTGCTGTGTGTATTGGTGCGTTGTCACCCTGATACATGGCACCGCCTTCAGGATACAATGTTTGAACCATTGGATGCACATGGTCCTCAAGAATGGTTCGGTAGTCCTTGGCAGTGACGCGCCCATCTAGCACAAGTATTGGGCCAAGGGAATGCCATGATATGGCAGCCCAAACCATTACTGATCCACCCCCATGCTTCACTCTGGGCATGCAACAGTCTGGGTGGTACGCTTCTTTGGGGCTTCTCCACACCGTAACTCTCCCAGATGTGGGGAAAACAGTAAAGGTGGACTCATCAGAGAACAATACATGTTTCACATTGTCCACAGCCCAAGATTTGCGCTCCTTGCACCATTGAAACCGCCATTTGGCATTGGCATGCGTGACCAAAGGTTTGGCTATAGCAGCCCGGCCGTGTATATTGACCCTGTGGAGCTCCCGACGGACAGTTCTGGTGGAAACAGGAGAGTTGAGGTGCACATTTAATTCTGCCGTGATTTGGGCAGCCGTGGTTTTATGTTTTTTGGATACAATCCGGGTTAGCACCCGAACATCCCTTTCAGACAGCTTCCTCTTGCGTCCACAGTTAATCTTGTTGGATGTGGTTCATCCTTCTTGGTGGTATGCTGACATTACCCTGGATACCGTGGCTCTTGATACATCACAAAGACTTGCTGTCTTGGTCACAGATGCGCCAGCAAGATGTGCACCAACAATTTGTCCTCTTTTGAACTCTGGTATGTCACCCATAATGTTGTGTGCATTTCAATATTTTGAGCAAAACTGTGTTCTTACCCTGTTAATTGAACCTTCACACTCTGCTCTTACTGGTGCAATGTGCAATCAATGAAGACTGGCTACCAGGCTGGTCCAATTTAGCCATGAAACCTCCCACACTAAAATGACAGGTGTTTCAGTTTCTTTGTCCAACCCCTGTAGGTTCACTTATTGTTTACGTTTTGATTTGCATTTATTCTAGGTCATTGCTTTCTCTGCTTCCCTCCCAGTTAGTTCAGTCAGTATTTGTTTGGGTTTGTTTACTTCTCAGTTAGGTCTTCCTCTATGTCTTCTGATTACCTTGTTGGTTCTTATTTTCCAAGTTGTTATAGTTTTCTTAGACCTGTTTCTCTGAGTTTGTTATTTAGTCCCTTCTCTCATGGTTTAGTTTTGTATTAGTTTCACCTGTCCTTCAGCCTCCCTGCTAGCCATGTCACACCTGTCTCTAGTTCCATTGACTACCAGCCTATTGTTCTACACTAATTTCCCTCTGTATATTAGTTGGTCTGTTTTCTTCGTTCCCCGCTGGTTTGTTGCATCAACTTCCCTGTTGATTGTTGTTACTCCGTCAGACCTGGACACCTGTATGCTCTCTGTTGCCAGCCTGCCTTCTGTTAAGCTGGAGTTTAACTTTAATAAATCATTGTTCAACTCGACATGCCGTCTTCTCACCTGCCTCTGCACTTTGGTCCACAACAACCTCGGCATGACATTGGCAGCATCAGGCTGTGGGGATGTCTTCTTCAGCAGGGACAGAGTACCTAGTCAAAGGTTCATGGGTATATGGTCAAAACTAAATACAGGTCATTCCTGGAACTAATCCATTTAAAGGCTGCAAAAAACTTGAAACTAAGGTGGACATTCAGCTTCCAGCAGCACAACAACAGATTACCATGCAACCAGAGCTTTAATGTGAGTAATTTAGACCTAAACATGTGAATGTATTAGAGTTCAAATCTAGACTTAAATGAAATCACTAAAGTTTGTTTCTGTAAGCTAACAAAAAGTAAAAGTTTAAGAGGTATAATTACTTTTTGCATATATACAGTTTACATATGGAAAGACAAACACTTTTCTCCCACTGGAAAACCTAGTACAGCCACAAATATATTTCACACAATTTACTTACTTCTCTCCTCATCCAATTTAAGACTAATATTGAAAAGACCAAGAGGCATGATAGTTGAGGAATTGATCAAGTTCTACAGTTGTAAATACTGTTGTAGTTTTACTGCTGATGCTGAAGCCTATGTACAAAGCTGAAACTGATTAAATTGGATAGTTGTTAAATAAAAGGAAAATACACTGCTCAAAAAAATAAAGGGAACACTTAAACAACACAATATAACTCCAAGTAAATCAAACTGTCCACTTGAAGCAACACTGATTGACAATCAATTTCACTTGCTGTTGTGCAAATGGAATAGACAACAGGGAAAATCTTTGGCGATTAGCAAGACACACTCAATAAAGGAGTGGTTCTGCAGGTGGGGACCACAGACCACTTCTCAGTACCTATGCTTTCTGGCTGATGTTTTGGTCACTTTTGAATGTTGGTGGTGCATTCACACTCGTGATAGCAAGATTCTCTACCACCCACATAAGTGGCTCAGGTAGTGCAGCTCATCCAGGATGGCACATCAATGTGAGCTGTGGCAAGAAGGTTTGCTGTTTCTGTCAGCGTAGTGTCCAGAGCCTGGAGGCGCTACTAGGAGACAGGCCAGTACACCAGGAGACATGGAGGAGGCCGTAGGAGGACAGCAACCCAGCAGCAGGACCGCTACCTCCGCCTTTGTGCAAGGCGGAACAGGAGGAACACTGCCAGAGCCCTGCAAAATGACCTCCTTTGTGCAAGGAGGAACAGGAGGAACACTGCCAGAGCCCTGCAAAATGACCTCCAGCAGGCCATAAATGTGCATGTGTCTGCACAAACGGTTAGAAACCGACTCCGTGAGGATGGTATGAGGGCCCGACATCCACAAATGGGGGTTGTGCTCACAGCCCAACACCGTGCAGGACGTTTGGCATTTGCCAGAGAACACCAGGATTGGATTGGAGATGAGATCCTCAGACCCCTTGTGAGACCATATGCTGGTGCGGTTGGCCCTGGGTTCCTCCTAATGCAGGACAATGCTAGACCTCATGTGGCTGGAGTGTGTCAACAGTTCCTGCAAGATGAAGACATTGAAGCTATGGACTGGCCCGCCCGTTCCGCACACCTGAATCTGATTGAGCACATCTGGGACATCATGTCTCGCTCCATCCACCAACGTCATGTTGCACCACAGACTGTCCAGGAGTAGGCAGATGCTTTAGTCCAGGTCTGGGAGGAGATCCCTCAGGAGACCATCCGCCGTCTCATCAGGAGCATGCCTCATTTTGACATGTTTTAAGGACATTACATCAAAGTTGGATCAACCTCTATTGTGTTTTTCCACTTTAATTTTGTGTGTGACTCCAAATCCAGGCCTCCATTGGTTAATAAATTTGATTTCCATTGATGATTTTTGTGTGATTTTGTTGTCAGCACATTCAACTTTGTACAGAACAAAGTATTCAATGAGAATGGTGATGCAGTGAAATTTTATTTCATTGCAATTTCCAACACAGAATCAAGTTTTGAGGTTACCCCATAACCTGACTCTCATCACATTATGCATTTTATGTGCAGTGGGCCGTGGCCAGACAGATGTTTGGACACACCTTCTCATTCAAAGAGTTGTCTTTATTTTCATGACTATGAATATTGTCGCTTCACACTGAAGGCATCAGAACTATGAATTAACACATGTGGAATTATATACTGAACAAAAAAGTATGAAAAAACTGAAAATATGTCTTACATTCTAGGTTCTTCAAAGTAGCCACCTTTTGCTTTGATTACTGCTCCGCACACTCTTGGCATTCTGTTGATGAGCTTCAAGAGGTAGTCACCTGAAATGGTTTTCCAACAGTCTTGAAGGAGTTCCCAGAGATGCTTAGCACTTGTTGGCCCTTTTGCCTTCACTCTGCGGTCCAGCTCACCCCAAACCATCTCGATTGGGTTCAGGTCCGGTGACTGTGGAGGCCAGGTCATCATCATTCAATTTTGAATAAATCCCCAACAGTGTCACCAGCAAAGCACCCCCACACCATCACACCTCCTCCTCCATGCTGCACAGTGGGATCCAGGCTTGTAGAGTCCATCCGTTCCCCTCTTCTGCACCGCACAAAGTCACAGTGGTTGGAACCAAAGATCTCAAACTTGGACTCATCAGACCAAAGCACAGATTTCAACTGGTCTAATGTCCATTCCTTGTGTTATTTATCCCAAACAAGTCTCTTCTGCTTGTTGCCTGTCCTCAGCAGTGGTTTCCTAGCAGCTATTTTACCATGAAGGCCTGATTCACACAGTCTCCTCTTAACAGTTGTTCTAGAGATGTGTCTGCTGCTAGAACTCTGTGTGGCATTGACCTGTTATCTAATCTGAGCTGCTGTTAACCTGCGATTTCTGAGGCTGGTGACTCAGATGAACTTATCGTCCGCAGCAGAGGTGACTCTTGGTCTTCCTTTCCTGGGGTGGTCCTCATGTGAGCCAGTTTCTTTGTAGCGTTTGATGGTGTTTGCGACTGCACTTGAGGACACTTTCAAAGTTTTCCCAATTGTTCGGACTGACTGACCGTCATTTCTTAAAGTAATGATGGCCACTCGTTTTTCTTTACATTTAAAAGGTTTGAAATCCCACTTATTAAACCTGTTGGGCACACCTGTGAAGTGAAAACAATTTCAGATGACTACCTCTTGAAGCTCAACAACAGAATGCCAAGAGTGTGCGGAGCAGTAATCAAAGCAAAAGGTGGCTACTTTGAAGAACCTAGAATATAAGACATATTTTCAGTTGTTTCACACTTTTTTGTTCAGTATATCATTCCACATGTGTTAATTCATAGTTTTGATGCCTTCAGTGTGAAGCTACAATATTCATAGTCATGAAAATAAAGACAACTCTTTAAATGAGAAGGTGTGTCCAAACGTTTGGTCTGTACTGTATGTATACTCAGCGCCTGGTCTCTTTGTAGCCCCATTCTCTGATAGAACAGGATTCACTGAGGGATCCAATAAATTAGCATCAGTTCGACATTGAGCAGATTAGGTGTCCGCTAACATTTGCTCCTGCCCACGTGCCATCTAGAAGCCTCAGGGGAGTATGTGTCTCAGGAATGATGGGTAATAAAACTGAATCATAGATGAAGGCCAAAGACAGGGTGTTACAGGAGGAATCTTGATGCATTAAACAGCAACAGTCGATATGTCCTCTTGTGATAATAGAGCATACATGAGCCGCAACCAAGCTATTTAACGCTTGTCAGTCTAAAATACAAAGGGCTGCAACAGCAAGCTTATTTGGAAATTCAAACTATCATAAAGTATGTTGCAATTTTGGGATCCTGAAAAAATCAAATCTGTTTGTTTTTTTTGACAAAGAGTGCAAACCAGATAAAAAACTATTTCCATTTGTGTGGGTTACTTTAGTAATTAAACAACACTGACATGTTCTTTTTAGCAATAAGATTTAGAGCCCTGTGACTTTCCTCCTTTACACTAGTTAATTGGTTCTGATCCCACTTCCTTCGGTCATCCCTTTGAGCAATGCTTTCTGCACGCCTACAAAACCACTTCCTTGTTCCACCTTTCAGGAATAATTACCTCCTCAGCACACTGATGGATACATTAGGAACAGAAGGACAGAAAACCCTGTTAATCTAGTGCTTTCTCACAGCCACGTTTGCTTTTCAGTGTATGTCACTTCATACAGACTCGCTCCCCAGCAAGTTGAAAGTATGTCAAATTGGCCCACTGTGATGAAATCATTGATGAATGACTGTCACTTCCTTGGAAGCAAGTACAGTAGTTACATCTGTGTACCCGCTAAATGAATGGGATATGTCAGCTCTGTACAGCCTATCCAGCTGATGGTTTTGCATAATTATTTCAATGTGATGTATATTTGCATAACCTTTTACGAGGCTTAAAACATGTGAGGCTTCTATGTTAAGGCAGAAGGCCACAAATACCCCCTGTCAAACAAAGCTGGGTGTCCTATACAATCCCTTACAAAAGTGTTAACATCCCTTGAACTTCGTTACTTTAGGTCATCCTACTACAATCAACTTCCATGTTTGTTGTTTTAACAGCTGCCCCACCAAGCTGATACTTTCAGGCTGAAGTTCTTCCCATTTTTCTTTGCAAAATAGCTCAGCCTCACTCACATTGGATAGAGTGTATACGAAAGCCTTGCCACAGATACTCAATTCGATCTTGGTCTGGATTTTGACCTAGCTCCTTGCTGCAAATGAGAGCCACAGTTTATGGGAACTTATACATCTTATATATCTGAGCAACATACGGATGAGGCTGTCCCATATGGCTGGCATAGCACGGCTCATGGATGACTGTTGAATACCCAACTTGTCAGTCAGCTTCCTCTGAAAAATGCTGGTTGAAAGAACCACAGAGTAGTGAGAACCTGAACTGGTACCGGCGACGCACGGTTGCTCCTGGTGTCCCTCTGAAACACTGAGGCCAGTTCCGTACAGCGTGCCAAAATAATTGCCCTGGGCAATCTAAACCGGCTAATAAGCCATACATCATTATGTGCCAGCAGGTCAGTATGATATCTGAAAAAAAAAAATCCAACATATGTGCTTTACTCTAATTTAATTTTGCTGTGTTTCAGAAGTGATCTATTTGTATGCAAGATTAAGCAAAACACTAAAAAGCCAAACGAAGAACAAGATTAAGTGTCATAACACCTTAAATGTTACTTACACCGAATGACTCATACATGCACAGGCTGCCATCTTGGAAATTTAAAACAAAAACTTATAAGTAGGAGGGACAAAGGATATCCACTATAGTTATCCTGTTCAGAGCATTTGTATTTGTATAAGTATTTGTTTGCTTCTATTTTGCAATTTAAAACACAGCATAATAAAACTTCAAGCATCAATTTCAAAAGAATTTGAACTAGTGAAAGAAAGATGAACTAAGTTTAAAAAAAACCCATTTTTGAGTCATCTCGATGCATGGAAACAAAGGAGAAATAAATGAGAAACTAAGCACTTATTACCATTAATTATTAACTACTTACTACATTTACTTAGTAGATAATGATTAGTAAATGATTAGTTATTTATGAGAGGAGTAAGAAATGAGCATGTAATACCCTCATAATTTAGGATTAATGGTAAATTAAAAGAGAGCAGGCTGTGGAAACTTTCATTTAAAGTAGATAACGGTGGACAGGATTTCTAGGCACAGCCAAGGGCCAGAGGGGGTCTGGCTCAGGGACCAGTGGATTTCGTCTCTTCTCTTTCCAGATGACATGGTCCTGCTGGCCTCCTTTAGCCAAGACCTACAGCGTACACTTGGGGCTTCGAAGCCCAGTGTAAAGCCGCCGGGATGAAGCTCAGCTCCTCCAAGGCTTGTCCTCTTCAGGTTGGAGGGGTGTTCCTGCCTCAAGAGGAGGGGTTGAACTATCTTGGGGTCTTGTTCATGAGTGAGGGGAGAAAGGAGCGGGAGATCAACAGACGGATCAGTGCAGCTGCCGCGGTAATGTGGATGTTGTGAGAATCCGTTGTGGTGAAGAAATTTACTGGTCGGTCTACGTTCCTACCCTTACATATGGCCATTAAGTTTGGGTCAAGACCGGATAAATCCCGGATAGAAGCGGCTGAAATGAGCTACCTCCGTAGGGTGGCCGGGCCCTCCCTTAGAGATAGGGTGAGGAACTCGGCCATCCGGGAGGAGCTCGGAGTAGAGCTATACCATCTATACCAGATGCCACCTGGATGCCTCCCTTGGGAGTTGTTCCAGGCACGTCCCACCGGGAGGAAGCCCAGAGGATGGCCCAGGACACGCTGGAGGGACTATGTCTACGGCTAGCTTGGGAACGCCTTGGGCTCCCCCCAGGGGAGCTGGAGAGGGCGTCTGGGGAGAGGGAAGTCTGGTCTCTACCAACTCCGCTGCCCCTGCGACCTGGTCCCGGATGAAGCAGAAGACAACGAGTACAAGTAAAAGCTTCATTAGACTAAAAATCTATGGACTTTGATTTCACAATACAGCTGATTTTTTTTAATCATAGGATAGTCACACAAAAAGCATGTCAACATTTTAGATCAAATTCAGTCTATATACACATAAACAATGATTTCAAAATTCAGACTTTGCTTTCATGCTAAGTAGTCCAAATGAATGAGACTACAAACTTCAATATGACTGTTTACCAAGGAATTATACAAAAACTTGTTATGAAAATGTTTGTGTCACACCAGTTTCACCGAATGGTGTAAAGTAACTCAATGAAAGAAAGGTAATCCAGTGTAAAAGACAATCAGTTTTCAGTTTTTATTGAAATAGCTCATATTTCTTTGCAGTGCTTTACTTTTACAGCAGTTGATATTTTCAACAGTTATACTATTACATGTTCTCTTGCATTATTTTTTTATTCTCCTTGGTCCTAGTGCCACTCTGACATTCAGTTACCACAACTTTCTGTTTAAAACTGCGCATGGTCTTTTTCTTCATGCTGAAAGGACTGACTGCTGTCTACTGCACCTAAGATACTAAGTCCTGATATCAACTCCACAGAATCCAGCTGCAAAAATTCCAACTACCTATTCTGGGACCAAAAAGAGCTCGGTAGTATATCTCTGGTTCACCTTTTGGGTTCTGATGCAATTGATGGGGGTCACTGGGCTTGCTTTGATGGGTTTAAAAGCAATAAAACCGAAAATATCAAGAACAAAATGTATAACTTCCCTTTTTTGATATGATACATCTTTGTGCTCTTAGCTTTGATTTTTATACTTTTTTCAGTGATGGAATGGTAAATTTGCTAGATGCTGTAAGGTAACTGAGGGTGCATTTGTAAATCAGTATGTTTTCATTTAAACATGGATTATTGCTTTCAGTAAATTAGCTACCACACTGCTCACTCACTAAAGTAGATTGTAAAATAATAAAATCTATTCAAAAGAGATAGAAATCAGAAGATCATGCCTGATCAACAACACACGTTTGTTTCACATCTCTAATAGTTCCTTCAAGATCTCACCTCAAACCAAAAAAGGGGCATATATTTGGAAGATATAGTCTAGAGTGTTTCAGCCCTGTCAGATTTTGACAGCAGCACCAATGAAAGCCAACCAGAATGGGTGAAGGGTGAAAAGAGCCTTTGCATATTTTTGTCCTGCCTCTCTATCTTCCTTCAAAAGACATACCTGAAGATTGGAGTGTGGTCCAAGGTGCTTTCTCGCACCTTTCTTTGTCAGATTAATAAATAATCTGTGAAAATGTAATGTTATTGTAATGGCTTTCAGGCAGCCTTTATTTCAGACTGCTTCTGCAATGGCAATATATTGCTTTAAAAATGAATGGGTTTAAAAACTGGGACTCCATTAACTATCCTTTGCATTTTCATTCCACCTCGTTCTGTAGCTTTGTGCTCTTAAGGACAGTCTTGTTCAGAACCAAAGATAAAATACTCATAAGTTTGGAATCTGGGTCGCTCTTTGGAGTCTTTTGTCACTATTTCAGTCTTTAAGTCTGTATTGTTGTCACCAAGAGTCTAAATTATATTTAATTAGACAGCTTTAAACTTTTTTTTTTTTACATTCAGAGGCTATTTAAATACATGACATGGCACTTTGTACAAATAGTGCATCTGAGCTGCTTGTAGCATTCAGTGTTTTGCCACAGCACAATGACTGTTTTGACTGATATAAATATCAAGTTTAGCTTTTTGTGATGGAAATGATGTGCAATAACCATTGTGAAAAGCCAGTAACAATATGGTTCTGTCAAGCTAACAAGAATAGAAATGTCATTCCTGTCAGAATGGATACTGACCAAAGTTCTTCCTCTGTCTCTCACCAGCTGGCTTTTCCTCTCTCTACATCTTGACAGAAACTCACTTTGAGAATTTGATAGGAGGACTGTTTCTTCCATTATTCAAATATTTTAGATACTTTACAGCTTGATATTTGTGCAAGGCTCAGACCACCCCCTTTTGTCAGGCATGCCCCTGTCAGAATATGGAAAACCGGCAGCGAGAATGCACTGAAATATTTATAGGGGATTTATTAGGAATGTTCTCTTTTTTCTGATGAAACATTCTGCAAATGTATCTTTCCAAGTGATGAATTATCGAAACGAGCCACTAATAATGGACTGGTACTGGATGTACTGTGATATTTAAAAAGATATGAGGGTTTTTTTATCTCTCGTGTCAACCAGCAAATAAATCAGCTAAAAGGCGACCATGGCTCAGTGGGAAGAGGAGTAGTCTTGCAATCCAAAGGTCCAAAGTGAATGCATTGTGGTCCATTGTAACATTTATTATACAGCTGCTTTTGTGAAAACAATAAAGAAATATGATTAGTCTTACCCCAGAGAGTTGACTTAAATTGCACCTAATTCTCTTGTATGCTTGTACTGCACATTTATCACCATAGGGATAATATAAAATTCTTCCTTTTTTCCTCTTTTGACAGCACAAATCACTTATGTTGTAAATTAATATAACAGCGATAGTGGATGGATAATGAACCTGCTGCTATTGCTTTGCATATTAATTTCCAAAAAGTATTTATTTGAAGCTTGTGCAGGTTACCACTCTTGAAATTGCTAAAAATCTAGTCATCATTTCAACACCATCTGGGTGTATTTGTGAAACAATGTATCCTCGTTTATCTGATGAGTTTGTAAATCTGTCAACAATTTGTCCTCCGAAGTTCATGACTGTGTAAATCAAGCGGGCTACAGCATGGCGGCTACACGTGCATAAACACAATGATAGCCACTGAGAAAATCGTCACACATTAGAGAAGCATAAATAAACTAAAATTTTAATGCTGCAGTATTACATGATTAAGGAAAAAGCAATTTTTCACTATTTGAAGTACTTAATATTCCTAAAAGCATATTTTGGTGATTAGATCAAAATTACTGTAATATAGCAGTTAGCATTATTTGCAGAGGTGAGTTTTACTCTTGACTGACACATCACCACCTCCTGTGACATTAGCCTTTCAGAGTCACTTGCTTGTCTCTTCTTGCTCTTTTCATTATGCAAACACACACGCACACGCTGCACACACTGAGGCCACACTGGTGCTCTGAATGCTTCAGTGGAAAAGGATAAGCTATGGTTTTTAGTTGCACGTGTGAAAGGAGTGAAACAGCAACAAAAGCTTGAAACATGCCCCATTTACTTTTAAAATAGGATCCAGAAAACATCAGGGTGATGGAAGGATAGCATCATAGAGATGGAAGAACACTTCATTAAAACCTTTTCAAAAGTGATGCAGCTTGTTAAGTGGCCAACATTTTCACTATGTGGACATTTTAACATGTTATCATTTGTATCCTTACTGTGTGGTAGGAGGTTGCTTTCTCCCTACTAAATTGTTTTGTGTGCTGTTTATCAGATTCAGAATCAGAATTATTTTTTTGTCATTGCTCCACATGGGTGCAATGAATTTTCAAAACAAAACAAAACAGAACAAAGTATTGCTGGCAAGTAGTGCAAATTAAAGAAAATACATATTAAAAAGTTATAAAAGAAGGACTGTGGAGGTGGAAAAAATATATATACAAGAATATTTACAGGTTGTTCCAGTATTGCACATGAAGTAGCATATTGCACTTAGTGTTGAAGAAATTGCACGGAATGTATTTAATGTTTATGTCATTATTGATAGTAACAGTTGTTACAGTGTACATGAGGCGTTCGGGGCAACAACAACTCAATATATTATCCACTAAATAGGACTTTATCTAAATGTCATTTTTTCTTTTAATGTAAAACAGAGTATACAAAGCGAGGAACTTTTTCAAACTCAAAGATCATCTTTATTATTATCAGCAAATGCGGCAAAAAAATTATCTTCCGTTTTCTTGCAAAGAACCTAATGAAGTAAAGTGTCAGCGCTTGATGGTGATGATGATGACTTCAGAATTGAGCTAAAACTGGCATTAAAAATTAACTGACTTACACATCTTTCACATTAGCTCTAACACAGAACATTACCATAGATTTTGAGTGTGATGGAGTTTTCCAGCTCACAGTTCACGACTCCCCATTCCCCCCCATCCCCTGTGCACTGTGTCATACCACCGTCTCACATCAACCTGTCTTATCTCTAAAATAATTTCAGGGAAATTAGAAGCAGTTTTAATAAAGCTTGTTGGTCATGAGGTCAGTTAACTATCTGACTGTGACAAATTTGCTTTCTTCTGTCGCAACTATAATGACTAAATATTAAAGGTGAAAGAAAGCCACTGATATAGTTTAATGTAGCATAGTAACTTTTATTAGCATACTGATTATTATTGCAGGTAAATTGTTAACAAAATATTACTGATAGAAAATGTATTCACATATTCACCTCATACACCTGAACCCTTTTCTGGGGACCTAGAGAAAAGTAAGGGTTTTTTACTTCAGTGTACTTTAGTGTTTCAGCAAGCAAAAAGTTTGTGTCTGGACAACACCAGTCGAATTGCTTACATAATCGGCCTCCTAAAGGGACAAGCATTAAGTTGGGCTGAAACATTTTTTGATGAAACAACCATTTATTACTACACCCTAACCAATTTCCTAGATCTCTTCAGAAAAACGTTCACCCTTAAAAAAACTGACGAAGCCCTGGCCCAGAAGATCTGGTATCTCAGTCAGCACCAGCGCTCCGTAGCAGAGATGACCATTGAGTTTCGAACCCTGGCTGAAGAATTGGGGTGGAATGATCCAGCTCTGAAGGGTGCTTTCAGAAATTCATTAAATGAAAATATAAAGGACGAATTAGCCAGCCAGAGCCTAAGACCTTGGAGGATTTAATAAATATATACATACATATAGATAACAGATTAAGAAAAAGAGCAGAAGAAGAAGAAGAACCAGCCCAAAAAGGAATCCATAAATCACCAGTCTGTCTTTTTCCCACCAGAGATTGGAATAACACCTGCTACTCTTTCTCCCCAGATCGAACTGATGCAGCTTGGCCGGACCAGTGTCGACCCTGCTGAGAGAACCCGACGTCTCTCTTCTGGTAGCTGTTTGTACTGTGGTGAAATGGGCACTTTTGCCAGTATTGCCCGGTTCGACCAAAAAGAGAGAGCCGGCTTCAATAACCAGTTACCCCCGCTTCCATCTAAAACAGAAACAATTTACTGTCCTGGCCCTCATTGACTCTGGTGCTGAGCAGAATCTTTTTAGCCCTGAATTAGTGAAGGAGTTGAATATTCCAACGACCCATCTGGCTGATCCACTTAAAGTATCTGCATTAGATGGCAGCACATTTGAAACAGTACATCTAGAAACCCATCGTCTTCATTTGGTCTCCTCAGGCAACCATCATGAGGAGATTTCTTTTTTTGTGTTTCCCATAAAAAGAACCCACGTAGTTCTGGGACATCCCTGGTTAAAGCTCCATAACCCCCCATTTAATAGTCGGGGTACACTGGGCCGAGTCTCGCATCGAGACGTGGAGTGAACATTGTCATTCGTCCTGTCTTCGCTCAGCTGTCATCTCCAGTCTCTTTCCCTCTGATATCCCTGTACCTCAACCTGATCTCTGCCATGTTCCACCTCCGTACCAAGACCTAAAGATGGTCTTTAGCGAGGATCGAGCCCTGTCCCTACCACCACATTGCCTCTATGATTGTGGTATTGACCTGCCTTCTGCACTGCATTACCATCAGGGTGACTCTACAATCTATCTGGAGCTGAACACGAAACCATGGAGAACTATATTAATTACTCCCCAAAAGCAGGCATCATTAGGCCATCTTTCTCTCCTGTTGGTGCTGGCTTCTTTTTCTTAAAAAAAAAAAAAAAAAAAAGATAACACCTTGAGACCCTGTGTCCCTACATCAGCTAATGATCAAGAACAAATACCCATTTCCTCTCCTGGCTTCCACTCTAGAAACCATTCGAGATACCACTATATGCACAAAGCTTGACCTCCACAATGCTTATCACCTGGTCTGAATCAAAGAAGGAGATGTATGGAAGACAGGATTTCCGACCCCCCTGGAACATTTTATATATATAGTCACGCCATTCGGTCTGACCAACACACCTGCAGCTTTCCAAGTCCTGGTAAACGGCATACTCAGAGACTTCATCACCATCTTTGTATTTGTCTATCTTGATGATATTCTCATTTTTCCAGTGATTTGGAGTCACACAATACCCATGTCAGAAAGGTCTTTCAGAGGTTATTGGAATTGGAATTGTCTTTTCATAAAGCCAAGAAGTGTGAGTTTTATGTACCCACAATAACCTTTCTGGGTTTCATTCTAGAGGGTGGTGTTGGGAGTTATGATTATTGATTGATTAATCTTGATCAATAACTATAATTAAAAATCATAATTTGACAAAATAAATTTCTTAACCAAAATCCTCATTTATGAATCGAGACCAGAGATGTTTCTGGTGTTCTAATTGTAGCTCAACGCCTTTGACAATTACAACCGTTAAATACTCTGTAATAATTAATAACTATTACCGGAGATGTCACTGTTTAATCGACCGTTTCTGCCAAAACGTGTGGAACTTTTGGCGGCAAGCTAGCAAGCAGTGAGGTTGAAGACAAAGAAAAATGGGGAGTTTCACCATGAGGTTATTTTAACAGTCCAGTCTCACAGCGCACCTCTCAGAAAACACGCACAGAGCTGGGAGCGCAGCTGCTTCCAGGCATCAACACAGCACATCAAAGTTTCAATAATAAAGTTACATGCACATATCATTCAGAACACATTAGATTCTAACTAGCGAATCTCATCGCACTAAAACCTCTTACCCTGCCCAGGCTTTCTAAGAAATAAATAAAATAAAGGATGGGTTTTACTTGTTGTCGGCTTCCTCCTCAGCGGGGTCGAGCGAGGGGGGGTAGGAGGCCAACTGTGCGTCCACAATTAATTTCAGGGAAAGCGGTCAGTCTTCGTCCTCTGGCCTCCTTGGCGAAAAGGAAAGATATGATCTGACCATCAAAGTCGACTTGGGATGAAACACAGTAGCGGTTCGTCTCCTTGAAACTCCGTATTCTTAGTTACGTGTTAAGTTCACGTCTTCGATCGGCAAAGTGAAATTTCTGGCCTTCTCATTCCAGAAACCTCAGTTAGGAATTGTTCGTTGTTCAACGAGAGAGAATAAATGAAATCCGCAAGAGACTCTTCTGCAGAAGTGATGCACTTCAGTTGCTGGTCCGGTCTCCAGCTGAAGGCGGGGTGTTCAAAATGGGTGCCTCCATATATAGCACCCTGTGACGTCAGACTTGGGGCGTCCCGTCATATTAGTCGCAATGTCCTGGATACAAAATGGCCGAAAACACCAGGAGACCTGGTGGTGTCCCGCACCGTGCAAGTAGTCCAATATTCAGCAACAAGTGGTCCAACAGTGGACAGGTGAAAGCAGATCCCAGCAAGATCCAGGCAGTGGTGGAGGGCCCACACCTACCATTAGGAAGGAGCTTCAGAGGTTCCTGGGGTTTGCCCATTTCTATAGGGGATTTATTAGAAACATCAGCCTCCTGGCTTCTCCATTAACAGTATTCACATCCACCAAAACATCTTTTCACTGGACCCCTTACACAGAAACAGCGTTCCAGACTCTCAATGAGAGGTTTTCATAAACCCCATTTTGGTCCATCCTGGTCACATATTCCAGTTTGTACTCAAGGTCGATGCCTCCAATAACGGGATTGGGGCCGTCCTCTCCCAAAGGTCCGCCCACGATGACAAACTTCATCCATGTGCATTCTTCTCCAGGCGCTTTACGCCCCCTGAGAGGAATTGACATGGGAGACTGGGAACTGTTGCCTATCAAACTCACCTTAGAGAAGTTGCTTCACTGGCTAGAAGGCACTTCTCTTTCCATCATCATTTAGACTAACCATATAAACCTGGGCTATTTTCAATTAGCAAAACGCCTCAACTCCCATCAAGCTCATTGGTCCTTATTCTTCTCCATATTCAACTTTACTAAAACCTACAGACCGGGCTCAAAAAACATCACACCTGACTCTCTCTACAGACAATTCTCCTCCAATGATGAAGATCCCGAATCTGAAACCATAGTTACCCAGTCCTGTGTCACCGGTTCCCTCATTGGGACATAGAGGGACATGTGCAAAGAGCCCAGGCTGACAAACCAGATCCAGGAGGAGGTCCTCTATGTACCCTCCGCTGTCCGGTCTCCGGTTATTTATGGGGCTCACACATCCTGTTTCTCTGGTCATCCTGGTTCCAGTCGTACCATTGCCTTCATTAGAAGACACTTCTGGTGGCCCACTCTCAACCAAGATGTAGTAGAGCATGTCAGTGCTTGTTCCATTTGCGCCCGCAATAAGAAGAGTCATCAAGCCCTAACCAGTCTCCTTCAACCACTATCCATCCGCAGCTGACCTTGGTCCCATATCGTCTTAGACTTTGTAACTTGTTTGCCACCATCTAATCACAAGACTGTCATCCTCTCCGTCATAGATCGTTTGCCATTTGCCGCTGCCACTGCCAAAATCCTCCTGAATCATGTATTCAGCATCCACCTGCTCAAATCCTTTCCGACCAAGGCCCACAATTCATATCGCAGGTATGGAAAGATTTCTGCTCCATCCTAGGAGCTTCATCAAAACTTTCCTATGATTTCTATCCACAAACTAATGGCCATTGTGAGCGGTTGAACCAGGAGATGGAGAACACTCCTAGATGCCTCTGCACAAATAACCCACGAACTTGGAGTGAGAACCTCATTTGGGGTGAATATGCACATAGCTCCCACATTTTGGCTGCCACGGGTCTGTGACCATTCAAGGCATCTCTAGGTTACCAACTGTCTCTCCTCCTGTCTTCATGTCCAATCTCCATTTTCCCCTCTTTCAGAACCCAGTTTAACCACTGTAAACGATACTGGAACATCAATAAAACAGTACTTCAACAATCTTCTGTCATCAACAAGAGACACGCGGATCAGAGGAGGGGACCGGCTCCCACTTACACACCCGGACATAAGGTTTAGCTCTCAACTATGAATTTCCTCCTTGGGACGAGCTTTCTCCAGTAAGCCCGCCCCAAGATTTCTTGGTCTGTTCGAAATTGACTTCCTTCTCACCTCTGTGTTCATCCTACCTTTCATGTCTCCCAAATCAAGCCAGTCAATTCAATTCAGTTTATTTATATAGCGCCAAATCACAAAACATGTCATCTCAAGGCACTTCACAAAGTCAGGTACATACATTCCAATTAATCCTAACCATTGAACAGTGCAGTCAGATTCATCAGAACTCTTGCTGCAGCATTTTGAATCAGATACATTTTCAATCAGCATTTTGTGGACATCCTGATAGTAAATAATTACAATAGGCCAGCCTTGAAGTAACAAATGCATGGACTAGTTTTTCAGCGCCACACATGGATAGGATATTTCTAATTTTGGCAATGTTCCGGAGGTGAAAGAAGGAAATCCTAGAAACCTGTTTAATATGGGATTTAAATGACATGTCCTGGTCAAAAATAACACCGAGGTGTTTACTTTACTTTACTTTATTACCAGAGGTCAATTTAATCCAGGTTAACTGATTGACTAAGCAGTTTCTTTTTCAAAGACTCTGGTCCAAAGACAACAACTTCTGTCTTGTCTGAATTTAGAAGTAGAAAATTTAAAGTCATCCAAGTTTTTATGTCTTCAAGACATGCTTGTAGTCTTTTTAACTGGTTAGGCTCATCAGGATTTATGGATAAGTGAAGTTGAGTATCATCAGCGTAACAGTGAAAATTTATCCTATGCTACCTGATAATTATACCTATTGGAAGCATATGTATATATAGCAAAGAAAATTGGCCCAAGCACTGAACCCTGTGGTACTCCACAATTAACCCTGGAGTTTAAAGATGATTTACCATTTACGTGAACAACCTGGAATCTGTCAGACAATTAAGATCTAAACCTGCCTAGCGCTGTTCCCCTGATCTCTACAGCATATTCCAGCCTTTCTAAGAGAATATTGTGATAGCCTGTATCATTATCTGAGGCTAGGAGAATATCATTAGTGACTTTCAACAGAGCTGTTTCATTGCTATGATGAGCTCTGAAACCTGACTGAAACTCTTCAAACCATGCTCACACATTTGATTAGTAACTATTTTCTCAAGAATTTTAGATAAGAATGGAAGATTGGATATGCGTCTGTAATTTTTCAAGTTATCTCGATCAAGCGAAGGTTTCTTAAGTACAGGTTTAATTACAGCTACCTTAGAAGCTTGTGGTACATATCCATTTACTAAGGATAGATTAATCATAACTAAAATGGGGCTGGTAATCAGAGGGAATGTACAAGTTAAAGGTTTAGATGAAGCTAATATTTCTGATAACTCAGGAAGCTCCACAGGATCAAAACAGTCCAAACCCAGATAAGGTTCTAATATTGTCTCACTTGCTGAGAATGAAGTAATTATCTTCGGGAATATGTCAAAGATTTTATTTTTAATACAATCAATTTTATTTGAGAAGAATCGCATAAAGTCATGACTGCTTATAGTTAGAGTGGCTTAGGTTATCCTGAGCTATCTCTGTAGTTATGCTGCAATAGGCTTAGGCTACTGGACGACATAATGACCACTTTCACACTGTCAAAATAAGGTGAGATCTTTCCATCTAATCCATGCAACATTTAGTAACTGCTCACAGTTAACTCCATAAAAGTTACAATAAATATCCTTATATCCTTATGTGTAATCCATGCGATAATTATTAAAATACACAGTTGAAGCAGTAGAGAGTGAAACAAGCATGTTCTCATATTCCAGAACTGAGAGACTGGAGAGGCCTGTGTGGAGCCACATATTATCTGTCTTATCTTTTGCAGAAGTATAAACAACAAGTATCCAATGATGTATGATAATGTTTTCCATTCTTTTACAAGTTTTAAATGCAATCAGTAATCTTTGATCATTAAGTTAAAAGATATATGATTGAAATATGATTAACTGAAAAGTAAGGTAAAAAAAACATTTAAGATTTAAAAATTCTCAATCAGCTATATGTGAAAGAGATATAACGTTAATCATTTGTGAAGCATGAATAAAAAGAATGAAGTGATGATTTTGTAACTGTGTTTTAAAGTAAATGTAGAAAGCTGAGAATGGGATGTGTAATACTGTGTAAAGTTTAAGACTGAACAGATTAGGGAGAGAACTGTATGAGGACAAGGAGTTACGAGAGCCAGCTGCATGCTGACAGCGAACCTTTTGAAGGCTAACAGGAGGAAGGGAGGATGCGACTACAGCTAGCTGCGTGGCTATTACTGGCATATCCAAGGCCGAAAAACAGCATCAGAAGGTCATGATGACCATGACTAAAGTATTGAGCAATAACCAAGGAGCTGAGCAAAGTAGGTTGCGCAATAACTGAGAAGCCTAACAAGGGGCTGACTGGTGGGAGCATCTGCACTATAAAGGCAATGCTGAGAGAGGGAATGGGGTTGTTTCCTCGCAGAAAACCAGCGAACAAGATCAGATGGAGAAAATAATCTTAGATGGAGACACAGCCCAGCTGATTGACTGCATTAAAAAGAGGATCAACCCGTGTTCCCCAGAAGGACTGTGCCACAAGTTTAAGAATATGATTTAATCTAAAGCCTTTTTATCCAGACAACAGAAGTGAACTTGATTGGTGAACAGCTGATTGCTCTAAGTTTCAGGCTTCTGGAAGTCCTGAATCAACCTCATTTATGTCTCCGGGTTTCCTTCAACTCTTCAGCCTCTGGAAACTACTGTCTTCGGAGACATATGACGACAAAGATCCTGTTTAACCATCGAAGCCTGGAGTATCAGTGCCTGCCACTTAAAGGAAGAAAACTGAAGATTAAGTCGTATTCCCTTCAAGAAACCACTTGTTACCAGAAGAATCTTCTCCAACAGGTGCATGGATGAGCCTCCATCTTCAAAGCCTCTCCAAACTCACTAGTTTCAGCATCAGGGAAAGACAGGTTGAGTTGATTGATTAATTTCTATTATTGAAATTATTTTGTGTTGCTGAATTTAAGCTGTTACTGACCCCTGCAAAAGCGTTACTAATTAAAGAAAGCATACAAAATTCTAGTTAAATCGTGTACATTCAATTATTTGAGAGGCTAGGCGAGTCATTTCCCCACATTTCCCCACACCAGCTTAAACAGAACTTTCAGTAGACCTGTTTAGTAAGATCTTTCAGGTTTAGGGAAGTCCGGACCCGTTTGACGGAGAGCTTGATTGAGCTCATCGGACAACGAAAACACTCTTCGCTACAATCTCACACTACTCTCCAATTTTGCATTATTTGCTGTTATTTCAGCTTTTAACTTTATGTTCTCTCTCTTTTCTCTTCCCAGAAGCTACACCTGGCCTGACTCTGTGTCTACCTGTGACACCTTTCTGAAGGGGGCATTGTCCAAGCTTCTGCTGGCAACAACTAAATGCTCACCCTCTACAGATGATCCACTTGGCCCTGTCTTTCAGTGTTTAACCCTTTCTCTCTCCTAGACATAGCAATTGACTGAGTTTTTACTGTAACTAATTATATGTGCTCTCTTTCAGACTCTAACCTTGAAAACTGGCTCAGAGTTTTTCTGTTCCTTCTTTTTAGATGAAACGACTAAAGGAGCTACAACCATTAACATTTACTTTTCCTTCCCATAGAAAGTACTCCTGGATCAGTGCTTCTGTGTTCTTTTTGTGTCTCTGCTATGTTCTCTCAAATCCCCAGTCGGTCATGGCAGATGGCCACTCACACTGAGCCTGGTTCTGCTGGAGGTTTCTTCCTGTTAAAAGGGAGTTTTTCCTTTCCTTTTTCCTTTCGCAATATGCATGCTAAATATAAGGGATTGCTTCAAAGTCAATGCCAGTGAGTGTCCACTGTCGCTACATGCTCATCCAGGAGGAGTGACTGCTACAAGCCTCTGACTCGATGCAATCTGCTGTTTCCTTAGATAGAAAAACTTTTTATCCCATTCGAATAAATGACTGAATCTGACTGCACTGTCCAATGGTTAGGATTAATTGGAATGTATATACTTGACTTTGTGAAGTGCCTTGAGATAACCTGTGTTGTGCATTGGTGCTATATAAATAAACTGAATTGAATTTCTGAGAGCTAAGAGAATGGATGACTCAACAGAGCTATGACTCTGTATAAGTTTAGCAACTGTACTAAAGAGAAACTATGATTATTCTTGTTCTCCTCTATTAATGATGAGAAATAAGCTGTTCTGGCTTGACGAAGTGTCTTTTTATACAACAGTAGGCTATTTTTCCAGATTAAATAGGAATCCTCTAGGTGTGTAGAGTGCCATTTTCTCTCCAATTTTCTAACATTGTGCTTTAAAGTGTGCAGCTCTGAATTAAACCAGGGAGTCAGCTGCCTATGAATAATTACCTTCTTTTTCAAGGGGGCTGCATTGTCTAATGCACCATGCAATGATGAAGTAACACTATGAACAAGAGAATCAATTTGTGAAGGGGAAGAAACAAAATGATTGCCCTCCACTGTGTTTTTCTGTGATAATGAGGAAATTAAAAGTGGAACAAATTCTTTAAAGGTTGTTACAGCATTGTCTGATAATGATCTACTATAATGACATTTTCTTTCAGGTGTGGACTACTCGGTTAAATTAAACGCAAACGTTATTAAAAAATGGTCAGACAGGACAGGGTTATGAGAAATTGTTGTTATTTCTTTACACTCAATGCCATATGTCAGCACAAGGTCCAGAGAATGAAGACAAAGGTGGGTAGGTTTGTTAATGTTTTGAGCAAAGCCAATTGAGTCTAAGATAGCATTAAAGGCTATACTTAAGCTATCACTTACAGTGTCAACATGAATGTTAAAATACCCCACTATCATAACCTTATCTGTATTTAACACTAAATCAGTTAAAAGGTCTGAAAACTGATCTAAAAATTGAGAGTAAGGGCCTGATAGACAGTACAAAACAAACAGAAGTGGTTTTAGTGCTTTGCAATTTGAATGAGGAAAACTAAAGATTAAGTATTTAAAAGAGTTGTAGCCATTAATTGGTCTGGGACTTATCAATAAGTCGGACTGAAAGATGGTTGCTACTCCTCCTCCTTGTCCAAGTATTTCGAGGAATGTGGAAATTTAAATAATTAGTAGGCGTTGTGTCACGGTGTGACATTTTGGACTTTCTTTGTGGTTTTTGGTTTGTGTCTTTTTATTAATTAATCCCTTCGCCCATGTTTAGTCTATGCATTAGTTTCACCTGTTCCTTCTGTCTCCCTGCCTCCTTGTCTCACCTGTTCCCCCTTCCTTTGATTAACTACCCTTTGTATTCCCTTAGTATATTAGTTAGTCTGTTTCATGTGTTGATTGCTGGTTCCTCGTCTCTCAACTCGGGTCTCTATCCTTGACTGCCATGTGTTTCATGTTCCTGCAGTGATTTATGTTACGTTTGGATACCTCTGAATAAAGCTGAAGATCACTCAACATGCGGCTGCCCAGCTCTTACCTGCACTTTGGTCCAATAACAAATATTAATGTGACAGTAGGAACCAGCCAGTACCAGGACCGAGTAGATAAATGTAAAGAGCTGAAGAAGTGGGTGACACAGCAGGAGTAGGAATTGAGGAGGATTTACGGAGAAGAGGTGGAGATATTACCTTCGCCCCTGTTGCTCCAGGAAATGGAGGGAGCTAGAGGACGCCAACCGACGCCGGTATCTCCAGCCTTCATACCGGGTCGGATCCGCTCCAGTTTTCCTCCGACAGTCTCAGCCACTTCAATTTCCTCACGTCGCCGCCGTCATCGTCGCAAGCCCTCCTCCTCACCCACGGCCAGTGAGTTGTCCACGCTCACCGCAACTTCCTCCGGGCCATTCACGCCAGCTGCAGCCTTGGTTGAGTCTTCATGTCTGCAGCAACTCCAGAGTCGACAGAGTTTCCCGCTGGTTTCGGCTCCCACCCAGGATGGCGTCACAGCTGCAGGACTGTTGTCTTTGGGGAGGTTCGGACTGTTGCCTCCAACCCTTCTACTGAGGGTCCATCCGCCATGGTCTCCTCACAGCTGCTTTCCCCGGAGTTGGTGGGTGGTCACCCACCGCCCTCTGCAGGTCACCAGTCGCCGGTGCAGCCTCCAGCCCTAAATTGGGTTCAAGCCAGGCTGGAGAAAATGAAAGAGGATTTCATGAAGGGACTTTGCTGTGATTTTGTACTTCATTTAATGGATCATCAAGAGGATCTGAATCTGGTGCACTGTGTTCTACAGGCCGAATTCATTGCGGAGGGATGGCTCGACGCTCCAGCTCCTATTTCTGCTGGAGGTCCTTTCGACCCTCTTCTTGTGGCCGTTCAAGCAGTACAGAGCTCCAAGGATTCTGAGTCACAGCCTGCAGCCAAGCCCCTGGACTCACAGCCTGCAGCCAAGCCTCTGGACTCACAGCCTGCAGCCAAGCCTCTGGACTCACAGCCTGCAGCCAAGCCTCTGGACTCACAGCCTGCAGCCAAGCCTCTGGACTCACAGCCTGCAGCAAAGCCTCTGGACTCACAGCCTGCAGCCAAGCTACAGGACCCTCAGCACGCTGCCAAGCTACAGGACCCTCAGCACGCTGCCAAGCTACAGGACCCTCAGCATGCTGCCAAGCTACAGGACCCAGAGTCCAGAGAGGGGTTCAGTGGTGAGCCGCCTCTCATCCTAGTTCCTGAGTTTCCTGAGGGGTCAGAGGACGGACCGCCTTTCATCCTAGTTCCTGAGTTTCCTGAGGGGTCTGAGGACGGACTGCCTCAGATCTTGGCTCCAGGACCCACTGACACTACGACTGACATACCATATCGAGACACGCCACAGCTAGACACACCAAGGGCGGACGCCAGGCCCAAGCCTCTGCGGGCCCTGCCTAGGCCCAGGTCTTCGCTGCAGTTGTGGCTTTGTCGCAGACCTCTGAGGCACCTGCTTCCACGTCACAGACCGCCTGACTCCTCGCTATGTGGGCTTCCCGGGCATCTCTGCTGCCGGCCTCCGGGCAGCCTGCATCCTCGCCGCTGGCTGCTGCACCACCGGCATCTCTGTCGCCGGCCTCCTAGACGCCTGCATCTCTGTCGCCGGCCTCCTAGACGCCTGCATCTCTGTCGCCGCCGGCCTCCTAGACGCCTGCATCTCTGTCGCCGCCGGCCTCCTAGACGCCTGCATCTCTGTCGCCGCCGGCCTCCGGATCGTCGGTCCCTTCGCTGGCTACTTCGTCGCAGGCCTCCACAGCTTCGCGGCCGACCACCCAGAACTCTGTGGTGCAGGTCCGGTCGCCCGCCTGAACTCTGTGCCTGCTCGGGACGACCTCCTGGTTTCCCGCCTGAACTCTGTGCCTGCTCAGGACGACCTCCTGGTCGCCCGCCTGAACTCTGTGCCTGCTCGGGACGACC